>NW_028241442.1:167500-1367500 GCF_964263255.1 Lissotriton vulgaris | reverse complement strand
ATATATATTGGTCCCAAGATGGCTGCCAGCACTTCTTGGATGAAGTGCTGACGACCAATCAGATCTCACGATGAGATGTGTAGTTAGGCTCCGCCCAGATATATATATATATATATATATATATATATATATATTTTCTTTTGATTTTCTCAGGAACTACTGGAGGGATTTACACAATTTAACCAAAAGCGTGATCTGCGTACCAGACCCTACCAATTTCCCAAATTTGGTGTAATTCCGTTAAGTGGTTCGGGCTGTAGCCGTGTCTAATCGTATTATGGAAATTAACATGGGGAAAACACGTTTTGGGACCCCCCTTTTTTCTCGGCCCCCACTTGACGAATCTTCCCGAGACTTTCAGGGTAGGAGCGGAGCGGGCCATCTTCTTTGAGAAATTCGCTAAGATTCAACCGGCGCCAAAGTTATTGCCAATAGAATGTTGCGGATTTCCTATAGAAACTAGGTCCTAACTATAACTACCTACTGGCGACTGCCAGTAGGTTATATATATATACGCATAATGGCGGACTCATGAAAGAATAAACGCTACTTGCTTTTTTGCACATACTCTGGGCTCGTGTCTGCTTCCTTGGTGCTGGTTGGGAATTCGTCGCTGCACCCGATCTTTGCAAGCAGCTTTTTGGATATATATATATATATATATATATATATGCAATTAGAGCAGAAGAAGATCCTTGCCCTGCCTTGAATTAGTGTTGCTTTCACCACATCCGCCCCAGCAAGGGTACGATCAATTATTGGTGTAAATTTAATTTTGGCACACCTCAATATAAATCACACAGCCTGGGGGAAGAGGGTTAGGGTTTGATGAAGGGTTTCAAGTTTCAAGTTTCTTTTAAATTTGATATAGCCCTCAACTGAGGTCAACAAATACACAAACATAGTTTTAACATTAATAATGACACCCATAGCATCAGCTTCAAGCATTTCAAAGGTTAGAACATTTCATCATAATTTTTGTGACAAATTTGAAATAAAATTCCTTTGATATTTATATGGCTAATAACGGATGAATTCATACTATAGGTTTCCCAGAGCTTAGATAGATCATTTAAAAAGGCATGGTTGTACTTAACCCCTTCACTGCGGAGTGTTTTCCCCCCACTGTGTAGGGGAAGGGGGGCCGCGTGCGGCGCTGCTGTGCTGGTGACGAGCTCAGCTCGTCATGAGGCGCAGCGGAGCAGCACTCATGATGAGTTGAGCTCGTCACGGCCACACCCATTTTTAGAACGTTAACTACAGTGGCGAAATTAGCTCCGCGTGCGAACGTTCCAAAGGCCGTGACGACCTCAGCTCATCATGAGTACAGCTACGCTGCGCCTCATGACGAGCTGAGCTCATCACCAGCACCCATGTGGTTAAAGGTAATAGTTGAAAATATAAGCTTTAAATATTTATAATTTTTAAAACATTATCATCATTGATTTTAAAACAACTTTAGAAACCTATTTAAAAATGTATGCAATTGATTACAAGCGTGTTTATCCAGTGGTGTTTTACATAGTTTCATTAGGTGTTGTATAGATGTAGCATTGTAACTGATACTCATAGGCCTAAAATACTGCCTCCTGGCTTCTACTAGGGCTGGGTTAGGACAAACAGATTGAACATGAGTTAGATCTTGTATTCCTCCCTTGCACAAATCACAAAGCCCAATTGTATTTTCAGATTTGTTCCACTTTGCTTTATACACTTTCAAAGGCAGGATTTCCAGCCTCAGTAGAAGAATACAGCGCCGGACCCTATGATCTAATGAGAAGAAGCTTGTATATTTCTCTGGAGATTTATAGTCTATAGTTTTTGTGTATTCTTTATAGTGTTTTAATTGTATACAATGCTCAACATCCAGATTGAAGTTTAATCTTTGTACCAAAAGTGCCGGTGTCCAGGATTGTAAAAGTGTTACTGTGCAATGAGACTGATTAAAAGCTATATTAAGATTCTTATTGAAAGTGTATTGTGAAGGCTCTGCTCCAAAAGTGTCTGATTTTAAAATGTGTCTTAAAGAACCAGAGTCAGCATGCAGGAGATGATAAGTCCATCTTAATATTCAAGATAGGCTTGCGTATATGCTGGATAGGGAGAGTTCAAGGCCTAATGCTTGAGCTGGGACAGCTTGATTTACTCTTGTCAGTTTCCGTAAGGAATTTCCTTCCCTGAATTTGAGAGATTTCCAGTTTTTTTTTTTAAATGCAGCAAACAAACATACCATATATTCAAAGAAGTTCATTACAGCGCCAGCCCCACCCCCCACCCCGACACCAATCTATACAACTCGGTTATATTCATAAACAGTAGGGTTTCTGTTACTGTTCACTGGTAAATACAATACTGTTATACATGTTTCAAAAAAAGAAAAGAAAAGTGAGAAAGAAAGAAAGATGAGAAAAAAAGAGAAAAAAAAGGAAAAGAATTTCAATTTTCTGCAGAAAAAGGATAAAACAAAAATCAATAGGGCTTTTCTATATTTAAACATTCTATAAAAAACAGGCCTATACAGTCTGTACATTAACACCATTTCATTAAAGGTTCCCAAATCTCCAGCCCTTTCTTTTGTGCACGTCTACCTTTTTTAGTATAGATGGCGTTCTCTAATTTACATGTAGCCAGCAGCCTAACATGCCATTGTGCGAATGATAGGAGGGTTTGGGTCTTTCCAATGTGAAGCCAGACAGATCCTACAGATGGTCATAGCAACAAATATTAAAGCGCCACATGCCTTGCTACTGATAGTTTTAAATAGGCCTATTATTATGGCTGTTGGGGTGAGTTGAATATCTAGTGCCAGTACTACTCCTAAAAATTGTTGTACTTCCTTTAATAAAGGTTTTAAATGTGGACATGTTGCAAACATGTGTACCTGGTCTGCAGAGTACTCGGAGCATCTGGGACACATTGTTCCCCCTCGAGTTCCCCATTTTGCTATTTTGTTCAGGGTGATGTAAAGAAAAAATACAGTCTTATAGAATTGGGCCTGTAACTTAGATGACAACAGGTATTTGTGAGCAAGGCTCAATGCAAGACGAAAAGTGTCTTGACGGGTGTTCAGCTTCAGTTGCCATTTTACATCTATTTTCTCAAGATCATCTGGCATTTACAATTTAATATTGAGTAGATTCCACCAATCCGGGGCATTTTAAGTTCCTGTACTTTATCTATAAAATCTAACCTTAGAAAGCCTGCTAACCCACCCGTTTTATGTGCTAAGACATCTTTAACAGCACAATATAAACAAATCTGATTCTCATTTAAATTATATTGGCCTTTTAACTCACTAAAGGACCGTACCCCCGCTGGAGTTACAAGGTCCCCCAACTTAGCTATTCCGGCTCTGTGCCATTTCTGAGGTATGAGTGTCCAAAGATTAGTGGCACGTTTGGGTTACTTTTAATGGGGGTATAATGGTTTAGTCTACCCAATCCAGAAGAGAATGCAGATTATCAATTTTCATAAGGGATTTTTTAATATCAGCCGCTAACAGAATCAGATTTTCTTCCACTATTGAGTCCGTGTCAGCAACTATGTTAACCCCCAGGTATTTAGCAGTTGGAACTACTAGGTTATTAACCCAATTAATTTTCTCGTTTAAGATTATCTGTGTGTTTGTTCTATTAAGGGCATACACAGATATTATCCCAAACTCTAGAGACTCTTGTTCTAAAGCCTTAATGGCAGCTTTGGGGTCAGGGGTGACTACAGCAAGATCATCTGCATAGGCCATGATCTTCGTGTCTGTGCCGTGACTACTTACCGCCACTATTTCCAGATTAAGTTAAATTTTATTAATAAATGGATTAATAAAGAGGGCAAAAAGGAGTGGAGGACTGGGGCACCCCTCCCTTGTCCCACGTGAGATCTCAATCTGTTCTGTTAGCTGTCCGTTGATCATATTTCTGGCTACGGGGTTTTTATATAAAGCTTGGATAGCCTGTATCATCTTAGGTCCAAAACCAGTCCTCCTCAAAACGTCTCAGGGTAATTGCCAGGAGACCCAATCGAAAGCTTTTTCAGCATTGAGTAGAATTAATGCGATCGGGTCTCCTGTCATTCTGGCTGCATCGAACAATGTGATTGTCCGACGAACATGATCAGTGGTTCCCTTTTTTTTTAGGGAGGAACCTGTGTTGCCATCTAGATACCACACCGTCTATGTTATTCGAGATTCTGGATGCTAGAATTTTAGAAAATATTTTTGAGTCTTATTTATTAGAGTTATTGGTCTATAGGAGGCCATTTCAAGCGGTGACTTATCTTTTTGGGAAAGATTACAATTTAAGCTAAGGACCAAGAGGGGGGTGGAAAGGCACCATTAAAGATAGAGACAACAACTTTAGTAAGAATTTCCTTGATCTGCTGTAGGAAATACTTATAAAACTCAACAGGGATACTGTCCATGCCTGTTGCCTTACCGTCTGGTAGACTCTTCCCAGGTTGGAGGGTGTTCCATTTGTTCGTGGTCCTCTGTGTTAAATTTAGTCATAGGTATGGTCTCTAAGTATTCCGCAATTTCAATTTCTCTGAGCTCAGAGGGTCTAATGTCTTCTTCTGTATACAGCTCTCTGTAAAACCCCCTGAAGGCCTTATGAATCTTATCGGGATCATTCGTAACCCCCTCGGAGATTGTGTGAATCGAGGTTTTTGCATTGGCAGTTGAATGCTGTCTAATTGATAATGCCAATTGATGTCCAATGATTTCTCCACATTCGTACCATTTCCCTCGGGCAGAGGCCCATCTAGCTGCTGTTCTTTCCGTAAATATAGATGCAATCTCGGCTTTTGATACGGCTACAGTAAGTTGTGCTGCTTCTACTCTGACTCCTGCTTTAACTGGTGATATTAATTTCCTTTCTTCGATTATCAATTTATCTTGGAGACGTTTCACCAGCTCTTTCTCTTTTTTGTTCCTCTTAATTGAATATTGGAGAGTCTCCCCCCTACCCCAGCTTTTAAGGTATCCCACACCATCATTATCGGGGCCAATCCCTTATTTATACTCAAAAACTCCTGGAATCAGCCCTGCATGTGTTCTTTATATTTGCAATCATACAGCAGTGCATTTTCAAAACTCCAGTTTGAATTTAGCCCTTCATAACCGAGTCCCTCTAGATTTAGAATAAGTGGGCTGTGATCCGACATAAACCTGGGTGAAATATCAATATGACATGATATAGCCAAGGAGGAGGAGGAAACAAAGAAATAATCTAATCTTGCTAAAGACAGATGGGGAGCTGAAAAGAAGGTAAAGCCATCTTGTTCCGGTCTCTGTTCTGCCCAAACATCCCCCAATCCATGTGTGTTGAATGAATTTAGCATGGCTTGAAAACCTTTGGCTTTAAACCTCTATATTTCCAATTCACTTCAATTGCCAATTACTAGGTAGATTTAAATTCATGTCAGTACATAGTATTAAGGGAAGTGACCAGTGCGCCAGCTCTTTCTTTACCCAGTTGATTATACCTGGATCATCTAGGTTACTCCCGTAGATAGAGCAAGTCGTAAACTCCAAGTTTGGAGGAAGGAAGCAGCCCACAATTACCCATCTCCCAAGACCGTCTGATTTATTCCATTTACCTTCAAGGGCAGCTTTTTGTTAGCTAGAATCCCCAATCCTTTCACCCTTGCCCCATGTGTTGTAGCCCCTATAACTTTGTATCCTAGTGTGCTCAACAGATGTTTTTGGGCACCTTAAACCTGCGTCTCCTGGAGACAGACCAAATCAGATCCCAATGTGCGCAAACCCTGTGCTACTTATTGTCTTTTTACAGGGTCTTTAAGACCGCAGATACCTACAGAGACTAGTCTAATTTTTTTTACATGCTCATTTGCACGTTTATAGTCCCTTCTTGTCTGGATTCTTACGTCCACCTTTCTTTCCCGAACCCATTCACCCCCTACAAAACATTCCATGAGTTTTATCTAACAATCTACTTAAAGCCTCTATTTTCCCCCACTGCAAACCTTTATTGTCCCCTCCCCCTCCCCCCCTTAATCGAGCAGTCAGGATAACCCTGTATGATGGTTAGCATGTGTGAGTTCCAGCTACCAAGCCACGATTTCCAGGTTTTTATGTGAATATACTCTAGACCATACGTTAAGATGGGGGGATTTTTATATGATAGACCTCCAACCGAGGTTGGAAATGTCTATTCCCAGAAGAGGAATATTATTTCAGCATTGCTCCTACATGGGAATCTGCCTTTCGACCTATGAGATGTGGGTGGGAATTATTCTGTAAAGTTTGGGAGAAAATGCACCCAAGATAAGTATATTCTTTGCCAGATTCGAAGGGTTTTCCACCCAGAGTCCAATTAAAAGGTTGTGGTTGCTTTTTTCCCCTAACATTTTAGTGTTTGAAATATTTGGGTTAAGAAGTTGCCGTCTGCATAGCCTTTTAGTGCATTTAGGTTTGTTTGGAGCCCTATTGGTGTAAGGTCTAAAATCACTTTATCATCTGCGTACATTAAGTTGTGTATGTCACTCAAGGCCAGTTTCGGAGCAAACTTTGTTACTAGAATAAAGTGCTTTGTTAAGTCGCCTAATTAAAGGGAGAATATCAAAGGAGAAAGGAGACAACCTTGTTTAAGACCAATTAACATGGGAATTAGTCTAGTTAAGCACTTTGATCCCCCCCATTTGAGCTCTGCACCATGTTTCTGTTTGGAGGGGTATAATTATTGTAAATAGATCTTGAGGGATTCCCATCCTCACCAATATCTTCCAGAGCATTGGCCTGTCTACCCTATCAAAAGCCGTAGAAAAATCAATAAAAGCACAATATACAGGCAGCAATATATTGTTATTTATTATTATTATGCAACTGCCTTGCATGTCTGCCATCAGGGAGACCCAAATTACCTACATTTTATTTATGTTCTGTTTTACCAAGCTTCCTTTTAAAGCTACCAAAGAAAATAAAAAAATAGCTGCAGGAATTCAAATATAAGCAAAGACTAAGAGCAAACATAATAAACAACAAAACACAGTCGTAATGATTGAAGAGGAAAAATGAATCAAATTAATTAAAAGATGCTGAATGAAGAATGGTACTAAGTTACGGTATGTATGTTATGATCAAATTTGGGAGTTGCATCTCAGCATTCCTCTTGGTCCTCACTTCCATTTACGCTCCTCCTGCGTTAGTCTTGGGTGCCACAGCATGCCTGGCTGATGCGGATTGGTAAGTTTAGTGTGAGTTGCTTTCCCAGGATAGCACAGGGTAAAGGCCGGCCAGTAAGTGTAGATGGAAAAACTAAAGGGATATTGAAAAATCAAAAAAATAAAATCAAAAAAATAAAATAAATAAATTACGGAGGAGTGCAACAAGAACACTATCAGAGGCGGCATGGCTAAATCATGTCTACTACTCTGTTTCCAGCATTAACCAACAACAACAACAGGACAGAGCAGGCCCAAGGTGCCCACCCAACCTCCACTTAGCTTAGATTTTGAGCCATACAGAGCACTCATATACAGCAACATAGCATTTTCCATATTCAGTATCTAAATCACTGCACCACTGTCAGTCATACCACTACACTTCCCTCCATCACTACACAGACATGTAGGTCTGCTGTGCTTGTTGACTTGTTTATCTTTTAAGCCACTTTATAAAACACCACAAGTTATTCCATCAATCATCTCCGATCCTACTGACGGACTGCGATGAGTATAGTATGGTCATCATCATCATAGTGTCTAAATCTGTAGTGTACTGAGTGAGTCCATAATAAATGCCATGTTTAAAAATGCAATGGATCGACCTAAGGTAGTACAATTTGTTTATTAAACAACAAGAAGGGAAACATTGACATAAGTCAGTTTTTGTGTGCAGATTAAATAATACTATTACACTTCATGCACAACAACAACAACAATAACACCAATCACTCAGAGTCAGCGCCCAATGCATGCCATCCAATATTACCGGCTGTTCTTAAGGGGCAGTCCCTTTCGGCTCGGAAAGGAGGATAGCTATAGTCATGTTCTTTGGAGTGACTCGACGAGGTAGGCATAAATTTATTGTACTATTCTCCATCCATTGTCTATCTTGAGGGAAATGGATTTAGGGCAAGTCAGGATGGAGCTGGACTTAGAGGAGTGGACTTATTTCTTTAATAAATGCACACAGTTGCATCTCCGATTCGGCAATAAAAAGAGTAAGACGGTGGTGATGGATTTGTTGTGATTGGAACCAGAAAGACAGAGACACACAAAAATAATAAAAGTAAATAAGGAAGAAAGTAACAAGTTGAAATGAAAGCCTAGTTGTCACTGTGAGGGAAGTAGATCTCATCCTCAAACTCTGGTGGTTCATCCAAAATTAGGTAATCTAACACACTACTTTCATGTCGCCATCATCATCTTCCTGTTGTGCTACTTCAGGTATGGTGTAATCCGGTGGTATAAAGTGCTGATTCATTTTGATCATGGTTAACCTCTCCACTTTTTGGGGTAAGAGACTGGTCCTTTTTACTGTTACAACAGCGCTAGCAGCACTGAAAACAAGCGCAGAAGAGACACTTGCAAGAGGGCAAGCCATATAGTTTATCGCCAGCATGCTGACCACTGGCCAGTGGCGCCTTTTCCCATACCAATACAGCAATGGGTTTTGATCACTGCAGACCTCTGTTGGGTCATCCAGATAGGCTAGGACCATCCGCTCAATGCTCAGTGGTGCTCTGCTTTGCTCGGCCTCTTTTGCCTTAGCTTCAGCACTGGATCTAACAAGTCCTTGCTATAGAAACCATTCCTGTCCCGATTTTGGTGGGCCGATGCTCCTGTTCTTGTTGTTTTGGCTGCTGTGAGCCAACCACACTGCCCTCAGACTCTCAAGTTGTACTTGATGCTGGCTGCCCTGCAGTAAGTATTGTGGGCTGGAGTATCGGGCCTCAAAATCCCAGTTGTTTTTTTTCTAAGCGACTGGCTTCCACAGCTGTCCAAGTCTTGTACTTGGGAACAGCCACTTCTGAAAAAGAAATCAATGTGTTAGTGTTCAGTACTGTGTTGTACCGTGGATCTAGAATTGTGCCAGAAATTTAACTGTTGAATGACACAATTTCTCTTTGTATCCTTGTATTTTCGGATAAGCAAAGGGTTAAGCTCTCCACCAACTCATATGCTTATTTTTGTCTTCCACACCTGAGTACATTGCAGACACCCCCTTCAGCTGTGCAACAATGGGATAGCTTTACCCATAGTACAGTCCTCCTTCCATTCTTCACGTGTGAATAGCTCGAAAGGAAGTAGCATTTCTGTCAGGCATTTAACTAGGCCCCATTGCTTCATCTCAATGGTCATGCCTTTCACAGTAGCATCCCCTATTTGCATGACAGATTCATTGATAGGTCTGTACGGCTCATACAGACGTTCAAGCATGTAATAAGTTGAGTTCCAATGTGTGGACACCTCCTGGATGAGTGCTTTAACTGGCACTCTATGCTCATGTTGAATGATCCTCAGCTACTTATGGGCTTTATAAGAATGGCTGAAATGTGTGCAGATTCTTCTGCATGTGGTCACCAGTCTTCCTTTTTTAGGAGGTCTTGAACAATACTGTTAATGCAGTGCACCAAACACAGGACCCTGAAATAGCCACCATCGTACATGGCCTTAACTATATTACTTACATTGTCCGTGGCAACAAAACCAATGTAAAGCCCTCTTGTGTGCAGCCATTCAAAGACCTTGCCAATACATTCTTCGAAAACGTTTTCAGCAGTATGAGAGTTCCCCATGGTGAACATGGCTACAGTTGCATGTTTTTTTCCGTTGCAGTACTCTTTTGCCTTAGTGTCTCAGCATTACTCTTACTCTTGTGCCACTGAGATTTTGCTGAGGCTAACCTGCTGGGGACAGGGCTACTTTGTGTTTCAGAGAAAATTATTCCCTCTTGTTCAACTTCCACTGCATTCATATCTTCTACATATTTATCTTCGCCAACAGCAATGGGTGCAGTTTTGAAGCCTTTAAGGTCCGCCTCTCACTGGATCAAGTGTTTTTTTTTCAGAAGGGTTGTTTGGCCTTCAGCACCATAGTTTGTACCAAGCTTACCCCGACTAACACCTTGTCCTCTGTCATGACTCACTAAATCATACCCCTCCTGCCCTGTAGCAAGTGGGTTTTTATCCCATCAAGAAACCCACCCCTGTCCCGTGCACCCAGCACGCCAAAATGTATGTATGAATGCGTCTGTGGTTTTTGACTATTTGATCTGTGTAATTTTGGAAAGAACATTCGAGTGATGTTGTTAATTGTGATAAACCTGTGCCTTTCAGACTTGTTCACTTGTTAAAGTAATTTTGCCAATGTTTGTTCACTTGTTAAAGTAATTCTGCCAATGTCATACATTACAAGAGAGAACATTGTACATAGCCAAGCGAGATTGAGGGTTTTCAAGGAGAACTGCTATTGAGGTGTGGCTCCAGATGCACACGCACGCTGACAAACAGTGCGCGGTGCGTCATCTTCTTCTGGGTGTGGCCCGACTATAAAAGGCCACACCCAAGGCTTCCCGATGCTTCGTCTTCTGCCTCGCTCGAGAGAACTACTCACCTGGAGACTCCGTGGGATCCGGAATGCCTGTCTGGACCAAGAGATCTTCAGAAGGACTTCGGACTTCTTCACATCTTCCCGCGCGCAACCCTGCAAGAAAAGAAAAGACACAAGTTAAGTGAAATCTTTCTTATTTAATGCAAGGCGCCCTACGCAAGCAAGCAGCAACTGCTCTAAGAGACTAGAACTTACCTGGTAATTCTCCAACGACACTTTGGAGTTTTTGATCGAAGTCACATTTTGGATTCTGAAAAAGGAAAGAAAAAACGCTTTGAGAAAGTATCAAAGTGCAAGACAGTTACGGACAATAATCGTGATATTTGAGATTTGCAATTTGTTTGTTTAGTGTAATTTCATTCTAGGTGGTGAAGGCGAGGGACAATATTACAGAGTAAAATAAGTAAGTGAGATGTACAAGTGAAGTGGAGGTGTTAATGTTGTGAATAGGAAAAAGAAAGAGTAACTTATTCATAACTGCTTATTCCTACTTAGGAAAAGAGAACCTGACATCTCCTTCTTGAATTCAGCCCTTCTCTTCAATAATCCACATCGCCTCAACCCTCCTCAACGACAACACGGACGCGACGCCTAGAATCTAACTGTCGCAGGTAGGCCTTTAAGGTGTTTAAAAGGAGAGCAGAGAACTAAGTGACGCAAATAGTTTCAGTGTGCAGGAATAAAGGAATAATAGTTACTGGAGTTTCTTTGTTGCCTCGCAGGTCGACAACTCAGGAGCAGGTAGCGTCCTTATCCGGCCTCCCTCCCTCTTTTTCTATTTAATTACCTAGGTGTTCTACTAAATCACTAGGTGTTGCCTAGAAATTTGGGGAAGTTGGTCCATAACGTCTCTGCGAAATCCATCTGCAAGCAACTCACAGGTAAGAGTGCTTGTGGTCTTGACAGAAGACGAAGCCCACGACGATCATTTCGCCCAGACGTTATGGATGCTACTGATCCAATTTCTTTGCAAGACATTGCAAATATGTTAACAGTAATTCAGGAAGAAAATGCTGCTCTCCGTAGGGATGTTACTGTGATTCAGCACAGTATACAAACTGAACCTAGTACTTGGAGTTTTTCTCCCAGTCAGAAATCCGTGTTGAAACCAGCCACCTTCCAACCAGGGTTTCAAACCTTGCACTCAAGTTCTAATTCCTCCTCTAACCCAACTCAAATCCAAGTCGTAACTCCTGTGCCTGTTCCTTTAGCACCACCGGAGAGGTTTTATGGGGATAACAACAAATTTTCTATCTTTTTGAATCAATGTCAATTACATTTTATTGCTAAACCAACAGCTTTCCCGGATGATTCTTCCAAGATAGCTTTTATCTTATCCTATTTAGGTGGTGACGCAGCTCAATGGTCAGTACCGATAGTGGAGCGAAATGACCCTATTCTTTATGACCTTAGACGATTTAAAAACACCATGAGAAAACTGTTTGCTAAGCATGTGTTTGTTCAGTCTGCTGATCATGAACTTTTACATTTGAAACAGGGATCTTCAGATCTTTTACATTATATTTCCCAGTTTAATAGGCTAGTCATTGAAGCACGTTGGCCCGAAGATAAGTGAGTGTCTATCTTTTATAAAGGTCTAAGGGAAGAGCTTAAGGACATGGTCACACAAATCTTGGATCCACCAGACGATATAGAGGACTTTATTGATTTAGTGGTAAAACTGAATCATCGCCTATCTGAACGTAGAGGGGAGAAAGGAAAAGCTGACACAAAAGTATTTTCTTTTAAAGAAAGAATTAGTAGTGTTAAAACCGAGACTTCACCTAAGGTGGATTTAGGAGAACCTATGCAGATAGGAACCATTAAGGGACCTTTGAGCAAGGAGGAAAAAGACAAAAGGAGAAAATTAAACCAATGTCTTTATTGTGGAAAGCCTGGACATTTTGTCAAAGAATGTCCAGTTCGTCCAAATAAGTTTAAAAGTAAAAGTTCTGAGGTTGGGTTAACACAGCAGTCGGAAAACTAACTGGCTCGACAAATCAAGAGGTCAGATTGTCGAGTATGTTATCTAGTTTGGCCTCCATCACCCTAGAGGTAACATCCCATCATCTCAGTATAAAGGTTTCTTTACAGTCATTACTAACAAAAGAAAAGGTTTGGACAGTTGACGCCCTCATAGACTCTGGAGCTACAGGCAATTTCATTGACACTTGTTTCTTAAAAGATCTAAAATTTGGAACTGAGTCTAAAAAATATCCCGAAGTTGTAAAAGCTGTTGATGGTAAGGAGTTGTCTTCTGGATTGATTCAATTTCATACAGAAACGCTCTTAATGACATGTTTAAATAACCATGAAGAACAAATCACTTTTGACATAATTGATGCTCCTCAATTTCGTTTAATTCTAGGCATACCCTGGCTAGTAAAACATAATCCATAGATTGACTGGGTGAAGAAAACTGTATTACTTGATTCTGAATTCTGTCAATCTTCTTGCTGGCAATCCCTAGAAGCAGAGTTATTGGTGCAAGGTAGCAATTTTCCGTTCAACTCAAAGAGTGTTCTGTTATTGGAAGGGGTTCCTAAAGAATATGCGGATCTTCATGATGTTTTTGATAAAAAAAAGGCTAACACTTTACCACCTCATTGAGATTTCGATTGTCGAATTGATCTTGTGCCGGGAGCTACTTTACCGTGTAGCAGAATATATGCTCTCACTGAAAATGAGAATGTACACTTGAGAGAATATTTGGATGAATATTTAGCTAACGGTTTCATTCGCCATTCAAAATCTCCAGTTTCCTCCCCTCTCTTTTTTATCCCTAAAAAGGGGGGAGAGTTGCTAACTTGTATCGACTACGGAGCCTTGAACAATGTCACCATCAAAAACAGATATCCTCTTCCCTTGATTCCCACTCTTTTAGATCAGTTGAAAGATGCTACAATTTACACTAAATTGGACTTAAGGGGTGCTTATCACTTGGTAAGAGTCCGGAGTGGAGACGAGTGGAAAACGGCCTTTCGTACCAAATTTGGTTTGTACGAATATCAAGTTATGCCATTCGGACTCTGCAATGCACCTGCTGCGTTCCAATTTTTCATAAATGAGGTGTTAAGAGAATTTTTAGATATTTGCTGCATTGTGTACATAGATGATATCCTCATCTATTCAAATAATACCACGGAACATGTAAAACAAGTAAGAGCTATTCTTCGAAAACTACTTGACAACTCCTTGTACATTAAACTCGAGAAAAGTATCTTTCATACCACAAGGGTAGAATTTTTAGGATACGTTTTAAGTCCCAATGGAATTGAGATGGACCCAAAGAAAATTCAAGCAGTCCTTGATTGGTCCAGTCCCTCCTCAGTAAAACAAGTTCAAAGTTTTTTGGGATTCGCTAATTTTTATAGACGGTTTATCTGTAGCTTTTCCCATATGATTACCCCAATAACCAAACTGTTAAGAAAGAACGTAAAGTTTGAATGGAATAAGGAAGCTGAGGAAGCCTTTCAAGCTCTCAAGAAACTTTTTACGACTGCACCTGTGTTAATGCATCCTGATCCTTCTCAACCCTTCATAGTGGAAGCTGATGCTTCTCAACTTGCCATTGGAGGTATTCTCTCCCAGAGACATAAAGAAACTGGCCAAATGCATCCTATTGCATTTTATTCAAGAAAACTCACATCCACAGAACAGAATTATGCAATCGCTGACAAGGAATTGTTAGCCATAAAAGCAGTTTTCGAAGAATGGCGTCATTATTTGTTAGGGGCTAGGCACCCAGTCACTATCTATACAGATCACAGGAATTTACAATTTTTGCGCTCTGTAAAAGCCCTAACAGCCAGACAGTTGCGTTGGACATTGTTTTTTAATGACTACAATTTCATTATCACTTATCGTCCCGCAAAAGAGAATTTGAAAGCAGACGCTCTGTCTCGTATGGGAGTTGCTGAAGAAAAAGATTGTTTTCTTGAAGAGAGTCAACCAGTATTGCCTGATCATTGTTTTAAAGTAGGTGTGATTGTATCTGATGTAATGGGAGACATAAAACAAAAGATTCAAGAAAAAACAATAGAGGAATGGCACAAGCTATATCCATTGTTACAAGACAAAGATGATTTGTTGTACATGAATGAACAGATGTTTGTACCCACACAAGAACTCCAAGAAAAGGTGATAAAATTACATCATGACACTCTAATGTCTGCCCATCCAGGAATAGCTAAAACTAGTCATTTAATAAAAAGAAAATTTTGGTGGCCTTCTTTGTTAAATGATGTTAAGGCATACATTGAGACTTGCGTGGTTTGCTCTCAACACAAAACACAACATCAAGCTCCTAGTGGTCTGTTGCTTCCTCTCCCAATTCCACCGCAACCCTGGCACACTTTATCTCTCGACTTCATAGTAGAGCTTCCTAAAACAGGGGAAGGCTATACTACTATTTTAACTGTTGTTGATCATTTTACTCGAATGGCTAATTTTGTCCCATTAAAGAAAATTCCTTCTGCCAAAGAATTAACTCAGATTTTCTCCCAAGAAATAATCCGTTTGCATGGCATCCCGTCAGTAATAATTTCGGACAGAGGCCCTCAGTTTATATCCCATTTCTGGCAAAATTTAGGAAAATCCTTAGGCATGAATATCCGCACTTCTTCTGGTTACCATCCCCAAACAGATGGCTTAACTGAAAGAGCTAACCAAACCATCGAACAATTCCTACGTTGTGCTTTAGTAGAAGAAGAAAGGGAATGGTCTGAAATATTGTGGGTGTTAGAATTTGCTTACAATAATATGGATAATTCTTCTACTACTTTTTCACCCTTCTTTAGTACTTATGGGTTTCATCCCAGAAACATTCCAGACTCAGTACCAATTCCATCCGAAATTCCGTCGTTAGAAGATCATATCAAAAGAATAGTTCACGTTCAGGAACAGGCACAATACCATTTAGCACAAGCAAAAGAAAAGCAAAAAGAAAATTCAGACCCACACAGAAAACCACCACCCAAATACTCCGTAGGAGATAAGGTGTGGTTATCCACAAAAAATTTGAAAATAAAAATCTGTAAAAAATTCTGTCCCAAGTTTATAGGACCGTTTCCGATTGAAAAATTAGTAAATCCAGTTAGTGTAAAACTAACTTTACCAATTAGATACAAATTTCACCCGGTATTCCATGTCTCATTAATCAAACCTTGTGATCCTAAAACTAGATTTACAAGAAAACCCACAGTTATACAGGTAGATGGAGTACCCGAATTTGAAGTCCAAAAAATTGTAGACTCAAAAAGAATTCGAGGAAAGTTATTTTACTTAATTCATTGGAAAGGCTATGGTCCTGAGGAACGGACATGGGAACCTCTGTCAAATTTGCAAAATGCTCCTCGATGTCTGAAAAGTTTTCATCTTCAAAATCCAACTAAACCTAGACCTGTTCCTCAAGTTTTGGGAGGGCTCTTGAGAGGGGAGTACTGTCATGACTCACTAAATCATACCCCTCCTGCCCTGTAGCAAGTGGGTTTTTATCCCATCAAGAAACCCACCCCTGTCCCGTGCACCCAGCACGCCAAAATGTATGTATGAATGCGTCTGTGGTTTTTGACTATTTGATCTGTGTAATTTTGGAAAGAACATTCGAGTGATGTTGTTAATTGTGATAAACCTGTGCCTTTCTGACTTGTTCACTTGTTAAAGTAATTTTGCCCATGTTTGTTCACTTGTTAAAGTAATTCTGCCAATGTCATACATTACAAGAGAGAACATTGTACATAGCCAAGCGAGATTGAGGGTTTTCAAGGAGAACTGCTATTGAGGTGTGGCTCCAGACGCACACGCACGCTGACAAACGGTGCGCGGTGCGTCATCTTCTTCTGGGTGTGGCCCGACTATAAAAGGCCACACCCAAGGCTTCCCGATGCTTCGTCTTCTGCCTCGCTCGAGAGAACTACTCACCTGGAGACTCCGTGGGATCCGGAACGCCTGTCTGGACCAAGAGATCTTCAGAAGGACTTCGGACTTCTTCACATCTTCCCGCGCGCAACCCTGCAAGAAAAGAAAAGACACAAGTTAAGTGAAATCTTTCTTATTTAATGCAAGGCGCCCTACGCAAGCAAGCAGCAACTGCTCTAAGAGACTAGAACTTACCTGGTAATTCTCCAACGACACTTTGGAGTTTTTGATCGAAGTCACATTTTGGATTCTGAAAAAGGAAAGAAAAAACGCTTTGAGAAAGTATCAAAGTGCAAGACAGTTACGGACAATAATCGTGATATTTGAGATTTGCAATTTGTTTGTTTAGTGTAATTTCATTCTAGGTGGTGAAGGCGAGGGACAATATTACAGAGTAAAATAAGTAAGTGAGATGTACAAGTGAAGTGGAGGTGTTAATGTTGTGAATAGGAAAGAGAAAGAGTAACTTATTCATAACTGCTTATTTCTACTTAGGAAAAGAGAACCTGACATCTCCTTCTTGAATTCAGCCCTTCTCTTCAATAATCCACATCGCCTCAACCCTCCTCAACGACAACACGGACGCGACGCCTAGAATCTAACTGTCGCAGGTAGGCCTTTAAGGTGTTTAAAAGGAGAGCAGAGAACTAAGTGACGCAAATAGTTTCAGTGTGCAGGAATAAAGGATTAATAGTTACTGGAGTTTCTTTGTTGCCTCGCAGGTCGACAACTCAGGAGCAGGTAGCGTCCTTATCCGGCCTCCCTCCCTCTTTTTCTATTTAATTATCTAGGTGTTCTACTAAATCACTAGGTGTTGCCTAGAAATTTGGGGAAGTTGGTCCATAACGTCTCTGCGAAATCCATCTGCAAGCAACTCACAGGTAAGAGTGCTTGTGGTCTTGACATCCTCAAATAGAGCATATAGCAACTATCTCCTTACTGCTAACCGAAAAGAAGTCCCAAACTGGGGCGGTGTACTTTCTGTGCTGCTAGAGGTGCCACTTGACATGCTGGATGACCTGGAAGGTGAGGGTGGTGGATTTTGACTCTCTGCAGACACAGTACCTACTTCTACTGAGGTGGTTGTGCTGGATATAGGTCTCTGCCGGGCCTTTGTAAATGCAAATATGGAAGCTGCAGGTGGTGTTGGTGTTTTCTGTGTCGGTGGTATCTGTGCCACATCCTTCACAGCAATTTGGGATGTGATAATAATGTTGGCCTTCACTGGGACAGGACCAATGTCCATGATGACTAGCTCGTCATCATCCTCCTTCTTTCTACATCTACCTCCATACCTCTAAGGCTTTCTGGAACCTTTCTTTCCCATAGTCTTCTCTCGTGGTGTGTCTCACTCTCAGACTGAGGTGGTGGCATCTAATTGGCATCTAGATCATCAGAAGGGGGGCTTGCAGAAAAACTTGATGGACTAACCCTCCTTTTCCTTGCCGGCGATTTGGAAGACAATGGATCTTCTGAAAGAGTAGCTTGCTCTTCTTCTTCTGCAGGAAGCTCTATCTCCTAAACTACCCATATATCAGGAGGAACAACTACTATCGTGGGCGGTTGTTGTGGCTGTTGTTTTTCACTTATCTGAGTTTCCTGTGTTGATTGTGTACTACTTTGCGATAACGATAAGTCAATTCCAACATCACTGATCAGCTGTGTTGAAATGATTAGACTGGTTCTCTCTGTGACAGACATGGATTTGAGCCTAGTTTTAAGGGATGGGTCCACTAATGCGGGCCCCTGCTCTCAGCTTGCTCCCCGAACACTGCTGCTGCAGACGCAGTTTTATGTTTCCCAAAATACATCTTGGGCGGGACACCAGTCTTGGTAAGTGGCAGTTCTTTCTTCTCATTGGCAACTTTCTTGGTACTGGAGGGCCTGGTACCTTTCTTTTTGGCCATCTTCTTCAGATGGCAGCCGTACGCAGTGGCACAAGTTGACGAGATGTCTGTCTGTGGCCACACATCACATGACATTGTGCGCAGCAGGACTTCTGTCTGGCAGTACGGGTGATGATGACACTCCTCCTCAGTCTTTTGTGTACCTAAAAGCAAAGAAGCCAGAAGAACAACAGTGAACCACGGCATTTGTTGTTGTGGTTCAATTCCTACTAATACAAACAAACAAATATGATAATATATAACTTAGTGTGTGGTCACACTTGTTAGTGTTATTGTTATTATTACTTTTTATTAACTCAGTTTAGTTATTAACAACAGTCCAGCCATTTGTGAGGCTTTGACAACAAGGGCTTTCATGGTGTACTGTGTTCAGTCAGGAAGGATAGGAAATAAGAAGAACAGAAAAAAATACAAATGTAATGGAACCTGTTTGGCATTGTGCATCACATGGGATGCAGCATTCATGGAGATGCAGCTTGCAATGGGGATGGAAGCAGTACACAAATAGGAACAAAGGAAAGACATGAGGGGCCTATGGCAAAAGCAGCACATTAACCATTACTGCCACCACAAAATGGCCACCAGCCACATGGTCACACACAGTCACATCAAGCAGGAAGCCTGGAAAGCAATGAACTGAAGAAGGCCCCATATGACCAGAAAAAGGAGGCATGCTAAACAACCCAGCTTTAATGCAACAATGCAAAAATGAAAAAAAACGCAGGGCTACAAACAGTTTGCAAGTTACAAAACAACCACACTACACACAACCAACAAAGGGATTTATTGAACACACACGAAAATAGTGTAATACACCCAAAAAACAAACTTTGCAAGTAAATCCAATGCCATCCATGCCCTAAATGATGTTTAAATTCAACGGACACCAGAGAAACATTTACTTTATACACCCATGAATAGCTCTGGACCTATTGGTTGGAAAACCCATTGGCAGACTAGGCCACATAGTGAATCAATTCAAATCAATAATTTTGCAAATGTATTAGAAAATGTAGTGAACTGTGATGCATTTTTGCTGGGTGAAAGAATTGCATGCAAATCAACAACAAGGCATGGGCACAGCAAAGAAGGCTTGCAGGCCTAATGCAAAAGTACACTGACTGCCTTCACCAAAAGGCTACCAGTCACATGGCCAGGCCACAACAATAAGAAAGGGAAGACAGACAATTCAGGCCTATGGCAAAAGCGCACTGTCTGCCTTCACAAAATGGCTGCCAGCCACATGGCCAGGCCACAATAACAAGAAAGGGAAGACAGACAATGCAGGCCTATGGTAAAAGCACACAAGCTGACTGCACAAAATGGCCACCAGCCACATGACCAGGCCACAACACTAAGAAGTAAGCTAAGAGTAACAAGGGAAAGAGATGCAGGCCTATGGAAACAGCAGCACACTAAGTACAACCACAAAATGCCCACCAGCCACATGGTCACTCAAAATCAAAATTAGCAGGAGGCCTGGAAAACAATGAACTCAAGAAGGCCCCATATGGCCAGACAAAGGAGGCATGCTAAACAACACAGCTTTAATGCAACAATTCAAAAACGAAAGACCACAGGGCTACAAAATGTTTGCAAGTTACACAAAAAACACACACACCCAACAAAGGCATTTTTGAACACACACAAAAAAGTGAAATATCCCCCAAAACACATTTTGCAATTCAATCCAATGTCATCCATGCCCTAAATGGTGTTTAAATCCAACAGGCACCACAGAAACATTTGCATCATGCACCAATGAGTAGCTCTGGGCCTATTGGTTGGCAAACCCATTGGCTGACTAGGCCACATAGTGAATCAATTCAAATCAATAATATTGCAAATATATTAGAAAATGTAGAGAACTGTGATGCATTTTTTGCAAGGTTAATAAAGAGAAAATGCATGCAAATCAACAACATGGCATGGGTACCACAAAAAAGGCTTGCAGGCCTAATGCAGAAGCACACTGGCTGCCTTCACAAAATGATCGCCAGCCAAATGGCCAGGCCACAACAACAAGAATGGGAAGACAGACAATGTAGGCCTATTTTATAAGCACACTGTATGCCTGCACTAATTGGCCACCAGCCACATGGCCAGGCCACAACAACAATAAGTAAGCCAAGAGGAACAAAGGAAAGACATGCAGGCCTATGGAAAAAGCAGCACACTAAATACCACCACAAAATGGCCATCAAGCACATGGTCCCTCGCAACAAGCAGGAGAACAGGAAAACAATGAACTCAAGCAGGCCCCATATGGCTAGACAAAGGAGACAAGTCAAGCAAAGAATACTGAGCCTCAGTAAGGACCTATATTTCTTTTTAACATTGAATCAATCTCATCATTTTTTAAGAGAGATGCCAAAGAGAGAAACTGTAAGGTATTATTCAAAACAGATTTATTAGTATTTTCACATTTTATAAAAAAAAAATTTTAGACACATTTTTTCCAACTAGATTGGTCATTATATACTCAGCACAAAATTGGTGAAGTTTACAAACATACTATCATGACAAAAAAACATTACATTACATTAGAGTGCCCTCTAATAGCAGCTAATCTAAACATTCATACAAACATACTTACATACCAGTCATACTGTGATCTATTCTAAAAGTGACATATCTATCATCACACATACAAAAGGCTAATTTATACAAGACAAAAGACTAATACAGTTGGCAATTCTGAGGTGTACTATGCGGAATACACTTGGGAACCAAGATGGTATAGTTCTACTAGTTATGATGGAAATAACTAGTTCGTATCCATGACAAATGATGTTAGGCCGACATACGTTTCGGTGAGAGCCACCTTCCTCAGGGCCAGAGACAACATAAACAACAGTTTATACAAAAAGATTATTTAAAAAAAGGTTTATGAGGGCATCAAACAATTTTTCTGCAAAATAAAAGGTACATAAGAAAAAACATGTAAATGTCAATTTATCTATTACTTCTTTGTATAACATTTTCAAGCAGTGGCATCATATATATACACATATCTACATTTTAGAAGTAACAACTGAGTGTTCATAGCTAACACAAACTCCATAATGAAAAGTGAGATGGGATAGTTCAGAAAATAAAAGGTTCAGCGGTGAGAGAGAAAAGGTCAGGTCCTGGTCATTCCCTTACATTTTTTATGCACCCAAGAGGTGGTATGGTTAAGTGCATGCAGTGCTTATAGAGTATTGATATGTGATATTGGCAGCGAGGCGAATAGACATTACCAGTGGTGGAATCTTTGTAGTCACTGAAAGTATATTGGGGCAGATCCTGGACAGTCTATGGTTTAAGACAAGAACTGGAAGGTAAAAGGAACTTTCATGATTATCTGTTGGCATGGGGTAGCGTTAAATAGATGTCTATAAGGTTGCGCTATGTTACCTATGTTGATGGCTCGGGGTTTGCTGGTTAAGGAGACCGGGTTTTCCAAAGGCAGAGAGCTTCCGTAAGGTTTGCATGTGTTCTGTATAAACATTAAACATCACCTATTAAATGTTTAGCCATATGTGACACAGCAGATAGATATAGCTGTGTGGGGTGTTTATATTAATTACCTGGTTGTATCTAATTTTGGATGATGGTAAATCCTCACATTCCGCCTCTAATTGTATGCTAAAACAGACAAGATAGGGATGTTTTACTCTATTTTATTACGTTGGGGTAGCCCAAAAATCATTAGTTCTAAAGCGGAGCTTTTCCTAGCGGTTTTAAAGGACAGCTTTGTGGGAGGCAAGAATGTAGAGCCTATGTATGTTATATTAAATTGCGATTAGGGGTTTTACAACACAATAAGGAAGCAATAATAATAACTATGAAAAAACATAGCACTGATGTTACTGATGTTGCCCATTGGTGCATTACTGCATAGACTAAAGGGTTACTGATCTATCTTTATTTTAAGAGAATTGGCATGGTAGATGGCTAAGCTATGTCTAGTTACAGATTAAAGTTTGTTTAACAATGCTTGTTTAAGATAGCGGTAACAACGCGCCTAGAGAAATGACAAGACGTATTCGTCTTCTAAGGCTCCCGTTTTGGTCTTACCTTGTGCAAAGACCTTTATCTTGCCGCTACGGTAGGTTCTAGGATTTGTAGCTCAAGGTTAAAAATATCCATCACAGAGCCCTAAAAATAATGTGGATTGCCGTAAGAAGCAAGGCAAGTTGAATTACCACAAACGTCAAAAGTAATGGCATGAAGTTAAGGTGTGCGTCGAGCTTTGGGAAGGGGCAGTTTACATAACGGCCGCCTCCGATAGCATTAGAAAATTTTAGCAGAGGGCTGGCTGGCGAGTTACATTTAAAAGGGGCAGAATACATAGCGATTGCAAGCATTAGGTACGGTGTCTTAATTTAAGCGTTTTTACCTGCGAAGTTAAGACATGTCTTCAGAGCAGTTTCTTACCTAATGTAAACTCAGCAGTTTCCGCGACCGGGGGTTCTTGTGACTGCTCCCAGGGAGAGAGGTTTTTGCCAGTGTGGGGAATACTTTTAAGCAGGCGGTTCGGTAATTGCACCCAGGTGAAGATGCATAGACAGAGAAACACGTTTCCTGTTCTGCATTTTTTTAAAAGAGAAAAGGGGGCATGAACATAGTTAACAGACTAAGGCTAGGTTGCCTATGTTGTGGCGGCCATATTGGAGCTGGTTTTATTAGTTTGAAACAGTGTAAAAAGAAGTAAAACACGTGAAGGAATTTCATTGTGTTCTAGTTTGCACAGTTGATTACAAAGATGCTCAGATTTGTGAAGGTTTGCAGCGTAGAGACACCTGCAATTGGTCCAATTATACACATAAAAGTATGTGTATATATAGTACAGAAAGGCGGATGATCACATACACCTCGCAGAAACACAGGTATTGTCAAAGAGTAACTATCCAGGAGATTTCCTCGTTGTGCCCATAGCGAACAGTGTTACATAGATGGATCCAAAAGGTTTCACGTTTTTTGCGAAAAATAGTGGGATCTTTACCTGGCGGTGTATGGACATGTTCTAAAATCTGCCACCGCAGATCTTTTTCTTTGTGGCCATATTGGACAAAATGAGGAACCATTGGGGCATTTGTTTTTTGCGTTCTAATAGCAGATTTGTGTTCCGAGAGTCTAATACGGAATTCTCTTGATGTTTCACCTATATACCCAATGTCACATGGACATTTGATAAGGTATATGACATTTTTGGTTCTGCAATTAGTCATTTCTTTTAGTTTTCCTTGCTTTTGACCATAGGTCCATGTTTCACCGGGTATTATCTGGTCGCATGCGTGGCAGTTGCCACATCTATGATTGCCAATTGGTAGTGGGTTTCCATCAATGGTTTTCTGTTTGTTTGTTTCTTTGTTTTTCCACCTGCTATGTACCAGTTTGTCTCGCAGATTCTGATTTCTTCTGAAAGCCAGAATGGGTTTGCTCAGTTTATCTTCCTGGTCGTTGGTATTCAATATCTTCCAGTTGTTATGGATCACCTTCCTTATTTTGTTATTGATGGTGGAGTGGTTCAGGACACACACAAGTTTTTGTTCGTTGGATTTCGGAGTTGGGTTTAAAAGGACATCTCTGTTATAATATTTTGCTCTTTTCATTGAGTTACGTATAAGACGTTTGGGATATCCTCTCACCAATAAACGTTCTGTTAATTGGTTAGCATGTGTCGTGAAGTCCTTCATAGGCGTGCAGTTTCTTTTTATTCGTAGAAATTCACCGAACGGTATGGAGTCCTTTTGACAGTTGGGATGGTAGCTGCCATGTTCCAAGATGGTATTTTTGGCTGTGGGTTTCCGATATAGGTCGACTGCCAGTTCTCCATTTACGTGTCTTATCCATATATCTAAGAATTCCACTTTATCTGAGGAGTAATTTTGGGTGAACTTCAAATTTATGTCTGCCAGATTGAGCCATTCTATGAATTCCTTTAGCAGTTCTTCCGTCCCTGACCAAATAAAAAACACATCGTCTATAAATCTGTGCCATCTAGATATGTTCTCAAAAAAGGGCGCAATTTCATTGTAGATATTCTTGCGCTCAAATTCTCCCATATATATGTTGGCTATGCTGGGGGCACAAGAGGCCCCCATACTGACTCCTTTGACTTGATGGTATACCTCATTGCCGAATTCAAAGTAGTTGTTTTGTAGGACCATTCTCAAGCAATCTAGAATGAAGGTGTCGGGTCTGGAGCCTGGTGTTCTTGCTAGTAGTGCTGCCACTGATTCTATTGCTTTATCTTGTGGGATATTTGTATATAGCGATTCTATATCGCATGTCACAAGCAGTTGGGTAGCGCTGTTAAATGGAGAATGTTCAAGGACTTTGATCATGTGCCCAGTGTCCTTGATGTAAGAGGCATATGTGGTGGTGAGGGGGCACAGGAAGGAGTCTAAGTATTTTGAAATGGGTTCCGTGCTGGAATTTATGGAGGCCACTATCGGTCTTAGGGGTGGATCCGTTGTGTTCTTATGTGTTTTGGGAACACCGTAGATGGCAGGTACCACTGGGTAGGAATTAATGAGGTAGTCCATCTCTTTCTGGCAGATATGTCCATCTACAAAGGCTTTGGACACCATAGTCTTTATCTCTTCTGACAGGTTGGTAAGTGATCGTCTATTTGCTCTTCTATAGTGTTCCTCCACTCCTAGCATTTGGTTAATTTTATCAGCATATTGATTAGTGTTCATGATTACAATCCCTCCTGCTTTATCACAGGGTTTTATTATGATGTCGTGATTTTCTTTGTCATGATAGTATGTTTGTAAACTTCACCAATTTTGTGCTGAGTATATAATGACCAATCTAGTTGGAAAAAATGTGTCTAAAAATGTATTTTTATAAAAATGTGAAAATACTAATAAATCTGTTTCGAATAATACCTTACAGTTTCTCTCTTTGGCATCTCTCTTAAAAAATGATGAGATTGATTCAATGTTAAAAAGAAATATAGGTCCTTACTGAGGCTCAGTATTCTTTGCTTGACTTGTCTCTCCCCCCTCGGGGCCTGAAATTACCAGGGAGAACTCTTTCTCACTTTATAGACAAAGGAGACATGCTGAACAACATAGCTTTTATGCAAAATCGAAAAAACAGAGAGCTAAAAAAGGTTTGCAAGTTACATAACAACCACACCACACACATCCAACAAAGGCATTTATTGAACACACACGAAAAAAGTGAAATACCTAAAAAAAAACATTTTTCTATTCAATCCAAAGCCATCCAGGCCCTAAATGATGTTTAAATTCAACAGACACCACAGAAACAGTTGTTTGATGCACCCATGAGAAGGTCTAGGTCTACTGACTGAAACAACAATAGTATTGGCAGACTACTGCGCTAGTGATTTTAATAAATATTGCAAATTAATTATTTTTTTAATTTGAAGAAAATGCAGTTAACTGTGCACCATATTTCCTTTATAAAAGATGAAACGTTACTTACAAAGAAACAACTAGGCTCCTAATGAACTACAGGCCACCCACCACAATACATTTTTAAAAAAAGGATGAAAAGTACTAAAAAAATGTAGGTGCAATGCCCCAATCAATCAAACATTTGCCATGGATTGCTGTAGGGGAGAAACATTTATTTTACAAGCATTCTCCAACCATGTTCCCAAATATTTAAAAGATACATATACGCAGGAGGGGGCGGTAGGCCAAGCCCCGGCATTATACAAAAACCATATTGGATGGGATATGGATTCAACCCACCTCATCATTCTACTAAAAAATACTCCAACTGCACAAAGGCAGTATCCAATAATGCAAAATGGTCAGGGAGATCTTAGATCAACTTGGATATCAAAGGGTGATTGAAACGTGCATCTCTCATATGAATTACCCTTTGTTTTCAGTATAAAAACCCGACAATTCATATTGTTTGGTTTTAGATTACAGACATTTAAACACTTGCACTAAGACGTTTGTAGTTCAAAATGCACACAGTGCTGCATTAATGAATACCATTGTGCGGGAAAAAATACAAAACAACAATTGATATCTCAAATGGATTCTTTTGCCGAAATATAGCACCTGAGAGCAGATATTCAACAGCATTCTCAACGCTCGGGTCGCAGGGGTATAAAATAAGTTGATGGCTGTTTTCAGCCAGAGTAACTGAATTACTTCAAAATTTGTATGAAGAGTCATTGTCCCACTTGGATGATATTTATCTAATGGATGATGACCTGGAGGAACACTTGAACAGAGTGAATACCATAATTTTGGCAATTGCCTTTGGGTGTTACATATTAAACTTAAAAAAATCGAAAACAGCACACCTTAACGTCCTTTTTCTAGGATATGAGCTTTCCAGTGAAGGAAAAAGCCGAGCAGCAAACTTTTTAGATAAGTAAGCGCTGCTTCAACCTCCAAAATCATTAAAAAATACACAATCAATCCTGGGATTCTTGAATTTTGGCAGAGCATACATTTTGAATTACGCAGAAGGAGTAAAACCTTTCTGCAACTTAATAAAACCTGACATTTCAGTTAGACAATGGACACAGGAACACATGGATACTCTTTGTTCCTTACAAGCTAACATGATAGCTTCAAAACACTTATAAACATGTGAGAATGTACACAACCTGGAGAGCCGAATAAGTGCGCCCCAATCTGGGTACACCGATCTAACATATAATGAGGTGAAACAGTACCAATGGCATATAAATCACATTTGTACACAAATGCTGAGAAGCGTTTTGCATCAACTAAAAATATTATTACAGCTGTACAGACTGCTGTATTTAGAGAAAGTGCCCTGGCTCAAGGGAAATGTATAAAAATCGTTACCCCGGTTCCAACCTTAGAGGCTGCGACAAAGGCCCTGTTTCCAACGCTAAAACCTTACATCCAAGTTGGATACAATGGGCTAATTCTCTCACTGCAAAAGATGTAGAATACAGGTACTACCCACATCTAAAAACACAAACATTTCTGCAAAACAAACAAGAATATCCACTACCAAATGAAATAAAGCCTTTGGATCAGTATGAATATCTTATTACACTGATGGTTCTGCTCAACCTGCCATAGGGAGAAAACAGCAATATAGCGCCACATGTGCTATTGTTAAAGGATGCATGCAGGATGGAAAGTTCCATCCAATTTTCACAAAAACACAGTCTCTCGGTGACTGCATGGCACAGCTAGCAAAACTGAAAGCTCTAATACTGGCACTGGTAAATACGGATTGAAAATTCCCAACACTAATTGTGTGTGATTCCTTTGACTGTGTACAGTCTCATAATGAATAGTTACATCACTGAGGTCATAATGGGTTTAAAGATGCAAAAGGTGGCACAATTAAGCATTAAACGCTATAGGAACAGGTAGTAGAGTTGAAAAGCAAACTACCAAGGGCTCAAGTGATACACACACTGAGTTATCAACATGATGGCGTTCACATTGAAGGGAATTCAATGGCTGATGAAGCCACAAAGGGGATGTATGCACAGCTTCTGTTAATGTGAACACTCATTCAAAAATGAGAATAGACAATGTACTAATGGCTGAAAATATGGCCACATGCAATAACTCAGCAGTACCAAAAAGATTTCCACTCAAGTTTTCCTACAAGTTAGATGCAAACAATGTTACATTTGCTCAGATTCCTAGAATGGGGGATAGTGTAATGCCAAATATGGATCATAGGTTAGGATTAATACTAGCAGCACACAAGGGTATAGGTTCTGCACATGCAAGAGTTTCAGCAACTGGTTCTCGATTGACACAACACTACTGATGACCAGGACTGAGAAAGCAAACTAGGGACTACGTCTTGAAATTCAATATCGGTCAGCAGATAAGATGCTCCACAGTAACCTGCCCAGTGCAGACTCCAATACTAATAGACAAACCACTGCATGTGTTTATTTGGACCACTGCATCCCCAGGCAATCTGATGGGACTTACAAGTATATCATGGTTGCAGTGGATTACTGCTTTAGGTTAATATGGGTGTGGCCCCAGTGCTCGGCTGACGCTTGAAATGTTCTAAAAGATTTGCGAGTTTTATAGGGACATAAGCAATCAGCACACTTCATTCTGACCGTGGCCCCGAGTTTAGGTCTAAGGCTTACAAGGAATCCATGGGAAGTCTGGGTGTAGCATTGTGGCACTCATTGGGAAAGTGTATGCACCGGGCTTAGTGCTGCTTTACTATCAAAGATCGTGAAAACTTTAGATACACAACAACAAAAAAATGTAAGAATGCACAATCTAGAAAAATATTTTTGATTTTTATTCTTCTCTTTTTGTTTTTATGGATACAATATATGGTCAAACATATTTTCCTATTTTCTTTCTTTTCACCCATTTGTACATAGTTAATTTCAAAACATGAATGAGTATACCTTTCAGCAATTTAAATACAATGATCAAAACCACTTATATGAATTAATTCAAAAACTGTCCTGAAAGAAATAGATGTACATATTTGGTATAATTCTACTGACTCATATATAATCGATTATTCAGGCAGTACATTGCATTCCTCATACTTTATATAAGTATTACACAAAACACCAAGAAGATATTACAGCCACATGTGTCAACACTGGTAATGATTTGTAGAATACCACCAATGGGTTCCGGAAAATGCCTTCTTCAGGATTTTCTTTACCAGTGGTTTGCTAAAAATAAACAAATATATAAACAATAGTTGTAATCTAGAGTTAAAGCGAACTATTTTTCTCAATTCTATATGTACAACATTTGATGAATTAATGATAAGCCTGGTCAAATAACTAAGACAGCTAAAGTTAAGTCATACTGTGCAAACATCCAGTGAGGTTAGAAGTGAACCATTCTCACTTACATAAATGCCATAGTGCTATTCTTTTCTTTGCAATCTCTATTGCAAAAAGAAGTGTACGAAGGAACTTGAGTTTAAAGTAGGTCTGTCTAGGTCCTACTGGTTTCCATAAATTGGGACGTGTTACAGTCCCAGATGATAATGTCTATTCAAGCTCTACATGTACATGCTGACACAATAAAATTCTAACCTAAGAAGTCAATATACTTTTTGTGATGTTACAGTCTATCAAAATCTTCTACATGTGATTTCTTTAGTTGAAGCTGTATTACCTGCACTAAATTCTTCTTGTAGTTCATTAGGACATTAATCTTCATTCTATTAGATAAGGAACTTTTGATTTCTCTTTTATAATCACACTATATATAAAACAAATTACAAGTGAATATATATGATTTTGAGTATTTCTATAACTTGCCCATCTCTTCATGTCTAATGGTCTTTACTATTTTGTCCAAGCCTCCCTTTCTATGCTTATATAAGGGATGTTAACTACTATATCTAAAAGTAGATGGGTTGTCCTTTATGATATAAACGTCTTGACAGTAATATACATAGAGCCTGCAACTATCTGAATATACAAGATACCTTTAATGATATTGCCCTATTAGAAACATTGTAACCTCTGTATAGAGCAGGATTTTAATTCCCTGCTCTTTATCTATATTATCTCTAGACTGTACAATATCTATATAGATGGATATATTTAGTACCTTATATTAACCCCTTTCACGCTGATGACGAGCTGGGCTCGTCATGGTGTAGCCTCCTCGCACGCTGATGACGAGCCCAGCTCGTCATGAAACAATGTAAAATAGCAATTTTCAGCACAGGAGTGGAATTGCCTTAGCAGCCATGGAGTTAAAAGGCAAAAGATCTTCCGATATAGAATGGTGTTACGGAGGCAGGAACGTCGTGTTTCTTCTTTCTAAGAACATAATGTACACATTTGGAGGTTAACCTAATGAGTCTACAATGTCTTAGAATATGTCCTACGATTCCTAGTGATTGTACAGAGTGATCACTTACTTTTGATTTAAGTTCTTCTCTTGTGTTGCAGTTCTTTATTCATATTCTGACTGTGAATGTTAAGGTGGTACGTTGAATTTCTTCTCTCTAAAGGCATAAAGCACCAAGTTATAGGTTAACATAGTGATTCATCAATTTCTTTAGAATAGTCCCTACAACTGCTCATAATTATACTGCAAGATCACTTACTTTTTATCAAATTTGTCCTCTTTTGTTGTAAGACTCTATTAGGATTTTAACTGATGGTGTTAGCCGGATATGATAAATCTATCCCTCATATTCTGCAAACAAAAGAATAATAAACCAATTTTTACTAAAACCGCCCTGATACCTGCAATTGTTGTTACCTTATTGCTTGGTTTCGATTGACATATACTGACCTAAAACTGGGAATAAATCTGCTGGTAATCACCTATGTATTAATTTCTTGATTCCATTGTCGCTAGGTATGACACAATACATTTCTTGTGTCCTGCGTCAAGAAAGAAGAAAAAAAATGTTTTACTATTAGGCGTATGCTACAAGAGCCTTAAAAAAGCATCCAATTTTTACTATATTTGCCCCATATTTATGTATATTTAATTATCTGGGTTTTTGGTTACTGTTTGCGATATTATAAGCCAATCCCCAAAGAACATAAATGCCTATGGGGTGATATCTCCTAAATGTATAGGGCTAGGTTCTTAATAGTGGGCAAGTCTTGTATCCATAGCTGCATTTATGATTGCCCGCCTCCGATATATTTGGCCATATAGTAGTTTATGTTATTCTTAAAGTATACATGTATGGCTCTTGCAGATCACTAATTTTAACTGGAGGTTAGCCAAATTATCAGACTCTCAAAGATTTAGGTGTTTTGAAGCCAATCCCCACATGCCGAATCTATTTTTCAAATATAATTAACATGTGCACTGTTCAGAGCTTCAAATCGTATCTTCTAACTAAGGGTTGATAGGCGTTTTTAAAATTCAGATTGGCATGGTTGGCGTACATGGACGTATCAAAATTCAAATGGACATGACTAGCGTTATTCATGCTCCAGTTCTAACCCATCTAATGTAGAGTCCATTATAGCTGGGTGATATAGAGATGTCATTACCAATACTTGTAAACGAGCACTACGGGCCACTATTTACCTTGACTTTCAACTTTTATGCATAAACTCTGCAATACTTGCTTTATCTTATATTGCGGCTATGAATCTTTGTGCGTACATAGAGTTAACTTGTGTGGGATTCCTATATCTCAATTCCGACATTTAGCTCACTATATGCGAATCCTCTCCATACCATCCCGAGGGAAATTCGGTTGTGGAGAGGAAAAACTGGGAATTAAAGCAATCTAGAGTATTAGGCTTGGGTGGAAAATGGGTAAAACATCTGTATGGAGTTCAAAGGGCATTAATTAATCAGCCAAGAAGTCTCTAGGGGGTATCACTCCTTATGAGGTCCTATTTGGGACCTGGTCGGAGAAAAATTAGCGGACAAAAAAGAATTTGGGCCCGCATACAGAAAACCTGTCCCTGACCTGGCAGTTGAAGGAACATGAACACTACTTCTGCCACTTCTTGACGGTAAAAAGGAGAAAAGATTCATCTCAATTGACCTAATCAAACCACACTATGTGGCGGATACTTAGTAGTAGGCCATGTGGACTCCGGAGTAACAGAGTAAAAGACAACCTCCTCTCACAAATACACAAGAAGTTCAAACAGAAAGACACATCACGTTTGAAAGGTCACATGCAGGGAATGAAGGACTAAGAAACAATGCAATGGAAGTCATTTTTCTTGATACTGTAGTTCAAGATGAGAACTCCACTGAAAGACAAATTTCTATTCAACCAAACACGGATATCTACGTCAGCATGCCCCAACAAGAGCAAGCTACTGTTTCCACAAAACCTGCGGAAATACCAAAACTTGATCGAACTGCATTTGGCTATTGCATTGACTTTGACACTTTTTCATTATATCCAAATAAACCTGAATCGACGCTGGCCCAATTAAAAGACTTTTTGAACTTTCTTAAAAAGACTTACCTGGTATCACCTTGGGTGAAACTCTGGGTATCTACCAGAATACTTTTCCTTCTTTTTTGGATAGGCATAATAACTGTTTTTAGTATACTTATTAATGGAACTTATCTTCGGGAAAGCTCTGCGGCACAAAAAATGTATTCTGAAACCGCATCTATCATCACATTGTGAAAGAAGAGACCTATCATCAGTGAACATAACAGCAGTTCCTATAGCTTATGCTATAGTATGGGACAAGGTTGATTACGATATATTTGGCCAGACTGAACTTTTAAAAATACCACATTTATTTAAAATATCATTGAGTGATATCATTACCTCCAGTACATTTTCTGATGATTGGGATTATGAAACTGTAAATAATATGTTGTCCGATTTAGAAAAATCTGCTGCCATATCAAATAATGAAATGTTAGAAAATACATCAAACTTTGAAACAATATATTGCTAACAACATTATGGTCATCACTTTCTGCATAAATCTGCTAATCCTAGGAATATTTTCACATACCACCAATGGGAGCATTGCCCAACACCGCCAAAAAGCAGTTCAGGGACATTTGCACAGAAATGTCAATATTTTTCATGGTTTAACACGTCAGACCCAGCCTCATATTATGATAAGAAAAAGCTGCAGCAGTGGTCGACAATGGGTTAACAACACTAACTTCCAGAAGATATTCACTGGGTAACATTGTATCATCTGCAATTGATACATTAGAACAAGATAAGTCCATATTAAACACGGGCAATAACTATTGCGTTCTATTATGTTGTTAAGCTGGACGCTGCATTCCTTGCCCACAGGCTATGTGCCATGGTGTTTCATAAACAGTTCGTCTCTGTTTTCCTTGTACAATCTGATGGAAAAACAGGTAGAAATGGCACTTAGGGGAGCAAAGTATACAATGCTGAGCATTAAAAAACTTGGACAGATTATCCTTCACAGTTGCAGATTCACCGTTCACAGAATGGTTAATCCATGACCACATAACTCTGCCAGTCACAGCCTTTCAATTCCAGTATTGCCTAGAACAAATGCAGGCAGGCAGGCAGATATGAAGAAATGGGTAGGGAATTCATCAAGGAAGATTAGGAATTACCGTACAGATTATGATGCTGGAGTGGGGGAAAAAAGTGTTTATAAGCTTTACTAACTGCAAGAATAGTTTAAGTGGATCACTTATATACCAGGATATAATGCTGCATGGGGCCTGTCACGGTTCAGTAGCAAACTTGTCCTGTCACTTAAAGGGTACCCCTGCTGCCGTGATCACTCCCTTGTTCATACTACTTTCAAATGGGAGTTACTTGATCCTGAACGATCAAGGTTGCTGTGGGATGCTTCCAGGCATCGCATATCTAGTAACCCTGAGTTCCAGGGTTATTTGCTGTAGGCAGGTATTGTTTCCCCCAACACATATAGTTAGGGAGTAGCCGCTATGGCGTTCGCTAAATATTTCACTAATACGGTGTGATGGTTTGAGCAGAATGAAAGTCGTGCTTATAAAGAAAACCGTGCCCTTAACATCCGCTTGAGAGACCTTTGATCTTCATGTAGCAAGGTCTTCAGCAGAGATACAGGCACTTAATCATACAAAATGCCCTTTCCATTTCGCAGAAATGGTAAATCGTATCTTTAACATGTCTGATATGACAGGCATTGTCCACCTATTTAGGAACATAGGTTCTGGACTGTTAAGCACCTTTCAGATGGTCCTCGGAGTTATACCAAACTTTATACACTCCATAGTTGGAAGCATATTTGGAGGGTGTGGTATTCATTACTTGGTGGTAAGCCATTGTAAAGTGTTCTACTGTGAGCCTGTGTAGGTTCCTCTGGTTATGTCATTTTTGCATTAGAATGTTGTGGTGTCCAGGCTCCAGCTTGGAATGTATTGGTTAAAAAGGAGAGGGCTGTTATATGTGAGCCAGAACTGAAGCTGGAACTAGCAGGCTGGGGTGTGAAGATCACCTTAAATTAAAAACCCGTTTATACATCTTTGGTGTGAGGATCCTCTTTACAATAGTTAAAAGCTGAAAGAACCCTGCTGGATCTGAACACACACCTCAACTCTAACCCACTACTACTAAAAAGTACTCTTGGACTGGTATCTTATTACCACATATTAACTGTACTGAAAACATTGAAACTTTCCCTACTGTACTTGTGACTACGAGGGCTGCTTTTAGAGGAGGAGTGTGACAAGCTCTAATGTAACTTTGTTTGGATGATGAAGAAAATAATACTGGTGTACCGTTGTTTGGATGAGGAGGACATCTACTGCCATAAAGCTATTGGATGAGCATGAATATTGTGAACTTTTACTTATAATGTGCAGTCCTATCTTGTGTTGTCTTGGCTGTTTCCAATGTACCTGGTTCTGTCTTTGCATCCTTATCTCTTTTCACTTATGGTGCTCTGACTATGTGTGGCTTGACTTTGCTTCGGGCATTTGCAACATGAACGTGACATATTCTGGGGATCCCTGCAATCCTGTGTTTCACGAGTTGCATGTGCGCACTGCTTTGGCGTTATGGACTGTCGCCCCGCGTTGCCTTGTTCCCTTTCAAAAGTTGCGCTTTCACCTTGATTTGATTCATGCACACGCTGCTTTGGTGTTACAGGCTGTCACCGCTCATTGCTTTGTTGTGATTCAAAAGCCCCTTGCTCTGCCTCAACGCTTACCTCAGTGTATTGCCATAATTTGCTCACATGTGATGCATCAACACAAGCATTCAGCTTTCTACACGCAGACGCTTATAGGCGCTCTATGTCGCAACACTTCCTGTTTCTTTTCACATTTTAACAGGAAGCTAGACTGCTAACCCATTTCTTTTGTTTATGGAACACTCTCATCTCCTTGCTGGAATTCGGAATGTGTTCATTCCAAAGAGATTCTCTGAGAAGATTTGGGACAATAAAGCATTCTCTTTATTCTTCCTTACAAAGATGTTCTCCACAGCGGGAAACGTTCTATTTTTATAAAAAAAATACAAGTACAACTCTTCTTCCAGAAAACTACTTCAGTGACAGGATCACTTATTATTTCAGCCTGTCGTCCATCAACATATACGGTGACAGGCACATTGAAAGACAACATGTAAAATAAGTACTACTCTCTCTTTCAAGAAAATCACTTCAGTGCCAGGCACACTTATTACTTCAGCCTGTCATTCATCAACATATACTGTGACAGGCACACTTAAAGACAATAACCCAGTTATTTAATCCTTAAAATATTTTGCTTCACTGGTCGACAATTTCTCACATAATTATTAACGTAATTTCTTACTTCACAGGTAAATGTTCAGGTTTTTCATTGCTATATATAAATTTTTTTCTTAACTTGAAACAAAATGCAGAATGTTCAACCTCTCCCATTTTTTCTATTGAACCCAGGAAAGCCTCCTATTCCCTGGAAATAATGGAAAAAAAATTCTCACACTATTCCCATGAATGCGGTGTCTCACTCAGTGCTGAAAGGAAAATGTCTTCACTACTTCACTGTTTAGGTACAGAAGGACAAAAGATTTTTCAACATCTTCCACAATTAGCCAAACAAGATGTAAATAATCTCAATGATTATGAAATTTGTTTAAAGAAATTAGATTTACATTTTTTTGCCAAAAGTATTGACTGTACTGAAAAGCAATCATTTTGGAAGGCGCATGCAGAGAACAGGAGAAAATATGGAGGAATATGTTACTGTACTCAGGGAATTAGCATCTACATGCAATTTTGGGTCTAATTACGAGGAAAGTTTGAGAGATCAATTTATATTGGGTGACAAAATCAAAGAAGCGTGTGAGGGAAAAGATAACCCCTCTTTATCTTAAGTAATGACCAGAGCGAAGTCATGTGAAGCAGAACTTAAAAAGAGAGATGAAGAGAGTCATAAAGAAACAAGTGTTGAAGTAGTAAATAAGTTTGAAGACAAATTTAATAATGAGTCAAACTCTCAACATAACAGGGATGGAAGTTGTACATTTACACTCAACAAAAGTAGTTATAACAAAGATTCTGTATATTCATAGACAATTCAGGGAACATGTTACAGATGTGGAGAATATGGCCATATGGCGAATTTTAAAGAATGCATTGGTCCCTACTTAAACTTTCAGGCTTGCAAAGATACTGGCAAATCGGGTGGGCCCCATCATCCCATCCCTGATACACCCAGACCAGTCCGGCTTCATGCCCCATAGGAGCACCTGGTTGAATCTACAACGTCTTTATGGCATAATGCATGTGGTATCCCAAAGCCCATATGGCGTTCGATAGTGTTGAATAGGACTATCTCATTGCGTTCCTGACTGAGCTTAAACTTGGGCTGACCTTTAGGGCCTGGGTCCGGCTTTTGTACACAGCGCCGAGGTCGAGGGTCAGGGTGAATGGGACTATGTCCCGGGTATTTGAGCTCTGTAGAGGGAGGAGGCAGTGGTGCTCGCTCTCCCTGATTCTTTTTGCACTTGCGCTTGAACCGTTGGCTTCGTGGGTGAGGGGTGACCCGATGGTGTGGGGTATTGACACAGGGGGGATGGGAGGAGTGCATCTCCCTGTATTCTGACAATGTTCTACTCTATGCACATCACCCCAGACAAATGTTCCATAGGCTCCTTCAAATTTTCAGATCCTGCGGGGATTACTCCGGCTACCGTGTATTCGTGCTTGCTAGGGAGGTGCCGGTACTAACGTCGGCCTGTGCTAATCTGACCTGCAAGAGATCCTTTAAGTACCTGGGTATATAGATCACGAAATCCGACTCGGATTTCATGCGCTTAAACGTCTATGCACAATTGGACAGACTGAAAGGGGATGTCGACCACCGGTGGAGCCTACCAGTGATGGGACGGACTGTCCTGTTTAAGATGATGGCCCTATCGCAATTGTTGTTCGCGCTCCAGAATACTCCTTTAATGGTTCGGAATGTTTCGTCAATGCATTGGAAGCGGAACAGCACACACTGTTATGGGGGGAATCGCCCTATGAAAATTACAATTGGGGGTGTATGAGGGAGGACTTGCAGTACCAGACCTAATGAAATACTATTGGGCGATGCAGGTGGTCAATATTAATGGATGGGTATTTTCTCCCACTGAGGAGCCAGCCTATCGGGTGGACTGCATGGCCCTGCGAAAGGGATCCTCTCTTGCTGCCCTGTACAAGAAGCAGAGGGGCAATTCCGGTCTTCTAACCCACATGGAGGCAGTGGTGGCGGCATGGTGAAGGCTACGAAGATGATGGGATGGGAAACCAGGCTCACGGAACAAACCTCACTGTGGGAAGGAGATTTCTCGGCAGAGACTGCGTGCCTGAAAGGCCTCTGTGGTTGGAGTAATATTTGTATAGATTTGCTGGGGGATATGTGGGAACAAGGGAGGATGCTTGACTTTCCAGCCATGCAATCAGAATATCAGATGGAGGAGGGTGTATTTTTAAGATATTTGCAGGTCAGACATGCCTTGCATTGCCATCTGAAGGAGGGAGCGCGCTTACCGGAGTATTCTCCATTAGAAGATGGGCTTTTACTTGACCCCATGGTGGACAAAGCCATCTCACTTACATACAAAAAGTTCATAAATAACACACCAGACCCATTAGGGCCGTTATAAGAGGTATGGGAATCCAACGTTGAACTTTTGGAGGATGATGATTGGGCGAAGGTCTAACAGAGCCCCAGAGAAATAGCGGTTAGGGCACGGTTCCACCTGGTTCAGCTCCGGATTCTTCATCGTTCATATGTCTCTAGGACAGTGCAGCATAGTATTGGGTATTGTGGGTCTAATAAGTGTATGCAGGGATGCAATAAGACGGGTAAGTTAGTTCTTCCATATCCTGTGGGAGTGCCCACTGATACAGCCGTATTGCGTAGCAGTGGCACAGGTTATGTCTGAGGTGGTGGGCTCCGAGGTCCTGGTGGTTGCCAGATGGTTTCTCCTGGGAGTGACTGGGGAGATAGTGTGGCCAAAATGGGCAACAATCTGGCTCGCGCTACTGGGGGTGGTGGCAAAACAACATGTTGCCAGACTATGGGGGCTGTGGAGGCTTTGTCGATTGAGGACTGGAAAAGGGATCTCAACTGGTGTCAGTGGGCTGAACATGCTGTGCATCAGAGTAGAGGATTCCTGTGTAAATGGGAAAAGATATGGGAGGCATGGATGACATATTGGGGAGACCTACTGACTAAATGAAGGGTATTGTCGTCGGGGTGTAAGGGGATTCAGGGGTCAACCGGGAGTGTCATGGGCTAATTGCGAAGTAGGAGAACTGTACATGATGAATACTGCCATATATTTTGTTTGAAGGGCCCACTGCTATGTTTATTGTCGTATTGTATGGAAAGCTCTTATTTTGTTAATAAAAAGATGTTTTAAAAAAAAGAATGCATTGAATGGAAAGGCACTTGTAAGAAATGTAAAAAGAAGGGTAATGTGTTGAAGTGCTGTTGAGGTAGCAATTTAAAGAAGAAACCAGGCAGGCCACACATTAGACAGTATTTTTACCAACAGTCCGCTTGTAAAAGTCACCCAAATAATTCCACTCATTTGGACAGACCATTCAGCCATTTGCTTCACTGTTCAAACAAACCCCACCAAACCTAGCTTAACTGCACCAGCCCCATCATCTTACAGAGATTGGAAAAATATCAATCTAACTCAACTAGCAGAGATGATGCAGGATAATCATATCCCTAATGAGCATGACCCTACTAAAGCATCCTCCAATTATCTGACAAACTTAGATATGGCCTGTAATAAGCTAGCCCCGATTAAAACCTCACACCGGAACAGGAAAATACCTTCAGCCCCATGGCTTACTGAAGCCCTACGCATGCAAAAACAATACTGCAGGAACCTTGAAAGACAGTGGCGTCGCAACTATAGCCCTGCAGACAAAATGAACTATAAAAATGCCCTCTCCATCTATAAAAGATTGATAACCACTGAAAAAAGCCACTATTTTACCACACAAATCGAGCAGGCAAAAAACTCAGCAGGAGAACTATTTCGGGTAGTCACTACTCTATCCAATCCCCCAACTCCGCGCTTAGAAGGCTCTCAGTCACTGGCAGATGCCTTGGCCAGCTTCTTCGAGGAAAAAGTCAGCTCCATCTTCCACACTTTCTCTCACTCGGCCCCCCTTCCCTCCCCGGTGGCACTCCTTACGGACACTCAGCCTAACTTATTATCCTTCTACCCCGTTGATCAGGATCACATTCAACGCATGGTAGCCAGCACTAAATCCGGATCCCCCCTTGATCCATGCCCCCCTTCTATTCTGAACCTCATCCCTGAAGCAATCTCCCCCGCGCTGTCTACCATCTGCAACGCCATGTTCTCAACAGGCGTTTACCCCGCAGTCTGGAAAGAGGCTATCATCAAGCCACTACTGAAAAAAACAACTCTGGACCCTCTCCTCCCCGCTAGCTACAGACCCATCGCTTGTCTCCCATTCCCAGCAAAGATTTTCGAAAAGTCCATGAACATCCAACTTTCGAAATTCATTAATGACAACAATTTGCTTGACGACACCCAGTTTAGTTTCAGACAGGGGCATGGGACGGAAACGGCACTCCTGAAAGCCGCAGACGAAATTAGAACAACCATGGACAAAGGAGGGGCGGCTGTCCTGATACTCCTAGATCTCTTCGCTGCGTTTGACACAGTCGATCATGTCACCCTGATCGACCGTGTCTCAGCTCTGGGAATAGGTGGCACAGCTAAAGATCTGATTGCCTCATTCCTCGCCAATCGTCCCCAGACTGTCAGGATGGGCAATTTCACCTCCCAGACCTTCTCACTCCCCTGCGGTGTTCCTCAGGGCTCCTCGCTAAGTCCGACGCTTTTTAATATCTATGTATCGGACTTAGCGAGGGTGATAAAATCACATGGAATTGCCCTTACCATGTACGCCGATGACACGCAATTAGTACTATCGGTGCACAAGAACGGAGCTAGCGTTGCAGCCAACTTTCAGGAGGGCATGAAGGCGATAAGCTCCTGGATGTCATCAAATTGTCTCAAACTTAACTCCGACAAAACGGAGGTGATGACGTTCGGGAGCTTACAGCCAGCATGGTCCCCGCAGTGGTGGCCGTCTGAGTTGGGCTCCCCCCCCAACCAGTGGTAAAGGTCCGCAACCTAGGAGTCACCTTTGACAACAAGCTGACTTTCCACCATCATGCCAATGCCGTCGTATCATCCGCCTTCTACACCCTCAAAAAAATCAAGAAACTTCTTCCTTACCTACCACAGTCATCGTGCAAAACACTCATCAGCACCTTAGTCTTTTCAAGAATGGACTACTGCAACTCACTTCTTCTGAATGCTCAGGAAGGGGTTCTTCACAAACTGCAGACCGTGCAGAACGCGGCGGCTAGAACCTTACTCTCCATTCCCAAATTCACATCCACCTCCCAGCACATCAAAAAGCTCCATTGGCTCCCAATCAGGAGTCAAATCAAATTTAAGGCTCTGTGTATAGCCTATAAGACTCTGAATAACACAGGACCACAGTTCCTAAAAGAATCTCTCCGCCCAGTGGAACAACGCAGGACTCTACGTTCCTCCGCAGCCTTCTTGCTGAACGTCCCTTGGACAAGAAAGGCCACCTGGGGAGACAGATGCTTCACTACAGCCACAGCTAAACTGTGGAATACCCTCCCACTCCATATTAAATCCGCTCCCACGCTTCTTAAATTTCGAAAAAGCCTCAAAACATGGCTCTTCTCCTCGTCCTAACTCCTCCGTCATACTCTAGTGAGTTCTGAGATCACCAGCGCAGAGACACCCGTACGGGTATTTGTGCGCTTTAAAAATTGCAAAAATAAAATAAAATAAATAAATAAGTTCTGTGTGACCAAGAGTATGAAGTCGAAGAAATACTTTTGAGGATCTCTGATGGTAAAGAAAGTGGTCCGTTTGAAGTAGTTTCTATTGATGATACACGTGCACACATGTTCTTTGTCATCGGGATGAAAATCACCTTTATTCCCAAGGAAGTTTATGATAAACACATGAAAGATAAAGTAGTATTACACAAACCTGATATCAAAGCTAAAGGTCATGTGTGTAAACCCATTAAACTTTCAGGGTATTTCAACTGTAAAATCAGTTTTAAAGGTCAAGTCAGTTCTGGTAAAATGTATTTCTCAGAGAGGGGTGATTCATTCGTCAGTTGGGCAGATCAGAAAGATCTCAGAGTCATATTGGATCCCAATAAGACACCTTATTTAAGATTAAAACACGATGTGTTGAATGATGCACATGATAACCAACAAGGTAAAGTTGATGGATCACTAAGCTAAGGTAATTTGTATGTTTCTCCTTTTCGAGATGAATTTCCTAAAGTATTCATTGAAGATTTAGACTGTTTAAAAGGATACTCACACAAAATAATATCAATAAGTGATTCTCTACCAGTCATCAGTAAAGTGAGAGGAGTACCCATCAAGGTGAAAGAAAAGATGAAAATTGAACTTTTCAAGCTTTTGAGTGGTGGCATCATTACTAAAGTTGAAGCCACGGATTGGTTGGCCCCTGTGGTTATGGCTGTTAAGAGCAATAGAGAGTCTAGGCTCTGCATAGATTTGAGGGAGCTTAACAGATGTGTGGTTGTGAATCATTATCCCCTTCAGAATATTTCTGAAATGTTTTCTCTATTGGAAGGAGCTATATTCTACTCTTCCATTGATTTTGCATCAGCGTACCACCAAATACAATTTTACCCTGATTCTCAAGATCTAATGTTGTTTATAACTCCGTTTGGAATGTTCAAATTTCTCAGGATGCCCTGTGGCCTTATATCTGCAGCTTTTCAAAACAAAGGAGTAAGACCCAATGGGACAAGGTCTAGGCAGGGTCATAAATAAGGAAAACCTGGGGGTAGGCCTAAACTTTGGAATTTTCAAGCATCCACCACTTGTATAGCTTGAAGGATCAATACCACATTTTTATATCAATCCTGGTATATTTATTTATACCTTTTCTTTTTTATCTATTTTTGTTTTCAGTATTCAATCACTAACACATGAAAAAAGGAAACACTATCACTTCCTAATTACAGTTTGTTCAAAGCCATTTCATCTTTGCAATTAGTCATGAATCATATCATGCACAACAAAATTAAAAAATAAGTGACCATACTTTACAGAATTACAACAAACATTTTACACAAAAACTTATATATTTCTATTACAAAAAATTAAACAAATAACAACACATATAAATTAGGTTGCCCTAGTGCCAAACAATCATCTGATATCTACTTTACTATGTCTTCCAAGTAAACATCACTATTCCTCGTTTTTTTTAGAAAAGTCCTTGTTATGTATAGTGGCATTAACCACCATTCCTCAATGTCTTAGGGGATATCCCGGCGCATTTTAAGCCCTGTCAATCTTTTCCAGGGCTCTCATCAGGGCTTATATTCTTTTATTCTTAGTGGCAGTATTTCTAATTCATCAGAATTCACCATAACGTACTCTTAGAGGCCATTTCCATAAATGCTTCTTTCTTATATTTACTGTTTATTCTGATTCGGAAATTTTTGCACCCGTCTTTTGGGCTTTTTTCATTCCTGCTTCTATTGCTTTGTTTCTTAAACGGCAGCCGATCTTGAAAAGACACTGCTTCCTGGTTCCCGCAGTGACCTCGTGCAGACAATTCGCTTTCTTCTAGCTCTACCTCACTCAGTGTCTAATTATAGACAAAATTACCAGGTGGTGTAGGGGCACCTTTTCCAGGATTGTGCATCATGCACACCATGCAGTACTTCACTAAATGTGCAGCTGTCTTCAAAATTTTGTCATTCTGCCATACAGGTTCTATTTTATTGATTTTATATAACATTATCATAAGTAAAAAGGCCTTTTATTGTTACATTGTAATCATGCAACACATCATATACAGTTCCATTATTTGAACATAAATTCCTTGTAGGGTCCTTGTTACCCTTTCTTACACTGTGAGTGGCAGTGAGTTGCTTCATGTGCATAATAGGTAATGTTCATTTCTATGGGCCAGTATTTGTCATTATTACCCATACTCTATCTTCTTAAATCAGCCAATATATTTCAATATGAAGTCAAACAAATTCCAATAAATACGTCTATCGTTTTACAACTGACTTACTATAAATAAATCCCCCCTCCCTTCTCACACATGCCCGGCAGTCGCATCCTAATGCCTATATGTCCACATGCTCATACCATTTACTCATAATCATAATCTCTCTATATGCAGACATGTCAGTAGTCCATCTTGTACTGTATGGAATACTGCTGACAACGCACTTAGTTGAGATAAAAACGTCAACCAGGGGTTTGAGTATGTGCAACTATACCCCCTCAGTACGATTGTTTGCCAATCACAGCAAATTCTTCCATTAATGCACTACACTAAATAGAGATTGGTGTTTTGTGCAACCCCCTGTGTTATTTTCTTTGCAATTCAGCCCCTTCTAATTTACCTCATCTGATCATTTCCACATGTCATTCCTGCAAAGATGGAGCTCTGGTAGCTTTCCATTGTATTGTAATGTTTCTTTTGGCTAGTAAAAGGGCAAGATGTACTAACTTATGAAGTTGGCTACCTTTCTTCCCTCGTGGCCCCAATCCCAGTACACAGAATTTCATTGAGTCATTATTCCTCACTGGGGTGATATCCTTCAATATTTGTCATACAGACGCCCAGTAGTGTCCGAGTCTCGGGCAATCCCATAACATGTGAATTAGTCCTGCATCAGGGGAATGACAGTGCAGGCATGTATCCCGGTAACATTGTGCTCAATCTACGCTGGGTCAAATAAGCCCTGTGCACTGGCATAAGCTGGATGAATTTAAATTTGGGATTATGAGACACTTTCTTTGGATGCCCCAGGATGATGTCCTAATTCCTACCTGTGAGTATGCGTCCCACGTCCCTATCCCATTTATCACAGATTGGCTGTAGTGATACCGCTGCTACTGTACGGATCCCCTGATATGCCACTTTGTCAGGTGAGCCCTGTTTCCCATCAGGTATTGCATAGTTAGTAGTGCGTTTGTGTCTGGTTTGCTACTCCCCTGAGCCCAAGTGGCCCGAATAAATCTAGAGACAGTAGTGTGTAATAGGAACAGTCTATTCTGTACTCCATGCTCTCGTACAAAGGTGTCATTTAACATTAGGATACCCTCTAAAAAGAACGCCCCAATTGTAGTAATCCTCACGTCTGCTAGGCTGACAATTGTCAACTAGTAACTACATCCGATTGTGTGGGGATACCTAGCAGCGGAATAGTAGGAGCATATGGTGACATCGGTTTCGTAAATCTCAATGAACTACTCCAATATATTATCGCTATTTGTAACAGATGGGGTGCCGATGCTGGGATTTTGGCCTTGGACAGTAAGAGCCTATGGATGTCTCCATGTTCCCACGCCTGATGTGTCATATCTAGTTCCTTTAGGTTATGATCCAACACCCAATGCGCCAGTCATTGTAGCTGGCTTGCATAGCAGTATGCCTTCAAGTCTGGTGCCCCCAGTCCCCCTTGTTTTGTACTCGATTGTAATATCATGAGTCCAATACGTCTGCGTCCCGTACCCCAGATCAACTCTATTACTAAGGAATTTAACAATTTAAAAACCCATGGCAACACAATTATGAGCAGATTGATGAAATAGTAAAGCAATCTCGGAAGCAGCATCATCTTGGTTATGGCAACCCTTCCTGCCGCCGATATTGGCAGCGAGGTCCAAAATGTAATTTGGGTCTTGAGGGCAATTACCGCAGGGGTTAGGTTGCCGTCTAATGCATTAGTCATATTCCGGTATATCTGGATTCCCAATTATCGAAAGGCATCAGGTGCTATGGGAAATTTCCACTACCCAAAGCATAACTGTCCATTACGTGTGTGGTCAGCAAAAAAATAGGAATAAGATTTATTGGCATTTATCAAGAGGCCTGTTAATTCCTGGAAAAGAGCAAAAGTGGAGGGCATAGGTTCAAAATCCACATCCATATCATTGATATAGAGGATGAGTGTGTCCCCTCATTATTCCTTGTTATCCCATTAGGGCCTGGAGTCTATGCATATGGGGTTGCAGCGCCAGTATAAACAATAACGGCAATAGTGGGCAGCCCTGTCTCGTACCTCTGGCTACACCGTACTGCTGTGAGATATGCTGTCACGTTTGCGCTCATGCTGAGTGGTTCATGTAGAGCAGTTGCACCCAGTTAGCATATTCTACTGGTATACCAAACCTAGAGAGGGCATAGAACATGTAGTGCCAATGCAGCAAATCAAATGCCTGTCGTAGGTCAAGAGAAATGCAACCCTTCTTTTTTTTCGGTGTCAGGTGTACTAGTCATGATTTGGTGCAATGTTCGAATGTTACAGAAAAGGGGGTGGTGATGAACAGAGTGTCTGAATTAAGCAGACCACTCTTACCCAGTCCAAAGATCAGGGCTTGATCCATCACCGTTATTTATCTCACTGCACCATCCCAGCTCATAACCTGGCTATATGCAAATCAGTCTGTCCCTGGCCCAGTGCATCATGGGAACAGGGCAGACTAAACTACCAAGCCAATTCTTCACCAGAAAGGAGACAAGCTACCCGGGACCGATTTCTGGCATTTCAGCCGTCTTCGGCCCGGCTTGCTTGAATCCTGATGGTGCAGTTGGAAAGGGACTGCCACACCTATAGTGGCCAAAAACGAAGAATTGGCTTGGTAGTTTGTTGTTGTTGTTAAATATTTTGCCCACCCTAAGCGTGGAAGGGTATACTCAGATGTGAGTCCCTTGCTCATTGCACCATCAGGATTCAAGCAAGCCGGGCCGACGACGGCTGACATGCCAGAAACCGGTCCCCGGAAGCTTGTTTCCTTCCCAGTGTAAGAATTGGCTTGGTAGTTTGGTTAGCCCTGTTCCCATCATGCACTAGGACAGGAACAGTCTAATTTGCATATAGCCAGGTTCTGAGCTGGGATGGTGCAGTGAGCTAAAAAACGGTGGTGGATCTAGCCTTGATCTCTTGACTGGGTGAGAGTATTCTGCTTAATTCAGAGACTCCGTCCATCACCACCCCTTGTTGTTAAATATGTTCGAATGTTAAGCGCCATACTCCTACCTGGAACAAACCTGCATTGATTCATACGTATCAGCTGCAGGATAAACTGACAAAGTCTATTAGCTAATAGTTTACTCAGATTATATAGTCCAAAAATTATGAGTGATAAAGGCCTATATCCCGACATGTCAGAACGGTCTTGTCTGGGATTCAGAAGCGAAACCACAGTCGCTTCCAATGTTGTGTAGGGAAGCATACCCGATTCCAGTGATGCCTGGTATTGGCACTGTAAATGAGGTACCAGCAGATCAGCGTATGTAACATAAAATTCAATAGGTAGGCCATCATTCCCTGGGGTTTTATTGCACGGTAGATCTTTAATCGCCTTTCTAATTTCTATACTAGTCACGGGCTGTGCCAGTTCCTTTCTGTGTTGTTGTATTAGTTGTGGAATTCGCAAACAGTCAAAGAAGGGCTCATACTCTGTAACTCTATGTCCTGCTGGTTTTCTGTACAGGTGTTCATAGTATCTTTTAAATGCAATAGTGATTTCCATGTGGGTGTTAACTGTATTACCCTTCATAGTCCGAATCTCTAACATAGGGGATGCCGGGGGAGCATTTTTAACAAGTTTTGGTAGAAGCGGTCCTGCTCTGTTGTTTGTGCTTATAAAGCCGATAGTCCACTATGCGCAGTTCCTCTAGAAGCTCTGTATATTGTATATTGGCCTCCTGTAACTGTGTCTGTTCATACAGCTTCTCTCTCTAATGTATTCAATCTACCTTCAACCTCCTTGATCTGTTCGATAAGGGCGAGTCTAGCTCCTGCCTTCATGCTAATCGCTACTCCTCTTATAACTGTTTTAAAAACGCCCCATTCCAGCTGACGCGTACTAGCAGTCCCTTTATTGTGTGAGAAGTGATTAATAATAGCTGTGGAAAGTGTGCTAAGGAAGAACTGGTCTTCCAGTAATAAGGGCTGCAGCTTCCAGGTCAGTATCGGGGTCGGAATTGTGCCCCGTTGGAGTGTTAACTCTACAGGATTATGATCCCATGGTGTCTTACCCAAATGCAGCGCGTTGCTTATAAAACCAAACAGGGTCCCGGAGCAATTAATTCTATCAATGGGGGTATGGAACCTGTGAGGTGGGGAATAAAATAAATATTCATTATGGCCCTGCGTTCATCACTCACCATGTGTCTTTCAGTTCCCACGCCTCCTCCCATCCCCTAAGCGCTTCTGCTTGTTTCTTGCATTCAGTGGCATGCAAGGGAGGATGCTACCTGTCTAGATCTATATCTAACACCGTGTTGAAATCCCCACCCAGCACCCAAGAATATCCAGTCCAGTCCGCTAGTGCTACACTAAGGGTTTCTAGATATTTATCTTGGTCAGTGTTTGGGGCGTATACACTCCCAAAGACTATGTGTGTCCATCTAATAAACTGTGGACCAAGACATATCTGCCATTTTAGGTCTATTCTTTGCTCCAACAACTTAAAGAGGGTATTATTATTTTTTGAAAACTAGATCACTGTTCCTTGTGCGAATGCCGAATAGGACGTGAAAAACAATTGTTCTCTTTTCGCTTCTTTATGGTTGAGGTGAGTTTCCTGTAGGAACGCTATGTTAATTTTCCTTCTGCTCAGTTGCGCTAATATTCAGTGTCTCTTGTGGACAGACCCCATTCCCTATACATTCCAGGTGCTGTATATATATCTGTTAAGTGACGCCATCTAAGGTCAAGAAGTACTTTCGCTTTAGAGCATTTGAACTACTACGCCTATCAGGTGTCACATGTGGGAAGGCCAAGCATGCAAAACTAATAAAACTCACCAATACTAGGTTCTCCCGGATACCATCAGAGGACCAAACTTGAAATAAAAGGGAAATTTAACCAATAAGTATCATAGTGCAGTCACCAAGGGGGGAGGAGGCAACAACTGCCCCACTCCAAACAGGCATTACCCTGTACACAATAAGAATGAACTCAGTATTCCAATACAGTCCCCTTTTACAGATATTACCAACTAGATCATCTAGAAATTTCAATTAGTTAAAAACATATTATATAGCATCATATACGTTACCAATCCCTGTGTTACAATTCTAATATTCGCTTGCAGTCTGTGCAGTGACCGATGGGAACAATGTTACACTAGTCTCAGAATGAGAAAGGACTGTAGCTGCATCTGAGGATTGAGTGAAAATCACTGCAGTCTGGGCATCATGTGCAGTCAGTGCCACCGCCATCAAAATGGCGTCTTTTTGACTGTTCATGATCTGTTTCAGATATGGACTCGTATCGGTGGCTCCCATAGTTCACCTGTTCTCTGCCATGCTGTCTGTGACATTCCATTGCATAACAGTTTGTCTCATTTGACCTGACGGAAGTGAGGTCTGAGAGGCTGTTGGTGTGAATGTGATCTCCAACCAGTCTGCGACCTCCTCAGAGTTATCGAAAAACATGGATTTTTGTGCATAAATAACTTTTAGGTGGGCCGGAAAAATCAAGGCATACTTTAAATTGAATGCTCTCAAGTTCCGTTTACCCTCTTGAAAAGTGGCTCTGGCCTTCTTCACCACCAGTGTGAAATCGGGATACAGGGAGATCTTTTTGTTCTCAAAGCCAATACGGTGGTTTTCTCTTGCAGCCCGTAAAATCGTGTTGTGGTCTTTATAGTGCAGGATGCGTGCTATCAGCGGCATGGGCGGTGCCCCTGGATGAAGTGGTATAGGCTGCACTCGGTAAGCTCTTTCCACACCACTGTCGAGATCTATTAAGCCCTCTTTTGCCACTTGGTCTTGTAGCCATTTTTCCACAAATTGGGTAGGGTAAGGCCCCTCGCTATGTTCCGGAATTCCAAGAATTTGAACATTGTTGTGGCGGGATCTCCCTTCTGTGACACCCACTCTGGCCTGTAATCTATTTAATTGACGTTGGAATTGTTCTAGTTGAGAGGTAAGCATAGTTTGTTGTGGTATTAGATCATCTAATTAAAGTTTATTTGATTTCACTTTATCTGCTGGTTTTTTATGGTCCGCTTGCAACAGGTTGAAATTAGTAGATAACGTTCAATCGCCACACGTGAATCCCTTTTTTTCTTTTTTTTTATAAATCCAGTTTGGCTGCATGTTGATCAGTCCCTGGGGGTGGCACCATGTCAGTATCAGGGCTGTTCGAGAGTTCACCGCCTGATGTGGCGTGCGTGTCTTTGTTGGTCGCTGGGTCAGTCTACTTAGTTCTAGGGCACCCCATAGCGTATTGGTGGCCCGCACATTTTTCTGTTCCAGCTCAGTGGGGAAACCCTTCAGCGAACTCCTCCTCTACTGGGTGGATTCTGCATCAATGGATCAATCATCAGTGCAAGCAGCGAAGTGTCCACCTCCAGCATCCACCCGCCACACACCTCAGTAAGGCTCAAGCAGACCACTCACAGGGTATATGTTAATCGTGGTTGGTCGCAGTATATTTATAGTTTTGAGAACACAGTTGTGCACTAGTTAAGACATGGCAGTATCTGTGGCCCACTATGGTATTGCACAGTTACCGTCTCCACCCCTGCCCAGTGGCCTGCTACCGGGTACTCGCCAGATGCTGGGCACTTGCTTCCGCCAGCAGAGAACGTAATTTTGCGCTACTAGCACAGCGGAAGCGCCGCTTGCAATCACCCCAACGGCTTTTCTTCAGCTGAGTTGTCGGTGGCACCAGCCCAGTCCTCGGTGGTCTCCACAGCCCCTTTATCATGTGTTTTAGATGGTCACAGTCCTCCAATATAGCCACGGGCCCCCTCACAACCACAGCGGTTGTCAGCCATCTGGAAACCCACAGCTATTAGTCTTAGAGCCCAACGTCTCCCCTTGTTGGTTGTCCGTACTGTTTATGTCCCCCAACACTGTAACGCAACTTGTATTATTGGTGGTCAGTCGGGTGTCTTCCCTGGCCTATAGCACTCAGCTTCCCCACTGAAAGTCAGCCATTTCTGCCTCTATACAGGGTCAGTATCAGCAAGGAACTCAAGCACTTTTCCAGTCTCTCATTTCCAGGCATCCGGCTGCTCCCGACAGTCACTGCCTTCCGCCATCTTGTCTCGTCTCCAATGGATTAATTTGTTCCGGGACTAGCCGGTTATCAGTCACCTCCTTCCGGAGACTATTATCCCATGACTCTCCTCGTTGGACAAGGCAGTACCGGTAATTATTCTACCAGTAGCACGCCATGCCGCTCACTCCCCTGGTCGCTCTCGACTGTCTTAATGCTGAACAATTATTTTTCCATATTCCTCCATTGTTCGCGGTATCCGCTGATCCGATGCATTGCCTGTTGTAATACGCGTAGGTTTATGCAATTACTCCTCCCAGTCGCATGCTCCGTATAATGTTCACTTGCACTCATAACAATTGTGCCCTTCACTACATGACTGCGCCACGGATCCCGGTTCAGCCTCCGTCTATATTTTTGTTTTATGGTTAATTTAACTTCACTGCCCACATTTCTGACCGATCTCACTCCGGTCACATCGAAATTTGGAACACTTGTCTCCATTACTGCACCCAAATAGTCTGCCCTCACAGGACTTGATATTTTGCTCCTCAATGCGCCGTTAATTTGTCATCACTGGCACTCAAATACACCCCTTTCAAACGATTAAGTCCTTTCACGGTTGTCTCACGAATTCCTGGACACGGAGATCCACAATGCGCCGTTTTTCTTCACTACGAGCACATGAACACACTCAGTTTTAATGGAAGAGATGAGGTTGCAGTTTTCAAATACAACATGCCTAATTTCATGTGATTTTTTTCTCTCCCCTTTTCTCCTCCTTTTTACAATGTACTGTATAAATGTAAAGAATTGCGTTAAAAGGCAGTGTAATATTTAAAGACAACAATGACTATAATCTTGTCCTGATGATGATGCCCCTCATTTAACTTAAGGCATCGAAACGTCGTCAACCAAAAAACCCCCTTATGCAATATGACATTTAAAATATTGTGAAATGCAATGGTGTGGTTATAACAATCTTTGTAACACTGACTACAAGTACACCGACATATTTTTGCTTTGCTCCTTTTACCATTCTGTTCGTTGTTTTGTCTGATCGTTGTGGGTCAAGGCTGTGCCCACTTGTTATTAATGTACTCATTCTGTTTTATTAGGAGAATTGTTAAATAAATTCCTTGTCCAGCTGGACAAAAGACATAACACTTATCAGCGTGTGATTATCAGTTTAGTATACCATTGTGTCCACGAGTAGGGACCATTGTTTTTTGAAACATGATACTGCCCAAGGTCCCTATGGCATACCTTCTGGGTTCCCTTGTCTTTCTTAAACATATTCAGGCATACAAGGCAGGGGCACATGCACATCTTTTGTGGTCAGTGTAAGGAAGGGTTTGATTAGTAAGGAGTAGTTAGGTATCCACTGCCGACAGTAGGAAGTGATACCTATGAAAGCACGCACATCTTTCTGAGTATGAGGGATGGGTATTTTAACAATGATACTGATGCACTCAGGGGTCAATCTCCTACACTCCTTTGATAGTAGGTGACCTAAATAGGTGACCTCTTGTCAACATTACTGAAATTTAGAAAGAGAAACTTTATGTCCATGTTGGCCAAATGCAACAATAGTTTAATGGTACTATCTCTACAACCCTGCTCAGTATCAGAAGTGATAAGGAGGTCGTCAGCATACTGCATTAATACATTAGCTGTGGGAAGCAAAAGGGAATCCAATTGAGAGTGTAAAGCCTTACTATAAATACTTGGACTCCTAGTATAGTCCTGTGGAGCTCGACAGAAACTAAAGCTTCTGCCAGCTAGCGTAAACCCAAACAAATACCTGCTATCTGGATGGATAGGAATACAGAAGAATGCATTTTTCAAATCGATGATGGAGAAGAATTGTGCAGTGGAAGGAATCATTGTCAAAGAGTAGTAATGTCAGGGACTACTGGACACTGGGGAACCACTATTTTATTAACTTCACACAAATCAATCACAAAACGATAAACATCTTCAGGATCATCAGAGGAACCTGAAGGTATCCTTTTAAGAATGAGAATAATAGGGCTGTTACAAATATTGGCAGTATTCTCCTCAACCACCCCCTTCTTGATCAAATCCTGAATAATTTGCAACCAGGCTCGTTCTCCTGCCTGTGGTATTTAATACTGAGGGATACAAGGCAAAATAGCACCATCCTTAACTTTTATTGAAACTGGTGGTATCTGCAGCAGTCCCACATCTGTATCACCTGTCACCCAAAAAGTGGGTGAGACTCAACAGGAAGAAGCACATCTTCGGATAAACACTGTTTAGCGCGTACTACATCTGGACCCATTGTCATATAGACACCTGCCGGGGAACAATAAATAGTAGTATGACATTTCTTCAACAAATCCAAACCCATCAAATCTTCACCACAATTAGATGTCAGCAAAATGGCGAATCCACAGTAAAAGGACCAATAGTCAATGCAAGTGATCTTGAAATGCAGCTTACAACCGGTACACCAGAAAAACCTACCAAAACATTTTTATGGCCAGACAGAGCCACCCCAGGGACCATATTTTGAGAAATAGAACTTTTTGTTGCACCTATGTCCACCAGAAATGTCTTAGTCGAACCTTGCAGTTTCGCTACTACAAAAGGACCATGCTGATCTACAGGTATCAAAACTGGTCCCCCACTCTGTCCCTGGCTATCCTAGCTATAAGACATCCCTGTATCTTCCTCGATCTCATAATCATCATGGTAGTACTGCCCCTCACACGGGTCATCAAAGTAATTATTATCAGAACGACCCAGTGAGGCTGCAGCGTTCTGAGCTTTATCAGCCCCACCAGCTCCACGACCACGTCCATGAGAACCTCGTCCTCCAGGCACCACTACCTTCTGCAAAAGCACAGGACACTTGCTACACCAATGTCAGTCCTCTTTACAGTACGCACACTGATTCGGACCCAAAGGCGTCATGTTTGGCTGTTAACTAGTGCGTGGAAGCTGTAGGGCAAGACCACCATGTCCTCTACCATTCCCTCTAAAACCCTAGTGCGACAACACCTTAGTCTTTAAATTCATATGCCTTTTCTCTATCCTCTCCTTTTCCACATTATCTCTGTGTTCATAATACTGTGCCTTATTCAAAATAATAAAAGGGGAAGGGGTGGATCAAGTACTTTCAGAAGCCTGCAATCGAGTCACAATTTCAGGAAGCAAATTGAAAACAAATCTATTAACAAACAACCAAACACCTTCCTCAATAGAAAAATTCCAAAAACATGTCTTCAAACGGGTGAAGAAATCAGATACACTCTCATCTTTCTGTTGTCGACAGGCTTACAATTTATCCCAATCTACTTTTCTCGGTGGAATAAGAGAATGCATATGTGTAATAATGCGACCAGGCAAAGCAAGTATCTTAGTTGGGGGTTTATCACCTGGCTTCCTTTCCTGATCCCATCCTTTAATCACCTCCCAATTCCGCAGCATGTTCTTGTGTATGCATCTGCCTTCAAATATCAACTGAACCAGCAGACCAAAAAACATTTCTATATCAGCTAGAGTCATTACAGTGGAAGAGGCAGCTTCAGTAAATTCTTGATAATATTCAGCAAGATTTTTTCTAGGATCAGACAAGTTAGTCTTAAGAGATAAAACTCCACTTCTCTTGCACAGAGTATAAACCCATTGTGCCTGAAAACAGGCCGCTTCCCTGGGCCTAGTAATATTACCACGGCCATCCTTTATTCCGGCAACTCAGGATGATATAAAAGATGAACTTCCCGCATCTTAAACTGAGACACCGACCTGGGACTTTTCTCATATAGTCTTCCCGTATAAGCTATTGTTGTCGTGACATTAGCAAAAACTTGTTCCAGACCCAATTCACTGATATACACCCGATCTCTAAGTACTATTGCCCAAGACCAATGAATGTGGAGGACATGTGTTTATGGGCATACTGTTTTATAAAGTGCTCAAAATCTCTCATAGTTGCCCAGACATCCTGTACATTATAAATAGGATTACGAGCCCACTGTGTAACCTGATTAGCTATTACCTGTTTCTCATCATCTCCCACATCAGATCACACAAACGGTCCCATGTGCTCCTTAAAATATGGTCCAGTCCCTGTCCTCAAATCTACGTTCCGGTGTCCGGCTACTTACTAATGTCGGAGTATAAAAAACCATAGTGGCAGAAGCAACAGAAGTAACAGGGACAATCGTCGCTGATAGTTGAGTCGCAGGAGAAAGAGCTGGCAAGAGGGATGCTGAGAAAATAGGTGTGGCAGGGGTGCTACCAACCAGGACAATCGATGGACAGAATACAGAACAATTTCATACATTCACCCCAGAACATAGATGTGGACATAAATACATAGTTTTTTTCTTCACCATGCCATTCCACTTTGGACTCACCCATATGCAAATCAGTTTTGACCCTGCACCCAATAGGAATAGTCCAGCCCAAACTGCAGGCCAGGTCCTTCCTGGACTGGAATCAAGCATCCTGGGACCGGATTCAGGCTTTCAGCCCTCATAAGCCAAGATAGCTTGACTCCAGTGGCATGGAGAGCACGGGACCCACGTCTGGGCATACCAGTCCCACTCGGGGTGACAAATGAAAAAAGAACATTTGATGGAAAGAATGCCGAACAACATCATACATTCACCCCAGTACAGAGACCTGGGCTTAAATCCATGTTTTTTTTGCTCACCATGCCATTCCAGTTTAGACCCAGCCGTATGCCAATCAGTCTTGACCCTGCACCCAATGAGAACATTCCCATGAGGCACAAGGTCAAGGCTGATTTGCATATAGCTGGGTCTGAACTGAGGTGGCGGAGTGAGCTAAAGAATGATGATGGATTCAACCCAGATCTGTGACTGGGGTGAGTGTCTGAACAGTTTCAGCACTCCTTCCATCATCTCTTAGTGTTTGCTTTGTTCGCAGTGAGTTGGCAGGGTATGCCCAGATGTGGGTCCCTTGCTCACTTTGCCACAGGATTCAAGCTAGCCTGGGTGATGAAAGGTGTTACCCAGAAACCGGTCCCAGGATGCTTGTTTCCGGTTTAGGAAAGACCTGGCTTGGCAGTTCGGGCCTGACTGTTCCCATGAGGCACAGGGTCAAGACTGATTTGCATATAGCTGGGTCTGCAACTGAGGTGGCGAAGTGAGCTAAAGAATGATGATGGATTCAACAAGATCTGTGACTGGGGGGTGAGTGTCTAAAAGTTTCAGCACTCCGTCTATCATTTCCTTGTGTTTACTTTGTTTGCCCTAAATTGGCAGGGAATGCCCAGACGTTGGTCCCTTGCTCACTTTGCCACTGGATTCAAGCTAGCCTGGCTGATGAAGGGTGTTACCCAAAAATCGGTCCCAAAAATGCTTGTTTCCGGTTCAGGGAAAACCAGGCTTGGCAGTTTGATCTGGACTGTTCCCATGAGGCACAGGGTCAAGACTGATTTGCATATTGCTGGGTCGGAACTGAGGTGGCGAAGTGAGCTAAAGAATGATGATGGATTCAACCCAGACCTGTGACTGGGGGTGAGTGTGAGTGTCTGAAAAGTTTCAGCACTCTGTCCATCATCTCTTGTGTTTGCAGGGGTGCTAATAGTCACAGTTGCCACAGACGGCAGGGGCAGAGAATGAGGAGGAGGAGCTGAAGCCACAGCCGTTGAAATGACAGCGATATATACAGGTACAGAGATAGTGGAAGCAACGGTTACAGGCTGCTGCGAGGACACTGGGACAGTAGGATATATCCTTTGTGGGGCATATGGAGGCGGGGTTGGGCATCTAACAATTCTTCCAAAAAAGTGTCATCTTCTTCCTGAACCACGTATGGTTTATCAACATGCAATCAAAATCTCCTATCTTCACATTCAGCTCCCTTCTCCTGTTTTTCCCGATCATATGCGGCAACTTTCTGAGTCAATGTCTGTATTTCCCCTTTCCAGGCCTCTGTCTCTGCGTTCAATCACCTCTGTCTCGCTGTTTTCTGCCATAGCCTATGGGAATCGGAAATAGACTGTCTACTTTGTCTCTTAAACAACTGTTCTTGTAAATACTCAATCTTCTGTTCATTTAAAGTGCCAGTCAAGGGCCACTGCAACTCAGCATTATCCCTTGTATATTTGTGCAATAATGTACTAAACATAATAGGGTCCAGACCATGCTTCAAATACATATAAAAACTCAGAGTGCCTTCTGGAGGCTCCTGCTGAGCTTCTTCCAATGGAGCATCAGCAGAACAACAGTGACAGCACAAAGAAAACCGTCTACTGACACCAGGCAATCTCAAAAGAAAACAAATTCACTATTTTATGCCTGGCAAAGCAATTGTAAATGCTTTTATCGAAAAGACGGTCCTTAGACCATACCAAATACAAAGCAAAATGGTACCATATCCACAAAGAACCGAAACATACTCACCTGATATATGCAGGTCAAATGAATTGATTCTCCTCTGCCGACTCTTCAGACCAAACGGGAAAGATCAAAGAGTTTAGCCGTTCAGGACTCCAGTTGGGATGACCACTGGGCGAGGCACTATCCTGTAGGATAGAAGAGGCAGCTGCGAGTACCAGGAGCTCTTTGTGTAGAGATCCACGATCCGACCATCTGACCCACCTATGGCCTCGACCTCCCCCATCCGCTGAAGGAAATGGCCCAAATATGGTCACTCGGGTCACTCACGACCATCTCTCAGCCTTCCATACTAAATGAAGAGTCGGTCAGACAGTAGAGAATACAAACCAATATCTGTTTATTCAGATAGACTCAGGGTAGAGACCAGTCTGCCTAATTGGTAAGGAGTGCTTCAGAGGGACTGACTTCAACAAGCTTAATGATACATTTTGTACACTTCAAAACCAAAAAGAGCAAGCCCACCATGGAATTTTCCAAGTAGATGCAGCTGGGCAGTAAATTACAATGGAGTAAGTTTCGATTCTGAGACCGGGCACACATTATCTACTATTCAAGGTCACTCTGCCTGTGCTCGCCGCTAGACTAGTGGGAGAAGGCCCATATTTAAAAGTAGAGGTATGCGCTAATAAGAACAGTGCATTCATTAGTGTAGCAGAACTCAAAGATGAGAAACATAAGAAGCCGTTTCTCGGAAATAGCAAAGGATTAGTTTCGACAATGATTTAAAATGGCGCCCATACACAAAGTGGCTCAGCGAACGCTAACTTACATAAAACAATGCGAAAGCGTTCTGAACTGGAATGGCATAGTGAGTACAAAATGATTCCTTTCAAATGAAGGGGCCAGAATGTCAAAACAATTTGTGTGTATCCACTGTCTGAAACTCAGTTTTTTTCTATCAGGCTTCTGTCTTTGAATTTTTTGTGATAACAGTGACTGTTGAAAAGTTGATTTTAGTGTAAGTTGTGGGAGGATACGAGGATTACGCTACTGTCACTCATTTTCAGCCCTCATAGCCAAAGCATAGTGAGGCAGAAGACTTCGGCCTTCTTGAAACTGCCTAAAGTGGGTAGAGATAGCCCTGGGAACCTTTACCTCATTGGTTAGGGCATCCTGAGGGTCATTTCTACTTACCGGTGCCAGTCAGATTCTAAATGTTTTCAAAGTTTGTAACAGACATAAATGTGGCATCTAAAGGCATCCACTTCGGAACACTCCTGGCCTTGTGGAAGACCAGAAGAGTTCAGAACATGCTGTCTGAGACCTGAGAAGAGCCTCAAAGACTGGACAAAGGACAAAGAAGTGGACCCCAAGGGTTTTAAGGTTGACCTCCTGTTAATGCTACCGGGATATAACAAGCGAAAAAATACCTTTTCCTGCAACTGCGTAGCTGACCATTGGCAACAAGAGATGGACCTGACCTTCCTGTTGGCATCTACTTGCCACCCTGTGATTCTCTAATGGCATTCCCTGAAGTCTTGGGGGGCTTTAGAAGGGTACTCCTGTGGTGGATTGCCACTTTAAGGACTAAAGTCAGAAGGTATAGTCTTTGACTAATTCCTCTTGGCCTTCATACCCCCCCCAAGCATGATTTGCATAAAACTTCTAATGAGTGAGAGACCTCCAACCATTACCTCTTGGACCTTCTTCTCTGGGCCCTTCCAAGTGTACTTTACACATGTCGTCAACGGAGTAAGAGACCTCAAACCTTTATTTTCTACCTTTGGCTCTTCTGTCCTCAAAAATCCTGAAGATATCCTGAGATTCTAATAGGGATTGAAACGTCATCAATTTTGAACAGTGCCGTTATAGACCCTGTATAACCTTAACGGGCTGTGCAATTCTTGTTCTATTAATACACATACTGATCATGATTTATTACTGGTATATATTGCTTATAAGAGAGCACAGAGCACTTTTCTGCTTTGTGTAGCTGTTTTTAATGCTTATGTACTTTTTTATTTACTTTTATTGAAATTCCATTTGGATTTAATTTTAGGGATTGATTGTTTATTGAGGATCACTGCCTCCAGAATAAAATGAAGCCTGGCCTTCACCTAGGAACGAAGGTTTTCTCTTTCAAAGCAAAACAGGTAATGAAAGAAACAACATCTTAATTGAAATAGAAGTAAAATAAGTGTGCAGATTCACTAATATAGTTATGTGGTCTGATTAATTTATCTTCTTTGTATTTTAATAGCTTGTTTTGTCACACAAAAATAATTTTCTGGCTTGCTCTTTAAGTAAGCTTTTATTTCTCGTTTGCTGTGTGTTGCTTTTCATGTTGTGTGTCTTTCAATCTCTTATATGGTTTGTGATGGTGCATGTTTCTAATACTTTTGTTAAACACGGTTCACTTAATTAGCTTTTTGTGTGCACAACATTCCCTCTACCGTAGAAAAAAAATATCCATTTTCAATGCATCATTAAAAATTAACAACCTGCCTACTGCCTACTTAACAGTACTTATTTGCAATAATAAATTGCTAATTTAGCAGCTTGTACTTTTATCGCAGTGATCAATAAACACTTCAGTCCTCATTTGTGATAATGAAAATCAAAGTTAGTGCTGAAGACGTGTATGCAGACTCAGAAAGAACTAGCTATTGAGCAGCATATCCAGAAAGAAATATATCCTTCGGAGCTCTTGATTACTGTGTTTTTCCATTAGACATGAAGTACTGCGTTTCTTCTTCCTATGTTGAGATCAGCAATATCTTAAGACTCGCAAATTACGTTGATATTTGACTCGCAAAATAAAATGTACAACAGTGTCTCAGACACTGTTTGCAATTCCTAATGGGGTCGCTAATTGCCTGCCTCATTAATATTCATGAGGCAGGTCGCAATTTGCGACCCATAGGAAATGGCTACCACTCCCAGGAATGGTGGTCTGCTGGGGTCAGCAGGCCACCATGTCTGTGACTGCTTTTTAAATAAATCATTTTATATTTTTAAATGAAGCCCATTTTCCTTTAAAAAAAACGGCTGCTTTTAAAAAAGAAACATGAATTATTTCTATTTCATTTTTTAGGAGTAGGCAGTGGTCCCTGGGAACACTGCCTGCTCTTAAAAAATATTTTCCAGGCCAGTCACAAAGGGGAAGGAGTCCCCTGGGAACCCCTCCGTTTTGGAAGTGGCTTACGACCTTTTTGAAATGGGTGCTAAACTGCATATGTTTTGCGGCTGCAAAACAATCGTACATTGAAGTATGACTCGCAATTAGGAAGGGACGTCCTTGGCATGCCCCTTGCTAATAGCGAGTCGCAAACCATATTTTGCGAGTCTGTAATAGGTTACCGACTTGCAAATTAGGTTTTGTACATAGGGCAGATCCATTTTGCGGTAGCAAAAGTGCAGATTTTCCATTTGAGACAGCAAAAAATGGTCGTACATCTGGCCATATGTGCTATATCATGGAAGATGCAGTGATGTATGTCAGAAGCTGCACGAATCCCCCAATTGATAGTTTCCACTGCCAATGATTCATTACAGAAGTGAATGAGGTGAACAGAATTCAAATGTGCCTCTTGAAACAAGCAGCCACAAAAAAGATTGAAATTGGCTGCATTTCTCAATGGTTGCTCAGATCTAATATTGACTGTCTTCTCTGCCCATGTGGTGGCAAGTAGATTTTCTCCCCTCAGCAGTCAGTTGACTACCATTTTAAAATCACTTGATATTTGACTTATCCTACTGTGCTGCTATAAATAAGTATTCTTGTCGGACATTTCTACATTGTGATTTTATATTACACTGTTTGATTTTACTCTGCTAAATTTTAATGTTTTCTTTTGGCCAGTCCTGGGGGCGATGGGCATCTGATTGTCTGGTACGCGTGTCTAGAGTTCTGAACATTCTCAAGTGTGAGAAAAGCAGAGGTGGGGATATTTATGACTGCATTATTGCATAGCATTTTAAAATCACTGGAGAATTGATCACTTGAGCATTGATCTATGCTGCTGTGCTGTTTTACGGAGAGTTTATTTCAAAGCATATTTATTTTAGTATGCCGTATAATCGATCAGGACCTTTTTTGCTATGTGAGTGCGAGAGAGGAAAGGGCGTTTCTGATATTTTTATTTTCCGATTTGAACTTCCGTTGTGTGTTTTTACCCTGATGCATTTTACTAGGTTTCTTTTGGCCAGTCCCTTGTTTGGCATCCTTTTTTGATGACCAAAGGTGTGCCAAATGAGAGTCCGCCTGCATTTGGCAGTGATGCGTAAGTGATCATGGCCGAGAAATGCTGTATGCGAAAAGAGAAACAAGGGAGACCCTACTCACAACGGAACCAGGGTGATGCGATTATCCAGGAAAACAGTGGTTCCTGTGGCATATTATTTATCTTACTACTAGATAAATATAACAAGCTTAATAGCAATTCTATCATTGGGGGCTGAGCGGCAAAAAGAGAGAGACACAACTGTACCAGTTTAAAACATTTTGGTGTAATTCAAATGCAAACAATTAATACTGTAATTTTTCTGCGACATACATATATTATACAAAGTGCAAAGTGTCCCATGTGATGTTGTGAGCGAAACAAAAAAATGTATATACTTAAAGTGAACTGTACAAGTTTCAGCTGTGACTATTTACAAGAAAAGGGAACTTGACTTAAAGCAATTATTTCAACCAATTGTTGGGCAGCGACTATACAATCACAGGCGCTGTATTAGTCTGGTTCGTTTCCTAGTGCGTCGACGGCGTTTCGACCCTTAGGGTGAGGGTCTCGTCAGGACTGGACAGTGGGGGACGTCTACAAAAAATAATGTGAAAATATAATTCTATGTATGGCCGCCTTGAATAGTATATATTCATGGGAAGAGAGTGAAAGGTTACCTTGCAGTAGGGTGTATTCCAACTTATAACCCATGAGTGAGGAAGTAAAATAAATGTACTTACAGTGAACCCAGCCGGGCACTGTCGAGAAATGAGCAAACAAAACGAGGTTAGCCACATACATGGAGATGCAATTGGTATAGAGCACCGTAGGACTAATGCAGACGCTCGACTTACCACTGTGTATAGCAGGATATTCACGAATTACCTGTAGCCAAAAAGGTGCTGTCTCAATAGGGTAATCGATTATAAATAGTGCCATAAAGTTATCATTTAAAGCAATGATCGTCCACATACCTGTGCGCTTTCGTGGTATAGCTCAATCGCTATCTCCGTTCATTCGTTCGATGCAGTGTTTGTGTGCGACCGTATCACGTGATCACGGTTAAAACGTGATGTGCGACGTGTATACGTAATCACGGTAAAAAAGGAGAAGGACTCGAAGGTGTTTGTTTACTAATTCGAGTATGTGATCTTGCATATAGGTGGTATGTCGCAATGTGGTCATATGCGAACTATGCCATAAAGAAATGCGCACGTATAAACAATTGCAATGTATAATTCTAGCGGACACGATGGGACTCGAGTATATTATTTACGGGTCCAATTGCACAGTGTATATGTGGGCAATCAAATTTGCGAAAATTGGCATAATATAATAGTAGCATGTACGAGCACTGTCGAGTCCTAATGTGATAACATCATGTATGGATAATGGAACCATCGTCTCCTATTGATACAGCACAGTGTTTCACAAGTATGTATATTGGATCAATATTATTAATTATCCACATAAACTCTAGAGCTTTACATATCCCTACGTGTCAACAACTATATATACATATTCTTGCATAGTATATACATTATCCAGGATACAGGAAAGACACAACCATGTGGTCAAAAAAGAGCCATACAGTACATATAGATGGAAAAAATCATCCAAGTGATACATAGCATAGCCAATTCTAAATTTACAGGACCATAACGCATGTTATCGACATGTATGTTTTTAAGTCAAGGTAGAAACACAGCCCCTCCATTTATCAGCAGAGTTCAACCCTTCATTTATAGAGTTGATTTTATCTATCCAGTGACACTCACGGCGTTGTAATATTTGGGCAACATCGCCCCCTTTTTCTGGTAATGTTGCAATATCTATGACTTGCCACCTCATCTCATCTGCAGAGTGATTGAATTCTTTGAAGTGGGCAACGAGAGGTGCTGTCAGAACCGATTTCCTTATGCGGCTGCGATGTTGCCCTATTCTGGATTTTATCAGTTGTTGAGTCTGTCCAATGTACGGTAAGCCGCATGGACACCATATGCAGTACACAACATTTCGTGTATTGCAATTTGAAAAGAAATCAAGTTTATGATCACAATCCCCATGTTTAAAACTAGTTGTTTTACATGTTAAAGGGCAGATCACACAGGTGCCACATGGGTGATGACCAAGAATGGGAGGAAGGTTCCAGGAAGATTCAAGTGTACCACTTTTCTGAGCAGTTGTTTCAGTGGATGACCTGACCAAATGATCTTTCACATTTTTTGCTCTTTGATATGCAAATAAAGGTACATCAATTTCAGGGTCAATACTTTTGATGATGTTCCAATTTTTTGTGATAGTTTTGCGAATCTGATTGGTATGAACACCAAACGTAGTGACACATACGATTTTGTTCATGTCTTTTTTTGGTCTGGTAACTAATAGTTCCTCTTGTGGGCAATACCAGGCACGTTTTAGGGATCTTCTCACTAGTTTGTTGGGATATCCTCTCATTAGCAGTTTGTTTTTTAAGACTTCTGATTCTTTCATATAATCTTCTCGTCGTGCACAACTACGACGGATTCTCAAAAATTGCCCAGATGGCAACCCATTCCTCAATGCTCTCGGATGTTGACTCTTATATGACAACAGTGCATTTTTCTCCGTTGGTTTTCTATGGAGAGATGTAATGAGTTTATCATCTGCGTTCAGGATATTTAAATCCAAGAACGGAATAGTGTCTTTATGTAAAGTAGATGTGAAGGTAAGATGGGTTTGGACAGTGTTTAAATATAGAGTAAATTTGGTAAAGTCTTCCTCATTACCTCTCCAAATAAGAAAAATGTCATCTATATATCTATGCCAGCAAATAATGCTGGCATAGTGTGGGTTTTGATCAGTTAGCACATTTTAAAAGTGTCTCCATGTAGAATGGGTAACATTGCTTTGAGAAATAACAACAATTTTAATTTGAGAATTTTACCTGTCCTGGACACAATTGGTCCTGCTCAAACTATCAATTGCAATCAGAAAAGGTCAACTGCACATTGGTACACCCTAGCTTTATCAGCAGTTAAATGAGAAGCTGGCATAGCAACTATCACCTAAAAGCAAAACATGTATATACAACAACACTCAGGCACTATAAATTTCATATTAGACAGGCATGGTCACTTCTCTAGAAAGTTTAAAATGTTTAAAACTATTGAAGAATTTCCTAATCCTGTAAATAATCAGGGTCGGTTTCATTGAGTTATCCTACATCTAGGCACGGTACAATATAACATCAAACACAACTGGTATAGAAAATGTTTTACACCAAAAATAAAAATAGTAAAAAATGTAAGGGACTATATCAGAAATCTCAGAAATAATTTATTGTATATATTCATGTTTTGTATATGGTTTTAACACATCTGATTTCCACAACATCCTTTCTAAAATGATAAACCACCTATCTCCCGATGGTTGAGACTATGAGCTCTATCAAACTAGGCTCACTGGATGACCCTTGTCCAGTTCACATTTTACTATTAATAGGGCCAGTAGTTGCCACTTGAGTCTGTAAGCTTGTTAATTCACAAGTGACATCTGGCTCACTTCTTACAGACTGGATAGGGTCTGCATCCTTCTTTAGTTTTCAGAAGCCACACCTCAATCCTTCTGGGTATCTATCACCCTATTTTCCTGCTGATGTTCTGCACTAAGTTGACTAAGAAAGAAGTCAAGATTCAGGCAATAGAGTTCACCACAGCCAACACCTTCCTTTATAGGACACAGGCAGGATATTGTGCACCTCATAGAACTGTGGTGGCATGCAATACTGTCCAGAATGAATTGTGGATGATTTTGGTCCTTGGTGGTGTTACAGCTCTTGACACTTTGGGGCCTATTACGATGGCTGTCGGAAAGCCTCCGACCATCAGTCGGAGACTTTATCACTGCCTTCTTCAGTTTCAATTCTGACAGGCTGATGCAGCCGGTCAGGATTGAAACCGGCCGGGCATTCTGGCTGGCCGATGGGCTCCTTGAGAATCGCCCTTAGGATTACAGTGCACCATTTCTGGCATGATTTCCATGTCGGGATGCCCAACATGAAACTGTGTTTGGGGGCCCCCAGCAGGGTCCCCATGAGTGTGAAGTCTCCAGTTGGGTGCTGAGGGGCACCATAGCCCCCCCCTGTTGATCTGTGCACCCTGTGCTACTGAGTGCAGGGATGAACCACGCCCCCCATTTCCCTATGGGAACATCAATTATATCCGGTTAACTGGTGTAATGAATGCTCCCATAGGGAAATGTAGCGGTTGGGACCACCGACCGGGTGTCGGTCGGTGTCAGGACCAAGTTGATGCTTCCGTCCGACATCAAAATCGGCCCCAGACTGTCGTGCAGCATTCTTCAATGGGATTAAAGGGGTCGGATTGTGAGGCTAGGATTTAATCTTCACTCAGTCATTCTAAATGTACCTCAGCCAGACAGTTGTCAAGCTCCCATTGAGATCATCTGCCAGCCCTCTACTATGCACAGTTCTGCTAGGCTCCCCAGTGAGCCACATGATATTCAATTTTGAATTATTTTCAAATGCTGAGCTCATTAAAGTTTATCACGTGGACTAAATGCGCTATGGTGATTATACACAAATATTTCGTAGGCTGGATGGCAGTAATTTGTACTCTAGTATCATTTTTTTCAAAAAGTATTTACACTTTCCTGCCATTAAAAATCTGAATTAGGCACTTCCTTATGCAGTTTTAAGTGCCTTAGGCTGTTACCACTAGGCCCCCTGAATTTGATCTTTGCAAAGAGGGAACCCAGGAACTCAGTTGGAACAATTTAAATGCGGGTGGACCATAGTTTGATGATGCCAATCTGTCAGAGAATTGATTATAAGAAAGCTCATCTAAAATAGGTAGACAGATATATAGCCATTTTTCAAAGCACATCACCTCCAAGACAAACTTGGCAGTAAGGGGCACTGTGAAGTACTCAATGCCCCATTGGCCATGGGAGGAAACTTCTGTGGTGAGGGGGAGGGTTCTCTAGTTGGCAGAGGTAGGTACCATTGTCCGAATAGGGGCCCTTACTTCTAGTTAGGGTAAGGGGATACACTCCTAAAATTACCCCTGCTCACCACCTTGGTGGCTTGACCTTAGCAGACAGTTTTATCTCAGAGCCAGTGTGTAGAGCATTTGTGAACACATACAGTAACACAGTGAAAACACTACAAATTAACACCAAACCAGTTAAAAAAAATAAGTAATCTTTATCTAAACCAAGACAAGACCAAACGACAAAAATCCACAATACAGTATCAGAAATAAGGCTCTTAAATGGTAGAAATTGTTCAGTTCAATGCAAGTTGTAAATTGAAAACTTTTCAAACAAAGTACCTTAGATGCATCATGCAAAACAAAAAAAAAGGGTCACACGGAAGGTGATGCGTCAGTTCATTGCTTCGGGGGAGGTGATGCCTCAGTTCCGTACTGCAGCGCAAGAGAGGCGATGCATCTGTTCCTTACGGGAGAGATGGGGATGCATCTGTTCCTTACTGCCTTCCGATTACGATGCAACAAGATGGGGCCTCAATGCGTGGTGAGGATCCAGTGTGATGCAACACAGTTGAGGCTCGATGCGATGCGACAATCCGGTATGGTGCGTGAACTTTTGCAGCTGGGGACCCGGTGTGGATGTGGCGCGCTTCTTCTCCGTGGCTCGGCAATGCATTGGGGCCAGGAGCCAGCGATATATCAGGAATCGTGCGGATGCAACATGCTTCTCCCTTGTTGCGTCGATCTGTCAGCTCCCAGCAACAAACAGTCTCTAGAGGTCCAAACCATCAGCAGGCACCTCTTTGCAGGTTGGAATTCCCAGCAAGGAAATTCAGGGGAGCTGGTGGTGAAGTCTTTGTGTCCCTGAGATTTCAGAACATGAGGCAAGCTCAGTTTCAAGACCTTCGAGATCTTTTCTTCAAGCAGGTGACAAAGCAAACAGTAAAGTCCTTTTCATCCTTCCCTTGGCAACAAGTAACCACTGCAGGCCAAACCCAAACAGCAAACAGCACAGTGGCAGTAATCTTTCTCCTCTTCTCCGGTTCTTCTCCTTGGCAAATGTTCCTCTTGATATCCCAGAAGTTATCTAAAACTTTGGGGCCTGGGTCCCTCTGTTTATCCACACAAATCTTTTGTTCTCTCAAGGCAGATAGTGTGTTCACCCAGTCTGCACCCTGTCCTCTCTGGTGCAGCTTCCTGGCAGGATGTGGAGACAGCATTGTTGAAAGCAGACCTGGCCCAGGCAGGTGAAACGAAATCTCCTCCCACTGCCCCTAAATTCAACCCAGAACCATGCAGCCCAATCCTGACTAATCAGACTGCCGGAGCAGCTGCCCTCCTCCAGCCCCTGTCATTCAAAAGCCAGACATGCAATACATAAACCTAGCAGAGGCACGCTGAATGGTTAGGCAAGAAAATACCTACTTTCTAAAACACAGAATATTAAAATAACCCATACTAAAATATTTATTTTAACATTCTGAGTTCAAGCATACTAAACTTTATTTTCCTTTCTTGTTCCCAGGGTCACTTAAGTTTATAAGATGTTATAAACAAACTGTCCATTCTGGCCTATGAGAACAGATAGCAATAGTGAGAAACACAATTGGCAGTATTTCACTATCAGGACTATCAGGACATACCACACACATCAGGGCAGGTCTTACCTTTCACATACAATGCACCCTGCCCACAGGGGTACCTTGGGCCTACCTTAGGGGTGACTAACATGCAGAAAAGGGAAGGTGTGGGAACTGGCAAGTGTGCACACTGAATTAGAAGGAGAAGTAGGCACTAGGCACACCAGGTACGACCAGCACAATTCTCTACATTTGTATCTCACTGTGTCTTGTCAGGATGCCAAGTAGTACAATAAGTTTCACTATACATTTTTTGTAAATTTTTTTACAGCGTTCTGCATCCACTTCCTGTGTAATTACCAAGCTCCGTTTCGATTAAACTAAAAAAAATTTCAATCAAAAGGTAATATTTTACTTCACCCTATGTCACGTCTGTCAGCATTTTAGTGCATCAGCACCATCAGTACAATTACACATTATTTTGTTTCATACGCTTCAATGGCACTCAATCTAGCGCAGCATGCCTCTTGAGTACCCCCTTAATGTTTTTTCACCAGACACATAAGCAGACCAGAGCCATTCGATTATCTGGTATTCAAGTATTTAGAAATTCAGCACTATCATTCTAGTATACAGACCCATAAACAGAAGCTTAGATAGTTCGATCTTCATAGAGATATAATCTTAGACACAACGTTTTGAATTGTCAATAGTAGCTAAGGTGGTCGATTTGAAACAAAAAGTGACCTTTTATTAAATTTGTAAATAGAAACATAGAGAAACAATCAAAGTGATACATAATTTGTTCTTTTCACAGGACGGCCCCCGAAGAAGGACTGGGTCCCGAAATGCATCGGGCCAATCATTTCCTAAATGTTCATGATTGATTTGTTTTATGGGATGTGTTAATGTGTGAGCAGCATCACACCAAAGAATCAATGTATAGGAAATGCACATGATTATATTTGTGATAACCAAAAAAAAGTGAAGTTAAAAATATGGAAAAATAATGAATTTATGGTGATAAAAAGAAACATGTTGAATAAAACCTAAAGTCATTTACTGAAACAGCACAAATTTGTGATTTAATTTAGGAATAGTAGGTCAATCAGTTTTGGCTGTGCATCAGGTTAGGGAGTAAATTGTGTTTACTACCCGTTTCACTAAGTGTGCACACTGGCCAAGTTGAGATGGCAGTCCTGGGCTACACACAGGCTCTGCAATGGCAGGCCTCAGTCACATTTTACATTCTGGTTCTGTGGGTGGCACAATCAATGCTTCAAGCCCAGCAGCAGCATTTTGTTTACATGCCCTGGGCACACATGGTGCTCTGTACCAAGTCTGACAAGTAAATCAAATAACCAATCATGGAATCACTAATCCATAACAACAATTTACAAAAGGGAGCACTTGCACTTTGGCACTGAACAGCAGTAGCAAAGTGCCCAAAGCATCAAGACCAGCAAAAACACAGGAGGCAACAGCAAAAAATAGAATGGAGACCTATGCCAGATTTTATTTTTATTTGAAAAAATCCTGCTTTGAGTTTTTTGGGGAGAAACGAAAGAAAATTGCAATTTTGCTGTACGGCTCGTTCATGTTTGAAAATGGCCACTGACAGTCCAGCATCTTCATAAGTTGAATGTGGATACAACCAAAGTCATGGTGTTAGGAGGCTTCTATGCCACCTAGTCGTCCATGGAATGAAGGCCTGATATAAGAGATCAGTGCCCATTGCCAATTAGGATTGTGAAAAATCTTGTTGTTGTGATGGTTGATGATGAATTTTCATTCAAATCACCAGTACACAAATTCCTTTCACTGTTTTTCATTTGAAGGTTCTACAACAGATTCTTTATATCCCAAAGGGTAATATGCACTTCCCAATTTTGCAAGTGGTGGCAGGTTATCAGCTGGATTAGGCACACACTTTGTGTACTTGGGACTTCCGACTTACATAGGTCAGCAAATACAGTTGGTGCTGATAAAATGTTCATATATTCAGCTTCCTCAATTATGTTGTGTAGCTTTTATTTTAGCATGGTTTGTTATTTTGGTTACCTAGCTAAGCAATAAAGGAGGTTTCATAGAATCTGATATCTTGATTTCTCAGTTATTGATTTAAACATTAAACAATGCTTCACAGAATTTTAAGTTGGTGGAAGGTAGAGGAGTTTTTTATTGTTTGTTTATTTTAAATATATATATCTAATTCCAGAGTATTTAGACCTAAATACAGCATTAGTAGATGGAGAGGAACTTCGATCTGGGGAACACAGACTGAGGGTCATGCAGATGAGAGCATAGACTGTACACACTTTTCCTTGCTGAATGTTACAAATAAGGCACATAACACCTTTCAAGAAGCTTATTTGCCTGCCTGGAAGAATACAGCAACTGTGTTGCAAAGACAAAACCCCCAGCTGTCTTTCTTCTGAACACAGCCTCTGTTGTTCCAAAAAAGGTATGCAGGTGTGAGCAAGGCCATCTAAGAAACTCACAGCATGCCATTTGTAGTGCTAAGATTAGCATATTAGCTGAGGGGGTGTACTAATGCCGAGAAATCCTAAATTATCATCATAATGTTACAATATTTTCTGTTGTTCTGTCTATTAAGAATATGCTGGTAACTGTATTGTTTATTTTCATATTAATCACTGTTCCTACTGTATTCATTACGGTAGGATTTTGACTTTAATAAATCTTACAACTATGTTCCTTTTTTCCTAGTGTTCTTATGTACGTCTATCTATCATAAAAGAGGATTTGAGTTCCTCTCAACTTACTCATGTATTGCTCATTGAGCTGCAGGACGATGCAGTCGATCAGGTTTTCTTTGTTAGATTGATATGCTGACTACATCTTTGGTACCAGAGGGTCGAGAGAAACCTTTCTCTGGCTGTGTTCCGGCTACAAATTTCTGAAAATATTAGTGCATAGCATGGCACCTGTCTCTTTCTAAAAATTCTGCAACATGAACCAATTTCCCAGCACTTGCAGACCCTGCAAAAGCTTGTGTTTCTGTTTAAAGGCCCTTCATTGTGCAAGCCCCCCCTTTATTTGCCAGTTGTTTTCTCGCTACTCTCACAAGCACATATTGTGCTCAATTTCAGCATTCCTAACACCAGTTCCAAATATAAGTATAGGCCATGGGCGGGGGTCAGTGTGTGTGTGTTTGTGGGAGGGGGGTGTTAATATTTGCGCACCAAGTAGAAAAGGCATAACATTATATCCCTTTGCAATTGAGATGCTTTTGTATTTTTTTTATTTTTCCGAAAACAACGAAACTCCTGGCAGTAAAGGACTATTGAACTCAGGTTACTTAGCATCAGTCTCGAGAGGCAGGAGGCCTTCAGGTAACTATGCATTTTCTAAATTCTTTAAATAAATGGCAAATACAACTAATGACAAGCTTATTCTGTACACATGCTCTCATCGTGCGGTCTGTTGGCATGGTGGTCTGGTCAGAGGTTTCCAATTGGCATATTTTAAGCATAGGCTAAGGATTAGTATGTCTCCTTTGAGCATGTGATAATGTTTCTATTGCGTATTGTGTGTTGGTCTATATACGTTTGTCTTTATAAAGGCAGAGTAAAGGATAATGGCGATAGAAATACATAGATTAGGGTCCCTACTACAAAGATTTCTTTCAGTTTTCAATGCACAGGCAAAGCTGAACATGTGCAGATTAGTGTTGTAATTGATAGGTTAGTTTTAATTCACATTGAGCACCCACCCAGTGAACATGTGCATATTAGCGTCACCCTGGAATGATTGCTTTCTCCACGCAGCAAACATGCTTTAGTGAGCAGTGTCTTCTGTTTGAGCTTAAATGTTTCTTTAGTTTGCTACTTTACAAGTGCTTTTTAGTTCTGGCCTTTTGTCATGAATATAGTAACAAAAAATATGCATTGGCCAGTCCTATCATTCAGGCTCCTATTAGAGAGAGTGCATGGTAATTGATGGGCAAGTGTGTGTTTATTTTAGATGATTTTATAAATGAATGAGTCTCTTCATGTGGGGTTATGTGAGTGTGTGAATAAGGGTAACTATGGCTGGATGAATGGACAAGTATTTCCATGTATAGACAGATGAGTTTGTCAACAAATAGGTAAGTGAAAAGTTATTAGTGGCGGGCTTGGAGCGTAGTGTCTCTTGCCTCCAACATGATTGTAGCTTTCCATGCTCTCATATATTGCCTTCAATTAATTTGTGCATGCACCCATTAATATATACATTGAATCATCCATCCATTCACCCAATCCTTCATGCATCCATTTATCCACCCCTTGACTCACATTTGTACTCACCAACTCAACAATCCATCTAACCACACATGAATCAAGAATTAATTAAGTAGTACTTTATTTGGAGTAAAAAAAATCATTTTATATTTGCCAATGTTTCTTACTCTTGTAATGAGGCTTGTTGAGGATGCACTTAATTTGACCGCTTCTTGCTGCGATGCTACTAATATTTTGTTTGCCTCCTATATTAAGTACTGTTTGTGGCGTCAGTGGTGTTTTAATCCTACAATAGTTTTATAAACATATTGATTCAAAGTGAATTTGTTTGTGATTCCATCTGCTGTGTAAAGTAATGTAGTAATGAATGTAATTGTGGCGCTACAAAAACATGCTCAGGGCTGGTCTTAGCTCTGGTGGTACCCAGTGTGGCAATCTTTGTTGGCGCCCCCCCCCCGCCCCTCCCAAAACCTCCTACACGCTCCACTATTACCCATCCCTCTCTCACATGCATTTAATGTATGTATTTATTTATTTTATTTTAAAAGTTTTATATAGCGCGGACAAGATCTTTGCAGATATCAGAGCGCTTTACATAGATGGTGGCGTACTCATACCAATAAATCAATAAATCAAAACAGTACAAATAGGTTACATAGAGGGGTACATGGTGGGGGCGTAATCATACAGATAATTCAATAAATCAAACAGTACAACTAGGTTACATATGGGGTATGTGAGGGAGACTACTCATACAAGTAGGCAAAGGGGTCAAGCAGGTAGAAGCATGTAGTACAGTGTTAACAGAGTTCTAGATACTAGTTCAAGTGTATTTAGCCATGAGGATAGCTTTTATTTCTTTTTTAAAGAGTGTAGTGGATGGGATAAGCCTTGTTTCTGGAGGGAGAGAGTTCCAGATCCTAGGTGCCATTCCAGAGAAGGAGCGCTTATATGTTTTTTCCTTCCGGAATCTTCGCGGTTTCAGCAGAAGATTATTTGTGCCTCTAGTGTTTCTGGTTCCGCCAGATATTGTCAATTTCTGGGCGAGGTAACCGGGTGATTTAAGGTGAACATATGTTTTTACATATGTTTAAACATATGTTTTTACATTAACTTTTTAGAAAAAAAAATATTAAAACATGATTATTCTGGGATTGTAGAATGGGGATTTTCCACATTTGCGTGCTCTAAAGAAATCTGAAATATATTTTTTTTTAATCCAATGAGAGCCGCATTCCTAGAGAGATAGACTGCGCAGAGTGGGGACCGTAGTAGGTAATATGTAAGGGCGTTCCTTTTGATGAATGTGTGTTTACAAAGGACCCCGCCTCCTCTGTGACCATGATGCCTGTATCCCATAAAAGCTCAAGTTTTAATTTAATTACTAACAGGTGTTGTGGGACCTAAATTTGGAGACCTTCCCGACCAAGCTAATTAGTATGAACAGGATATTATTTACGATTTTTTCACCCATAGGGATCCACACGCCCTGACGAATGCCCCAGACCTTACAGGCTATTAATGATGGGCAGAAACATGTTGGCAGGTAGTAGTTGAGTGTGAGTCATTGTACTCGACTACCCAAACAATTTTGACTTTTTAACCACACCTAGTGTTCCACTCAAAAAAGATATTTCCCCTTGATACACTAAGGTATTTTTTAATATTTAGCTGGATCCCCTGTCTTATGCTGTTATCCAGTAATATTTGTGTAAGAACTCCCTCTTATCTAGTCAGCCTTTGTATTTTATAGCTCTCTCACACTCATTTCATTTAGTGTATAGCACTACTTATTCCAGGGTGTCCGAGCACTTTACATCAAAACACATTTTACAAAGACAATTAATTATACATGTGTAAATCAGTCTGTAGGAAATGTTAAATAAGACAATGAGGTCTACAAGGTGTAGGAGTCACCCACCACAGACACTAGAAGGAAATATATTTTATGAGCGTTTTGTCTGGAGAAGCACAAAGTCATGAATTAAAATGTAGCACAGTGGTTGGCTGTAAAATGAGAATGTATTTCACTTTTTCTTTTAAGAGTGTCCCCTCAACCTCTTGTTTCTCTTCTGAAATCTTTTCTGGCAATTTTATCAAAATTTGTATTTGGTGTGACATCATGGGGATTCTGAGTTAGGGCTGGGCGAAGTTTGCGTAGCGCCACTACAGCAGAATTTTGGAAAACATTTTTTGAAAACGAGATAGGGGTCCCTCGTGCCTGGGCAGACTCCCCGATCTCCCCGGCCTAGTTTGGTTGGAGGACAAAAAACAATGGTTCTGTCGGGTATTTCACATCATCAACAATAAAAGTACAGTATCTAAGAAAGCACAACGCAACTCGTAATTGACAAGATTTTTCTTATTATATATACCTTGCATGTATTAATCAATTCAAAAAACGTCTGTCCAAGACAGGAATTACAATAAATCACATACAGAGTGAAATGCGTTTTAAGGTGATTGGCAGTGACAAGTGATGACCGTGCTATACAAAATAATGTGGGGATGACATATTGACATACAAAACAAAAATTCTCATCAATCCATTTTTTAAAAACTTTATAGTCACAACAGACACAACTATTTTCTTTTCTTGGTTTGTGACTTCTCATGGACGGATTGATAATACAAAGTCGATGTTTTGACCCCTAAAATGTGGTGCAGACTTAATTGCATCTCGAACGGGTTTTCATCAGGACAAAGAGGACAGCCTGAGACCTTGAATGGTTAGAATATTCTTCAGTAACTTTTGTGGACCGGGTATCAGCCGACACCCTTCCAGTGATATCCTTTATTGTGGTATCCTTCAGCAATGAATGTAGAATTTCTTCATCAGCCGGTGGAGAAATGAGGGATGTGTGCAGCCTTAGTGATAATTTTTGAGCTGTGAAGCTAGCGCCTGTCTTCGTCTATGCTTGGCGATTAACGGTTGGGTTGGAAAGCAGGGAACGGCCCCGGGGCCTGGGTTTGGGAACCCCCGTCCTACGGCCTGCCAAGAGTCCATCTGCCCAGGACAAAGGTCCCTGGTGCAGAACCCCAGAGACCCGCAGGCTCATGGGCAGTCCTCCCCCGGGCGGCTGGGCCCCAGGAGCGCATTGCGGGCCTCCCCATGCCTGAGACCCAGTGTGTGGTTCCGGAGCCCCCCTGAGCCCTGCAACCCTGGAGCACTGCAGCCCCGAGCCTTGCAGCCCCTGAGCCCTGCAGCCCCCGAGCCCTGCAGCCCCTAAGCCCTGCAGCCCCTGAGCCCTGCAGCCCCAGAACCCTACAAGTGCTGGCGGGTGGGAGCCCTCCCGTGAAGGCTCGGGATGGGCAGCTGGGAGTGCTTTTGATCCCGGCCATCAGGTCGCACCTTTCCCCTCAGCCATCTCTTCGCACGCAATGCTTTCCAATGGGACGACTAGATGGCCGAACTTCCCTGGAAGTCCCGATGAGGTGCCATTTGCCTCCCCGATCCCAGCAAGGGCTCTAAGGTCGGGCGCATCCGCGCTCTGATTCCCCTCTGTCACTCTGTGCACGCGGGTTCCAAGAAAGAGGGGTAGACTTCCTCTGGATTACTAGGGGCAGGGTATGCCCAGACATTCCTCCCGGGTTGGCAGTTGTCTGCCGTGGACCAGATGGGCTCTGCATGGGCAACACCTCCCTAGGCATCCGGGGCTCCCTCCTCCAGGCCTACGGCATGGCTGAGTGCCGGGGACGGGCTCCATGGGTCCCGGACAGTCCTCCCCCAGGCGTCCCGGGCTCCCTCCTCCAGGGCCAATGTCATGGCGAAGTGCCCGGGATGGGCTCCATGGGTCCCGGGTAGTCTCCCCCTGGCATCCGGGGCTCCCTCCTCCAAGGCCAACGTCATGGCTGAGTGCACGGGACATGTTCCATGGGTCTAGGGCAGTCCTCCCCCGAACTTCTGGGGCTCCCTTCTCCAGGGCCAACGTCATGGCCGAGTGCCCGGGACGGGCTCCATGGGTCCCGGGCAGTCCTTCCCCAGCGTCCGCCTGGGTCCCCTCCATCACTCAGTGAGCATGGGATCCGGGAAAGAGAGATAGCCTTCCTCCAGATTACTAGGGACAAGGTATGCTAAGCCTTTGGCAGTGCAGCGGGCCGGGGAGACGGGGCCCAGGGCTGGAGCACCCGACCCGGGGCCTGGCCCGCCCACCCGGGAGGGGTGTCCCTCCCAGGCAGGTGGTTCCCTGCCGGGGACCAGATGGGCTGTGTCCAGGCAACACCTCCCAGGCGTCTGAGGACCCCTCCTCCATCCCGCGGCACGGCAAAGGTGGCCGGGACGGGCTCCATTGGTCACGGGCAGTCCTCCCCGGGTGTTTCGGGCCGAGAGATCTGGCAGCCCCACCTGTGCCTGAGGTCCAGCAGCCAGGGTCTCTGACCCCCTGGAAGACGATCCCCCAAGCCCTGCGTGGGCAGGCAGGAGACCTACCGCAAAAGCCTCGGGGCAGTTCTTTCGGTCCCCGCCATCTGGTCGCATCTCTCCCCTAGGCCATCTGGTGCACCCAATGCTTTCCTATGGGGCCACCAGATGGCCGGGCTTCCCTGGAAGTCCTGATGAGGTGCCATTTGCCTCCCGGATCCCAGCGAGGGCTCCATGAGTTTGGGCTCACTCGTGGCTAGGGTCAACTGAGCATCGCGGTGCGCACAGGTTCCCAGAAAGATGGGTAGCCTTCCTCTGGATTATTAGGGACAAGGTACTCTGGGACCCCTCTTGACCTAGCGGTCCACAGCCGGCAGCTGGACTGGCCAGGATGCCGCCCCAGCCCTGGGTCTGGCCCTAGGCCTGCCACATGGCAGGATGCCCTGGATGGAGTCCGGTGGGGCCGGGGAGACTCCCCCTGAAGAGCTGGGTCCAGGGGCCCCAGGGAGGGTGGCCTCCCCACCCTGGGCTCTGTCCTGGGTCCTGCCGTGTGGCAGGGTGCCCGGGACAGGGTCCGGACGTCCAGGGGAGGCATCCCCTGTGCCTCGGGGCCTGGGAGCCCCAGCAGGGACCTGGGGCTCCGCCGGGCCCCAGGTTGGGTACTCGGGCCCTGGGCCCTGTTCCCTGTAAGCATGGGTGGAAAATCCGTTACGCTCGCGGATTTTGCGGATTTTCGGGAAATTCGCAATCCGCGAGATTTGCGAATTTCCCGCAAAATCCGCAAATTCGCACGCAGCGGATTTTTTTTGCGGCGCGCGGTGTTGGTGATGCAATTATTGCGGCGCTCGGCGTTTATCATCGTTTGCCGAGTTGTTTTTCTCGATATTTTGCGAGTGCTGCGCCATTTTGGATCTTGCTGTGTGATCCCGCGGGAATTTGGCGAGCACGATTACGTCATCGCGGCTTGCCAACTTGCACAGCAAGAGTTTGTCAACGGGAGTACAGCGAGATCACGTCTCGCGGTACTTCGCAATTGCGAGATTTGAGATGCGGTGAGCAGCAACAATCTCGCACAAGCGAAAATATAAAATTTGCAATTCTGCACAAGAAATCCACTAGCAAGCAGCATAAACCTTCTTGAAATGATGATTTTTATCTGAATAACTCCTTAGGTTGACATTTGCCTGCACTTTTTTAGCGAGGAGTCCATTTTGGGGAGGGGGGGAGGGGGTGGGAGGAAGGAAGTGCCCCACAGTCTTCAACTTCCTGTTCCTGTCCAGCAGGCTCCTCCCAGAGCTTTGTCCATCTCCTGGTCACTTTTCATTTGGATCTGGAGCTGGAAGGATTACTTTTTGTGGATGCTGCTGGATATTTGGATTTGAGGCCTTTTTGACTTTCTTTGGATCACTGTTGGATTAGAAATTTTACAAGTAAGTTTGTTTGGGGCATTACAGTTGCTGCAACTAAAATTTTGGAATTTTCGATTTTTGGGCAGTTTTGGGGCCTTTTGCCCAGGGGTACTCAGTGGTGGGTGGACTGAGTCTTTCTGTGGGTTGTCTTGAACTTAAACATCATGGAGGGCATGGATGGATTGGGATTGTGCAGATTTTTCAGTGATTTTCGTTTTTTGGGGCTGTACTTGTGGCCTTTTCACCAGGGGTATTTGAGTCTACCATGGGCCTAGTCTTTCTGGGGGGTGTCTTGAACTTAAACATCATGGAGGGCATGGATGGAATGGGATTGTGCTGATTTTTCAGTAATTTTCGTTTATTGGGGATGTACTTGTGGCCTTTTCACCAGGGGTATTTGAGTCTAGCATGGGCCTAGTCTTTCTGTGGGGTGTCTTGAACTTAAACATCATGGAGGGCATGGATGGAATGGGATTGTGCTGATTTTTCAGTGATTTTCGTTTTTTGGGGCTGTACTTGTGGCCTTTTCACCAGGGGTATTTGAGTCTAGCATGGGCCTAGTCTTTCTGTGGGGTGTCTTGAACTTAAACATCATGGAGGGCATGGATGGAATGGGATTGTGCTGATTTTGCAGTGTTTTTCGATTTTTGGGGGTGTTCATGGGGAGGGACAGGCCATGTGGCTGGGGGCCATTTTGAGTGCTGCCACAGGCCCTGGCCATGTGCTGGGAGGCAAGTGGCCATTTTGAATGCAGGCATTGTTGTTAGGCCTGCAACCATTTTGCCTACTTTTCAACCTTTATTCCCAGGGGTAGTGAGTCTTGCATGGGCCTAGTCTTTCTGTGGGTTGTCTTGAATTTAAACATCATGGAGGGCATGGATGGAATGGGATTGTGCTGATTTTTCAGTGATTTTCGTTTTTTGGGGCTGTACTTGTGGCCTTTTCACCAGGGGTATTTGAGTCTAGCATGGGCCTAGTCTTTCTGTGGGGTGTCTTGAACTTAAACATCATGGAGGGCATGGATGGAATGGGATTGTGCTGATTTTTCAGTGATTTTCGTTTTTTGGGGCTGTACTTGTGGCCTTTTCACCAGGGGTATTTGAGTCTAGCATGGGCCTAGTCTTTCTGTGGGCTGTCGTGAACTTAAACATCATGGAGGGCATGGATGGAATGGGATTGTGCTGATTTTGCAGTGATTTTCGTTTTTTGGGGCTGTACTTGTGGCCTTTTCACCAGGGGTATTTGAGTCTAGCATGGGCCTAGTCTTTCTGTGGGGTGTCTTGAACTTAAACATCATGGAGGGCATGGATGGAATGGGATTGTGCTGATTTTTCAGTGATATTCGTTTTTTGGGGCTGTACTTGTGGCCTTTTCACCAGGGGTATTTGAGTCTAGCATGGGCCTAGTCTTTCTGTGGGCTGTCTTGAACTTAAACATCATGGAGGGCATGGATGGAATGGGATTGTGCTGATTTTTCAGTGATTTTCATTTTTTGGGGCTGTACTTGTGGCCTTTTCACCAGGGGTATTTGAGTCTAGCATGGGCCTAGTCTTTCTGTGGGGTGTCTTGAACTTAAACATCATGGAGGGCATGGATGGAATGGGATTGTGCTGATTTTTCAGTGATTTTCTCTTTTTGGGGCCGTACTTGTGGCCTTTTCACCAGGGGTATTTGAGTATAGCATGGGCCTAGTCTTTCTGTGGGGTGTCTTGAACTTAAACATCATGGAGGGCATGGATGGAATGGGATTGTGCTGATTTTTCTGGTTTTTAAAAAAAAAAATTTGGGGTGTATAACTGAACTGATGTTCCTCTGTCTTCCATTGTTTTTAGGTGCACAAGACTCAAGAGAACCACCAGTGCCAGGAAGAAGTCCTGCAGCGGTGTGTGTGTGCAGCATAACGTCACGCGACGTCACGTCTGGCCTCAGACAACTCTACAATTCGTGCAACTGCGGCCTGCTGTCTGACCTGCTCTGAAGAAGATGGCCCCAACAAAAGGTGTCCGTAGCTCCTCTAGCAAGAAAGTTGCTAGTAAGGAGCAGAAGAAGCAAGTTACCAAGGAGGCTGGTGTACCAACCGCCACGTTTTTTGGGAGCAAAAAAAAAGTACGCCTGCAGCAGCAGGATCTGCTGGGGACCAAGCTGGGAGCAGCACCCCCGCTCCATTGGTTTCAGTGCCTCCACCACCACGCCAACTTAAGTCAAAGCCCTTGAGTGCCTCAGAGGCAGTCAGTGTACTTCTCCAATCACCATCGACCAGTGATGTTGGCTCATCGCAAGAAAGTAGCAGCAATGTCCCTGAATCAACACAGGTTGTTGTAACTCATCTGACAAGTGTTGAACAACCACAGCCGCAACAACAACATGTGGAAGTAGTACAAGCCCAAGTACATGTGGAAGGAGAGGCAGCACAAGGAGATGCGCAAGTAGAGGTGCATGGAGGGTCACAACAAGTTCCCACAATAGTTGTCCCTCCCGAAGTAGGGGCACATCAGGAAATCGACAATCAAGCCGAGGTATCATTGGAAGCCACTTGTCCTGATGATTATTCATTGTCTTCCACTTCCCTAGCAAGGAAAAGATCAAGGTTGGTGTCTACATCTTCTTCAAGCCCACCGCCTTGTGATGATCTGGATGACAAATGGGTACCACCACGGCAGCCTGAGAGTGAGGCACACCATGATCTGACAAAGATACCTAAGCGTAAAAGGAAGGTCGTCGAAAAACTCATACCTATGGAGTGTGATGAGGCTCAACAAGAAGTGACGCATACTGCTGCTGATGAAGCCCTTCACGACGACGATCCAGTCATCATAAAGGTCACTGCAGCCCCAGCGGGCATGCAGCAAAGAGACATTTTGACCTTATCCCGAGAAGCTGCTGAGCGTGATGATGATGTCGACGAGGAGGCAATGGAAATGGAAACACAACAATCATTACATTTGGAGTTAACTAGTACACCAACACCTACCGCTTCCATATTTCTTCCTCGCAAGAAGGGACCTCCATCCACCTCGACCTCAATTCGTGGTGGTGAAAGTGCAAAACGTACTGAAGTTCGGCAATCCACATCCTCCACTTCATCTGGCATTAGCAGCAGGACCACCACCACCAGTATCGCCGCCTCCTCCGGCCCCCAAAGACATTTCAAGTCTCCAGTTTCGAGTTAGTCGTGGTAAGTTTGGTACCAACTATGGTACCGGAGGCCAGAGAGGTCATCTTAGGAGAGCGCACCCTGTCCAATGGTTTCCGCACCTAGAGGCGGTCAAGGAAGCCGGAATTGCACGTAATGAAAACGTTGATTTTTCATCTGATGATAACGAGGAGGAAGAAGACGATTCAAACACTTCACTTACACCGAGTACCCCTGTCAGCAGCACACTCCATGTGAGGCACACTAAGAGTGTGGGAGAGAGTGAGACATCAATGCGGAAAAGTTCATCAGCGAGCGTAACTGGGTCGAAGATATCATCATCATCCCGTAAATCCTTGTCCAGGTCAACATTAAAAAGATGTTGTTTACAGAAGCGCAATATGAACGCAACCACCCACTGACGCGTCAGTATAACACTAAGCTGGCTAAAATGCTAGCTCTGGACCTTCTCCCTTTTTCTTTTGTAGAAGGGGTTGGTTTTCTAGAATTAGTGGCAGAGCTCTGCCCTAAATGGAAGGTTCCTAGCCGGTTCTATTTTGCCCGAGTTGCGGTTCCAGCACTACATGAAGATGTTCTGAAGGTGATTGGGGCAGCTTTGCAGAAGAGTGCTGTTCACACTATACATCTGACAACAGACATGTGGACCAGTGGCGCAGGCGCTGATTACATGTGCATCACTGCACACTGGGTCTCTTTTTCAGGGGCTAAAGCAAAGCTAAACACAGGTGTTGACACGGACATTGTTTTTAAAGCTGCTCGGAAACATGCAACACTAGCCATGTTTGGTTTGGAGAAACGTCACACAGCAGAAAACATTTTGGATGTCTTTAACACAAAGGTCCTTAACTGGCTGTCCCCACTAAAACGCCAGGTTGGTTATGTTTCCACGGACAATGGCGCCAATATAGTTAAGGCCATGAGGAAGGGTAACTATTTCAGAGTGCCGTGTTTGGCGCACTGTATAAACCTGGTTGTCCAAAAATTCTTGGGTAATAAAGGCAGTGCAGCGTACAGAGTATTGGACACCTGCCGAAAAATGTGCAACCATTTCAGCCATTCTTTTAAGGCCCGGAAGCAGCTGAGGAGCCTGCTATATCAACGTCAAATGCCAGTCAAAGCACTCATCCAGGAGGTGGTAACACGTTGGAACTCAACCTTCTACATGCTTGAGCGTCTGTATGAGCAGTATACGGTACTCGATCAATATTTCTTGACAGAGGGTACAGAGGACCTGAGGATGGGTGCGGCACAATGGAACATAGTTCAAAGCCTGACACGCATGCTTCGTCCTTTTGAGTTCTTCACGCGTGCAGTCAGCAAGGAGGACTGTAATTTGGGAAAAGCTATCCCATTGTTGTTCATGCTGGAGCACCAACTGAAGGAGGTGTGTTCTGTGTTTGAAAAAGATTAAAAAAACCAAGACCCTTTTGTTCTGGCTGAGAAATTATTAGAGCTCCTACAAGGTGATGAACGTCTTAAAACGATCCACTCAGAAGAGCATTACATTTGTGCTACTATTCTGGATCCACGCTACAAAAAGGCGCTGGCAGACCAAGCATTCTTTCCTTTTGATGATGAACATGTTCCAAAGTACAAACATTGGCTAGCCATGTCAGCCAAGAGGTTTGAAAGAGAACGGCTGAAAATTGGAGGAAAAGGCAGTACATCAGCAGGCCATCCCCAGTCAAAACAATCCAATTCTGCACCTGTGGCTGTGGCACAAGTGACCTCTCAGCCGTTAAAGACACCGGCAACCGGATCATCTGCACCAGACACAACAGAAACATTGGAGGCTGAAGAGGATTGGCTAGCTCTGCGTGGGTTTGGTTCTCAAAAGGTCAGAGGCACAGCAAGAGCTAAGCAAAGTGGAGGAACCTTGGATGAGGACCTTGAGTCGATGGTGAAGGACTATCTGAATGACTCAACAGAGGTCTATGTTAATTCTGACCCATTGGCGTATTGGCATGGGAAAAAAGAATTGTGGCCACAGCTCACCAACCTGGCTTTAAACTACTTGTCTTGCCCACTCGCAAGCGTGTCTTCTGAACGTGTTTTCAGTGCTGCTGGTGGCATTGTAACTCCCAAACGGAGCCGCCTCTCGCCCAAAATGTGGAGAGGTTAACAATGATCAAGATGAATCAGCACCTCATACCACCAGATTTCAGAGTACGAGAAATCGCGCCGGGTGAAGACGAGGTGGCCAGCAACATAGATGAGGGAATTTCTACTCTGTCAGGTGACACTGAGCTCACCCTGCCTGAATTCGCAGAGTATGATGACGAAGCCTTATTCTCATTCCTGGACCGTGATACTGAGCCCTGAAAATGAGACAACGAATCAATAACTTTCTTTTTCGTCCTTATTCACTTTTATTCCTGTGTGTCTGTCTTTCTTTGTTGTGCACAGTTAATATATTTCAAACTTTAATCAGATAATCACAAAAACAAGCCCATCAGCAGAACTGTCTTCACTGGTTTGCTAATTGATTTGAAGTTGCCGCAGTCTGCATTCCTCAGGTTCACAAGTTCAGAAGAACATGCTCCTCTATCCTCCCCCTTCAGACTCCTATTTCCATCAAACCAGAGGGCTGGTTTACGCCCAATGAAGAAAGACTCAGCACTTGTGGGGGTGTTTTTCTACCTCTTTGCAGGTGAGTTGACGGCTCTGGGACCATTGTTGGGAAGCTCTAATACCGGATAAAAGTGTTTTGGACCAAATCCGAGGCGCAAATTTTTTAGTGTTTTTGCTGACTTGCTTGCCTTTGAGGTGCTCTTAGGGGGGGTTCCGTCTGTTTGTGGGTGAGTTTCGGGGTCTGGGAGCACTGCTGGGACACTCTAATCTTGATTGCATTTGCTTTTCAGGAAATCCGTGGTGGCAACCCCGACTTATGGCCTAGCTACGCAGCGCGTTTGGACCGAAGGCCGAGAAATATTGCAAGTATGAGATTTTGCTTTTGGCCTGTTTGGGGGTGTTATGCTTCTTGGCGGGTGGGTTGGCGGGTCTTGGGGCATCCCTGGGAAGGTCTAATATCGGGTAGAAGTGGTTGGGACAAAATCCAGGCCGATTTTTTTTGTGCTATTTCTGACATTTTGCTCAATGTAGCGTTTTCGGGGGCCTATTTGTGGGGCTTCCTGGTGTTTGTGGGTGAGTTTCGGGGTCTGGGAGCACTGCTGGGACACTCTAATCTTGATTGCATTTGCTTTTCAGGAAATCCGTGGTGGCAACCCCGACTTATGGCCTAGCTACGCAGCGCGTTTGGACCGAAGGCCGAGAAATATTGCAAGTATGAGATTTTGCTTTTGGCCTGTTTGGGGGTGTTATGCTTCTTGGCGGGTGGGTTGGCGGGTCTTGGGGCATTCCTGGGAAGGTCTAATACCGGGTAGAAGTGGTTGGGACAAAATCCAGGCCGATTTTGTTTTTGCTATTTCTGACATTTTGCTCAATGTAGCGTTTTCGGGGGCCTGTTTGTGGGGCTTCCTGGTGTTTGTGGGTGAGTTTCGGGGTCTGGGAGCACTGCTGGGACACTCTAATCTTGCTTGCATTTGCTTTTCAGGAAATCCGTGGTGGCAACCCCGACTTATGGCCTAGCTACGCAGCGCGTTTGGACCGAAGGCCGAGAAATATTGCAAGTATGAGATTTTGCTTTTGGCCTGTTTGGGGGTGTTATGCTTCTTGGCGGGTGGGTTGGCGGGTCTTGGGGCATTCCTGGGAAGGTCTAATACCGGGTAGAAGTGGTTGGGACAAAATCCAGGCCGATTTTTTTTGTTGCTATTTCTGACATTTTGCTCAATGTAGCGTTTTCGGGGGCCTGTTTGTGGGGCTTCCTGGTGTTTGTGGGTGAGTTTCGGGGTCTGGGAGCACTGCTGGGACACTCTAATCTTGATTGCATTTGCTTTTCAGGAAATCCGTGGTGGCAACCCCGACTTATGGCCTAGCTACGCAGCGCGTTTGGACCGAAGGCCGAGAAATATTGTAAGTATGAGATTTTGCTTTTGGCCTGTTTGGGGGTGTTATGCTTCTTGGCGGGTGGGTTGGCGGGTCTTGGGGCATTCCTGGGAAGGTCTAATACCGGGTAGAAGTGGTTGGGACAAAATCTAGGCCAATTTTTTTTTTTGCTATTTCTGACATTTTGCTCAATGTAGCGTTTTCGGGGGCCTGTTTGTGGGGCTTCCTGGTGTTTGTGGGTGAGTTTTGTGGTCTGGGAGCACTGCTGGGACACTCTAATCTTGATTGCATTTGCTTTTCAGGAAATCCGTGGTGGCAACCCCGACTTATGGCCTAGCTACGCAGCGCGTTTGGACCGAAGGCCGAGAAATATTGCAAGTATGTGATTTTGCTTTTGGCCTGTTTCGGGGTGTTATGCTTCTTGGCGGGTGGGTTGGCGGGTCTTGGGGCATTCCTGGGAAGGTCTAATACCGGGTAGAAGTGGTTGGGACAAAATCCAGGCCGATTTTTTTTGTTGCTATTTCTGACATTTTGCTCAATGTAGCGTTTTCGGGGGCCTGTTTGGGGGGCTTCCTGGTGTTTGTGGGTGAGTTTCGGGGTCTGGGAGCACTGCTGGGACACTCTAATCTTGATTGCATTTGCTTTTCAGGAAATCCGTGGTGGCAACCCCGACTTATGGCCTAGCTACGCAGCGCGTTTGGAACGAAGGCCGAGAAATATTGTAAGTATGAGATTTTGCTTTTGGCCTGTTTGGGGGTGTTATGCTTCTTGGCGGGTGGGTTGGCGGGTCTTGGCGCATTCCTGGGAAGTTCTAATACCGGGTAGAAGTGGTTGGGACGAAATCCTCGCGGAAAAGCCTTTTGGCACTTTTTGTAACTTAGGGTTCGTTAGGGTTAGCCCTAGCAGCAGGATTGCATGTGTTTCGGGGTGTTCTAGATTTTTGCAACTGAGTTCTGGGGTCTTAGAGCACTCGTGAGAATGTGTAATTTTGGTTGCAAGTCATTTGAAGAAAATCCATGGTGGGAAAGGGGGGATTTGGCATAGTTAAAGAAAGCCTTTGCCACTATTCTTAACTTAGGGTTCGTTAGGGTTAGCAGTATTTCTATTGCATGTGTTTGGGTGGGGGGGTTTTCGAGTCTTGGAGCGATGCTGGCTATGGAAACTTTTGCTTGGTTGCTTGCAAGTGGTTTGAATGCAATCCACGGTGGGTAAGGGGGTACTTGGGACTACTTTTACTTTCAAAGTAAGTTTTGTCACCAGTTTTCTGCTAGGCCTAGTTTTTTGAGATTTGATTGGGGGTCTTCTACATTTTTGCGACTGGCTTTAGTAAGGGTCTGGGTGGGAGCACTGCTGGGAAGATTTTGTTCTAAAACACAGTTTACAGGACACCTAGCTTGAGGGGAAAGATCCGCTACATTAATTTGCCCATACTTATTTATCCTTCAAAAGGTGACTCTGACAGAGTACGCACTTTCAAAAATATAGTACTGTCTACTAGGAAAATCAAAGTGTGACTTTTTGCACTCCACAGCCTACATACCTTATATTTATTTATCAGTGGTGTTGTAATATTATATCACTTCCTGTTTTTCGTTGAATAATTAAAGGCCGGGTTTCAGTCTGTGCAATGGGGAAAAAAGGATGGAGTCAGGCTTCACATTAGCGAGCCACAATTCAGCATCAGGCAGGCAGTGGACAGGGTGTCTTTTGGTCACCAACATCGATGGACGAAGCGTCGGCTGCAATGGAGGAGTGCCGCTAATAAGAGGATTTTTTTTCTGCAGGCAACTTATTTACCAAATTCAACAGGACAACTACAACAACATACAGATACAGTATCCTTTGTCTTTTTCTCTGACTGTGACTGCATTTCTTGGATCTCTCTCTGCTTCTAAATTGATCCCTTAACACATCACTTAGTCCACTCCACTATCACATCTGCACCACACATAGTCATTTGTAAGTGCTCCTACGTAATTCGCAAGTCGCAGCACGCCCCAGCCCGTAGAGGACTGGGATGGCCCCAATGATGAAGCATGTCACCAAGGGGCAACACTGGTGAGTGAGGGGACACCTAGAAAAAGAGCAATTTCTCCTTTTCTATCTACTATACCTTCCAGACCAACACCATTGAGTGTTGTGAATGGATTTATAGTGACCAGCAAGGCTCTCAGGTATCTGGCAACAGAGACCTTATGTTGAATATAGTTATCAATAATTCCACACACGCCCTGTACTGTCGCATTCTTTCTTCCACAGTTGTCGAAAGTACTACTTACTTTTCACTGACATGCATCCAGTAGTGCATGCACTTTCAAAGATTGATGGATAGGTTTGTACCCAAAGATTTGTTTATGTTCACAATTGTTTGTCCATGCTGTGCTATTTTTTCTTGTCTCCCAAAACCTTTCCCAAAAACCCCCGTACCCATCCATTTTTCAAACCCTAACCCTCTTCCCCCGGGCTGTGTGGTTTTCGTTGATGTGTGACTAAATTACAGCAATAAATCCACACACTTGCTGGGGAGGATAAGGTGATAGCAACAGGCTGGTGAAGAAATCCGAGGATATATTCTTACTCTGATTGACAAAGACCCATGGCTAATGTCAAAGAACTTCAACCGAATTAGTTATACTTTAACATTTGTTAGGCTACAATGTGGCACTGTTCTAGTGTACTTCTGTCACCTGCTATATTCTCTATTTTACCGTTGTATTGCTCAGGAGGACAAACCAGATTTCATTTTCTTTTTTTTCATAGGCATGCAACTGCCACTGTGTCACACCACTAGTACCACCGCTATGAGGAAATTTTATCCGCCCAGGATTGCCAACCTTATTCGCTGTTTCCCGTGGAGCCAGCCCTGGGCCTAGCCCTACTTGCAAACAGAAATTACAGGTAAGATAGGCGTTTGGTTGGAGGTAGTATAATGGAGTATTAGGAGAGACGAGAGATTGGATTGACGGTAGTACTACTAAAGTCCTAGGACTATTCAGGAAAACAAACTTACTGTTAAACCCCCACCCACCAGACTCAAAAGCAGTAAAAAACAGGTATGGTCAGATAAAGTTTCAAAAAGTATATTTTTATAGCCCTAACAAAAGAATCTCCCGGAAGACCCTGCCTAACCCCAACGATTGTCCTTCAAAAGTCCCCAAAAATCCCAACTCCCAATTCCCACCCCCCAAAAGTCTCTATAAAAAGGGGCAAGGGACACTATAACAGGGTGCTGTTGGAATTAGCAGCCAGGGCATCATGCTCCTTGCGGAGGGTGGCAAGTGCGAAGCGGAGGCCCTCCACCACGTTCTTATAGTTATGGACCTCCTGCTCCAGGTAGGACAGTCTGAGGGATAAGCGGCGCCGGTGTGCCTTGCAAATCCTGTGAGGGGCAGCTGCTTTCTTTGCTGCTGGGCGGTGGCGTTTGGCTTTGGTAGCCCGGCTACGTACCGCTGGAGCACTGCGCTGGCTGGCAGCCCGCACGGAGGAGGATGCAGCTGTCCCAGTGGACGTTGTTGTTGTACCAGACTGCGTCTCCTCCTCCTCCAGGGCCACCAGCCGCCGATATTCAGCGACAGTGGCATCCAGCCTCCGTTGCCGGGCCATTGGAGCCAGCTCCTTCCTCCTTGATGGTGTCTTGGATTTGGAAGGAGCAACTACATGAAAAAAGAAAGACATAGTCTGTAACCAATGCTCCTTAATATTAACACAAAATGATTGAGCAGAAAGTTGTCACAGTACAAGTAGCAAATTGAAAGCACAGTACATAACTATTGAGGACAGTATCTATGTAACCTCCGACTTCTTCATCCTTGCTCTAACATTAGTGGGAGTTTCAGGAACAAATTCTACGAGCACTATGGACTTCCATTACAGTCGACTATGACAGTACACCACTCTTATTCTTCTTCTTCTCTCTTGTTTAGGAAAATTGGTACGTTATCTTATGCAAGCTGGCATAATGCCAGCGCAGTGAACTTGCACCCGAGAAAAACAGACGCACACCATGGTGAGTGAGACAGACTTGCGTTACTGTACCGGTCCAGTACATGCAGGTGGTGAAGCTCTTACTTTTCTATTACGGGTGGCACTGAGAATACTCTGTTAAAAGGGCTACTGCTTAATTAATTTAGCTTTCACCCTACAGTGCAAATGAGTATTAGAAAAGGAAAATGAAGAAGCTAAATTATCTGATTATCTATCACTTCACATGGGATGTATTTGATGACATATGGGATGACTTTAGGTGCTTTGCTTATTATTGAGTGAACAGTGATACACCCACACATGAATGACGTACTACTACTAAACTAAAGTTATTAAGAGAGGTAGGGAGTGTCCACCGTAATAACCGGATATATGCTGTGCTTGCAGTTGCAATACAAACTACTGCTACTATTCATGGTAGTATTTGGACAACGTTACAACTTCTTTTCCTTGCCTTTCCTACACTGGAACGGACGTGCGGGTGCGGTGTTACATGCTCTTCAAAGTAACACTTAGTTCATCCAGTGACCGTCTACTCTCTCTAGATACACATATGCTATCTAAGAGTCAGATAGTACCATGAATGATCCAGGCATCCATCAATTCAAAGTATATTGCACACATACAGTTTCTGTCTCACCCACCCAGGCTGTTCTCCTTCCACCCATCCTTGCTTCATCATTCACCCAGCCATGCACCATACCATTTTCTTACCTTCCCAGCCACCTCGGGGACCAAGCAAACACATATCATTCTTCTTTGCCAGTCATCATTACATTTCTCGTGCTTCCACACTTACTTACACCCTTCTTTCGCTTTTCGTTCATCCCATCCATCAAGTTCACCTCAGATCTGATTGGGATTCTTCTCGCCAAAAACTTCACAGCTAAGTCGAAGTACATTTAGAGGAGGCTACTACCTGCTTTTTTTATAATACACCCGTGCCGAAAGCACACTCTGCAGTCTTCAATCTCAATGACTAAGGAATGTATAGCTTACCTCTGCCCGCCACCACCGTGTGAACCCTCACAGGCATGTCCTTGTCCGGCACTTGCACCGCCTCCTCCCCAGAGTTGTCCTCCTCGTCCAATGCCACCACCACCTCCGCGCTGGCCCCGTCTCCAGATGTTCCACCTACAAAGTACATTTAATAATGTTAGAATACACCACTCACTACTATATAATATTTGGTCTAGGAGGAAGAAAGAAATGTGAAAAAAACAGTATACAATTTAATAATTTATGACTGTGTACTCTAGAGTAAAAATGTCCCTTTTTCCAGGGAAGGCTGTTGTCTTGCTGCACTTTTTGGCACAACTGATGAATGTTTGCTTTTTACTTTTTAACACGCACCACTTTCTCTCCTAACAGACAGAACCTTGACTTCTAAGAACACGAGCAGGATCAAGTTCAAACCAGGTGAGAGCTCGGCTCGACCACAAGAAATGTGTCCAATTAATCGTCAGCACTAAGCACTTTTCCATTTTCAGTTACACGTTCACTTTTATGACAAACTTGAATTTAATAAATGTGTTTACTTTTAATTAAGCTTTTAAACTTAAATAGACTCTGTGGTTTTTGGTCCTCCAGACTAGAGTGGATGAGCTAAAGGTTTTCGAATTTTTGCAAGCATGAGTCCGTGCCTCTGCCATCGGTGACTTTGGGAGCTAAATGACTCTGCCACACTATCTAGTCAGTAAGGAGATTGGGGGTTCAACTACAAAGTCTGTTATCACTGAGGTATGTGGAAAGTCTAACAGTTACAGCACCTATTATAATTGATAAGCTAAGCGATGCATTATTTAGTGTCCATAGTTCTGTTTGTGCAGATTTGTCCCTGCAACAGTAGTAGAATGGATTGTCCTCCTATCCAAACCAAAAGTAAAGTAGTATCTTATTCTTTCTTGGTGGTCATTCACCTTTTTATTGTTGGCAATGGTCAAAGCATAAACATTTAGAATACTTGAAAAGACATTATGGACAATCCCAGAGGACTGCTCTCAGTGCATAGAGCTATTGCTGACTAGAATGGGAGTCCAATGGAAATGCCAAATGTGCAATCTTAGTTAGCTACACAGACAGACTAATGAGAATAATCTATTAATACCACACAGAGTCATAGTCGAGGCAGGATAAGAATTTAGATCCTGTCTACAAGAAGATCAAAGACGATTTAGAAAAAATCGAATGAGGAACGCTAGGAAAAAATAAGTACTCTATATTAAAATTAAAACTTACTGGGGCCAGCAAAGGAGCCCTCGCCTGCCCGGTCCTGGCCTGCATCGTCAAAAGCACCCTCCTCCTCCTCCTCCTGTGTCCTCCTCTTGCCCCTGGGGGAAGCTGATGTACAACATGAAAGAAAGAAAAACAGAAAACATGGATGATATTTCTCAACCAAATCAAACATTTCAAAAGAAATAACAAAGTAACAAAATATTTTTGTGAAATAGCAAATAGGGAACGACTCCACGGGATATATTATTGACCAATCTCATGTAGTCGACTACATCATTACTTTAGTATTGCTTGATTTGTGGACCGTCGAATTGGAAACTACCCTATGTAACTCACTAAACAAAGTACTAAAAAGGTTTGCCTAGGATTGGCAGGCAGCAGTCCGCAGCACGCAAAGTGACAGCCAAAGTCCATCGTGATTGAAGATCAGCGACAACACTAAAGTTTCCTACTACATTAACCAGTCATTAAAATACTCAAACTATTAATCCACCACCACTATTTCTTCTTATCGCCATGTGTACAAAGGAAGGACTGGACTTGAGTTTGTAGGGGCTGATTTAGAAGGCCCTTGCGGCTCTTTTGCTCCATTGTTGCGTGACTTTTGTGACGCAGCGACAGCACAAAAGAGGCGCAATGGTGCGGCGTATATTAACAACGTGACGCATATGGGAGATGCATCATGTTGTAAAGCCCTGCGCCAATAGGGGGCATACCGGCACAAGGGAGGGCGTTCCTGCGCAGGAACGCATCCTAAAAGTGGCTGATGGAAATCTACAAGATTTCAATCAGTCACTTTGAGGACAATGATGCGTGACTCAAACCCTGCGCCTGCTTGAAGCACACGTACGGCTTGACGCAGCATTGGGGAGATAGGGCACCCCAGAGCATTGATGGAGCTGCACCATCGTTGCGATGCAACTCCAGCAATGCGCCGCCTTTACGGCACAGATGCGTAACGCTTTGGTGACGTTTTGGGCCCATGGTGCGCCGCATTGTAAATACGGCGCACCATGGGTGATGGTGGCGTGACGCACAATTACTGGCGCATCCCTGCTACTTTGCAGGGATGCGCCGGTAAATAAAAATCTGAACCTTAGTGTGTAGCATTACGCAGTTCCTTCAACTACACTCATACATAATTTCACAGGCCAATGAAATGAACACAAAATCTAAAACAAATAAGCATAGTAGCAACACTACTGAGAAGAAGGAGAGCAGTGTACCTGAAATGCACAGAAGATTTTGAAATATAATTTACCTACAATGTAATGAGCAGCATTATTGCTCTTGGTAAAAAACAAAAATTTGCAATATAATAACACAGCAGGAGAAAACATAGTAGTAAAGACATAGCTACTACTACTCACCAAGCCCGGGGATCTCAAGGCCAAGGAGGTCGAGCAGATCTCGCTCACGGGTCAGGACATCCATCCAGCGGTGGGTGGCCTGGTTGTAGGTGCGCCAGACCCGAGAGTGGTGGTAAATGGCCTGGCACACCTTCTCCCACCGCTTCCGGCGCTCCCGGGCCCCGTACCCGGCACTGATCTTGCCGCCTCCCATGATGGTCCTGGGGAGGCGGCGCTGAACATAAAAAACGAGTTGGCCCACCTCCTCCGGGGTAAAGATCTCCCGTGGCATCACTAGCTCCCCCCTCAAACGCCCGTACGGGAGCCGGACAAGGGGTGCGGGACCCTTCCCCTTCTCGGGATGCTTCCCGGCTCCCTTCACCATGGTCTGGGCGGAAAGGAATAAAGAAAATAGAATAGGGAAGAGAAGAAAAGAAAAGAGTTTACAAAAGTAGTTTAAAATTAACCAAAAGTAGCAGTAAACACAAAAATATAGGGCTAGAAAAATAGAGGGATAGATAATAAGTAAAATAGATAAAAAAAACTTAAAACAAGCAAAGGATGGCAGAGATTGACAGAGGATACAAAGACCATGCCCAGAACCATAGCAATGAATGAGAAACAAGATGGCCGCGCCCGTTCACGACCGCGCGGGTAAGTTCGCGCGAGATTTTCCTTGCGAACACGCTCGAAACTGTACTGGCAAGCCGCAGACTTTGCGAGATTACACTTCGCGCCCGGAAACGGAAATACGTCAGGCAAACAAGATGGCTGCGCCCTTGAACGACCGCAAGGGTAACTTCGCGCCTTGCGCTACGAGCGGCTCGCAAAAACGCACAAAACCTTGCCAACTAACACGCCGCAAAAAAAAACAAATTGCATATTCGCACGAATTTGCGGCTTCCGAATCAGATCTTGCGCGTGTTCGCGCCCCGCGAACCCGGCGAAATTGCAGAAAAACAAGTTTTTCAAAACTGAAAGCACTCGGCAGGGGCAAGAGTTCAAACTCATCATTAGTAACAATTCCCGGTAGTGCTTCCTGACTGGGGCCCCTCCAGAATTCAGTTGCTAGTTGCAACAATTGTATTACCCTGCTCTGACCCTCACAGCAGGCTCATAGAATAGCTACAAGTAGGCCACAAAAGTCCTGGGGAAAAAAATGCACTGCAACAGAAAGCAAAATTACAGATAAGGAAGCAGGTGCCAGACTGGAATTTTAAAACAGTGACACATTAATAAACTAACCCCAAATTAATTCATCTCAGGTGAAGCAGGGCTGGTGTGCTTGCTTTCCCCCCCATAATCTACAGTAATGATGAACCAGAGGGTGGCATTGATGTAACAGAGGGTTGCAGTGGTGAAACAGAGGGTGCTGGGAACCTGTGATGATGAACCAGACGTAGAAACAACATAATTCGCGACCGTTGCGCGCCGAAATGTAAGTTCGCAATTGCGAACTGGTACGAAACCCTCGCGAACTGGCAGAAATCCTTGCGAACACAAAAAAAAACCCGCAAATTCGCAAGAATTCGCGGATTTTGCGGATTGCGAGTTCGCAAATCTGCAAAATTCGCAAACGCGAGATTCGCAAAATTCGCCCATACTTAGTTCCCTGGCCTGCAGCACTGCTAAAGGATCAATGAAGGTGAGGGCCGGCGTGTGCCGACTGGGGTGGGGTACCTCCCCACTTCCAGCGGCGGGTGCACCACGGGCCCATCTCGCCCGCTCTGTCAGGGAGGTGGAGCAAGAGCATGCATGATAAGACCCGAAAGATGGTGAACTATGCCTGGGCAGGGCGAAACCCGAGGAAACTCTAGTGGAGGTCCATAGCGTCCTGACATGCAAATCGGTCGTCTGACCTGGGTATAGGGGCAAAAGACTAATAGAAACATGTAGTAGCTGGTTCTCTCCAAAGTTTCCCTCAGGATAGCTGGCGCTTGGATCCCCCGGTTTTATCTGGTAAAGTATATGATTAGAGGTCTTGGAGCCGAAACAATCTCAACCTATTCTCGAAGTTTAAATGGGTAAGAAGCCCGGCTCACTGGCGTGGAGCAGAGCATGGAATGCGAGTGCCTAGTGGGACACTTTTGGTAAGCAGAAATGGTGCTGCGGGATGAACCAAACGCCGGGTTAAGGCGCCCGATGCTGATCAGACCCCAGAAAAGGTGTTGGTTGATATAGACAGTGGGACGGTAGCCATGAAAGGCGTAATCCGCTAAGAAGTGTGTAACAACTCACCTGCCGAATCAACTAGCCCTGAAAATGGATGGCGCTGGAGTATGAAGCCCATACCTGGCCGTCGCCGGCACTGAGAGCCGCTAGGGCTAAGTCGCGTCGAGTTGGAGGGCTGCTGCGGTTAGCACGGAAGACCGAGGTGAGGGCCCAGGTGGAGCCGCCGCAGGTGCAGATCTTGGGGATAATAGCAAATATTCAACATGGGAAACCTCCCCTGGCCCAGACATGGAAAGGATTGACAGATTGATAGCTGTTTGTCGATTCTGTGGGTGGTGATGCATGGCCGTTCTTAGTTGGTGGAGTGATTTGTCTGCTTAATTCCGATAACGAACAAGACTCCTTCATGCTAACTAGTTACGCAAACCCCAGCAGTTGGCGTCCAACTTCCTAGAAGGACAAGTGGCATTCAGCCACACGAGATCGAGCAATAACAGGTCTGTGATGCCCTTAGATGTCCTGGGCTGCACGGGCGCTACACTGAATGGATCAGCATGTGTCTACCCTTCGCCGACAGGTGCGGGTAACCCACTGAACCCCATTCGTGATAGGGATAGGGGATTGCAATAATTTCCCATGAACGAGTAATTCCCAGTAAGTGCGGGTCATAGGCTTGCGTTGATTAAGTCCCTGCCCTTTTTACACTCCGCCCGTCGCTCAGCCACAACCGGCAGTGGGAGTACCTGCAGGGAGGTGACGACAACATTTAAATAAATAAAACGAATTTCGTTGAGTGCACTGCATCCCAAAACGCGCTGCTGTGCGTGCGACAACATTTGTTTTATTTATTTAAATGTTTACATACCTGTAAAACTCCATAATCCATATATTACTACCCTATACCCTGCTCCTCCCCCTCCCCACGTCACCGCCCTGGAGGTACTCCCACTGCCAGCTGTGGCTGCCGTTGCTACTACGGATTGGATGGTTTAGTGAGGTCCTCGGATCGGCCCCGCCGGGGTCAGCAACTGACCTGGCGGAGCGCTGAGAAGATGATCAAACTTGACTATCTAGAGGAAGTAAAAGTCGTAACAAGGTTTCCATAGGTGAACCTGTGGAAGGATCATTAACGTCGGAGTGGCCCGAATGACCGACGGTGCCAGCCTGAAGCCCTCGGCCGCCTCCTGAAAGCTCACACCGTAGGCATAGGCCCCGGCTCTTCCCTGGCGTGCCCCATCCCGGTCTGGCCCAGGCTACCAGGAAGTGGACATTCCCGTGCAGCAGGGCGTCCTGGAAGAGAAGGGGACCTTGGCTCCTCTCGGTGGGAGGCGTGTGGGATGGGGAGTCACCTGGCTCTTTCCTACCAGTGCCTCTGTCCCAGGCAAGGATGGTGGTTGGCTAATTGCCAGCCCACCGGCATGGCTCGGGCCACCCGGTGACGGACAGCTAACGTGCAGGTGAAGCGACCCTCCCTCGTTGCCAGGTACCTTGTTTGACCCAGTCCTGTGCGGCCAGGCCGAAGGGTTTGAAGTGCAGTCCCTCCCAGTGTCCCCAGGAGGGACTGGTGGCTGCAGGGCTGCCTGCTCCTGTCGCACTGGGAGCCCCCTTCCTAGCCCGTGAGTGGGGGGACTCCCAGGCCGAGCGCCTGGCAATGTTTTTTTTCTCCCAATGTTGCTGTCTAACTCCCACAGGAAAAGCCTTAAACGGGTGACTGGGACGTCTTGCTGCATGGGCGGTGAGCGGATGGCGTGGCCTTCCTCCTACCTCTTCTGCACCCGCAGGTGGGCGAACGTTTTCAAAAAGTTGCCAGAGGGGATCCGGAACTCCCAGGCCACCGACCTTCTTGTCATGTTGAATCCTCCGGGCGGAGTGCACGGACCCCACCCGTTTACCTCTCTACGGTTTCACACCCTCTTGAACTCTCTCTTCAAAGTTTTTTCCAACTGTCCCTTACAGTACGTGTTGGCTATTGGTCTCGCGCCCGTATTTCGCCTTAGATGGAGTTTACCACCCTCTTTGGGCTGTATTCTTGTTGTGAATCAACGGCGATTAGTTAAAGCATTAGCAGAAGACATGCTTTGTTTTGACCATTATAGCAACAAATGTGCTGACTCCATCTTGTATTTACAGCGGCCATTTTGTATGCCATACATTGCCATGTGCTCGTCATCTGTTTAGTCCTACCTTCTTGTTTGCCCCACCTGAAGATTGCCCGGCAACAGGCTATTTTTAGGATTCTCCGCTTTCAGCATGTCCAGACATGCGCAGTAGGGTCAACGACCGTTACTAATTGGTTCCAGATAGGAATGTGTTTACCAGTTATTGGAGACTGTTAACTCCGCCCACTCATCGATTGTGCCTTCCAATATGTCCTTGTATGGTTATGAAACTTCTCTTGCATTTTGTACCGCCTTCTCTCAAGCCCCCCATTGTGTATAAAAGGGGCCATGTGCTTTAGTTTGATGTGCTACTCAATACAATACCGAAGAGTATTGTGTGGACTGTAGTACCACCTTTGAAAGGTTTAATAAACTTTGCTTTTGTATTTTCCAGTTTCATTGCCAACTTCTTCCTAAGGTCTGAGGACTCTGTGCAGAGAAGGGCGATCCCTTGCACTAAGTAGGCCTAGCTGAGGTTTGCTTAAAACAAATTGGCGCCCGACACATGGGGCTCATCGGCGATTCAGATGCCCGAAGGAGTGGTCGTGATGAAGGATTGGAATCTCGCTACGGACGCATACGCATGCCAGAGGAGACCCGAGTCTTGGCATCCAAGGCGTTTTCTCCTTTCTTTCTGATACGACCATCCAGGTGGTGCCGGTCCTCAACTGAGATCTCTTCTGTTGGCTTGCCGTGCAGTGGCCGTTTGGTCGAATTTAGAACTTGGCAGACGGAGACTGGATACCCTGTGAGTGGTAAGAACCGTTGTACGGTACTTGCTGTGGGTTTTGGAAGCCTGTTAGTGGCAAGGCAGTTTTAGGATATGCTTGCTGTGGCAATTTTGGAATGACTAGTCAATGATGTGTATGTGTATGTGTAATATATGTGTTGCAACACATATAGGCAGGTAATGAGGAGACTTTTCTCCATAATGCGATTTTGATTTGAACGGCACAACGTATTACAGATACGTTAAGTGCTACTTTGATTATAATACTGCATATTCTGCACTATTTTTGGCATGCCTGTTTTTAGCACACTTCGTAGGATGTGCTGCTTTTGTGGAAACAACCGGTTAAAACTTGAGGAATCGCAACCGGCTCCCTCAGAGGGGACGCCTTATAGAGAGATGTATGTTAAATATGATCTTTCTTCTATAATGTACAGCAAGTTATGGAGGAAATACACGAGAAAGGATCCTGAATTATGTTGCCCAAGTATGGGTCATTTGATATGCGAAAAATTGAGTATGTGGAACAGTGTATGTTTAAGCGAAAATCTAGACTAGATATGTTTGAGAGTGTGCGAATGTGGGTGAAAAGAATACGTGAATGTGAGAAACATGAGCAAGCACTGATTGAGAAAAAACAACGGAAGAATGTGTAAAAGCCAAGAATTGAGAAAAAAGGAGGCGAAAGAGTTGGAAGAGAGATAGGAGAAAAAGCGCAGATATGCTGTTTGACAACTTCTTTATCCTGTCCTTAATAAACTACAAGATGATTTTTCTTTGTTAGATCGTCCTCCACCTCTGTATATCGTTCCGTCCGCTCCATCTGGTGACGACGAGGATTCCGGGGCTGATACATCGAAACGTAACACCCGCTCCATGATTCCAGTCGATCGTGCGGCTGAACTTAGAAAAATGGCTCAGCCGTCACTTAAGGATACTGTTGCCGTTTCGGATATTTTAGAGACTTTTAATGGTTGGCAAGATAGAGAGCAGATATATTTTACTGAACATTTTGCAGAAGACGTTGTTGATATGTTTCGAAAAGTATCTGATGTCCATGAACCTGATGATGTGGCAATCGATTGTAAGCAATTACGTAAAGGTTCTTTTTCTCTTTACCAGGTGACTGATACGATCAGGCGGCTGGTTAAACTTCGAAATTATGTGCTTCGGCTTTGGGAGGAGAAACGGAAAGCTAAAACAGATGAACGAGCGGGATAGGTCGACGGGAAACAATCATCTATTTCCGAAACAGATAAGACCACAATAGTGCATGCAAAGCCTATGCGAGAGGCCGCGCCTTTATATGTTCCTCCTGAAGGAGCGGGTACCAGTGACGATAAATATTCGGTAGATGCAAAAGGGTATTTTATTTATAATTGGGTACATACTCCCTGGAATAGAGCAGATGTTATGGTGCTTAAAGCTGCATTGCCTGATCCGCGTAAAAATCCTGCCGCTTTTTATGAGGAAGTCAAGGGAGCTTTAAATTCTTGTACCATGACGCTGGCTGATATTGATTTATTTTTCGGGCTCATATTGCCGCCCGATATGTGGAGATCCGTGCGTAAAATAGATGATAGCACAGCGTTCAGGGCATTGCGGAAGGAGATAGAGAGAGAAGGTACGGATAGAGAACCAGCGAAAAAGCCATGCCAATTGATTTTAGATCTTCCCGGAGCAATATTTGCTAAATTGAAAACAATTATTCCCCCTAAAAAGATTGATTGGACTGTTTAAGCATCTTGTAAACAAAAGACAGATGAATCCTTTTCAGATTTCGTTACACGTTTTGAGGAAGCTTTTCATGATTTCAGTGGCCAGACGTTAACTGACGATACGGTCCGTCACTTGTTTGTAGATACGTATGTTACGAATCTATTACTAGGAGTGGCTAGCCGCTTGAAAGCTAGCGAAAGCTCTTGGACCACCTCTTCTCCGGCATCCGTCCTGACAATGGCTCAATATTACGAGCGTCAGGAACTTGAAGCAAAGGGCAACGAGGAGAAAAAATCTAAAGAATTAAAAACATAAGTTATGTTGTCTCAGGTTTATGGTTCACCTCTTCAAAGTAACGATACAGGCGGATGAGGATTTTCTAATACCTCTTCCACTCGTTTCTCTTTGGCCGTTGATCAATGCACGTATTGTAGAAAATTTGGTCATTGGGCAGAAGAGTGTCCATTGTTGCGCTCACAGCGCTATGTCCGTGGCCGAGGACCCATGAGGAATCGCTCGGGGAACTCAGGACCCAGAGGTGCTATGAATGATCGTGCTCGGTTTGACTCTAATGTGCGGATACAAAATGGGTTCAATACTTTTGATAGGCGCAATCAATACCAGATGTCTGATTATGCGCAGCCTGAGTCAAATGATTCTGCTTATGCATAGGATTGTGTAGGATGGGGTAAGGAATCAGTTGAAGTTCCAGTAGATCAGAGGGGTCCTTATGTTACAGCACATGTTTTGGGTTCTACTGATCAGTTTCTGGTTGATGCAGGAGCTACCCGTAGCACTTTGTCTAAACAATTGGCTCCGAGGGCTCCCCTGTCTGGCTTAACGATTACATCGATAGGGTTCGATGGAACACCTTCCCTTAGCCCATTGTCACAACCACTTGCATTTCATGTTGACAAGTTTGCTGCTCCATGCCCGTTTTTGCTTTCCCCAAACACTCCAGATAATATTGTGGGTCTTGATATGCTCAAGTATTTCAGAGACACAATAAGATGTTCTCCTGAAGGAGTGCATGTGATTTTGAATGATAATTATCCAGTAACAGACAGAGTTTGTATTGTTCAAGAGGATCTTGCATTAGCTTCCCTACCTAACACTCTGTGGCTACTTCAGATACCGATGTGGGTCAGATGGTTATTCCACCAGTGCATATTAGTGTAAAGGAGGGAGCTGTGTAGACACGCCTGCCTCAATATCGAATTTCACAGGAGGGTGAGGAGCACTCATACGAAGTGTACAAGATCTTATTGAAGTTGGAGTTGTTGAGGAAGTTCCCTTTAACATTTGTAACAGTCCGATCCTCCCATTTTTGAAGAAAGACACTGATACTAGGATCTACAGATTTATTATTGATTTACGGGAGGTTAATAAGATAGTGGTACCCCAATATCCAGTGGTTTCTGATATCACAACACTTCTTACCCTAGTTCCACCTACTGCAACCACGTTCTCTGTTATAGACTTTAAAAATGCTTTCTTTTTGATCCCTATTCATCTTAATAGCCAAAATTTGTTCGGTTTCACTTTGAATAATCGATCGTATAGATTTTGTAGAGTTCCTCAAGGCTAAACTGAGAGTCCCAGTATTTACAGTCAAGCATTAAAAAGACAACTTGATTCCTTTGTTCTACCCGAGGGTTTGGCGCTCATTCAGTATGTTGATGATATTTTGTTAGCAGCTGATACCCCCGAACAATGCGAGAAATGCACGCCCTCTTTGCTTTCTTTCTTTGCTTCACATCACAATAAAGTATCAAGAAAGAAACTGCAGTATTGTAGACCAAAGGTAACCTACGTAGGTCACCTTTTGTCTATGGAGGGGAGTGCACTCACATCAGATCGCATTCAAGCAATACTAGACACACCAGTACCATCCACACAGAAAGAGGTTCGAGCATTTTTAGGTCTTACTTCTATTTGTAGGCAATGGATATTGGGATTTTCATACATTTCTAAACCTTTGTTAGCACTTTTGACAAAAGATACCCCAATACCCCTTCCTTGGACAGATGAATGTGAGAATGCTGTTCGACAGTTACGACAAGCCCTTTGCTCAGCACCCGTGTAAGGTACTCCAGAATACAGGAAACTCTTTACATTGTGGTACACGAGAGGGAAGGATATGCATTGTCAGTTTTAGTACAGACACATGACGATAAGCAGCACCCTTGTGCATATTTTTCAGCAGTACTTGATCCTGTTGCTCGAGCGTTGCCTGGATGTTTTCGCTCGGTTGCAGCAACAGCTGTGTCAATACGCCAGAGTGAAGGGATAGTCTTATCACATAAACTGTTGGTGTTGGTACCTCATGCTGTTGATGCTCTTTTGAATCAAACAAAGATGCAGCATTTAACTACTGCTCGTCTGACAGGATATGAGCTGACGTTGTTAGCTCCTCATATTACATTGAACAGATGTGCAACACTAAACCCAGCCACGTTGTTGCCATTTCCAGCGACTCAGTCTGAGGCTCAGAAAACACATGATTGTATTTTTCTGACTGAGGAACAGACAAAGGGTTGTATTGATTTGCAAGATACACCCCTTCCAGATGTGGATGGAGAACTGTGGGTTGATGGGTCTTGTCTAAAGTTACCGGATGGTACAACTTCAGCCGCATATGCAATTACTACGCTTCACACGATAGTAGAAACAGCTCGCATACCACAGAAATCAGCTCAAGCAGCAGAACTGATAGCTTTGACACGAGCGTGTGAGCTTAGTACAGGTTTGTGTGTGAATATTTATACATATAGCCGCTATGCTTTTGGAGTGGCCCATGATTTTGGCCTGCTCTGGAAGGAAAAAGGCTTTTTGACATCACACGGGATGCAGATAGTGCACGGAGAATTAGTGCATAATCTTTTGACTGCATTAACATATCCAAAGAAAATAGCTATAGTGAAATGTAGTGCGCACAAAAAAGTGACCGATAAGGTGGGACAAGGAAATGCTTTAGTAGATCGAGTGGCACGTGAGACTACGATGCAGCCTGATACTATTTCTATGTATGTAGTGAAATCACAAGCTGAGCGGTGGCAATATGCCAGGAAAGAAGTACTAGAGATACAAAGGACCGCTTCTGACAAAGAACGAGAGCAATGGTCCATAGATGGAGAGTTGGATGACGAAGGTTTTTGGCGAAATAAACAGATGGATAGATAGAAGTTGCCTATAGCTTTTGTACAACCTATGGTGCACATGGCACATGGGCTAGTTGGGATAATTCAAAAATTGCTAGCAAAGCTAAGAGAGTAGTACAGTCCTGTATGATTTGCTTACGGTTTAATCCTGGAAAAGGGACACAAACTCCAGCAGGAGGATTTGTTACACCGACTGCACCTTTTGAGGTTTTGCAGATGGATTATATTCAGCATGAACGCTGCAATAATTTGAATTATGTCTTGGTGGTAGTATGTCCCTTTAGTAAATGGATTGAGGCATACTCCACCAAAGACAATACTGCAATTACTACAGCAAAGGTGATTTTGAAGGAATTTTTTCCTCGCTATAGAGTTTGCAGATTTTTGTGGAGCGATAACGAACCTCATTTTATAGGGGACGTTATAAAGTATGTCCTGAAAGGATTAGGGATTAAACAGAAGTTTCATGCAGTATTCCACCCACAATCAGCAGGTTTGGTGGAAAGACACAATGCTACTCTGAAACTGAAATTAGCTAAAATACAGGCTTCTAATTCTCTGACTTGGCCAGATGCGTTGCCTCTAGCATTGTTGTCAATCAGATCAGTGCCTCATTCTCGAACAGGTCTCACACCATATGAGGTCCTGTTTGGCAGGCCTATGAATATTTGGGGAGTTCCTGAACCGAGTTCTGTGTATGATGTACCTTGTGTCTTAATGAATGACTATTTGGCACAATTAACTGATAACATGGTTTCTATTCATCAACAGGTTCGAGAAGCACTTCCTGACAGATCCACAGGAGAGGGCCATAACCTCCCACCTGGCGACTTCGTCCTTCTAAAATCTTTCGAGAGGTCGAGCAGTTGGGAACCAAGGTGGCGTGGGCCAGAGCAAGTGTTACTTGCTACAAGAACAGCAGTTCCATTCACGAATCGGAAATATTGGGTACACGGTACCCATTGTCGCCGAGTACTCCCGACTTTGGTGGAGCCTGCTGTGCTGACCGACCACCGAGAGGTTCTGACTGCAGAGAGAGGTCGTGCTGTGACGCCTGACGGATCTGAGGAGTTCTTCCCGGACCAAACAGTCTCTGGCGCAACAAGATATAATTTGAGGCCGAGAGAGAAATCTGCAGCAATATGAAAGTTGTCTGAGCATTCTCTGGATCAGTGAACCGGAGAGCTGATGTGGCAAGGGGGGGATCAGCCCTGCATTAGAGTAGTGACACCCGTCTTGGCACGTGGTGAAGAAATCAACGGCTACACAGGGGTAAGAGCTCTGACAACTACTTTAGTTTCAGGAAGATTTGTTTTGTGTTGTGACTAAATTGGAAAAGAAGAAGATTTTTTGTGTTATAGGGTTTATTGCTGCCTTGGTGATTGTGGCAACAATAACATGGTCTGTTGAGAAGACAACTCATGCTCGTGAGTTGTTTGTTGTTACTACACCTACACCAGAGGAGCATTATTTCTTAACCCTCCCATACCAAGAATTGAAACATCGACAATCTTATCTTAATAATACTTTTATTCAAATGCTGCATCATACCCACATCGCTACTAATGCGACAAACTGTTGGATTTGTGGGATGATGCCTGCACATCAAAAGAAAGGAGGTACACCGTTTATACCTCTCCCTTTTTCACATAATGGCTCTTGTCAAGCCTGGTATACTTTGCTCTTTGCGACTAGGAAGCCTACAGTGGGCAGACTGCTTTTCCGGTTAAATAAAGAGTGCCATCAAGACAAAGATGGGTATCCCCAAGCAAATGGAACTAAATGGGAGTGGGAGGAATACCGACCGGACAATATTTCAACGCCATATTTCTTCACCAACACGAGAGACTCATCTGATGCTAAACATTTTGTCATTTCTGTTACCCAAACAAAAGCAGAACTATGTGTACAGAGCATTGGACATATCCCTGTAGGGGTCAGTGATTGTATCACTGTATTAAATATAGAAGGGCTAAATAACAGTACTAAGCATGGGCGAATTTTGCGAATCTCGCGTTCGCGAATTTTGCGGATTTGCGAACTCGCAATCTGCAAAATCCACGAATTCTCGCGAATTTGCGGATTTTTTTTGTGTGTTCGCACGGGTTTCTGCCAGTTCGCGAGGGTTTTGTACAATTTCGCAAACGCGAACTTACCTGTCGGGTCGCAAGTTTTGCGAACTTGTTGTTTCTACATGTCCAGCCTGTTTGGGACACTCTTCTTCATCACTGCCACTCTCTGTCACCACTGCCACTCTCTGACTACTCATGCCACCCTCTGGCCCACCCATGCCACCCTCTGTTTCATCACAGCACCCTCTGGTTGTCCAGTCAGTGTACATTATTGTGGCAAAGCAAAGCACACCTTCCCTGCCTCAAGTGACCTGAATTAATTTGGGGCTGATTAATGTGTCACAGAATATTTTTTTAGCTGGCACCTGCTTCCTTAGTGCTTCCTGATTAGTGATCTTTTGCACTTGCTAAGTGCTTTCATTGTTGCAAAATTAGTTACAACACCTGCCCTGCCCCAACTGACAATAATGAATTAGGGGCTGATTAATGGATTTGAACTTCCAGCCTGGCTCCTGCTTGTCTCCCTTAGCTGTAATTCAGGACCTTTGTGGCATATGTGTAACTATTCTGAGGTTCAGAGCAGGGTCACATAATAGTTGCAACTGGCAACTGAATTCTGGAGGGGCCCCTCAGGAAGCACTACAGGAAATGGCTACTAATGATGAGCCTGAACTTTTGAACCTGGTAAGTAGTTTCAGTTTTGCTAAGATCGTATTTCTGCAATTTAGCGCTTATTCGCGGGGCGCGAAGTTGTACTGGGAAGCCGCGAACTCACGCGAACAGTGCGAGCAAGCCATAAAATCCGCTGCTCGCGGATTTGCGGATTTTGCGGGAGATTCGCGAATCTCGCGGATTGCGAATTTACCGAAAATCCGCAAAATCCGCGAGCGAAACGGATTTTACGCCCATGCTTAAACAGTACCTTTTTAGCTTCACACAACACTTATTTTGTGTGTGGAAATCGTGGATATTATTGATTGCCAGTCGGTTGGACCGGTATTTGTTATGTTTCTATTTTGTTGCCCCCTGTGTTTCTGGCACCTCCATTGAATCACCGAAATCTTAAGTTGTTCAACAATATTACTGTAAATCGATACAAAAGGACGTTGATTACTGATAATGTTGATCAGACTGACACTAGCCTACAACAATACATAGATTTTAATTTAGGATTGTTCTTTTTTGTAGGTGCTGCATTAAATAGCAGGAAAGTGACTTGAGTAGTAGAAGCTGTTACCGATCAAACAGCTGCAGCTTTAGGAAATATTACTGAAGAATTACAGATTGCTAGAATTGTAGCTTTGCAGAATCGGATGGTGCTAGATGTCATGCTAGCAGATAGAGATGGTGCATGTCGTGTTATAGGTAGTAGCTTTTGCATGTTCATACCTGACCACACTCTATCAGTATATAAAGCGATTAATAAACTTCATAAAATCGCTGCAGACCTTCACACAGAAAATGATACATGGACTTTTACAGGGTGGCTTTGGACTCTGATTTCTGCCTGGGGATGGAAAGTATTAACAGCCTTATGTGTAACAATTGCAATCATTTTCACCTGTTGTGTCTGCATTCAATGCAGCCCGATGATTTGTTCTATGTGTGTCAATGCTTGTATACCAACTAAAAACAATATTGCAGAAGTCAAAATGCAGAATGATCTGAAAAAGGAGATAGCTAGTATGATGGCCATTGATGTAAGAGATGAATATCTGGCTTTTCCCAGGAAGTCGAATGTCTTCAGCTAATGCTGAAAGGGTCGTCTGTTGTAAATCAACGGTGATTAGGTTAAGCATTAACAGAAGACATGCTTCGTTTTGACCATTATCGCAACAAATGTGCCGACTCCATCTTGTATTTACAGCGGCCATTTTGTATGCCATACATTGCCATGTGCTCATCATGTGCTTAGTCCTACCTTCTTGTTCGCCGCACCTGAAGTTTGCCCCGCAACAGGCTATTTTTAGGATTCTCCGCTTTCAGCATGTTCAGACATGCGCAGTAGGGTCAACGACCGTTACTAATTGGTTCCAGATAGGAATGTGTTTACCAGTTATTGAAGACTGTTAACTCCGCCCACTCATCGATTGTGCCTTCCAATATGTCCTTGTATGGTCATGAAACTGCTCTTGTATTTTGTACCGCCTTCTCTTGAGCCCCCCATTGTGTATAAAAGGGGCCATGTGCTTTAGTTCGGTGTGCTACTCGATACTATACCGAATAGTATTGTGTGGACTGTAGTACAACCTTTAATGGTTTAATAAACTTTGCTTTTGTATTTTCCAGTTTCATTGCCAACTTCTTCCTAAGGTCTGAAGACTCTGTACAGAGAAGAACGAACCCTTGCACTAAGTAGGCCTAGCTGAGGTTTGCTTACAACATTCCCAAGCAACCCTACTCCGAGAATACCCGATCCCAGGGTCGGGGCAGCTACCGGCCTAACACCATCCACGGGGTGAGCCTCGATCAGAAGGACTTGGGCCCCTTGAGCGATGCCGGGGAGTCGGTCTTCTGTACGCCACATTTCCCGCGCCCACCGCAGGGGGGGATTCGGCATTGGGCTCTTCCCTCCTCCTGGGGGAATCCTGGTTAGTTTTTTTCCTCCGCTTCGTAATATGCTTAAATTCAGCGGGTCGCCACGTCTGATCTAAAGTCATAGTCGGAGGAATGACGCCAGAGCGTCAAAGGGGGTTGCCAGGGAAGGCCAGGCAACCCTGCCGGAGCAGGGGGGGCCTGGCGTCCCAGCAGCGTCCGCGCGCCCTCTTTCCCAAGATTGCATCTGGAAGGGTTTTGCCCTCCCAGGGAAGCCGGCCACAGAGGTGGGCACCCGAGGCATGTGCATGCGGGCAGCTGGTGGGACTCCACAGACAGCCATGCGTGGAACACAGCCAGACGCCCTGGGACGGGTCCCGGGGCAGACCGGTCGTCAGGCCCCTTTCTCAGGGGCCAGGCGCACCAGCGGCTTTTCTCTGCAGCAGGACCCGGTGAGGGAACCTGCCACGGGCGATTGGGGGGTCTGACCTTGTGGGGGGACGAAGAGGAAGCAGAGCTAACCCTGTGACGGCAACTGACAATCGAGTAATCCTCAGACCGGCATAGCCCCGGAAGGAACCCGGGGCCGCAAGGTGCGTTCTAAGTACCGAGATCGATGTGTCCTGCAATTCACACTATTTCTCGCAGCTAGCTGAGTTCTTCATCGACGCGCAAGCCGAGTGATCCACCGCAAAGAGTCACAGGCAACTTTTTGAAAACGTTCACCCACCTGCGGGTGCAGGAGAGGCGGGAGGAAGACGACACCGTCCATCCACCACCCGCGCGGCAAAATGGCCCAGGCACCCCGTTCAAGGCTTCCCCTCTTGGAGTCAGACAGCACCGTTGGGAGAAAAAAACATTGCCAGGCTCTTGGCCTGGGAGTCCCCTCCACCCACGGGTGAGAAAGGGAGCTCCAAGTGCGACGGGAGCAGGAAGCCCTACAGCTGCCGGTCGCTCCTGGGGACATTGGGAAGGTCCGCATAAGTCTTCAAACCCCTCAGCCCTGCCCCACGGGACCGGGTCAAACTGGGTATCTGGCAACGAGGGAGGGTTGCTCCACCTGCACATCAGCCGTACGTCACCGGGCAGCCCGAGCTATGCCGACGGGCTGGCAAACAGCCCGCCACCATCCTCACCTGGGTCGGAGGCACTGGTAGGGAAGATCCAGGGGGCTCCCCATCCTACACGCCTCCCACTGAGAGGAGCCAAGGTCCCCTCACAGGCCCCTTCTCTTCCAGGATGCCCTGCCATGCGAGAAAGACCCCTCCCCACTAGCCTGAAACCCGGTCGGGCCAGACCAGGACTCAGGCATGGGAGGGCCGAGCCGGCGCCAGAGCCTTTCAAAGGAGGGGTGGTACCAGCCCGTGGATGCACTGCCATTTGGTTTCTTCCCACCCAAGGGGATGTTGTGCCGGGTGAACTTGGGCTCCGTCTTGGAGAGGGACAGGGGACAGGGTCTGCCCCCCCATCTCCGGTCCCTCACACATCGGTCAGGCCCTCCCTGGGGGGAATAGGCCCTCCGAAGTCCCAGTCCTCACACAAGCACCCCATGTGACTGCAGACCGCTCCACCAGCCGGGGCACAACTGGGCCGGGCCCTGTGCTTACGGAATGTGCTTTCAGGAGGCAGGCGAGGGCTTCCGCCTGCCAAAGTCCGCCGTTAATGATCATTCCGCAGGTTCACCTATTGAAAACTTGTTATGACTTTTACTTCCTATAGATAGTCAATTTTGATCATCTTCTCGGCGCTTCGCCAGGGTCGTTGCCGACCCTGGAGGGTCTGATCCGAGGACCTCACTAAACCATCCAATTGGTAGTAGTGACGGGCGATGTGTACAAAGGCCAGGGACTTAATCAACGCAAGCTTATGACACGCACTTACTGGGAATTCCCCGTTCATGGTAAATAATTACAATCCCCAATCCCTATCATGAACGGGTTTCAGCGGATTACCCACACCTGTCAGAGAAGGGTAGACACATGCTGATCCATTCAGTGTAGTGCGTGTGTAGCCCCGGACATCTAAGGGCATCACAGACCTGTTATTGGTCGATCTCATGCGGCTGAACGCAACTTGTCCCTCTAAGAAGTTGGACACCGACCACTGGGGCTCGTGTAACTAATTAGCATGTAGGAGTCTCTTTTGTTATCAAAAATAACCAGACAAATCGCTCCACCAACTAAGAACAGCCATGCACCACCACCCACAGAATCAAGAAAGAGCTATCAATCTGTCAATACTTTCCGTGTCAGGGCTGGGTGAGGTTTCCCGTGTTGAGTCAATTTAAGCCGCAGGCTCCACTACTGGTCGTGCCCTTCCGTCAATTCCTTTAAGTTTCAGCTTTGCAACCATACTCCTCGCGGACCCCAAAGACTTTGGTTTCCGGAAAGCTGCTCGGCGGGTCATGGGAATAACGCCGCCGGATTGCTAGTCGGCATTGTTTATGATCGGAACTATGACGGTATCTGATCGTCTTCTAACCTCCTACTTTCGTTCTTGATTAATGAAAACATTCTTGGCAAATGCTTTCGCTTTGGTTCATCTTGCGCCGGTCCAAGAATTTCACCTCTAGCTGCACAATGCGAATGCCCCTGGCCATCCCTCTTAATCATGGTCCCAGTTCCGAAAACCAACAAAATAGAACCGGGGTCCTATTCCATTATTCCTAGCTGAAGTATTCAGATGACTGGCCTGTTTTGAACACTCTAATTTTTTCAAGGTAAATGCTTCGGACCCCCAGGACACTTAGTCAAGAGGATCAAGGGGCGCCATAAAGCAGGGGCTGGGACAGGACTGCCAGCTTGATCCCAAGATCCAACTACGAGCGTTTTAACTGCAGCAACTTTAATATACGCTATTGGAGCTGGAATTACCATGGCTGCTGGCACCAGACTTGTCCTCCAATGGATCCTCGTTAAAGGATTTAAAGTGTACTCATTCCAGTTACAGGGCATGGAAAGAGTCCTGTATTGTTATTTTTCGCCACTACCTCCACGAATCGGGAGTGGGTAATTTGCGCGCCTGCGGCCTTCCTGGGATGTGGTAGCCGTTTCTCAGGATTCCTCTCCGGAATCGAACCCTGATTCCCCGTTACCCATGGTCACCATGTAATGCACAGAAAGTACCATCGAAAGTTGATAGGGCAGACATCTGTATTTATCATCGCCGTCACAGAGAAATGTGTGATCGGCCTGAGGTAATCTAGAGTCACCAAAGTGGCCGGGCGAGCCCGAATTGGCCGTGGTCTGATAAAGGTGTGCATCCCGGGAGGTTAGCGCTTGTCGGCATGTATAAGCTCTGGAATTACCAGCTCTGGAATTACCACAGTTATCCAAGTAACAGATGGAGCGATCAAAGGAACTATAACTGCTTTAATGAGCAGTTTCACTGTACCGGCCGTGTGTACATACACCAGCATCGCTTAATCTTTGATACAAGCATTTGCTACCGGCAAGATCAACCAGGTAGCCGCACCTGATGACGGGGTGGGAGCCGCACGCCCATCTCCCCGACCGACACCCTTAGCGCAACGCTCCATCTCTCGGGAGCCTGCCAGAGGAAGGAGCCCACCCGCCTGGGCAGGAGGGCTCGCTGTAGAGGTGTGGAGCGGTGCGGTTGCAAGGGCACCAGCAGGCCCAGCTGTCTCCCCGAAAGGAAGAGGAAGGCCGAGGTGCAGCCTGAGCAAGACGCAGGGGTGCCGGGGCCTGGCGGCGGCAGAACGCCTCAGAGCGATTGTTCCGAGCTGCTGTGGAAACATGCTGGGCGGAGAGGGAGGACGGCGTACCATAACGATACCGCAGTGCTGTGGAGCCTCGGTTGGCCTGGGATAGCCGGCCTCTTTCGGGGGGCCGGTGGTAGAGCCGCTCACTTGGGGACCAGAGCGCAGACGGAAGGGGGCCACCTCCATCGCCCTTAGTGCACCACATGTTCCTGGGGCACCCGGTGCTAAATTATTCGTAGACAACCTGATTCTGGGTCAGGGTCTCGTAAGTAGCAGAGCAGCTACCTCGCTGCGATCTATTGAAAGTCATCCTCTGAGCAAAGCTTTTGTCTCCGTGCGTGGGTGCCCGTGGATGCCTCCCTCAACCACACCAATGGGTGGGTCTCTCTGCTGCCATGCTGGCCAGAGGGATGCAGAGGGAGTAACGTGGGTCTGCGGGAGGCTGCCTCCACCATATGCCCTTTGGCACTGGGGCCTCCCCTCCCCTCCCTGCCCCACCGGGGTGCGGGGACAGGGGTCACCATCCCTCGCAGGTCAGCAGGGTGACTAGATGGCCTCCCCTTCCCCTTACCACTGCTCCTGGGAAAGTCAGGCAGGAACGTGAACAGCAGGCACCCGTGGGAAGGAGCCTCCAGAGCGGTTCCTCGGTGTGCTCAACCACCCTCGCCGGACTGCAAGGGCGACTGGATATGGCACCCTTTCAGCCCATCTGGGCACTGGGTCATCCCGGGCCATCTGGTTGCCTGGCTGCACGACCAGATGGCCCTACGGGCAGGGTGACCAGATGGCCCTGCGGGCTGCGTGACCAGATGGCCTTGCGGGCTGGGTGACCAGATGGCCCTGCGGGCTGGTGGCCGGGTTAACTCCAATTTTTGTCCTTCCCCTAAATTCTATAAGCCCCCACTACATGGGGGCTTAATAGTTGAGGAGAATGGGCTCCCGGGGCAGGCCGTCAGGGAGAGGACGAGGCCTGGGCTTAACCCTCCTTGGTTCCGGCTGAGGGTCTAGGTGCTGGGGACAGGGGCCCACCAAAGCCCGGGGAGGCTCTCCCCCGCCTGGCCAGGGTTCTGAAGCTGGGACCAGCCCGGGGCTTGAGCTCTGACCAACAGGCCAGGGGGTACGTGAGCCCCACGTCCTGCAAGCCATCAGAGGGTCTGGGTGCTGGGGACAGGGGTCCACTGGGGCCTGGGTAGGCTCTCCCAGGCCTGGCCAGGGCTCGGAAGCTGGGACCAGGCCAAGGGCTTGAGCTCTGTCCAGCATGCCCCGGGGTGCGAGAGCCCCCCGTCCTGCAAGCCATCAGAGGGTCCGGGTGATGGGGACGGGGGTCCACCGGGGCCCGGGAGGCTCTCCCTGGCCTGGCTAGGGCTCGGAAGCTGGGACTGGGCCCGGGGCTTGAGCTCAGTCCAGCGGGCCCAGGGGTGCGTAAGCCCCCCCTTCCTGCAAGCCATCAGAGGTTCCGGACACTGGGGACGGGGGTCCACGGGGTCCCAGGGTGGCTCTCCCTGTTCTGGCTAGAGTTCGGAAGCTGGGACTGGCTGAGGGCTTGAGCTCCGTCCAGTTGGCCCCGGGATGTGTGAGCCCCAGTCCTACAAGCCATCAGAGGGTCCGGGCATTGGGGATGGGGTCCACCGGGGTCCGTGGGGGTTCTCCCCGGTCTGGCTAGGTTTCGGAAGCTGGGACTGGGACTGGGGCTTGAGCTCTGTCTGGGAGGCCCCGGGGTGTGTGAGCCCCCCGTCCTACAAGCCATCAGAGGCTCCGGGCGCTGGGGACGGGGGTCCACCGGGGCCCGTGGAGGCTCTCCCCAGCCTGGCTAGGGTTCGGAAGCTGGGAACAGGACAAGGCCCGGGGCTTGAGCTCCGCCCGATGGGCCCCAGGGTGCGTGAGCCTCCAATCCTGCAAGCCAGCCAAGGGTCCGGGCACTGGTGACCGGGGAGGCTCTGCCTGGCCTGGCTAGGGTTCAGAAGTTGGGACGGGGCCCGGGGCTCGTGCTGCGTCTGGCAGGCCCCAGAGTGCAGGAGCCCCCCATCCTGCAAGCCAGCTGAGGGTCCCGGAGATGGGGACGGGGGTCCACTGGTGCCCAGGCAGGCTCTTCCCGGCCTGGCTCCTTTCAGAAGCAGGGACTGGGCCAGGGAGCAGGGGTGGCTGTCTTCATCCACTACACTGTTAAAGCAGAGTTTTATGCCCACCCCTACTTCTGATCTCAGGTTGATCAAATCCAGCACAGATCCATTCGACACTTGATTTGATTAGTAGGTCCATTCAGGTGCAGAAGGCATAGAACAAGGCGTTCTTGCCTTGTGTGTATTCAACTTCATCTAGTAATAATACCATAATCACTAATAGGTCCACTCAAGTCTCAGTAAATTAAAACTTGCTCAACGCGTGGTAGCTTAGTCAAGAAGCGGTAAGGTTTAACTTAGGAGACAGGTATGTGAAAAATATTTATCATTATCAAAACAGTAAATAAGCTAAAGAAACAACACACAAAAAATCCAATATCAATTCATACAAATAGAGAATATTCTTACTTTCAAAACAACACAAAAAAGAAGAAACCCAGTGTAGGGAAGCGGAGATAGGAATTTTGATAGATGAAACCAAATATTTAGCATTTTTGTCCCAACAAGATGAAAGCGCCACTCGCAGCTATCTAGGCATGCTGGACCAGGACAAAGTCAGGTTTTAGGCCACTCGTGATGGAGATTGGGTCGCTTGAGTTGAGGGCTATGTCCCAGTCAAAGGTTTTGGACCTCCGGATCCGGCGCCCAATTAAATGACAGCATCCTGATTTAGCACGAAGACTCAGTAAGACTCTGGAAGTCTTAGTCCCTGATGTCGAGCTTTCAGTGGGACAAACTAGCATGGTCAGCTTGATTCATGAGTTGATGACTGCAATTGATGACTGCACCTTAACTCTTAACATCGAACCTGTCTCCTCCTTGAGCTTTTCTGCAAAACTTTACAGAAAGTTTGCAAACTTTGAGTACTAAAAGTTTCTTTGTTCATAAAGGTAAAAAAAGGGTCCAATGGCACCCGCCAAGGGTTCAGAGACTCTGGATTGCCTCTTGGGGATAGGACTCAAAGGCCCACAATGCACCTACACAGTCAAGGAAAAATCTAATTGCAACTTGTCAGCTGGGATGATCCTCTCATTGGCTTGGCAGGTGATGTCTTCTAGCTCCGTTGTACTTGTTGCTGATGAACCAGAATGCACTGTTCTCCCACCCCAGAGGTGTGGCAAACAACTGACTACACTACCCTTCCAGTCCCTCTCCTAATCGAGTTAGGGGGGCTCCCATTTGTCTAGAGATTGATTACGCTAAATTTTGACCTGGCCTAACTTCTCAAATTTAACCCTGATGGTCTTTTATGTGCCTGCTGAAATCTGTCAAGGGGAATAAATGCTTCAAAATTACACTTACAAATTAATCATACTTAAAGGACCACAGACTCTGAATTTTCAATTTATGGATTTATTATAAGGCCAAAAATAATTGGATATACACGCTGTAGGAGAGTAGGGTCTGCTATGCTATGGTCCCCCCAAATTTTTGCTTTTTGCTTCACTGGTTTCTGACTTAATGTGGCTGTGGGCCTGCTAATCAGACCCACAGCCTGCTGTTCGCTCTCAATTGGAACTGGTTCACCTTATAGGCCCCTGTAACAGTGTACCCTAGGTATCCAGGGCATAGGTGTATACAAGGCCTACCAGTGGCTGCAGCATGTATTGTGCCACCACTGGCCTGGCCTAGCTATTTGACACAACTGCCTGTTCACTCAGCTGGGGTAAGTTGGTGAAATCACCTCTTACTTAGATATAGTATATCTATATCTAACATATATGGACACATGGTAACCTATAAGTCACTCCTATGGCAGGCCTCGACAATCCTGGAGGCAGAGTGCTTGGTTTCATGTGAGATGGTGCTCTGGCATGAGCTGAGCCTGTCTGCAGCTTTTGGAACAACGTCCTTTAGCTGTGCCATGATATTGCCATACCATGTACTCTTAAGTGCATTGTGAACCTCGCGGCTAAATGCTATCTTTGGTTTGGCTTTATCAAAACATGTCGAGTAAGGTGTCATACGATTTGGAATACTACCCCCTCACCAATTCTGGCAACGGGGGTAGCATTCCACCCTTCTAGAGGGAGACAACATGTACCTAACCTGAAACCCGGGTAAAGTTAAACATGAGCCTCAGCATCACAAAATGGATGCTGCCACCACAGACACAAGTCTGACCTCCTGCTGCTGGGAGTCCTTCCAGCTTGGGAGGCTTGTTCAAAGGGTTTCCTGTCATGGGAGGTGCTTACACCACCCCAGACAGGATTTTGTGTAGTGGGTTAGGGAGGGCTGAATAGAATGAGACATGCCTGGGGCACACAAGGTGTCCCTGTGCATATGCCAGTTCAAACCAGAGCTGGGGCTCTTCAGCCCCAGTCCTGGCACGAAACTGGACAAAGGAAAGGGGCTGTACCCACCCCCATTCCTGGTCCCACCCAGAGGAGGGACCTAGCAGGTGATCCGGCCCCTAGATTTGGTTTAAGAGTAGGAGCTGTGTCCTAAGACTTCAGATCATCCTGAACTCGACTTGAAATAAGAAGATAACTGAAGATAAACTGGACTTTGGTGTTCTGCTGCACAGAAGACTGAAGTGCATCTCCCTTGTGGCCAAGAAGTGACCTCCCTGTGAATACAGGCACCATCCAGCAACTCGACAACTGCTTTGCCACTGCCTCCCACCGGAGCCTGAGCCCAGAGCCCAACAAGACCTAGATTCCCAGACATCTCAGAGCCCGATCCACAGTCCCTGAAAAGAAGACACCCGTGGAGGCACCGAGAGACGTGGGACTGGCCATCTTGGAAGATCCGCGAAAAGCTGACTGCGCACCACCCGAGGCATCCTCAATGCTGTGCTTTGGGGTTTGAGAAGCCTTACCATCGAGCAACAGCTGCACCAAAGATTAGCCCTCCAGCATCCAGGAGATCTGCGTGGAGCCCTTTTGCCTTTTGCCACTTGACGCGTCATCACGGTTACTGGCCAGTTGACTAGTGGCCATCTTGGCAACAAAATCTACAATAAACGACACTGGTCTGGTTGCTCCAGTCTGGCCCTTTCTCCTGTGAAAAGGAGCAGCCCCTCAGACCTTATGGGTTTGAGTAACAAGCTTTCTTTGACTCCTGCGTGGCTTGCATTAGCCAAGGCCTTTTTGCTGCAATCAAGTTGCCGACACCGCCATCAGCTAGAGCCTGCGTGGGACAGCTCGTGATCGACTCCTGGACATCCTTGACCTCTTCGTGTCCACGTGGCTGCAGGGAGAAGCTACACCTCTCCACCTGTTTGCACCCAACAATGCCTGGTTCCTTCTTGGTTCCTCGCCGGTCACTGGCTAGTGACTTTGAACATTGTCCCCTCGGCTTTCAGGTCTTCACCTCTTCAGATCCACCCTTGGGTCCACCGGAACTCTTCTCGACGACCCGCCTTCAGCATCTTCATCTTCAGGCTCCATGGAACAGCACGACGGATCCCGACACACCTTGAAACATATGCACCCGCTTCCTGTGGGTGAGGTAATGCTGGCACTCCGGTGCTCCTGTGTAGAAATACACCTCTAGTGTCTAAGTTCCAAGTTGCAAGATTCTAAGTCATCCGGAAGGTTCCTTTTTCTTTAACTTTGTGACTTTTAGGCACCCATTGAAATCAATAGGCGCCCGCATGTAACTTTCAGCATTGCACACGCATTCTGTGGGCCTCCTGGTCACTAACTGCTGTTAGCTCCTTGTAGACCCAGGGATTCCCCAGGCCCTAGGACTTTTCCCTTTCAGAATAGTGGTTCTTATACCACTATTTTAGTATATGGTTTGAGAGGCCACTAGGTTCTATCCATATTGTGCAACTTTTATATATTTAAACACTGTCTTGTTTTAACGAATTTGCTTCTGTGCTCAAAAAGAGTATAGGGAGTACTTCTAGTGAATAAATACCTATATATTTTCAATATATATCTGTGTGGTATCCTTTCATTTGGTACAAGGTGATCACTAGAACTAGTGAGCATCATATACCAGGCCAACTTCTCACACACGCATCGAAGATTCAATGAATATAGGTACATAAAAATCAATACAGAGCCGAACTTGCGCATATCATAATTCGGCACAGAAGACATAAAGTGACAAATTCAAGAAGCAAAATACAAAACAGGATGGAGGCTGACCCTAATTCTTTGTTCATTAGGAAGAAAAACATAAATTATCTTTCCCTACACTACTCTCATCAAAGTTCCTGACTGAGTACCCTAACTTCTTCCCAAAGGTGTCATCACGTGCAGACTTCCTTAGAAGAACTCATGTCAAATGGGTCAAGATAGCTTAAGGATATGGAGCTCACTCTTAAGATACTCCTTCTCCTCCGAAAATCTAGAAGTCTGAATCTCTGTCCCTGCGCATCATTTAAAAAGACATAATTCAGCCCCCTCTGAAATGTATCACGTGAAAAAATATTTCACTTGCAAGGTTTCCCAGTAGCTTTCCCTACCACTTTAATAAAAAATTCTTGTCTACTAGTGGCTTGAGGTTCAGATAGGCCAGGCACAGAAGATATCCTCCCTTCTCACTTCTTAGACTCTTCAAAGGCGTTCCAATTATCTCCTTAAAGAAAGAATAACGAGGTTGAATTCCTGTACCTGCAGTGGGGTGACAGCATACTTTTCTAGCACACACAAGAGATACATTTAATGATTTCTTCAGCAATCCAGGGCTTTCGAAACTGTCAACAACTTATAACTCTGTGCCTACAGTGCAGGCAACTTTAACACATACGATTACATTGTTATGAATATAATGTTATCCTGCACGTATGCATACAGAAATGATGGTGTCTCTAACACATGTACATTTTCTTTAAAGGTGCACATTACATTTTCTTGTTTAAGATGTAGAATAAATGCATTTGATAAACGTAATACACTGTAATGATAAAAATGTATACAAGTGCATTTAAACCATGAGTTTAATGCACCCGCACAAGTTAGAGTGCTGTAAAAGCTCTATCAAGATAAAGGAAGTGGGAGTGATCTGGGTCCTGTGAAGTCTGTTTTCTGCAGAGGCTCCTTCCTTTCGAATCCAGCTTATCTACACAGCCTCCTTCCACCAAATGGCTGTATTGCTGCAGCCCCAGGCCTCTTCACACCTACTCAGGGAGCAGCTTTGCTCAGGCTATCAAAGGCTGACTAATTAGTAGAGGGTATTACCGGGCTGATTTAGGTAACGTCAGGATAATAAGTTTGAAAAATACTTTCCTGTAATAGGTATGAAAATGCTGAACTTGAGAAGTTTTTACATTATGGTAAACATTATTTTGATACTAGCAATAATGTGTCTAGCTAGCTCCAATCAAAAGATAGACTTCATTAGGTTGAATAAAGCATTCCCATGTTAGCATATAAGGGTTGCAGCACTGCAATAGGGATAAACAGCTTCAGAATATAAAACATGTTATGATGTCCTTGTTTTTTATAATAATAAATCACCCTATCTTGGGGCACCTAAAACAGACCTTAAGGCTGACGCATAAATTATAGAAAGGCTGTTTTGGACTTTGGGAGTACTGTTACTTCCAAAGTCGAATTGGGACATAGTTTTATTTTAAAGTCAGCCTTCAAGGCAGGCCTGACTTTGAAATGAGACCAGACACCACAGCAGTGCACACCTAAGATATTAAATCCACTGTGGTCAATAAACCTACATGCTCCACCATTTACTTGGGACTTACAGGAAGGCTGTCTTTGCCAATTAGAATTATACCAATTACCATATACCATATATCTGTAGAGGAATGATCACTGGCCCTTGGGCTGATTAGCAGAGCTGGTTAGCAGAGCCTAGGGTGCTTTCAGAGTCAGTAGCCATCACAATCAGTCAAATATTGGGGTGATCAGGGCAAAAAGGATAACTTCCTAACAAACCCATTCACAATAGGGTTGTTTCTGACACTGTGCAGCAGCAGACCAGTGGTAAATTGATAGCTGCCTTAGGGTCTTCTCTGTGGAGCTGAATCTCTTAAACTATAACTTTGAAACTATGAATACTATTTGCTAGGGGAAGAATAGAAATACTGTTTGTATAACGCAGAGTATGTGAAGCATTGAGGAACCATGTGGAAATCTAACAAACTAAAATGCTGCCCCCAAGACACCACCCCACAAAGGCAAATAGAAAACAAAGGACTGTAATCATGATAATTGAAGCCTCTTAAGCAACCCAACCAAGGCAGGCCTGACTTAAAATGACACCGGAAACAAGAGCAGTGCACACCTAAGGGCATTACATGCGCTGGGATCTCTAAACCTACATGCCATACCATTTACTAGGGACTTACAGGAAGGTTGTCTTTGCCAATTAGAATTATGCCAATTACCTTATACCTTTAGAGGACATAGCACAGGCCCTTCGGGCTGGTTAGCAGAGCCCAGGGCACCTTCAAAGTCAGTAACCACCAGCATCAGTCAAACAATGGAGGTGATAAGGTCCCTTAAGCAACAAGCAAGGGTGGAATTCTGTGCCCCAACCACATAGGGTCTTTGGCTGTATTTATGACAACATATAAGGAGGACATTTATGTATCCCCTTTGCTGATGGAATTTATTTTAGGCACTTCCTATTTTTACATGGATACAAGCTGACAATGTTAATGCATTTTTTGTGTTTGATCGTTAAGTTGTATGTCCTAAATGTGTTGAGTATTATTGTGAATGCACCATAACTATTATATAGTGAATGCAGTTTTTTGTGTATGTGCTATATGTTCACAAGAAGTCATGTTTTTTGTTTGATCATTATGCTTTAAGTTATTTGTCCTAAATTTGTTGAATATTAATGTGAATGCACCATAGTTATAATATAATTAAAGGTGTTCTTTGTGTACCTGCTTCATGTTCAGAAGAAGTAATGTTTTTTGTTGTTCAATGTGTTATGTTTTGGACTCAATTTATTTAGTATATTTTTATTTGTAGATGTAGGTGTGTGATGATCCTGAAATAATGTTCTGAATTATACAAAATGTTGTTTAAAAGAGCCGCATGGAATTTTCATGCAGCCTCAGAAACTCTTAAACAATGTATGGTGAAGGTGGTCTCTCTTAATGTATTTGTCGTAATTTGACGGTGATCGGGTTAGCGTTAAGCTTTGCTACACGTGTTTTCCCCTTATCTTGCCTATAGTTGTTGGACGCCATTTTGTATGTAACGGCGGCCATTTCATTTGAATGCGTTGCCTCGTGGTCAGCATGTCCTTTGTCCTTTCTCTGTACCACTGACCATTCGAGTTTGCCCAGCAACAGGTTATTTTTAGTAATGGTCAAGCTCACACATGCGCAGTTTAGATTGACCAGTCATCACTTAGGAATGTTCCGCCAAACTGACCAGTGGTGTTATAGCTCCTCCCATGAGTTGGCTGTGTTCCAAAAATGACCATATATGTACCTAAAACTCTGTAACTATGTACCGCCTACCTTTTTATTACTGTAAAACTGTATAAAAGAAGGACTTGCACCGATGTTCGGTGTGATACTTCTTGCATTACCGAAGGGTGCTGTAGGAATGTACCACCACCCCATGGGGTCTTAATAAACTTGTTTTTTTGCATTTTCTAGTTTCCGTGCCAACTGTTCTTATGGTGTAGAGGGTATTCTGCGGAATATGTAGGCCTGGAGACCCCAATACCACAAATTGACTTTATAAACTCGTCATTTTCATGTCATAACCATTTCGTACCTGCTGCCTGTGTCATAGGTTACATGACTGTGAATACCTTGGTAACAGGCCTTTGTGTATCCTTCCAAGACATTGAAGCAAAGGGGGACTGCATGTTAGTAGGGTGGACCATTCTGCCAGGAGGGTTGAGGTAGAGCTGTTCCTTATCCCACTTGTATTTCAATGGGGTGCCTCCAGCAAACACACACAAAGGTACCTAACATCAGGCTTTGAAAAGTCAGAGCCTTGGCAGGGAAGGAACTTTCCAGAACCAGACGTTACAGGGAGTCACCCCCACTTCAAAGGCTGGCACCAGGTATAAATATTGTATCTACTGAACCATCAGATCACTTCTGGACCTGTGGACACTACAGAATAAGGACTACCTTGTTCTCCAGAATACTTACCTGCTTGTTGAGGCCTGCCCTGCTCAGGGAGAGTGAAGATTGAAGCTGCTCATTTCATCCCAGGCTAGCAAGGGTCAGTTGGCTGACCTCCTATTCTGAGCTATAGCGACACAAAAAGAACCAGGAGGTTCGCTGCCATTACCCAGCAGACATGCTGCACTGGACCGGCAATTTGACCTACTGCAGAAATTAGAAAATAAAGATTCAAGAAACACAGATTAGTGTGATTCATCATTGAATGAACGGACTTTCTTGGTTTGTGGGTGCGGGCCACAAATGTTCCCTGCTGAACTCTGCTGGAGTGAGTCCCTGATACCCATGTACGGGACCCTTAGCTGGCTTCAGAGAGGACTCCTACTTGCCTAGCTGAATGTTCTTTCAAATCCAGGAGAAGTGACAGGAAGTGACGCAAACTCCAAAAAACCACACTCCACACCTGAAAGCTTCATCAGAACCAACCACGAGCAATGTAAAGCACAGCAAAGCCTTGATGCATAGCTGAAAGCTTCATCAGAGCCAGCGCAAAAGCATTGCACAGCTGAATACTTTATTGGAATAGACACCGAGCAATATAAGGCCTCACCTCATAGCTCCAAACTTCATCATATCCAACGCTGAGTGACACAAAGCCCAGCAAACCTTCGGTGCACAGACTTCGCGCCGACGATAAATGCTACAACTCTGTACAAATTTGGCCCTGTGCCCAGCCTGCTCTCTTTCGCAGTCAATCTGAACTTGCAACTCTGTCCCGGTTCAGCACAGGTTGATAACCTTGATTGGCGCTTTCTGTTTTTGGGTGCTAAATCTACTCAACACTTTTAAATTGCATATTCCCAGTTCCACTTATTGGAATTTTGTTGTTTTTATATCATTTTATTTATTCTATCTTATGAATTGGGTTGGGATTTACTTGTGTTGTGTTTTCACTTTATTACTGTTTGTGTGCTGCATAAATAATGTACACATTGTCTCTAAGTTAAGCCTGGCTGCTTTGTATTAAGCTACCAGAGGTTTAGGCCATGTTAATTTAGTGATTTTTTTAGTTTACCCTGACAAGGACTGTTTTCATTATGGCAGTATGGCATCCACTCTTCTCAACTACCACCTTCCATGCTCATGATGAGCTCAGCTAGTCATGAGCCACAGTGCTTGTGTGCTCATGACGAGCTCTGCTCGTCATGGGCACATGGCCACCGTGGCTCATGACGAGTTGAGCTCGTCATGAGCACCCGGGCGCTGGGACCGGCCCCCTCCCCGCAGCACAGCGGGGAAATATGCCCCACAGGGAAGGGGATAATAACACGATTTCTTACAAGTATACAACTTCACCAGCTATTTCATGAACACTGGTGGAGCGGACCTCAGTACCACATTGTTTCTGAATGCAGGCATGGAGATCACACAGGCACCATTGACTTTAGTACTACTTCTATCTTTCGGTGCAGTGAGACATCTGTGGTGGCATATATACACTGAACATTTCAATCATATTGAATAAGATTTTTTTTATAATATCATTAATCTGAATATATCCTCTGAAATATCTGATCATAACATCACAACCTAATGTGGACTTAATGTATCAGAAAAGGTGCATGTTGACTTCTGCTTAACTGCACTACAGGAAATCTAAGAGGTTAAAAAATACGTAATTCATAGATTTTCTGTTTTCTAATCCTGTGTCATTTCGATGTGGTTCCCTCTGTGGTAAAAGTTAAGCGATGCCAGTTGGTCTCTATTCTGTGCTTGATGAATCTTCCTGGTTTCTGAGGGGAATCCTCTAAGCTGCTTCCCTTATTTTCATCCATCACAGGGGAAAACAAAAGGTAAACTTGTCAGCGCGCCGTCTGTAGAAGTTGATCATTCATCTTAATAGCTGGCTGTAATTAAGAGCACGCAGTATAAAGAGACACACAATCATGAGGAGGTGATAATAGGTAAAGCCAGAACCAAAAATGTTTCCTGGGATGCAGCGAAGACAGCATGGAATCTGATTAGCTTCATGGTGTTTGCTTTAGTGACATTACCAGAATTATTGTAACACATTATTGCTTGATGAAAACCTCCATACAAATTGGTTTTGACACGTGTCGAGCTCTGAGTATGATATTGAAGTGAGTGCACAGCCCATAAATAATGGCAGGCACTTCTTTTCACACAATTTACAAATCACATCCTATAGTGGGAAATGTAAATGTACATTTCCATGCGTAAGAACATGCAAAATGCATGGCTTGAATAGAATTGTTAGGACCAAAAACATGCAATTAAGCAAACAATGATCTTGGTATGTTAAAACATATTTATAGAGTGCACGTTCACCATACAGTTTCCTGGTATATAAGGTCCACTTAGGGAGTTGACTTTTGAGGAAGAAATAGGAAGAAGGCATAAGTTTTGAACATAAGGCCTCCTATGTTGTTAGGCGAGGCAAGAACAACCATATGGCAATCTGTGATTGCTCCAAGGCCTTTGAAAGGCCTCGCTCCTGAAAAAGAACAGGACAGAAAGTAGCAATTGTAGTCTTCATTAACTGAAATCAATCAATCGATTACGGAATTGTGAAGCGCTCTGGTCACCCAAGAGGGTGTCAAGGTGCTTGGGGTGCAGCTACGTGTCAGTCGAAGGTGTGTAGAGTAGGGGCATGTCTGATGATGATAGGGAGCTTGTTTCAGGTCTTTGCCACGATGTAGGAGAAGGCTCTTTCACTCATTCTTGCTCTACGGATGTACAGGGTTTAGTCGAGGGCGAGGTCGGCGGACTGGAGATTTCTCTTCATTATATGGAAGTATATTTTTTTGTTGAGATATTGGGGTCTCATGTTGAGGAGGCATTTGTAGGCATGGGTGGATATCTTGAAGGTTACGCTCTTCTTGACGGTGAGCCAGTGGAGGTGTTGCAGGTGTTGGGTGATGTGTTCATCTCGAGGGATGCTGAGGACGAGTCTGGCTGTGGTGTTCTATATGGTCTAGAGCTTGCGGAGCAGGGATTTGTTAATTACAGTGTAGGAGGCCTTTCCATAGTCCAGTCTACTGGTTATGAGTGCGTGGGTGACGGTCTTTCTGGATTCGGGGGGATTCCATTTGAAGGTCTTTCTAAGAATGAGGAGGGTGTTAGAACAGGTGGAGGCAATGGCGTTGATCTGCCTGTTCATTGTGAGGGAGGAGTTGAGTATGATGACAATGTTCCGTGCATGGTCCGTGGGGGTCGGGGGCTGCTGAGGGCAGTGGGCCACCAGGTGTTTGTCCCACGCAGAGGGTGAGGGTCAGAGGATGAGGACTTCTGTTTTCTCCGAGTTGAGCTTCAATCAGCCGATGCTCATACAGGATGCAACATTCTTCATTCCTTCCTGGAAGCTGAGTCTGGTGATGTGGGGATCCTTGGTGAGGGAGAAGATGAGCTGGATGTCATCAGCATAGGATACTATGCTGCGTCCATACTGTCTGATGATGGTGGTGAAGGGGGCCATGTAGTTGTTGAAGAGCAACAAACCCTGGGCCACTATGCAGTTCATCTATGTGGGTTCGGAGAGCAAGGGCATGAGTCTTATTCTGTGGGTTCTGCCAATGAGGAAGGAGTGGAGCCAGTCAAGAGGCGGCTCCCTGTATGCTGGCATCATGGAGTCTGGCACTGAGAGTGCGGTGGAGACGGTGTTGAAGGCTGCAGAGAGGTCAAACAGGATTAGGGCTGCGGTGTGGCCTTGGTCGAGGAGGATGTGGATGTCATCTGTGGCGGTAAGTAGCTGCTGTGGTTGCTGTGGAATCAGGATTGGGAGGGGTCGAGGATGGAGTTCTCTTCGATGAAGCTGGTTAGTGGAACATTGACGATCTCTGTGATTTTGACGGTGAAGGGGAGAAGAGAGATCGGTCTGTAGTTCCTGAGCTCCGTCGGATCTGCTGAGGGCTTCTTGAGGAGGGGCTTGACTTCTGTGCATTTCCAGTCATCGGGGAATGTGCCTACTTCATAGGTGGCATTGATGGGGCGTCTTATCTCTGGTGCTATGGTGGTGGCTGCTCTATGGAAGATGTGCGGAGAGCATGGGTCCGTGGGGGCTCCTGAGCGAATGTCTTTCATGGTTGATACAGAATCCTCAGTGGTGACTGGGGTCCAGGAGGAGATGGTAGGCTGGCTGTTGTTGCTGGGGAGAAGCAGGGGTTCAGTATATGGAGTCTGTTCATTGAAGTTGTCGTAGAGGGATTTTATCTTCAGGTGGAAGTAGTAGCTGAGTTTGTTCCAGAGGGCCTGGGAGGGTGTGACATCTGTGGCTTCGCTGGTGGGGCTTGGTGAATTCCTGAATGATGCTGAAGAGTTCCTTGGAGTTGCTTGCGTTGGCGTGGATTTTGTTTTGGATGAAGGTCCTTATGGTGGATCTGATGAGTTGGTGGTCATCTGTTCTAGCATTCTTGTAGGTGGTACAGTCATCTGCAAGTGTGTCTGGATTCTGTTTCAGCCCGAAGTTGGTGAGATTGTCTAGGAGGGTGGCTGAGTTTGGATCCCTGAGCAGTAGCAGCTCCAGAAGGGAGTGCTGCCAGGCGGTGATGCTCGGCGGGGGAGGGGCAGGGTAGGGGGTAGTAAAGTCCGGATTATGGCCTAAAGGAGGTAGGTATACAAATAAATAAGTAAAATGAATTTCATTGAACGTGCTGCATCACATTTGGCAATGCCACGCTTGCAACAAAATCTGTTTTATTTATTTATTTGTATACCTACCTCCGTTAGGGCATAATCCAGACTTTACTACCCCTGCCCTGCTTCACCGCCCGGCAGCACTCCCTCCAGGAGCCGCTACTGTCCCTGAGGTTGTCGAGGTGGAAGTTGAGGTCTCCGGTGAGTATGTTGTCTGTGGAAGAGCTTGCGTGGGCACAATAAGGTTGGTAATGGTAGTGGTGAACAAGGTTTGAGGTCTGGGGGTCAGTAGGTGAGGGTGCCAGGTAGAGTCGTTCTGGGGCTGGTCTAGATCTGGACTGAAATCAAACTGAAGACTTAAGCCCTCGTTACGAGTGGCTGTACATGATGGGATATTTATTGTACTTGATAAAATACGACTCTGCAGAGTCAGAATGTATCGGGTGAAATGATTAAATAACACCTATTTCTGGGGAATCACACAGGGGCGGCAGATGAGTGTTGGCCAACTGCTGGAACCAGCAGACACATGTAAAATAAAATGAAAATAAAGCAATTAATAAAACTGCTTTATTATCATTTTATTTTACATCGGAGCTGCATCAGAGTCTTGAGGGGACATAAGTAGCAGACATAAGTAGCAGAAGTAGTGGTGGGCACAGCGCACTGCAAGTGTGCATGTCGGTTTGGCCGGCTGTCTTAGGATGGCCCAACCGACATGTACACTTGGATATCTCCAGGCTTTTCCTTGGAGATATCAGCAGGGTTCCAAAGCCAGTCCCTGCTGGAGCATGAAACCAGCCTGCTCCACCCAATCCCGGTGCATCATCAGGAGCTGAAGAGGCAGCGAGTCAGCAGGCTACAGGTAAGTTTTGTTTTAATTTTTTTAGTCCCCCGCCCTGCTTCACCACTTTTCCCTTCCAGTGGCCACCACAGAATTACATGTAGATTGTAATGCTTCCCGCACCAAAATCTACATGCACTGTCCAATTCCAGTCATTTTTACCAGATACATTTCGGCAGGTTCGACCTCTTGAAATTTAGCATGGCAAAACTATGAGAGGTGGATTTTTGTGCAAATACACAAGGATTGGAGTTTAATCCTGAACTCGTAATGAGGGCCTAAGGGCATGATTGCAAGTGTATTGTTATATTTCAATTTGATAGCAATTATAAGCGGTCTGACATTTTTTGCATCCAGTAATTACTGGGTGTGAAAAAAGTTCTCATCCTTTGTTTAGATTTTATTGGGAGAAACCTGCTTGAATTTAATATGGGAAAAAGGCCAGTATTTACTGCAGCTTGCAGATTTTAGTGTGAAAAGAACAACATAATCAGCATGTTAGCATGTCAAAAAAGCATAATATGTGATAATTATTGCATATGAGGTGCAATAGTTACTACATCCAACATGGTCCGTCCATAATAGGATCCTAATTTAAATGAAGATAAGCGAGTGTGACTGTGTACTGCTAAGAAAGCAAACACGCATTGGGAAAGCCAATAGGTCTTGGCAATGCCTGAGCTAGTGGCCTTGTCAGTGTGAATGTCTTTTAAGCATGTTTTCTAGCAGCACATCTGCTGCTCAGCATGGCTGAAAGCTACTGAAAGGCCGGAATCACAGAATGTTGAGGCCACGCCGAGTCTCTCCACCCCCCATGTTGAATTTATTGTACTGCCCCTTCTAACACAAAATAGCGCTATGACGTGGTCTGCTCTGGCCAGATCAAATGACTTTTTTCTGTAACTTTTAGCCATGCTAAACAGCAGATGTGCTACTGGTCAATATGGCTAAAAGATTGTTGTTTTCTATTGATACGTGTGCTGACTGAGGGACTTGACTAATAAGTACGGTTAGCAGAGAAGATGAGATATTAGAAGATTTAAGGCAGAATGAGTACCTCGCAATTAGCACACAGACAAAGGAGCATATTCTCAAGGAGTCATCGCTGAGTTAACAGCACTTTATCACAGCCCAAGCTAATATAAAATCATCACCCCATTCACAAGCAGGCGTTAACAGCCGATATCACGGTTTTCTTGCGACAGCAGCCGCAAAAAACATCGCCACAGATGACCCCGGCATCTATCGCTAATGAGATGCAGAGTAGGCATTCCCATGCCAAAAGCCACAACAACACAACTCCACAACATTCTCAAGGACCAGCCAGATCTGAGATAAGAAAACAAAACATGTGATAAGGCGCGTTAGCAGCAGGAAACTGCTCTGACATGGTGCAAAGTCAGACAACAGCCTGCACCAGAAAAGGGAGCCCAGCCCAGAGATACACCTGAAGCGCAACAGATGCCATGGAGCCACTCATCATGGGGGCCGGACACTCAAGAGGGCCATGACACCCACCAACACCACCGTTAGGACCACCGCCCTGGCCCCACTCAAAGACACTGCTCAACGGTCCAAAAACATAGAAAAAAGCACCCACCTGATGTCGCACAATTGCAGCAATTAACACTCATGTGAGTACAGAAATTCATGCACAATTGAAAGACCAAACAAAATGTCAAATACTAATTTTTATCCAAACAACTATTGTGAAGAGTCATGGTGGGACATCCCTGGATAATCTGTGAGTCACAGCCTGCAGGACAATATCCAAGATAGGAAGGCTTGTCAGGCACTCATCAAAAGACAGGGAGAGAGAGGAAGTGTGAGAGAGAGATTGAAAGAGAGAGAAAGAGAGAGACTGAACAAGGAGCGCAATGCTAATCGGGCCCTTGGCTCATGCAAACATGCCAACAGCTGCGTGTGTTTCGAAATGTGTGCACCCCAAATCTCAGGCCTGGCATCAAAGTTAGTGCGTAGGCCACATCACATCTCAGAAATGCAAGCAGGAGTCAGACTATTTATTTTTTTTAATTGATTTTCACAAAGTCGGAGTCTTAACAAAGTTACCAAAGAAAGATAATTCATGACCCCCCCCACCCCCCACCCTCCTCCCACCTTACATCTTCATTACAAACCAGTGGCACATATACCTATTAACAAAGATGAAGATAATAGAACCAAACTGGAAAAGTATGACAAGAGAATATGTCTGGAAAAAAAAAGAAAAACAAAAAAGAAGGAAAGAAGAGAAAAAGAGAAAAAAGAAACAAGGTTTTGTTGATTTCTGGTGGCCCTGCTATGTCTCTAGATCCACCTGCTCTTGTTGATCGATCCATTTGGAGAATGCCCCCCAAACTTCAATACCCATCTTCCTTTTCCTTCGTCCTTTATTAGCATATATAGATTTTTCAAGATGGTATGTAGCAACTAATATAGCCAACCATTGTGCATAAGAGGGGGAGTCTAACCATCCGGAAGAAATACATATCCTCCATACTGCCATTGCAACAAATATCAACCCTTCTTCTTTTACTCTCAAGGAGTCAGATTGTGTTCCCAAAAGAATAGTTGTAGGGTTCAAAAGGATTGATTGATTTGTTATTTTACTCAGTAAGTTCTGTTTTCTGAGTAGGGTGGGATTGATAATTGGGCATGTTGCAAATATATGTATAGAGTCGGCCCCTATCTCAGAACAGCGTGGGCATAATGTTCCTCTCCCAGATCCCCATTTAATGATTTTGCTAGGTGTCATATACAAAAAAAATATAGTTTTAAAATGTTGTGCTTGCAATTTGGCCGAAATAAGGATTTGCTGTGATAAACACAGGGAGTTGAAAAATATGCTTTGAGGGGAATCAAGTTTAGTATGCCATTTGGAAGCAATAATTTCTAAATCATCAGGGGTTTCCTTGTTTATTAATTGGTATATACTTCCAATACGAGCAGAGGTGATATTCCGGAGAGTGTTCATAAGCTCAACCTTGGCAAATCCGTTGGCTCCTCCCACTTTCCTGGCAAGGTAATCGTAAATGGCCGTGTACTTAAATAGGTCTTGACTTTTTAATTTAAATCTAGTCTGCAAAGTTGAGAAGGTCTCAATTCCCCTAGTTGTTATAAGGTCCCCTAATTTTGTTACCCCTGCTCTATGCCATTCGGATAGATAAGATGAACTAAATATAGCAGGTAAGTTGTTGTTATTAATTATAGGGGAATAATAGTTATATCTACCTATTCCAAACGTTTTCCGTACATGGCGAAAAACTTTATAAGAATTCATTAGCGTCTTAAATTTAACGCGATTGTAATATCCATAGGCTGTTTCTCGGACTAAACAGCCCCATTGTTGTTCCCCTAGCAAGGACCGGAAGGGTGAGGGCAGAGGAGGGCAGAGACTAAATGTAGGAATGAAAGCTCCTTTGTCTCCACACACAAGGCAGAAGGCCAACCCACCCTCCAACCTTGGTCCTGAATGCGGCTGGCACACCATGCATTAGATACCAAACCAGCATCCGACGACTCCCAAACCACAAACAGCGCTAACGAAAAACCAACGTGCCAACACCCCACACAAACTTGTCCCTGCATGACCTACTACTGCAAGTGAGGCCCTTGACACATTGGCCAAAACTACCCATACGTACAAACGATGCACACACATAGAACTCATTGCCCAAGCATTTTGTCTACAGAACTGCTGCCGGTCTGAGGAGTGCCAGTGCTACGACACCTAGAAAAGGCAATGGCAGGCATTCCCAGACACATGCACAACCCCTGTCACATGGAACTGAACCGTGCACGGATGCTGCATCTGTTGGGATCACTGCCAATAGCAGTGTTGCGAATTAGTTACCGTCTGAGTTTCCATCTTGCCTACATCACCTGCGTCCAGCCCTGGTTCCACTGTTAATCATGCACATTCGAGTGGCCCATGGAGGTCTGCCTATCCAACGCAACGGTACCACCTGTTGGCCCACAAACAGGAGTGTCACTGGGTTACCCCTGCATGGGATGCACATATCTTTAGCGTATGTGCAGGCAGTTGTGCATGGGAGATTCCACAACTCCTCATGTGCAGTGACCAAATTGAGACGCTACTCTATTGGGCTGTGTTGAGGATTGAGGAAACAGCATGGACTGAGCACATCTGCCAGCACCAGTTAATGGATGGGATCACCCTGGTGTTCCTTGAACCCAACAAAGACGTACTATTGGATCACATCGCCCAGGAAGCTGCGCAGGCATTCATGGATGAGTAACTACCTTCCTGCAGCCACATCGGATTGTCACCCACAGCACAGGTCCCAACACCTTGTTGCATCATTGGGAATGCTCACAACATATCCCACCACAACAGTTGACTTATCTGCCTTCCCCTGTGGGAGGTGAGGCACTTTCATGGTCAGAGCAGCACAGTGTCGCTTGTCAACGTTCCCAAATTGGACATACTGCTGGAGGGGGAGTACACACACGGCAATGCAGCACAACATGTGACCTTGTTGGACCCTTCCACCTGAGCACTGTCAGCAGAGCAGACAGTCGGCGCAGTCTGGTGGCACAGCACTATGGAGACCCTATTGGCTGTGAGTTGTGTCCCCTCACACGGGGCAATGGGCGGACGCCAAACATCACATGACTCGTCCAGCAAGTCAAGATGAGCTAAGACTGGTGCCATCCGTAATGATTTGTGTACATGTTTGCACTGCCATGTCTTTCCTCTCGACATGTTCCCATGCTGCGTGTAAGTGTCTCAAGCATGTCCGTGCATGTTGTGGCCCTTGTCCGTACTGACACGCACATGCCAATAATGTCTCCGCAACTTCACTACTGTCCAACTGTGATGAGTGTTGTATAGATGTACGAATCATGTGCCACAATTAGCATCGTCCCTACACAGGGAGGGACTGAGTGACGCATGTACAATTGGGGTGGGGTCCTTTTGACTGGTCCACCTCTGTGAGCCAAACACTGTGTTTGGGATAGTTGCTGGCAGACCTGTGCACTTACGTGTCTCCAGCAATGTGAGTATGGTGTCTAACCTCTGACCATGTGGAGCAATGCTATGACTCAAAACAGAATGTGTCCACACAGATGTGTGTGAGTAGGTTTGAGAAGTGAACTTCTGGTGTCACATGTGATGTAGGACACCACTTCGGGCTTGCTACTGAGTTGCTGATTCTTATACACAGCCCCACTCAATACATCGACTTGTGCCTACGTTGGGGGTTGCAAGATTGTCCTTAATGTGCAACAAGACCACAGCTAGTACTCACCTTCACAGACATCCAACTGGCTATGTGGCTCAGGGTTCAACATTCACATTGAAGTCATTTACAAGGGTGTACCTTCTTGTGCAATCATTGTCCAAATATACATCCATACTTTCACACTTGAGTGAACATAGTCATGACACATCAGTGTGATTTTGAATGTTTTATTCACATTCTGGTTAATTACGGACCTGGAGCTGTACATGGCCATGCCAACCACATTACGTGGGAGCCCAGTGGTGGCCAACTAGAGTCCACTGGAGATTGGAAAGTGAGTTATGAGAGTGAGAGTGCAGTCTGCAGCAGGATTGCTCAGTTATTGTCAACCAGTGAAGATATGTCAGTCCATGTTGGGGTCCAGGTGTATGTCGCAGAGTGTTCTGGGGGTCAGTGGAAGGTGTTGTCCCAGGGCATGATGCATAGGGCAGAAGTAGGCAGAAACAGGTAATATGGCAGTGATGGATGCTACTACCTCCTTCCTCACATTCTTAGTCCTCTGATCCTCAGTGTCCGGTGTGTCCGGTGTGTGTGGCTGGGTAATGGCTGCATCATTGTGTGCCACTGACACATCAGGGTGTGATGGTGATAGGGCTGCAGTACTGTGTGCCATTGACACATCAGGGTGCGATGGTGCTATGGCTGCATCGTTGTGTGCCAATGACATATCATGGGTCGGAGAGGTGTGTGTCGCAGTTTCTGCTGCAGTCATTATTGACCGACACAGTGACAGCAATGGCATGATGATGAACTGCAAGGCATGGTAGATCCCAGCTACATCTCGCTGGTGTTCTGCTGTGGCAGCCATACTTCGAGCCTGCATCTGCTTCATGGTCTCAATTGTCCTGAGCATCTGTGCCAACTCTGTGCTGTCATCGCTGGTGCCTGTCTGACTAGGCAGTTCTTGTACCAGAGAGATGTCCCCAGCAACGTCAGCCAAGGATTGTCATGGAGCATGGTGCCGACAGTGTGTGTCCGTTTGGGACTGTAAGTGGCCCCTGATGGGACTCAGACACCCACATATGGAATCGAGTTTGGCTGCCACAAGCTTGAAATCCACCTGCAGCGTTGACAATCCATGTTTTGTTTGTGGGGGTCCTGGGAGACAGCAATGGTGGTGTGCGTTTCCTGCTGTGTGGTCTGTGCAGGTGGTGGGTCCACCTCGAGACAGCTAGGCTGCCCTGATCCCTGGGGGGGGGGTGGGGTGTGGAGGCTGCCCATTAGCCGTTGAAGGGTATCTGCACAGATGTTCAGGTAGTCCTTTTCATCATCACTGATGGGATTTGTGGTCTGCTCTGCAGTAAGTGTTGTTTGTCCCCCTGCAATGTTAAGGAGAGTTGCATGTTAACAGAGGTTCCCATGCTTGTTGCCGTGTTGCAGATGTTTACATGCAGACTGCATGACAATGCACATTGTTACTGTTTTGGTGGAGCTGGCTATTTGATGGCAGACAGTGTGTTTTTCGAGTACAGGACGGGTGTGTGGTAGTACCCGTAAATTGCCATCACACAGTGTCAGGCACTGCCAGATGTGAGTGGCCAGTTACTATGCACAAGCAAAACCTGTTGTGTCCTCTGTCCTGTGGTGTCCCACATTGCCGTCATTGGTGATGATCTGTGGTTGCTATGTGTGTGTGTGCTACATTGTGGGGGAGTCGACCCTGCAGCTCTGATTTCGTGCCTTTGACTTGTGTGCGTTTCGGAGGCTGGGATGTTTGCGACGGGTCATTTGTGCTCTTGGACAGATTTTGAGGCCTTGTGCATTGTTTGTCTGCTGCATGTATTGGACAGAATGGGTTGTAGGTGCACATGGATGTGTCAGAGTGTGACCTGCTCATTTACAGATGTGATCCACACTGGGACACCTCCATGTCGATTCATGCACCATGTCATGTATTTAGTCTGCTGCCATGCTATCGGTCATGCATTGTCACTTGCTGCCACTGCTTTTCTGTATTCATCACATGTGCATGGATTGGTAGTGTTGTTGGGTATTCAGAAGGGGCCCATATGTGCACATGATAGACGGGGGCCTACTTGGTCTTTCTTTGTGTTCTGCAGTGTGCCAATGGTATCAGGGACATTTTTCACTGTCATTGTGCGTATGCGGTGTGCTACACATGATTATGCATGTGTGCCATTGTGCCCATCTCCCCCGTCCCCGTCATCACTCACCCTGTTGCTGTTGGGTCAGGTCATATCGTGCTGTGTCCAGGCCCCCAACTCCTGCCACCATCTCCACACTGGTGACTGTGGCCACCATTTCCTCTAGCTCATCCAGCTCCTCCTGTATTGAAGGACTCCCACCTCCAGTTGCTGTTGCTGCCTTCCTGTTGGTAGCGAGTTTCTGTTTGGTCTGCCTTTGCACATCATGCCAGCACCTCTCGACCTGCTCCATTGACCTCCTTGCCACTCTGACTGCATTGACGGTGACGATGGTCTGGCATATTTCCGTTTGTGTTTCCAGTGCCGCAGTGGAGGTGACGAACAGTTGTTGGTATTGTTAGATTACCTCCGTGACGATGATCCAGTCTTCCTGTGGACTGAACCCCGTCTTCCTCTTCTCCTTGCCCTTCCCGAACACAGGGTTCAATGCTGGTCCTCCTTGGGGCTTGTGGTGTTCGGCTTGTCCTCTGCACTCAGTCTGGGTGCATCCATGGTGTTGTGCAGTTTGAAATGGTTTTGTCATGGTTTTTTTGTTTTGGCTTTTATAGTGCGTTTTCCCGCATGATGCATGGGGAATGCAGGGCTGTCTCTGGTTTTCGATGATTTTGGTATCGCACTTTGGGGCATCGCAACTTTTTAGGTATTCGTGCTTCACATTTTTTGTTGGTCATATTGAATTTTGCATGGTCATTTGGCACGTTATCATGCTACTATCGCATGGTGCCGCTGGGTTGGGAATTTGACATTAAGATGGTGATATTTTTTCTCGCGAAGGACTGCGATATGCACAGCTGCATTAAGCTAGATTTGCAATGGTTATCACACATTCTTGAGAATATGCCCCAAAGAGTAGCAATGCGCAAGTAGGCACAGCTCAGATTAAAATGCTTCCCAGGTAACACTGAGATTGTGAGTAAATGTTATGTATATGTGGCACCAAGTTGCTACAGAAGTAAAAGCAGCACCCAGAAACAGAAGAAACACCCTCCAATTAGTTGTAGATACAAAGTGGTGTACAAGCATCATCCTGAAGCAGGATAAACAACTTAAAAAATAACAAAGAACACTCAGATGCAATATGTGTTCATGTAGTACTGACAGCAAATATTATCTAGCTCTAACACCTTTTTGCAGATTAAAGTTTTACAAATTATACGGAGTTGCACAGAGCTGATGTGTAGGTGGAGACCAGATACACAATAATTACTGACAGGTAGTACTCTGATGAAGTATGAGCACTGCACTGCATACAAGCTGCAGCAAACCACTATCTGCAGCATCCACATTTAAACTAAACTATTTAAATAATAATACTCATTACAGAATGGATGTTAAATGCAGATAGCAGGAGGAAAGAATAATATAACAACTAAATGCAGAATAGGTGTTGTGCATTTGTAGGGAGTACCTGTATGGAGCATGTACAATCAGGTTTTGTTGACATTTCTTACATTCCCCCCTTTACTGTATACCCACGCACAGCTGCCAGCACTCTATCTGCGGCCAGGTGCACTACATTTTTTTATCTCTGCTAAAAGGTATAGGTATAGTTAAAGGTTAGTTGCTTGTGGTCTTACTGCAGGGCGAGGAGTAAGGTTGAGAATATTCCAACTCATAAATCCCATATGGAGACCACAAAGAGGCTAACATTGACCTCCCTCTGCCACCTGTCTGCCCCATAGCACTAAATTAGGTCAGTATGGCCCATTCCAAAGGATCCATCTTGGACAGTGTATGGCATATAGACAGGTTCCTACAGGATGCTAAAGACCAAGACCCTGCACAGACACTGGCCCAGAAAATGTGGGAGGAGATTCTTTGCTCTGCATGCATATGTAGTTCAACCAATTGGCTGATGCACTCTGTGTTTAAATGTAGTATAGGTCAAAATGGGGAGCGAAAGCTCCTGCTGCTAATGTGTGCAGGGGTCCTCACTGCATGGTCCAGGGTAGAAAGCTCAAATAATAATGGACCTTGTACAGAGAATGCATTTTGTAAAAGAGGTTGCAATGTACACACCAACTTTTACCAAAAGGCATTGGTATTTTGTGAACCGACCCATGTACTTATAGGTCCTCCAAATTGAAGTGGGTCGAAATTCAATCTACCTCATGAATAATAATGAAGTATGTTGCAAATTGTGACTCACTTAGATTTGCCGCCATCACAAGAATCATGACTTGCAGGGGTTGGCAGACCACCATGTCTGTGATTGCTTTAGAATAAAGCAATAATTTGGAATGCAGATTGTTTTTCTCAAAGGAGCACAGCATGCATTTAAAAAAACAACTCTTCTAAAAGTAACCAGTACTCCCACAGACCACTGTCCACTCCAACTGAATGTTTTTTAACATTCACAAGAATGTAATGGGTCCCATAGGACCCCTTCCTTTTTGTACATGGGTTAAGACCCCTTCCCCTTTTGAGGTGTTAAAACCTTTCTGATAATAAGACGTTGATACATACTAAAAGTGAGAGGAAATACACCTTGCATGGTCACCCCCATTTTTTGCTGAACTGTATTGCTTGATTTTAGACTTTGCAGTCCGTTGCCTAGTGCATGTGCTTTGACCTCTAAAACATGTAGAAATAGGTAATCCCTGATTGGTGTAACTACGTTTTCTACAAGACCATAGTATATTGTTCGAAAATACACGCATGGCTTGAAAAGTGAAATGTCACCTGTGAACTGCAGCACTTATTGTGCCATTCACTAGCTAATTAAAACTCAATATGCTACTCCTATACGGGTCTTGTAGCCCACAAGATAGGGTGCATGGCATTTAAAAGACGAACATGTAGAAAACGAATTTTTCTCAAGGACAGCAAATCTATTTTCAATATCACAGGCTTAGCTGTTCTGTGTAGAAAAGCACAGTACAGATTAAAATACTAACAATGTATCACCAGAATGGGACAAGCTAGAACAATAATTGAACCGCTAGTTTAAATAGTCATTAACTATTGAATTCAATGGTGAAGTTGGATTTATAATAAATATTAAGGTAAAGTAACTAAAGTTTGTTGGTGTAATGATGCAATGTTTATCGACAAAAGGACACCCACTAGATCACCTTAATTCTAATATTAGTTGGTGTGTGTATCTTCACACTTACTGACCTTTGTAGAGATTGATACTCTGTATGGTAACAAACATCTCACCCTATCAGATATTTCTTCACTCGATTGTGTGAATGGGTGCCAAAAGATTAAAGACAGGATGTTATAGGCTTTCTGATGGGGCCTATAGGGAGAAAGTGCCTTGATGCTATTTTATTTCCACTCAGGCTGTGCGTTTACAGCCTCTCCTCTACAAAGCCTGCATGAACAGTGCTTCCTGCCTCAGTGATCATTCAGCTTCTGAATGACCATTAAAAAAAAAAATAAACTATCTAGCCCGTTTTTAGGTCTCGCCTAGGCAGCGCATGCGCTGCCTCGGGGAATGATGCTGTATACACTATAGTGGGGGAAGCTCCGCCCACTTTCAGGCCATACAACTGATTGGTTACAATGAAAAATCCAGCATTTCCATTAGTTGTTGCAATCTTAGTCCCGCCTCCTGACTGCCATGTCGTTGTTTTTCCTGTTCCGAGGCTATCAGCTCCTTTACTTGAGAAACAGTTTTGTTTCCCATTCTCTCTGGCAGTCAGTAAATCTTTGTACCATAACCACCCCCTCCTACCCCACTGCTTCCTGTCATTGCCTTTTTTTATGCCGGCACTTGCATTTAAAATGCAGTAGGACTCCGGTAAATCCGAGTTCTATTGCATTTTCAATGATTTTTGTTCTTTTGATTGATTGATGAGGTCGCACTCTTTGTCTTGCATGCATATGATGCCTTGCATCTAACGCATGCGCAACAAAACAGCAGCTTATACACTGTGCAGCTGCCCCTGGTGTTCTGAGGTTTGTGCGGGCATCCAGTGGGCCTCTCTCACCCCAAAGCAGGTGCCTCCGCTTGCTGCCCCTGGTGTTCTGGGCTTGCTGGACCCCACCACCCCTCACTCCGAACCCTGTTGCTCGCTTCCTGCACACCCGTGATCTCAGGGCTCCTCGCGGGAAGCGCACAGGTTTGATACTCGGGTTGTGGCGGGGAGACTCGGTTGTTTGATCCTAGCAGCAGTCCCCGTTGCCCTACCCCCCCCCTTGACCATCTGTTGCGGGTCCGGTGCAGGCAAAGTGCTGCTGGGCCGTGGTGGAGGTTATGGGGCGGGCCCTGCATGCCTTTGCAGGTGCAGGCGGTAAGGGTGGTTGAAGTGCCATCACTGCCGGTGGGCCCACTGCTCCGGCCATGCTGGGGGGCATTGCATTTGGAGCGGGCACCGCCTCAGTCCCTGGGAGATGGGGAGTGGTGTTGCTTCCCCCCCAGCCGCTGTGGTGGTTTCTGATTGAGGCTGGGCGTGAGTGGCAGCTTTGTGTGCTTTGGTTGCGCAATCTGTTTCCATCACAATCTCTCACGCCGGGCTGCATGGAGGGCTGGTAGAGACTGAAAGTGGCTTTGACGTCAGGCAGGTCCTATAAAAGGCCAGAAGCCTTGTTAGAAACTCCCATTTTTCCTTCATTAGGTGGAGGCTATAGCGGCAGCGCATGCCTGTAGAAGAGCCTGCCTGTTGCGCCCTCCCTGACAATCCTTTTCCCGTCCAAGCCCCCCCATGTCCCAATCCAGCTCCCTCATGTCCATCCCAACCCCCCATGTCCCGTCCCAGCTCCCCCATGTCCCGTCCCAGCCCCCCCATGTCTTGAGGTACGGCAGCAACTTGACGTACTTGCCACTCAAGCAAAAACAGGAGGCAGAATTCCTCCCCCTTTGATCCACAAGCACTTTCAGAGCAGGCCTTGAGTTGTTAAAAACACACTACAGGATACCTGCTGGTTTGCCTGGGACTTTTCTTCTTTATGAAGCCATGCCCCAGGGAGTTTCATTGTCTCCAGCTCAACGCTGCTTCCGTGTTTGTAGCTCTGGGATCTTCGGTGGTGAGGTAAAAGTTAAATCACTTGGTAATCTGCTCTGTTCGTGCTGTTAAATGGTGCCTCTGCTTCAATGGGCGTCTTCACAGCTGCAGACAGGCGCCCCCCCTCCCACCCTTGTGTGTGTGTCAGCCAAGCTTAGTCAGCTGTGAGGGCACACACAGCGCACCCGAGCACTTCACAGGTCTTTAAAAGACCATTTACTCGTTAATGAGGCTTTTGTTGTTCTTTCACCCCTTCTCAGAGCCACTGTGTCTTCACCCTGCCGACTGCTGGAAGAATTAGCCCCCTTCCCCCCAAATTTCACTCTAGTTGCGCCTCTGGCTTCAGATGTAAAGAGATGTTTTTGCAGCAACGTTTTAAGTACTACATAGTTCTGCAAAGTCTAATGTCTTGAAAACGTCTTAGGGTTTTAATACATTAAGCTACTTTGTAACTTAGGTTTGCTTTGTTGTTGTAACTATCCTGTGGCTTTTAGGCCCAGCTTCACTTCTCCAATCAAGCTGTAGGGGGCGCATCTTGGGGAATGGTTTAATCATGTGATGAAAGTGCGTTGCTGTGCTTTATGCTCTGTACTGCCCGGTTTCTGGGGGCAGTTCTAAAGGACATGAACTGTCACATAACACAAACAGCGTCTATCTCATGCCTATGCATGTACAGGGGAAGCGCGGATGAGGGCTCAGTCTGTAATAATAGACTGTTTATGGGGGTACAGCTAGGGCTTTAAGTGGGATGAAAATTCGGGGGGGGGGGGCTCTCGAAGAGGCAACGCCAAGATAATTAAGATCGGACTTAAAACCACTTAAGTTAAAAATCCGTGCTTAGCATAGTCTGCTGCCCATCTGGTATTTTACTGCTTCTGTCGTTCCATCCAGATATATAATAAAATAAGTACATTTACACCTACAACAAGCCAGGACCGTTTGGTTTTGCCAATGCTTGCTAGTTGCTTTACATAAATAGGCAACAACTATGTCTTCCTTGTATCGAATAATGAAAATGCTTGACTTTTGAAATGTTAAGTCTGAAAGAACTATTACGAGTCTCTGAAGTTACCTCAAAGTGTGGGGCTGCTGCAAAGTTAAGATATTTTTACACTCTGAGGGTGAGGGCGAAAATGAAGAGCCTGATATGGACCAGTTTCAGCACCTACTTTTTACATCTTCCGCTGCTGAGCACCAGCAGGACCCGGCACACTTAAAGCCTTGGCTACAGCATAATCATTACATGAAGAGGTCACTGACCCCACATGGCACTGTGCTACCCTGGGTGCTCACTGTGCACTCCCTGTTAACGGGGCTGCACGAGATTCGTGGTACACTTGGGTGTTGGCACTCACTGTATATTGAGGCAGACTTGGACAAAAAGCGTACAGAGACACATACATGCGTTGTACACATGAATTCAGTCAAATACTGTACAATGATGCATAGACACTGTACAGAGACAAGGGGGCCACTGTACACAGGGGTACGGGCAGAAAGCGTGCGCAGAGGCTCTGGCACTCATTGTACACACAGGTGCGGTCTCCCACCATACACAAATACACAAGCATTCACTGTAAACAACGGGCACTCATAGTAGAGAGAGACACAAGCACTCTCAATACTTATAGAACACAGAGGCACTGGCACTAAACACATTTTTTACAATAAAGCCATAGTTGTTAGTTATTTAGCTATGTCACTCGATGCGCTTAGTAAACACAACAAATACTTAGGGGCAGATTTATGAGGCCGTTGCGCCTCTTTGCGCTGCAATTGCGTCACTTTATTTGACGCAACTGCGGCGCAAACAATGCGCCCTATTTACAACTTGACGCATCTAGGAGATGCGTCACGTTGTAAAGCACTGCGCCATAAGGAGGCGTTCCTGCGCAGGGGGGGGGTGTTCCTGCGCAGGAACGCCTCCTGAAAGTGGCTGAGTGAAATCTATGAGATTTCACTCAGTCACTTTCAGGGCAATGCTGCGTCAAAACCCTGCGCCTGTTTGAAGCAGGCGTAGGTCTTGACGCAGCATTGTGCAGATGGGGCACCCCGGAGCCTTGCTGGAGCTGCGTCGCGCTTGCGACGCAACTCCAGCAATGTGCCACATTTCCGGCACAGATGCGTCACGCATCTGTGCCGTTTTTGCACCATGGTGCGCCGCATTATAAATGCAGCGCACCATGGGTGGCGGAGCTGTGGCGCACTGTGGCGCACGTTAACTGGCGCATCCCTGGGGATTCGCCAGTTAACATAAATCTGCCCCTTAGTGAGCAGATATTTTAAAGCAGCTATATAAACAACCAACTGCGCCTCTGTTTACACTGTTTTACTCATTCTAATGTCAGCGTAAATAAAAAATACAGCCCGCATCAATTGGTGCACTTAGCAAACGGGCAAAAAACGTAAATAAGCACGGACTTTTAACAACTATATCAACATCTCATAGGCACTGCTTCACCTATATACACAACAATGTACATACTTTATGCAGCAACATCCGAAAATGTAAATGTTACTAAATCAGCCAGTTTAAATACCAGTACTGCCTCCGCCCTCCTTACCCCATTTACTATGCTATACTTAGCCCAGTAGTAGTGTAAGCTCTAATAAAAGCTCACATAAAAGTTCGCATCAAATGGTGCACTGAACACAAGGCCACAAAGGTAACAAACACATTTTTTAAGCAGCTTCAGACACTGTATCACTTGCTGTGCTCATAAAAGAGGCCAAACATTTTCAAAACAGGTATTCTAAATAGCTATATCGATATCCCACTGCACCCTTTTTTTAAATGATGTACTCATCAGCGTAAGCAAGTACAACATCTTGCATCACTAGTTGCGGTCACCAAAGAGGCCAAACAGTTAATAAGCAAATAGTAGGAACCCCTAAACAATCAGTATCATTACGTTCAATCACCAAAAAAGCCAAAAAGCAAATACACAATATTATAACATGGATAGCAACATCCTATACAAGCTGCTTTACCAATGCACCATACCAATGTACACACTTTATGCAGCAAAATTGTTTATAAAGTATTACATTGTTCACTTTCCCCGTTTCTGTCACATTTCTGGCGAATGCTTCATCATTTGTTATTTTACATTTAATTAGAACATTTTGATATTGGTTCTGCTTCACCCTCAACCCTCTCCCCCTATACAGAGCTATAAGTACCCCTATATTGTAGCAAACTATATGGACATCCACATGCGTTCCCTTTTACTGCCTCCTCATCAACCCCCTTAGCGGATTTTATCAGGCGATTTTTTTTTAAACTTTACAATTTTGTTCCGCTGTAGCAACTGCTTTGCTTTTATCGTGTTTTTCATTGCGTTTACGCAACAGCCCGCATTCTTAATGCATGTCCAGTAAACGTTAAGGAGCTTCACAAATATAACTGTGGCGCAAGCATCTGCCCTTACATAGCCAGCGGCACATATGCAGCATTTCCTTCGAGCCTATGTTTACTTTTAGTTTCAGGTGCAGCTCCCACGTTGTTTACATTTGTGCAATATGTTTGCCAGCATTTTTCCTATACTTATGGACATAGCCAGCATACTTACACAGAAGCTTCTTTTACTTTCTTATTTCTATTATTACCAAATTACTAAAGCACTGTCAGTCGTTTATCTAAAACAATATATGGAACAGTCAGTATTATTACTATCATATTTTCATAATACACTAATATGGCGAGACTGATTGGCATGGCCAATGTTTGTTTTTTAAGCCCTTGATAGGGGACTCTTTGGGTTATAAAGATCATAGGATAGGAAAATGCACTGAGGAAATACCCATAATCCATTTGGAAACCAACTGATGTCTCAGGATCTCATTTAAAATGTTTTAAAACATTCTATTGACTATGGGCCCGATTCACAGAACAAACTTAAGACTAAATCCTAAACTTACTACTATTTGGTAATCACAGAATGCACTTACTACTTTCGGGATTCACAAAGTGAACTTACTACTTTCGGTATTCACAGAATGAACTTACTACTTTCGGTATTCACAGAATAGATTTAAGACTACTAACTTTACGTCCGCACTCGGGCCGGAAATTCCGGACCGGAGGCGGAGTTTCTGGTTTGGGGCGGAGCTTACGGCCCGGAGGCAGAGCTTCCGGGCCGGAGGCGAAGCTTGCGGCTTGGAGGCGGAGCTCCTGGCACAGAGGTGGAGGTTTCAGCCATAGCTTAATACCCACCTCCGAGCCGGAAGCTTTATTGATTTAAAAACGACGTTTGACCTGGTCCCTCGAGGACGCTTGTGGTCAGTTTTACGGGAGGTGGGGTTCACCTTGCCCATTTTGAACTTGTTGGCTCGTATGCACGATGGGAACTATGCTCGTATACGGTGGGGTACCCAAGACCAAAAAACTGCTAAAATCCCGGTGAATAGAGGTGTTCGCCAGTGATGTGTCCTGGCGCCCACCCTCTTCTCATTGTTTGTGAATGGGGTTGTCTCCTTTTTATCCGATATTGATGCTGATGTCCCGAGCCTGGCTGGTGTAAAAGTGCCCGCCATGCTCTTTGCCGATGACACCTTATTGGTATCTAAAACACCTACGGGGCTTCAGAAACTTTTGGATCGGCTTTCCATATTTTGTAATCAAATGGGCCTGGTTATTAACACTACAAAAAATTTGCTCCTCTATTTTAACCCTAGTAAAAAAGCCAACTGCATGATTACCCTTGATAATGTGCCCCTAGAGCGTGTCAAAGTCTTTGATTATTTAGGGATAAGGATATCAGACCAACTTAAATGGCAGTCTCACATTGAGAAAATGGCCCTGAATCATAAACGAGCTTTGGGAGCCATTGGGAGTGAACCCAGAGCCTCAACCTCCAGACCTATAGCTCCGGTACTGGAGATCTATTCTGCGAAAGCTATAGGTAGCGCTTTGTATGGAGCCGAGCTCTGGGGTTTTAACAATGCTGACACCCTCGTAAAGGCTGAATTACGTTTTTTAGGGAGCTGGTCTCACTACCTAGAGGCACCCCAAACAAACCCCTCCTATATGATTTTGGTCGCCGTTCCAGTAAATACCTTATTACCCTGCGTCCGCTTCTCTATTTGGCTCACTTAAGGCGCACTCCTGAATTATCTAGCTATGCAAATGGCCTTAAAGAAGTGATGAATATGCAAGGGTCCCACAAAATCGTTTTGATAACCAAGGTCAAGAAGCTTCTACTTGCTATTGGTCTTAACATTGCTTGGGAAACAGGTGTGTCGGTGTCCAAATTGGATATCAAGAGAGCCTATTGGCAATGGGTTGATGCCCAGGATTCTAGAGATACGAAACTGGGCAGGTTAACAGATAAGTTCCATTTACACAAGACTGCACATCATCTTGAACCCTACCTGGATTTCATTAGGAACCCCAGAGATAGGGCCCTAAATATTCCGTTCAGGCTGGGTACTCTCCCGGTTCGTGAACGTACTTGTAAGTGGAAACCCCCCAACCAAACACCTATCAATTGCCCGTTTTGCACCGACACACCCAAAACTATACCACATTTCTTTTTTGCATGTAGTGCCTACAAGAAACCTAGGTCAAAATAGTTAAGACCTGTCTGTTGTCAGCTTAAGATTAATAACCACGCCATTGCTCTTAGAATACCACCCTAGCCTGTGGAGTGGCTAAATTTCTCAGTTGGGCATGGCTGATCAGAATGAAATATCTTAGATAATTTTATACGGTGAATATTCTTCTTTCTTGCTCAAAGCTGTAATTGGTTTAATGACTTTTTTAATTGTAGCAATTTGGTTAAAGTATTTATCCAAATGTCTTTTATAAATGTATTGTATTTTAATTGTATTGTGCTTCTTAAGACATTTTATATCGAAATAAAGCTTTGTTTGTACATTATTGCTATACATAAGATTCATGAGCTGAATGTTCATAATAGATATGTTTATGTTACATAATAATTACTACCATGTTTTTTGTTTCTAGGGGTCATGGAGTGGATCCACTCACATATGTATATGTGCATATACATGCCCTCCAGGTAGTCAGTACTTAGCGCCAGGACACTCCAGGGTAGTAGTGCGCTTTATAAGTACAATTAACATAACATATAAATTCTCCCTGCTGATAAGAGTTCCTCTAAGGCAGTTGTCTGACTCCATACACTCTGAGGGCCTCATTTACAAGGCCCCTTGCGACACGTTTGGTGAAGCATATTTACAAGGCCACACAAAGCCACTTTACGTGGCTTTGCATAGCCTTGTAAATATGTTCTCCCTTTATGCAGAACACTGTATGAAAGAGGCATTCTATGGGTGTTACTGCGGGTGTTCCCACGCAACACCCTTGGAATCTGAAGCATTCCCAGAATCATGATGAATCCTAAACATGGAATACGTCAGATTCTAACGTCATCCCAGGGGTGGCGTTAGGGTGGCGATGAGAGATGATTTCATTTCTTTTAGTTTGTTCTTTTTTTATGTGTGCTGCATTGTGCATCACACATAGAAAAAGGAAATTGCATTGGTAAGGGTGGTCTCTACCTGGCCTTTATTGATTTAAAAACGGCGTTTGACCTGGTCCCTCGAGAACGCTTGTGGTCAGTTTTACGGGAGGTGGAGTTCACCTTGCCCATTTTAAACTTGTCGGCTCGTATGCACGATGGGAACTATGCTCGTATACGGTGGGGTACTAAAGACCAAAAAACTGCTAAAATCCTGGTGAATAGAGGTGTTCGCCAGGGATGTGTCCTGGCGTCCACCCTCTTCTCATTGTTTGTGAATGGGGCATGGTCCACCAATACCATTATAAACCTGTTCCCTGAAGCAGTATGAGGGTGTAGGACCCAACAACGTCAATCCCCATCTTCTCAAGCTATGTCCCTACCACAGGAAGTGGGATCGGGAGAGCCTTGAACTACTCTCCCGTCTTGCCCCTGGCTTGACAGGCGGTGCAGGAGTGATGAAATATCTTTCCCTTTTTGGACATCTGTGGCTAATAAAATTCATTGGCAGATCTGCCCCAGGGTTTGGTCTGCTCCAAATGCCCAAACGAGGGGATATCATGAACGAAATTTAAGAGGAATATGCTGTACTGGTGGGGGACCACCAATGTCCTGGTTGCTCCATGTTTTGGGTCATCAGCCTCATTGTATAAGACATCCTCTTCCCAGAAGATCCTGTGGGTTCCACTACTATCTCTTGCTCTTAAACTTCAACTTGACACCAAAGGCTTTCAAGAGTTGGGCACTCACTCTGCACTTGGCAGAAATCCTCGCTGAAGGGTACTCCTGTTCATTGCTAATCAGAGTTCTGACAGATCTCAAGGTAGTCTCTTCTCCCCCTTTAGACTCCCCCCCCCGTCAGGTTCTTCTAGGCTGTAGGAAGTGCAGAGGCTAGTTTTCCATGCCTCCTTCCCTCTCTCTTTATTGTGGTAATGGGGACCATTTTTCCAGACACCAGGCTCCCTTGCTAGGTCCCAGTGGCTACACACATACCCACTCAGACAGACTCTGTACCCTGCTGCAATTAACCCCACAGTTAACCTCTTTACCTAAACCCAACATGGCCGATACTTTCTTCCCCTGTGCAGAGCTGCTGTGCCCACCCTAGAGATGTGACCAGGGAAGTAGGCAAACCCTCCTCTATGGTCACTCAAAACTGGTTCTTTAAGCAGCTCCTCACCCACTAAGATTGGTGCCTGGTTGACTTGAGGGACAGAGGAAGGGCAACCCCTGATCATAGGACGTCCTTGTGGTACGATCTGTTCTCATTGGGAGGGGCCTATTATAGCTCTGCAGGATAGCTGTGTCTTACCACAAATACGGCTTCACGTTTAACTATTTGCTGCTAACGTTAATGAAACGGGCCTGCAACACTACGTCAGGAGTCTTCTGTGAATCTGAAATTTGGTCACTACTTGTTGGTTTCTAAAACTACTTTGGTACAAGATAAAAAATAAAATCCCACTCTTGAAGGATTTTGTTGACTATATTATCCACGATTTGGTCCAAGTTTTGCAAGACTTCCACAACATGATTTGGAACCCTCAAAATCTACTTTGAATCTGAATTCATATTTCAACCATGTAAAATTAATGACGAGTTACCATCACTTCATAGCATAGCAATTTCTTTGGAGCCTTGAGGAAGTCACAGATGTGACGAAACACATGTTGATTGATCCCGTGTTCTGTTACAACCACCGGACTATGTTTTCACAATTTAAGAGACTTCTTTTATAATTATTTGTCCCAACCTTTTTGTGTTCTCGTCCTGAATAATAATGTTAAAGAACGTGTTTAGCTAATATTTGAATTTTGTATGGACTAAATACATTTATGAACTTTTGGATAAGGAAATCAATTGTGCTTTCCTGTGCTAAAGTAGATTTCGGTCTTATTAGCCTTGACCTAATAATGTCACATACTTAAAATCTATTCATTAGGAGTGCCGGGGTATATTGTTTTGCATACATTTGGTGTCCATTCAAAGCCACCTAATTGGTACCTCTAAGCTCTGCATACTGAATATACAGCATAGAAAACTAGTAATACAAATACAATAAGAAGTGAAAGTTCCTCATTTTGGTGTGTATCCATTCCATTCTCGAATTAAAGTACTTGCAGGGATAGGACTAATATGATTGACTGCACAAGGAATGTGGAAACATAAAGTAAATTGTTATGTGTAAAGGGGTTTATGGTTTCAGTCCTGATGAAAGGCCAATTGGACATTGTAGACATAAACATGTGGCTAAAGCATGGGGACCTAACAAATACCGTAGTTCTAACATTACTCCTACATGATCACCCTGTGTTTTAACAGTGCCACAGAATACTAGACTTTGAGTTGTCTTCCTGTATACCGCTAGGCATTTTTTTCATAGTTCCCTCCCATTAAAAAACCAAAGGAGCTCCCCTGAGGTTCAAGGTAGAGGCCACACAGATACATCCAGTATTGGGTGAGGACTCCATGATGAATCATGCTACTATGAATCCTAGTGGGTGAGAGTCGTTTCGAACAAAAGGGGATAGACTCCCTTGGGCAGCAGGATTGAGAGACAATTGAGTTCTCTCTCTTGTGTGTTCAGTTAATGATTTGGAAGTGTGGTGAACCCACTGATAAAAAAACCTCTAGCTCTAAATACCTTGACTGTGTATGATTGGTCATTTAAACACATAAGGCAAGTTTTCTCCTCACCGTGGAGTTGCCATTATTAGCCCTGTTTAGGCTCATTGTTGAAGCATTGTCTAGCAGAAGAGGTTCTGAGCAGGTGTCCACCAAAGTTGCATCCCACATTTCATAGATTCCATCTTCTTCCAATTTAACATTTCCCATCTAGACACCTGCTAAAGTGAAAACTCACTTTATAGTTACAGAGGTGGAGCATGGCTCAGGAAAACTCTCAATCAATCAATGACATTTATAGAGCGCGCTACATACCCGTAGGGTCTCAAGGCGCTTGGGGGAGGGGGGGTGCCGCTACTGCTCGAACAGCCAGGTCTTCAGCTTCTTCCTGAAGGAGAGGTGGTCTTGGGTCAGGCGCAGGTCGGTCGGGAGGGAGTTCCAGGTCTTGGCGGCCAGGTAGGAGAAGGACCTTCCTCCTGTAGTCGCTCTTCGGATGCGGGGGACGGCGGCGAGGGCGTGGTTGGCTGATCGGAGGTGGCGTTTGGGAGCGTAGAAGTTGATCCGGTTGTTGAGGTAGCTCGGGCCTTGGTCGTGTAGGGCTTTGTGTGCGTGGGTGAGGTGGCGGAAGGTGATTCTTTTGTTGACGGGGAGCCAGTGAAGGTCTCTCAGATGTCCGGAGATGTGGCTGGTTCGTGGGATGTCGAGGATGAGTCTGGCTGAGGCGTTCTGGATCCGCTGGAGTCTCTTCTGGAGCTTGGCGGTGGTCCCGGCGTAGAGGGCGTTGCCGTAGTCCAGTCGGCTAGTGACGAGGGCCTGGGTGACGGTCTTCCTGGTCTCGGTGGGGATCCACCAGAAGATCTTCCGTAGCATGCGTAGGATGTTGAAGCACGCCGAGGAGACGTTGTTGACTTGCCTGGTCATGTAGAGGGAGGAGTCCAGGATGAAGCCCAGGTTGCGTGCATGGTCTGTCGGTTTGGGTGCGGTGCCCAGGGCGGGAGGCCACCAGGAGTCGTCCCAGGCGGAGGGTGAAGAGCCCAGGATGAGGACCTCCGTCTTGTCCGAGTTCAGTTTCAGGCGGCTGGTCGTCATCCACTCGGCTACCTCTTTCATCCCTTCGTGCAGGTTGGCTCTGGCGGTGGCGGGGTCGTTGGTCAGGGAGAGGATCAGCTGGGTGTCGTCGGCGTAGGAGATTATGCTGAGGTTGTGTTGACGTGCGATGGCCGCGAGGGGGCTCATGTAGACGTTGAAGAGGGTGGGGCGCAGAGAGGATCCTTGAGGGACGCCGCAGATGACTTCGGAGGCCTCTGACTTGTACGGTGGTAGGCAGACTCTCTGTGTTCTCTTCGCATCCAGTTAAAAAAAAAAGTGCGTCTTCGCCCTTTTGAGAATGGGGTGATGATTCCCATTTCAGGCCTTTTCGGATGCAAACGTGTCAACATCAGATATTTCAAAGTCTGCAATAATTACCACACTTTACACACCCACCTCCGCATTTTGAACACTCCACAGTACGATTCTTAACCCGTGAAACCTGGTAGAATTGGTGCAAGGAATAAACACAACTTTCGTGGGGGCATATTAACAAGGGCCAGCGATAATTATCGCTGGCCCCACATAGCAATAGAAATATTATCGCCGGCTATCGCTGAAAATTATCACCATGTTAACGCGATATTTACAATGCATAGCACTATGGCGATAATATTTCAGTGATAGCGGTGTTTGCCATACAACATCGCTGGTTTTCCAGCGATGTTCCATGGAAAACAATGATAACTTTGCTGATACGACCCGGTGGTCCTATCAGCATAATCCACCTACCGTTATTAGTATGCCTTAGTCTGGAATTGAACAGACGTTAAATTCCTGCTTTAAGGCAGAGGTAGCGCGATTTCGTTTTATAGCTGCACCTCCTTGTAATATCGCGAAGCTGCCTTCGCGATATTTTCATGTGTTGTTTTCACAGCCATGCCTTCTTTGCATCTCATTAGCGTTGCGAGGCATGGCTGTGGCTGTGCAAAAACAGGCTCCACATCAAGGAAACACGTGCTAGCGTTTCCTTGATGATATTGCAATATAATTATCCCCCGAAAATGTACTCTAAAGCGGCAATAATTATATCGCCAGCCCCTGCTAACATGCCCCTGAGTTTTTCACCTCGTATCTGCCCGGTGGGGTTAATTGCAGCAGGGTACAGAGTCTGAGAAAAATGAAGTCATACCCAACCCCGTAAATATGATGCCCATTGTACTGGTATATACTGGGTTCACTCTTACTATGGCATACTATAGGCGGTAAGGAGCCTCTCTGTTGCTTTGCTGAAACCTCTATAGGTTGACACTGTTCAGAATGTGTGCTACCAGCGTCCAAAGGAGTGATTTAAACTATTTGATCCTTGTGCTTCCTAATTCAGTATAAGCTCTTGCAACATTTTTTGCAATTAACATAGGCACCTCCTGGTGATTATCCTAAATTAAATAATGCTGAAAATAACAACAGTTTAATTTAAAAACAGTTGGAATCAAAAGCCTAATGACTTTTTAAACTTCAAATTTGTACATTGCTGTAGTAATTAATACCAGTGCATCCATCGCAGTATGTTCCCAGAATTTAATTATAACCAGTAAACAAATCAGTTTCCATAAATTCAGTAGGTGAAACCCCATTAAAATATTCTGTGTCCCATATTATTCATCCTTAACAGAAGAGATCACCAATGTTACAAAATAGATGATAATTGCTTTACAGTGTAAGGCATGAACACAAATTGAACCATGTATGGATGGGAAGCTATTTTTTCATGGTTAAGAAACAGTAACAATATTATGTCTAGATTTTTTTCTCTAACGACTGACAGCAAGGCGGCAAATAGCATATCTATTCCACTTTCTGTAAAGGGTGTTTGAAGATAATTCTCTCTCCAACTGTTTGCATGTAAATATAGGTATTAAACATGTTAGAAATGTTCTGGTTGGCTAGGGCAAGCGCCTAAGCCAGGCAGAAACCACCAGTCTAGTCAGTGCAATGGAGTAACACACTGAAGATAACCCCTGCTCACCCCCTTGGTAGCTTGATGTGAGCAGTCAGACTTATCCCAGAAGCAATGTGTAAAGCGTTTGTGCAACACACTCACACAGCAACGACACTCTAGGCACACCACAAAAGAAACTCTTCACATGGTTATATAAATAAATAGCCTTTGTATTACTCATAAAAACATTAGAGCATAATCACATATATACACGGTGCCACCTGATACTAAATATCAATTTACAGGGCTAATCGGGCCATTGTCATCACCATTAGAATCACACAAGTAGTAAACTATCACACCCAGTAACTATTGGTAAAGGCAATTAGCATAAATACATTATGCAAAACCTGCCCCTCTTAGGCATAAATCACATTGGGCATGCATCAAAATCAGCAGTGCAGTGCACCATTACTATACCTCATGCCGCTCTCAAGCATAAATATACTTTACATTTGGCCCCCATTTCCCTGGGAGCCCACTGGCACCCAAACGGCAATCCCAGCATCTTGACACTCTCTACCATGACTGTGTAGTAATTTGGTGAAGGCTTCTTCCTCCACTCTGGCTCGGGTCCTCCGTTGAGATTCACCTTGAGCTACCAAGCTCACAACAATGCCTCTGCCCCCAAAAGTAGGGCCATAGAGCCAAGGGTTACTCCGGCAGCTGCCCACTACAATCTGGGGCAGCTGCTACCCTGGCCACATGTTCTGACGCCGACTCAGCTTTTCACCTTGCTTTTTGCTTGCTGATATTCGTGATGGAGCGATGCTTCCCCCCGGTGCGGAGTAACAACAAGTTTCCTTCAGGATCTCCCAGACCTCCGTGGCCAGACTCACGCAGTGGAGATACTAGTGCCTCCTCAGCCACGTGGACCGTGGGCTGGATGCCTTCCTCACAGCCAGGCAAGGACCTGACTTCCGGTCCTGGGCACGTCCTGCCCTCAGCGTCTGCTTTCACCGCCTGGGCCCCGCCTACAGTCAGGCTAAGCCTCTGCCTGACTTCCGGCCCACTTCAATCGGCTGCTGGGCAATGCCCGCGGTTCCCGTTGCACTCTCCGAGGGTTAGGGAGGGGGGAGCACCTCTTGGTCACAGCTCCTCCCTTCCGTAGCAACTTCCAGTCCCACACGGGCCCCGCCTACAGTCAGGCCAAATCTCCACCTGACTTCCTGTTCTTTGGATTTCACAGAGTAAAGTCTCAGTCGGGCCCCCTCTTTTCTGACACTACAAATGACTGTGGCAACAGTGCTCCCCACGTGCTTCCACTGCGACCCTAGTTCTATGAAAATCGATGCGCTCAGTATGAGCTGGTGACCATGAGCCCACGTCCAGGGCAAGGACAGAGCACACAGCGCTCAGCCTGTCTCACCCGCCATATACCACCAGACAACAGGCAGCACTTCTCCAAGTTGCTACTGGCAACCCCAGCAGCATCCAGCTGGTCTACAGCACAAAAGACCTAGCAGTACTATTCCCAGGGCAAGGGTGCTTAGCCATCGCTATGCAGCTCAATCAGCCCAGGCAGGTCAGCACATCGGGGCTCTTCCGCAGGGCAGCAGCTTCACTCCCACAAGTTGGGAACCCCAGATTGCACTTCCTCCTGGTAGTCCGGCAGTCTACCGGCTGCCAGTAGAACCAAGCAGCACACAGCACACCTTACATGGGGTCACAGCCACAATATTTATACTATATGTGTCCTTTATTCTACACCCCTGGCACAGGCCTAAACCCAGTCCAAACCAATTCTGGGGGGCATTCAAACATGTGTTTACAGGGCACAAACTCCCTCATTAGTGTAGATTCTGGTCCCAGACTCACCACAGGGGGGCGAAGCCGGCATTGTTTACTGTAGGCATATTCCTATTCAGGGCCAGGTGCTACTCCTCCCACTACTCCAAATGCAGATCAGCCTATTCAGCCTAGTGCTGACTCACCCAGCCCCTCTGGAGCCACAGCACCTCCCCAACCCCTTTGGATTTGGATTTGGATTGGTATTTATAAAGCGCAAGCGGTCGCTCCGGAAGGAGCATCATGGCGCTATAGGTCCTGATTCCAGTCATAGAGGGGAGTGGGGGAGGCTAAATGGCGGCTTTGGACCAATCGTCAGGGAGCGTGAAAATCCAGGTTTTAACCCCTGCCACTCTAGAGCCAGACATGCAGTACACATCAGGCAGGCACAAAGACACATATTACACAGAAATACCAACTTCCAAAAGTGGCATTTCTTAAATAGTGATAATAAATCTGTGCACACCATTACGCAGCATTTATTACCACTATTCCAAACATACCAAACTTGGTCACGCTACTCCTCTCATATCAGGAATTACCACTGACACACTGAATCCCCAATGAATTCCTATGAGAGGGCAGTCTCACATCAGTGTGAAACCAAAATGTCTGTTTGTCACTACCAGGACATGCCACACAGTCACGGCACATGTCCTACCTTTTACCTACAATGCACCCTGCCCATAGGTCTAGCTAGGGCCTACCTCAGGGGTGACTGATATGTAGTGAAAGGGGAGTCACGGTTGTGGCAACCACTTTATGTGTCACTTCACAGTGGCAGTACACTGAACGTTCAGACCCTGCAATGGCAGAGGCCTGAGACAGATTTGAAAGGCTACTTTGGTGGGTGGCGCAAGCGCTGCAAGCCCACCAGTAGACTTTAATTTACTCGCCCTGGGTTTAGGAAATGCCACTTTACAATGGACTGACAGGTAAATTAAATACACCAAACATGTGTAGACCAATCTTACCATGTTTACCACAGAGAGAACATGCACTTTATACTGGACGGCAGCGCTAAAGTGCCCAGAGTCCTAAAACCACCAACACCAGGTCAGAAAAAAGACTAGGAAGAAAGCAAAAAGTTCAGGGATGAGCACGCAAAAAGAGCCCAGTCCAACAAAACAGTTTTTATATTCGCCACAATTAACACCATAGATTTGTGGCTCAAAAAGCAAGGTACATTTTGCTCATCTTTTAATTTATTTATCTGTTTTACATAGTGGCAGAATGCTGATTTTTTTTTGCAAGGGTAAAATAACGCGAGAGGAGCCTGGGTAGGTACATGCGCACACAAAGACAATGATTCCCATGGAAAATTAATTTATTCGCCTGACTTCTTCTTCGAATTACAATCAAGACAGGAACATTTTAAGGCATTGGCAAAGTGGGTCTCTGCCCATGACCTCTATCTTCTAAGGGTATCCAGAGAAATAGAGAGTGAGAATTTTCTCTATTTCACTTCTGTCTATTTCAATATCTCAACCTTTAAAACGTAAGTCAATATGGTTCACATTATGAGCTTGAATTAGTAAAAAATGGTTAGTAAAATCCAAAGTTGTTCCAAAAGGGACCTCGAAAATTCTAAAGTTAACATTGAATCACGGACCTTGGGGAGTGGCCAGGACAAAAAAGGAAATGGCCACACGCTAGTGAGCTCCAGCCACCTTGGCCCCATCCGCACACTATCATGTTGCTCTTGGCACCCATCCGCACCTCCTGCAAACTGTGCATGCTAGGGAAGGCACAACCACAGTAAGGAGCTCAACTACCCACTCACCTGCAGCACAGGCCAGATAGAGATGCTTGTACTGTGTGGCAGTAGGCCCAAGATGGCAGACAGCATTGCTGTCGAGGGCCAAGGGCATCCATTTCAGGCCGAAGCCCAAACATTTATACCCCCTGGACTAGCACATTTGCCCTGAGCTGCAACACTGCTTCCAACCTGTAGCTGCTCAGCTGGGAAGTGCCGGAGGTAAGGGGCTGCAGCAGCAGGAACTCCTTGATCTGTGCAACACCTATTGATCCCGCCTGCGGCTCCAGCCGGGGGCACAGTTGTGGAGTGGCTGGGAGCTACAGAGGGACAGGGAGGTGAGATGCCTGGATCTCCTTTGCTGGACTGGTGGCCTGATCTAGAGAGCTGGAGGCTCTCTGGGTGATGAAGGCTGCTGTGTCTGGCTGCAGCTGGGAGTTGAGTCTGGCACTGGGGAGTGTCATTGTCCACGTCAGCCTGCTGGAGCCTGGGAAGTTGAACTTTGCAACAGAGGATCTTGAGGCTCATTGCAGAAGCTGGTTTTTTGTCTCCTGCTGACTGGGAGTAAGAAAGGTGCTGAGCCCCCCCTTCGGTGGCAGCCTAAGTTGGGACCTGCTCTGCTTCCCTCTTCTCCATGTGTTGACATTGCTTTTGATGACCTGTCTGTCCTGAACCTTTGGAGTGCCTGCTCCTGTGTGAAGCCCTCCTCCCGTGGCTGAGTGAATTGGGGAGTGGGCCCATATCAGAGGTGTGTGGAACATTGTGGATCCTTGTGTCTGCCTTCGGGCTGCAACAATGGCCTACACCAGGCTGGCCAGGGAGCCTGGGGAACCTTCAGTCAGACCTGGACAATTATCCCCCATATTTGGAGGAAACGCAGGTTGAGGAGGTGGGGTTACGCATGTGAGGCATGGCTCCAGACAAACTGGATCACATTTAGCCACCAGGGAGAACCAAGAGGAACACATTGACTGTGTGGTGATTGATCTGAATCGTCTCCATGATTACCACCGTAAGCTTGATGAAAACTGCTAAGAATACATTGCAGGTTGTGGGCCCTACATTTGAAAAGCTTAAAAACCAGGAAATGTATCGAGCTGAGTGAGGGAACATGTTGGACAGGATGGTGGAGGATACTGAGGGATGGAGCAGATGCAATAATGTGTGGTTGGTGGATCTTCCTGTGGGGGTTGAATGTGATGACATGATAATATACATGGAGGCCTCGATTCGTACCATGGTACCCCTCTAGGGACTCTCTCTTTTCTTTGTCCCGGAAAGAGCACACCATGTGCTTGGGCAGCCTCCATTGCGGGGGGACCACTGCTCTCTTTGGTGGTCAATCTGATTAATTACAGGTACCGTGCAGCCCGAGCAAGTGGACTTCTTCAGGTTGACAACAGTCAGGTTGCAATCTTCCCAGACTAGACGCTGTCCATCCAGCGTAAAAGAGAAATATTCATGGAGGCAAAACGGGGTCTTCAAGACTTGGGCCTGCAGTACATGTTGCTATTCCATGCCCTCGCCAAGCTCCTTGCTAAGGAACACTCATTTTTCGATATTCCAGAGAAGTTATGGGACTAGATGAAGCAGAAGGGGAAAGGGTTATCTGGGGCCCATCCTTGCCATCTGCCCCAAGAGCAGAAAAGTAATTGACTCCACTGGGTGTGATCTGCGGGTGGCCGGCTGACCAGTACACAGATGAACCTTAGCAGTATAGCAGCCTTGGAGGCTGCAAGACACCTCATTAACTCCCCTGAGAAACAATAAGGTATAGAGACTCTGCTTTGTTTGGAGTCAGCACAGGCGCTGACCTGACATCAGATGTTGTCACATATAGCAGATTACCTCTAGACTGTTTCGCTCTTCTGGCATCCTTCCCTGTATCCAGTTGTATTCTTGCTTGCTTTGTGCCATTGGGAGGCATTGATGGACTTTGGCTCGGCTTATATGACAAGAGCGGTAGACCGCTGAACGTTGGACTTACTATTGCGGTGGAGGAGAGTGGCGGCCCCTCTATTGACCCACAAGCTGACTGCCTCCCACTAATGCCCCATGGAACAACCTTGACTTGGTAGCAGAGTTGTATCAAGATTGCTGGTTTGTTGGGTTTTGGGCACCTGACCATTGTCAGTGCGCCCTGAGTGATGGGTGTTGGGGAATGTTTGATTATATTCGTTAGGGAACCGGAGGTACAGACTGTTGCCTATTTGGGCTGTGCTCATCCTTGTGGGTTGGAAGCTGGTGCTTCCTGGGGTCCTCCAGGCTAGAAGGGGGCACCACTGGGAAAGATGTTGGGGGTGGCATGGCCTTTGTTACACTTACTCTATGGCTCCTCTGACTACTACCTACAACATCCGCATATGAAATGCTAGTGGCGTCCACTCTGTTTGTATGCACCACCAGATATACTCCTATTTGAGGAGGTGGTGCTTTGATTTTGCCCTTGACAGGCACTGAGGTCTCCAGCCTGCAGAGATGGTGGAGGGCCAGGTGTATTTTACTGGCTATTCTACCTTTGCCTGGGGCACGCTCATTATGATTCGGCCCAGGATCCTGCTCTGATGCACTACACAGAAGATAGATAAAGATGGCAGGTACATGCTTATTCGGGGTCCTCTGGACGGTGCATCGATTGACTTTGGCAGCATTTATGTCCCTAATGTCAATCAGATTGCATTCCTAGACTATTTAGCCCTGATCCTGAGCTCCACTACACGTTTGGTCAGGGTATGGGATGGAGACTAAAACTGTGTGCTGGACATCTCTCTGGACCGCTCTACCCCCTGCACCTTGATTCCCTGACCAGGAGGATCACCAAGCTCTTCCATGAGTGGGTGGTTCACTTTGGCTTACTTGTCCTTCAGAGGCATAGATATAGATATAGACTGACCGATGAATTCTCGTTTTAATCCCCAGTGCATAACTTGCTATTCTGGCTGGAAAAATTGCTTGCCTCTCCCATAGTGGCGGGGCTCTCCCCACAGACCGAGTAATTGGTAGGCATGTATTCTGACCATCACCCACTCCTTACGTTTTTAGGCTGTGAGTAGAAGCTGGCTCCAATTCATACATGAAGGCTTCACCCAGACCGGTTGCTTGACCTGTGTTCCGGGATTCCCTGAGGGACGCAATCAATAAGTACTTTCACCATAATCTGTCTGCAGCACACACTATCATGGTTTGTGAAACCTTTAAAGTGGTAATACTGTTCGGGGACACAGGCTGCAATGTGGAAATCACAGGAGGCTGAGCTTTCCCGTTTAGAGGCAACACTGCACAAGGTTCCAATGGGCTCAGTCGGGAAGCCAGACCTCTTAGAAGCACAGACTCATGGTGATGCAGCACTTAGGTCTCTTCTCCGACAAGTAACATGTAGTGAAGATACACTTGGAGGAGCGCAAAGCATGCTGACTTTTGGAATAGCTTGTCACCCGAGCCACTGGACTGGCATAGTACAGGCTACCAGAGACACTGGAGGTACTCTGCAACAGACACACCGGGCCATTCATGATATATTTGATGTGGCCTAACAGCTAGAGCTCTCGACTTGGAAGCTGGAGAACGGGGTTGGAGTCTCAGCAGGGACTGTCATCATCCTTTGATTTTGGGTGAATCACTTATTCTCCCAGTGCCTAACAAAATGAATGTGTCCATCTATGATACAACTGGTGCTCATGCAAAGTGGTCTGATACCTTTGGCTCGAGTTTGCGTTAGATAAAACTCCAAATTATAGAGACGTCTCTAGTGGAGAGGGTTTGGCTTCAGACACAGTCATTGACAGCTTATTGGACAGGGTATGCCTTCCTGTGCTCCTGGACAATCTCCCACAGTTGTTGGGACAACCGATTATGCAACCAGAGATAACGGGTGCCATCAAGGAACTGGTCAAGGAGAACACTGCAGGAATTGATGATCTCAGTCAGATTTCTATCAGCTGTATGAGGATCCCTGAGAGACTGGTTCCCCACTCCATGCCCGCAGGGAGGCTCTGCTGATATCCTTACCTAAGCCCTGGAAGGTCCCAGAGGAGTCTTCCTCCTACCAACCTCTGTTGATGCTGAACATCTATTATAAGATCTTGGCCAGCTGACTGCAGTCCTACCTGTTCCACTTGATCCCCATAGACAAGAACAGGTTTAACCCACACAGCAACAATTCCATGAATATCAGGCTTCTCCACCAGGTGCTGGATGAGACCCCTTTGGAATCCTTCCACAATGGTGTTGTTCTCTCAGTGGAACTATGGAAAGCCTTTGAAACTTTGCAATGGTGTTATATGCGGGCTGTGATGTTTTGCATGAATCTAGGGACTGAATAGGACAAATGGATTACACTAGTGTACACCGGGGTGCATGCAAGAGTTAAAATGAGGCTGAATAATTCGGACCCTCTTGAGATATGTATGGGCACCAGGCAGGGCTATTCTTTATCCCCTATGTTGTTTGCAATCATCTAACTCTGGGCGATGAACTACCCTCAATTGTGGAGTTTGTAGAGTTTTCTGCACTCCACGTTATGCAGAGATCGCGGAGTTTCAAAAAACTCTGCTTCACGTTGCGGAGTTTCTTTCCTTGTTCACGTTCGTCAACATCAAGTTGGAGACCGCGAGCGAGGAAAATCAACCTCCCGGTGAGAATTTTCCTCGTTTGCGATCATCAACATCAAGTTGGCGAGCACAAGCGTAGAAAATCAACATCCCGGCAAGATTTCTCCACACGGGGGTCAGGTTTCTCATTGCGAGTGGTCGAGTATGCTCGCGACAGCTCGTGTTGAGAAACTGCCCGTTCTCGTTGAGAAAGCTGCAGCTCGAGTAAAAATCGTTTCGAGTCGAAGAAAAGGAAATCAGGGACCGCTTGCACTCTGCATGGGGCCATTCGCAATGATTGCACAGTAAGGACAAGAATCCAGCACTGTGCAATCACCGTGAACAGCATTTTTCTATCCTACTCTGCCGCTTGCGGAGCTCTGCGCAGTGCAGCAGAGGTTTTTTTTGCCCTTTGCGGAGTTCCGCACAGTGCAACTCCAGGAACTTCACCCAGGGTTACAATCAACCTAAAGCCCTTTGGCAGCATTGTCTGGGTGAAGGGCCGTGGTAGTTGAATCACACTGCATGACAGAGAACACTGTATCTCCCTCTACGCAGACCATATGCTTTATTTTCTGCATTATCCAACATCATAGATCCAATGGGGAGCTTCCCTTATGTGCCTTTGGGTGGGATGAAGGGCCTACACATGAATTGGGAGAAGTCTCACGCATTCTCAGTGTGTGGAGGCAGCAGCAGAATTCCACTGGTGATGCAGGCCCATGGTGTCCCATGGGATCCCCGAGTGCACCAATATCAAAGAGTGAACATTTACCACAGTGATGTGGATAGCACAGAGGGTAACCTTGGGGGAGGGTTCTGATCACTGCGGTGCAGTGTCACGTTCTGGTGATCACTGAGGCATCTCATAATGGCGATGATTCTCTTGCCCAGGGTGCTATATTTTTCTGTGAACCCTCGCTCTGCATCCCTAGGTACTTGATCTGCACTCTAGTCACCTTGGTGCAGGGTGCGGGCAGATGTAGATCCTCTCTGTTTGTCCTCCACCACCCATTCAGGGAGGAGGGCATTGGGGTCCTCAACCTAGAGCTGTATCATGCCATGGCTAAGATTCAGCGGTTTGCCAAAGTGCTTCTGGGCATCCATCAAGATGAACTGGCATGCTACAGTGGCCCATACATGTTGGGGGCTCTGATAAATGTCCCTTTTAGTGAAAGGACATCTGGACCTGTGCCTGCTCCTTAAATGGTTGTGGATAGCCCTGCATAGCTGGAAAAAAATGCAATAAGTCTGTGAGGTGCTCCCAGCCCTATTCCCCGGCAGTCCCTTTGGTTGGTATTTTCAGTTCCTTAGGTGAGTTCTTCATGGGAAGAAGGCTTGCCACTTGGACAGCGATGGACCTAACTACGATTGGGAAATACTTTTATGAGGTTAGCTGTGTCCAATGGCAGAGCTGGTGGCAGATGCCAGCTTTCCTGCCTAACAATTCCTGATGTATCCTGCCATGACCCAGGCGATCGATGCGATGATAAAGAGTATAAGCTTGCTCCCTGGGTGTGATACAGGGGTGAGGCCTCACCACTTAAACTACAAGACGAGGGGGGCTAACAGGTCCCCAGGCTCAGGCAATCTCAGCATCAACCCCAATCAGTGCTAGAGCTCCCTGGATGTCAAACCCTGGTCTGTCATGCTCATGCTCAATCCATCAAGCATCAACGACACAGAGAACATGCACTCCGACTCGTAAGGGTGAACACACTCGGTTGACCTGGACATTCATAGCAGTACTAGACAGCAATACAACTAGTGAGGGCAAAGAGAGGGGCCCCAGTCCTCCAGGATCGGACAATGAAGGGAGAGCGTATGCTCAGGCAGCCGAAGGAACAACAGAAGCTTTCATCCCAAACATTTGAGAGACAATCGTCCATATGGACAATTTTTACCACTGCGACGCAATTGTACGGAGATTACCAACTTCAAGTCCCAATTAAATGATATGCGAAAAAAACTTGAGATGCGACAATACCCGGATAAAATAATAAATCAAGCTTACAAACGGGCACGCAATAACTGCAGGGAAAGCCTACTTGAGAAGACCCAGTCCAAACAAGAAGACAAACGACCCTTTTGTATCACCACGTACAACACAAACTCCAACCAGGTGACTAAAATAGTGACAAAACATTAGAAATTTCTAAACAGTGGAGGTCTAGACATCCCAAAACTAATGTTCTCGCACAGAAGAGGCAAAAGCATTTGAGATATGTTGGTCCACACCAGACCACAAAAGAGGGAAGAATCACACCTATCCACTGGTATGGGAAACTTACAAGGCCGTAACCCCTGTGGTAGGTGCAAAGTGTGTCACTTCACCAAAAAAGTAAGGATCTGAAATTCCAAAATGGCACTTCATGGGAACAAAGGAAGTTCACCACATGCAATAGCCACAATGTTGTTTACCTAATCATGTGTTAATGCAAAGTTGAATACGTTGGCATGACCACGAGACCAGTCAAAACAAGAATTGGTGAACACAAGAGCAACATTAAATGTAAAACAATTAGCACCAAAATGGCTTCACATTTCCTAGACAAAGGCCGCAAGCCAGAAGACATCTCATGGACTATAATTGAACAAGTCAACAATGACAAATACCTCTTTGAAAAAGAGCAGAGATGGTTATTTCGTCTTAAAACCAACCTCAAGGGCCTGAACGATGAAATCCCGTGGGGGCAACTGTGATGTCAGTAGAACCCTGAACCAACACACAAGGAATCTGAAAAACAGGCACGGATTGCATCACGTGCAGTAATCACTTGTGTGTCCTACATAATAACCAGTAATACGCAATCTTACCCCCCCACCTTCCCTCGATTTTAGAAAAAGAGAGAGTAAGCATCAGACGGATCAAGAGTGCAAAAACTCAACAAACACTATTGCTTCATATCACCATGAGAAAATAAAAGACTTGGCACGTTGTTATAAGTAAGTCAGATGATAGCAATGATTTAAACCAGAATCAATCAACTTTTAAACAAACCCACAGATTCTGTGTCCACATTTTTACTATCACCCTAATTAAAATCAACTTGGGACAATGGTCCAACATCAGGAAATAATAGAAAGCAGGTCACACACCATCGATATTCCTGGTAGGACCTACCAACTTGGCAGGCCACCAACCAGGAAGCAAACATTAAACTGAAGAACGATGTGCCGATACCGTCGGCCATTTTTGTTTACGTTCTAGCTCTTCGAGCCTGATAACACACTTCCGCTATTCCAACGGATGTGGAGGCGGCTGACCAGCTCTCAGAGACGCCTCATTCTTGCAGTTTTTCCTTCATAATGAGCGATATATACCACAGAGTCAGTTACATGAAGGTAACCCATGGAGCAGCACTGAGGCGTAATGGGGAGGTATTACCTGAGGTATTACCTGAGTAAGACTACGGCCAGAAGTCTCTAATCTATGGCCCACTTAACCTGCAGCTTAGACTTATCAGTAACGCTTACTCTTCACAGTGACAGCATGAATAATCCTCTGATACCAAGCTCAAGGGGCACGTTTACAATTAAGAAATGTAAGTATACTTGAAAAACTTTTTTTAGAAAATCAAGTGATAGGCTTCTGGAAAGGTTGCTTTCAATCAATCCAATCAGGAGTTTGTTAAAGCGCGACTACTCACCCGTAAGGGTCTCAAGGCGCTAGGGGTGGGGGGGTGGGGGGGTGCAGGTTCCATTCCATCAAGGAGGGGGTCTGTCAAAGAGCCAGGTTTTGAGGTTTCTTGCGAAGATGGGAAGCGATGTTGTCTGTCTGAGGTGGAGCAGAAGGGCGTTCCATGCTTTGGCCGCGAGGAAGGAGAAGGAGCGGCCTCCCGATCTGGTCTCTCTGGTGCAGGGGACCACGGCGTAGGAAAGCTGGGCTGATCGTAGGGTCCTTTGGGGTGCGTGGAATTTGAGTCGGCTGTTCAGGTATGCTGGTCCGGTGCCGTGGAGGGCCTTGTGTGCGTGGGTGAGCATCTTAAAGGTGATTCTCGCCTCGACGGGGAGCCAGTGGAGTGTGCGCAGGTGCTGGGAGATGCGGCAGTGTTTTGGCAGGTTGAGGACCAGTCTTGCGGCAGCGTTCTGGATGTTCTGTAGCTTTCGGATGAGGTTTTTGTTTATTCCGGCGTAGAGTGCGTTGCCGTAGTCGAGTCTGCTTATGACCAGGGCGTGAGTGACTGTCTTTCGGTGTTCGAGGGGGATCCATTTGAAGGTCTTACAAAGGAGGCGGAGGGTGTGGAAGCAGGAAGATGAGACAGAGTTGATCTGGCGGTCCATTTTGAGCTCGGAGTCCAGGATGATTCCCAGGTTGCGTGCGTGGTCTGTGGGGGTTGGCCAGTAAGGTGCGGATGTCGTCTGTTGTGGCGAGGAGGGCGGTTTCCGTACTGTGGTTTTTTCTGAAGCCGGATTGGGAGGAGTCGAGGATGTTGTGTTCTTTAATGAATGTGGCGAGTTGGCTGTTGATGGCTTTCTCGATGACTTTCGCTGGGAACGGGAGCAGGGAGATGGGTCTGTAGTTTTTGAGGTCGGTGGGGTCCGCTGAGGGTTTCTTTAGGAGGGGGTTGACCTCGGCGTGTTTACAGTCGTCGGGGAACGAGGCGGTCGCCAGGGAGCGGTTGATGGTTTGGCGGAGCATGGGTGCGATGGTGTTGGCGGCTCTGTTGAAGATGTGGTGGGGGTAGGGGTCCGTGGGGGCCCCTGAGTGGATTGACTTCATTGTATTCAGTGTGTCTTCGGTGGTTTCCTGGTGTCGGGGGTGGTTGGTGAGGGTTCAGTGTGTTGGTTGTCTTCGTCGAAGTTGTCGTAGATGCTCTTGATTTTGTGGTGGAAAAAGATGCTGAGTTTGTCGCAGAGGTCTTGTGAGGGAGGGATGTCGGTAGACTCGCTGGTGGGTTGGGCGAACTCCTTGATGATGCTGGAGAGTTCCTTGCTGTTGTGTGCGTGGGTGGAGATTCTGTCTTCAATCGCTTTTTTCCTCGTTTCTCTGATGAGTTGATGGTGGGCGTTGGTGGCAGCTCTGAAGTTGTTGTGGGCTTATGTGGATTTGGTGTTTCTCCAGGCCTTTTCAAGGCGGCGGCATGTGCGCCTGGACTCTCAAAGTTCGGTGGTAAACCATCTGGCTTTCTTGGCACGGGCATTGTTTTTCTTGAGGGGGGCTATGGTGTTGGTGCTGTCCGAGATCCATCTATGCAGGGTTCGGGCTGCGGTGTTGGGGTCGTCGTTTTCCGCGATGGTTGGGGTGGAGTTGTTGAGTGAGGAGGTGAGCTGGTCATGGGTGATTTTGGTCCAGTTTCTTTGTGGAAGCAGGTGCTGGTGTCTGTGGATGGTGGGTGTTCTGAAGGTGAAGTGGACGCAACAATGGTCGGTCCATGGGAGTTTGGTGGTGTGGCTGAAGGTGATGGAGTTTCCTATAGTGAAGAGGGGGTCGAGGGTGTGTCCTGCTGAGTGCGTGGGCTCTGTCATGATCTGGCGGAGTCCAATGTTGTGGAGGTTGTCCAGGAGGGATGTGGTGTTGGGGTCCAGTTGATTGTCGAGGTGGAAGTTGAGGTCTCCCAGCAGGGTGTAGTTGGTGGATGCGATGGCCTGCGGGGAGATAATGTCCGTGATGGAGTTGGCGAAGGGTCCGCGGGGTCCAGGGGGTCGGTAGATGAGGGTTCCTCGGAGGGCTGCGGTGGGGCTGGCCAGTATCTTGAAGTGAAGGTGTTCCATCAGTTCTGTGGACTCGTCAGGGAGTGTGCTCAGGCGGAGGCTGCATTTGTGGACGATGGCGATTCCTCCTCCTGGGTGGATGGGGCGGTCCTTCCTGGAGACCTTGTATCCTTGGGTGATGGCGATGGCGATGTCCGGTCCCGAGGTGGTGTTGGTCCAGGTTTCGGTGAAGAATGCTACGTCTGGGGTGGTGCTGTCGAGGAGGTCCCAGATTTCTGATGCGTGTTTGTGGAGGGATCGGACGTTGAGGAGGATGCATTGCAGGGTCTTCGGTTCGGTTGTGTTCTTGTGGGCGGGTTGTGCTGGATCCGTGTTCTTGGCGGTGCTGCAGGTGTGCCGGCAGCGGTGACAGCTGAAGGGTCCATGGGTGTGGGCTGGTGATGCTAGCTTGCAGTTGTTGTTGCAGCCTGGATGGAGTGCGTGGAGTGCTGCTGGGTCGTAGCGTTGGTGGGGCGGAGGTCCAGGGTTCCTGGTGCTGGTTGCAGACGAGTCGCAGACGGGGGCAGACGTGCTTGCCTTTGACGCGCCTTCGGTGCACCAGCGGCGCGCCCGCAGCCTGCGGCCGCTGCGCGGCAGCGCAGTGGCCGCCATTAAGTAGGGGTCGGGGAGGGCTGGACAGCTGGGAGGCGGGGAGGGGAGCTGGATTGGGCCGGTCGTGCTGAGGGGGGAGGGGCCGCGGGGGCAGCAGCGGCGGGGAAAGGTAAAGGGAGGAAAGAAGGGATAAAGAAAAAAGGGAAAATAAGCAGAAATAAGGCACAAAAGAGCAGAGATGCAGAAAAGAGCAGAAAGGTGAAAAATAGAAAGGGTAAAAAAACGAGTGAAAACGAGTGAAGGAGCAGAGGGAGAGAAAGGGAAAATGGGCAGAAATAAGGCACAAAAGAGCAGAGGTGCAGAAAGGTGAAAGATAGAAAGGGGAAAAAACAAGTGAAAACGAGTGAAGGAGCAGAGGGAGAGAAAGGAAGAATGGGCAGAAATAAGGCGCAAAAGAGCAGAGGTGCAAAAAGGTGAAAGCTAGAAAGGGGAGAAAAACGAGTGAAGGAGCAGAAAGAAAGAAAGGAGACAGAGGTCCACTGGACCACCAGGGATGAGGCGCAGGGAAACCTGCGGGTGGAGGGGGGCCTCGATCACCAACACTGAAGAGTGCAGGGGCAGGGGCACCTCACTTAATGGTGGAGCTGCAAGGGTGGGAGAGCAATTTCACTCAAAATGAGTCAGTGGTCTTGCTCGCCTGTCCCAGTAGTGGCCGCCATTAAGTAGGGGTCGGGGAGGGCTGGACAGCTGGGAGGCGGGGAGGGGAGCTGGATTGGGCCGGTCGTGCTGGGGGGGAGGGGCCGCGGGGGCAGCAGCGGCGGGGAAAGGTAAAGGAAGGAAAGAAGGGATAAAGAAAAAAGGGAAAATAAGCAGAAATAAGGCACAAAAGAGCAGAGATGCAGAAAAAAGCAGAAAGGTGAAAGATAGAAAGGGTAAAAAAACAAGTGAAAACGAGTGAAGGAGCAGAGGGAGAGAAAGGGAAAATGGGCAGAAATAAGGCACAAAAGAGCAGAGGTACAGAAAGGTGAAAGATAGAAAGGGGAAAAAACGAGTGAAAACGAGTGAAGGAGCAGAGGGAGAGAAAGGGAGAATGGGCAGAAATAAGGCGCAAAAGAGCAGAGGTGCAGAAAGGTGAAAGATAGAAAGGGGAGAAAAACGAGTGAAGGAGCAGAAAGAAAGAAAGGAGACAGAGGTCCACTGGACCACCAGGGATGAGGCGCAGGGAAACCTGTGGGTGGAGAAGGGCCTCGATCACCAACACTGAAGAGTGCGGGGGCAGGGGCACCTCACTTAATGGTGGAGCTGCGAGGGTGGGAGAGCAATTTCACTGACAATGAGTCAGTGGTTTTGCTCGCCTGTCCCCGCAGTGGCCGCCATTAAGTAGGGGTCGGGGAGGGGAGCTGGATTGGGCCGGTCGTGCTGGGGGGGGAGGGGCCGCGGGGGCAGCAGCGGCGGGGAAAGGTAAAGGGAGGAAAGAAGGGATAAAGAAAAAAGGGAAAATAAGCAGAAATAAGGCACAAAAGAGCAGAGATGCAGAAAAGAGCAGAAAGGTGAAAGATAGAAAGGGTTAAAAAACGAGTGAAAACGAGTGAAGGAGCAGAGGGAGAGAAAGGGAAAATGGGCAGAAATAAGGCACAAAAGAGCAGAGGTGCAGAAAGGTGAAAAAAACGAGTGAAAACGAGTGAAGGAGCAGAGGGAGAGAAAGGGAGAATGGGCAGAAATAAGGCGCAAAAGAGCAGAGGTGCAGAAAGGTGAAAGATAGAAAGGGGAGAAAAACGAGTGAAGGAGCAGAAAGAAAGAAAGGAGACAGAGGTCCACTGGACCACCAGGGATGAGGCGCAGGGAAACCTGCGGGTGGAGGAGGGCCTCGATCACCAACACTGAAGAGTGCAGGGGCAGGGGCACCTCACTTAATGGTGGAGCTGCGAGGGTGGGAGAGCAATTTCACTGACAATGAGTCAGTGGTCTTGCTTTGTTCTCTCCCCTGATTTTTGAAAAAGCATCTGTGTGATTCTGACATAGAGAAATTGGTGGGAGGTTAGTGGTTTTATCGGGGACAAAGAAAATTTGAACCTCGTTTTTTAATCTTAGTATGGCAACTGTTATTTGCTGCTGCTATTTTTAGGTTTTCTTTTAAAAACCAAGTGCACCTTACCCCTAGCTCCTGGGTGGCACTGCTGGGGGGTAACCACGAGACAGCGGCCATCTTGGACGCGACTCGCGTTGTTTGCGGCCAGCGTTCCAGATGACGCGCGCTGCACGCCGGCTTCAGGCAAACTTTATTTAGCCGAGCTTGTGTGGCAGAGCGGCGCTTCTGGAAAGGTTGCTTTGTTCCCTCGTCTGATTTTTGAAAAAGCATCTGTGTGATTCTGACAGAGGGAATTTGGGGGGAGGTTAGTGGTTTTATCGGGGACAAAGAAAATTTGAACTTCGTTTTTTAATCTTAGTAAGGCAACTGTTATTTGCTGCTGCTATTTTTAGGTTTTCTTTTAAAAACCGAGTGTACCTTACCCCTCACTCCTGGCTGGTACTGCGGGGGGGTTACCACGAGACAGCGGCCATCTTGGATGCAACTCGCATTGTACGTGGTCAGCATTCCAGATGACGCACGCTGCACACCGGCTTCAGGCAAACTTTATTTAGCCGGGCTTGAGTGGCAGAGCGGCGCTTCTGGAAAGGTTGCTTTGTTCTCTCCCCTGATTTTTGAAAAAGCATCTTTGTGATTCTGACAGAGAGAATTTGGGGGGGAAGTTAGTGGTTTTATCGGGGACAAAGAAAATTTTAACCTCATGTTCTAATCTTAGGAGGGCAACTGTTATTCGCTGCTGCTATTTTTAGGTTTTCTTTTAAAAACCAAATGCACCTTACCCATCGCTCCTGGGCGGCACTGCTGGGGGGTTACCACGAGACAGCGGCCATCTTGGACGTGACTCGTGTTGTTCACGGTCAGTGTTCCAGAGGATGCACGCTGCACGCCAGCTTCAGCCACACCTTTTAAAGTTTATGCCTGCTCAGATGCGCAGTGGACGAGCGCAGCGGGTGCGCGCTGATGGCGCGCCTAAGGCAAGCCCTTCTGCGACCATCAGCGCCAAGTCAGCGCTCAGGGTGAGTCGTTCTGCCCGGTATGGCATGGGGAGCGACGTCAATGTCATTATTCATTTTACGAGTGAGGGGCTGAAATCCCTGAAACCCCCTTCCTGTCCGTCCCATAGAGTTTGGTCTATTGGTCCTTCTAGTGACTATGCTTGTGTGGACTGTGGTTTTAGATTCGCGTCAGAGCCCTAGGCAACGGATATACCTGTTGACACATCTACGGTGGGGAACATTAGTGCCTGCCTCATCAATGCCAGATCGGTGAAGAAACATTATGTTGATGTTGCTGATTTGATTACTGACAATGGCTCAATGGTTAGAGCCGCAGACCCAGGGCCGGACTGGGAACCGAAACCGGCCCTGGCAAAGTGCTCGGCCGGCCTCACCCTCCCCCCAGGGGGTGGATTGGGGTGCGACCGTGCTCTTTGCCAGGGCCGGTTTTCGCCGATTTTGTTACAGGGCCGTTTTTGCAGCTATGCTGCAAAAAACGGCCCTGTAACAAAAACGTCCCCCTGCGGCCCAAAACCGGCCCCCACACATGCGGCCAACCGGGGGATTGCCCGGTGCCCACAACGGCCAGTCCGGGCCTGCGCAGACCCTGATGCAGAGGGATATATGACGGTACAACGCGTACCGTCACAACGCATACCTTTACAACGCGGCCGTGACAACGCAAGTCATTACCACGACTTGCGTTGGGGGGGCGCGGATTTCGAATAGTTTAATTTACTATTCTAACACCAGTCCCCGTGGACCCTAGGGAAGGTGTTAGGATAGTAAATTATCTATTTTTAGACCTTGAGCGCCCTCCAGCGCAAGTCGTGGTAACGACTTGCGTTGTCACAGCCGCGGTGTAAAGGTACCGCGTTGTGAAAACATCGTTGTAAACGATGTTTACCGATGCAGAGGTCTGGCCCGGGACCAGGGTTCAATACCTGCCTCGGCGGGTCTTGGGCTCAATTTCCTCGGACCTGATAATTCTCGCCTCGGTGCCTATTCTAATCATGGGCCCCACTCTGCAACTCTGGGCAATAGCTTGCTTAATCTCCAAAACGGCCCCAACAGCGCTAGGATGCCTGGCTTCACCTTGGAGGTGCCCAGGAGTGGGCACTTTACAGGGAAAAGCCAGGAAGGGTTCCACATCGGTATGCGTACAAGTACCTTGGGGGTTGATACGTGTGCTATACAAACACTAAACTACATTAACTATTACATTATAACTGTCTGGACATTTTGTTTGTCACTGAGACTTGGTTTGATGCCTACTCTAACCCTATAGTGGTACTGGCCACACCTGCTGGTTTTAAAGTTCACGGGTGGATCGCCAGGTAGGCAGAGGTGGTGGCCTAGCCATCTGGTATAGGGAAGGCTGGACCCTTCACAGTGAACTATCCTCCCTTTTGGGGGACTGTGAGGTTCTAAATTTCAGCTTACAACTTTCTGCCCACTTTACTCTTGGGGGGTCCAAGAGTTTTTTGGATTCTTGTGGGGACGCACTGGCTGAGCATGCATTGCGCTTCTCAAAGTTTGTGTTTCTTGGTGATGTTAATATCCACCTTGAGCACATTGAGGTGTCGGATTCTTTAGCTCTCTTGGACGCCTTCCATTTGGCGAATCTCCCACAAAGAGTCCTGTTTCCCACCCACATTGGAGGGCACACCTTAGACATCATCGGGGCTAACTTCCCTATATTGGTGAAGAGGCCGAGGCCGGTTGCTTGGTCGGATCACTTTCCCACATTCTTTTCTCGGGCATTGAAGAATCCTTCTCGACTGGCCTACTGCCATCGCCTCCCAGCCTTTAGGAGAATAGACCCAGGTGTGCTGAGTGCTTCCCTGGCTGTTTCAAGACCCTCTCTTTCGGGGGATTTGGAGGATAATGTATCTCAGTTTGCTGATTGGATTACTAGCTTGGTGGCTTCCCTGTCTGCACCTTGTCAGTCTAAGCTGAGGAGAGAGTCCCCCTCCAAGCCTTGGTTTTCCTCCAAGCTGAGGACTCTGAAACATGTGTGCAAAATAGCAGAGAGAGCATGGCGTGCCTGTGGCTACCATCCAACTGACAAAAACACTCTTAGAGCTAAACAAAAACTCTATTATGCGGCTATAGGAGAGGCCAAAGGCCAGTATTATGTCACTCGCATTGAGCAAGCCAATAACAACCCCAAAGAAATCTTATCTATTGTGCAGAGTTTTTGGGCCCCGAGTGTCCAGGTGGCAGTCACACCTGTTTCAGAAACCTGGTGTAACACCTTGGCGTCATTCTTGAGGGACAAAATAATCAGTATCCAAGAGTCGCTATCCATTTCTCCGAGGAATCTCGAAGCGGTTTTATCTTTGCCTATAACCAGGGCTGAGCTGACCTCCACCTTCTCAGAGTTTAGGCCGGTTGATTCTGCCAGCTCTCTCAAAATCCTTAAGGCCCTTAAGTCTGGCTCACCCAACGACCCTTGTGCAGCCAGGCTTTTGTCTGATCTGGCAGACACCATAAATACAGAAGTGAATCTTATGGTCAACAAATCACTATGTATGGCACGTGTTCCTAAGGCTTGGAAACATGCTCTGATTCTTCCATTACTTAAGAAGCAGTCACTTGACCCATTGGTGCTTGAAAACTATCACCCTATCTCGCTACTACCAAGTTTGGCAAAAGTATGCGAGAAGGCTGTCACTTTCCAACTCACCAATTTTGTTGAGTGGGCAAATCGGCTTCATCCGGCTCAGTCTGACTTCCGTGTTTCCTATTGCACGGAATCCGCATTGCTACAGGTCACTGAGGCAATCCAGGAGTGTTTGGATGCCGGCAGGAGAGCAGCATTGGTTATGCTAGATCTCTTGGCAGCATTCAATACCGTCCCTCATGCCATGCTCCTCAATCGCTTGTCAGAAATAGGCATTTCTGGCAAGGCTCTTCAATGGATTAGCGCCTTCTTGGAAGGTCGGCAGCAGCAGGTCTGGCTCCCTCCTAGTGCCTCTGCATCATCGCCTGTGACTACTGGGGTACCGCAGGGGTCATCACTTAGCCCTCTCCTGTTTAACATCTATGTGACTCCGCTGGTGTATCTTGCGGAGTCACTGGGGGCTAAGGTAATGGCATATGCAGATGACACCCAGTTGTTGTTTACTTGGTACAAGGCGGAAGACTCCGTTAGGAGGACAGCTCAACACTGTTTGTCCTCAGTCTTCCACTGGTTGGCAAATGCACAGCTGAAATGCAATGAAGTGAAGTTGGAGGTGCTGTTGTATGGCTCTTTCCCACCGGATTTCAGAGATGTTTTGGCCTCCTGGTTTCCCCCGCCCTTCTGAGAGAAAAGACGCCCTAAAAAACCTCAGTGTCTGGTTCGACGAAAATCTGAACTTTGTGACACAAGTAAAGAAATTGTCCGGCATCTGCTTTGGCATATTGAAAAGCTTGAGGAAGTTTCTTCCCTTTTTGCCATGCACTTCCAGAGAAACAGTGGTCCGGGCATTGATTGTGGCCTGCTTGGATTACGCCAATGCCCTCTTGGTCGGCTGTCCGGGTTTCCTTGTGAAAAAACTGCAAGTGGTGCAAAAATCGGCGGCCAGACTTCTTGTGGGTCTGTCATCCAGGCACAGGGTTCGGACACATTTGTGTTCTCTGCACTGGCTCCCAGTTGAATCTCGCCTGAAATTTAAAATGTTGACAATTACTCAACGGGCCCTTTATGGCCTAGGTCCCATCTATCTGCAAAAGAGATTTGCCTTCTATACACCAGGGAGACAGCTATTCTCCTCTGCTCAGTTGCTGATGCAGACCCCGAAGTTCAAGCGCCAGCATCTTGGAGGAAATTCCTTTGTGCGCAGGGCGGGTCTGGCCTGGAATATGTTGCCCCTAGCCTTGCCAGGAACACAAGATCCATTGCTGTTTAAGAAGAAACTTAAAACGTTGCTCTTTTAACCAGATGAGTGTGCATTTCTTTCCTTTCTGAAGCAATCGCCGGGACACTTTTGAGTAGCCGTGAGCTCTATAAATTAAATATAACATAACATAACATGTATGCAATTACAAACAATGTTGTTTTCTTACGTTTTTTTACCATTTTAAATTGATAATGTGCTGCTATTTGTACACTCTACCAGCTGTACGCAGGCCTAAGGTGCGCCGCCCATTTGTATATTTTCAAAGAAAGGGTTGTTTTTCAGAAACAATCGGCACTAGAAGCAGTTCACAAGCCCCTTGGAATTGCACCAGTTTTACTAGCAACCAGCACCTATACCTAAGAAAGTCAAAACATCCGGTCTTGGTTTCAAAAGAATGAGGGTATTATGTGTGTGTGAGTCCTTTATTTCAACAAACCAACGGCGAAATGATCTCAAATAATGACGAATTACGCCAGTTTAAACATATGGATCGCAAAACATAGAATCCGTAAAAGAAAAAAGACTATGAGAAAAATATATCACTTCTTTCTACAGGTCGAATATAAATCCACGTGATGGTGAGGTGTTATTTAAAAAAATCATCAAAGTAATTTGATCCTTTATTTCTTGATTTTTTCCCTTTGTTTCCTTTTCTTTCAGAGACCAAATTGAGTCATTTTTTCTAAGGGTCTACTCATGCCCAGGAATAAATAGACTAGATTATTTTTGCAAGTCTATTTTATGAAAGTAGGCATATGACACAAAAATTAGTTTTCTGAGTCAACCAAGTAGGGCATAGTAAATAACACTACCACAACCCCTTTTTAACATTTCCAGCTAGAGAAATTGTTTTTTCTACTAGCCAGGGAATTTTTAAGATTTCACATTTTCCATCTTTCACATAATCCTTCCACCCCCTACCACTCACATTGTTTTCGCACCACACATAGCCTATCTTCATAACAACAAGTGCTCCCGTGTAGTCCGAGGTAGTAGTACGCCCCGCCCTGTAGAGGGATGGGAAAACCCCCATGATGAAGCATGACACTATGGGAATCATAGTGTATGAGGGGTATTTTAAACACACATAGTGCTTTTCCTTGTCATCCTCAAGGATCAGCAATACTCACTGTATCTACATCTCACTATATCTAAAATAAAAAAACAATAAAAAACAATTTGATAGAATCTTATTGATTGTAAACATTTGAACTGGTTAATTCTATCATACTACCTCTACCCTCCCCCTTTTGGTTCATTTAGATACTCACACTGAGATGGACAACAGGGGCACATACAGCCATTCAGCAAGCAATCACTTTCCTGGCACCTGCATGACCAACATACTACGTCACTGTATCGCTGACAATGTAACACACTTCAGTCATACCTACAACTGCAGGCAAGGAGACCTGTGACATTGGGACACACACTCCTTCCCCCTGGAGACAGCATGTGGAGAAGCGTGGCTCAGTGGTTAGAGGCGGCAGACCCAGAAGCTGAGATCGGCCGTGGACCAGGGTTCGATTCCCCTCCTCGGCGGGTCTCGGGCTCAGAAATTCCACGGAGTCGACAATTCTCGCTCTGGTGCCTACTCGACTCACGGGGTCACACTCTGCGACTCTGGGCAATAGCTTGCTTAATCTCCACTACGGCCCCTCGCGGCGGGATGCCTGGCTTTCACCTTGTGGATACCCTGCCGGGGTATCTCACAGGGGAATACCAGGACGGGTTCCCTAAGCAAGCGCCTTGAGGCCCCTGGGTTAAAGTGCGCTATATAAATTGAAACACATTTACATTTACATGTTTGTCAGTACATGACACAACCCCACACCCTCAGGCATATACTGCATTAGTCCAAATACATGTGTGCCCCCCCTGCCCTACACCTCTGCTTTTGAGGACTACTACAAAATTTGGGGCACCATATAGCCTTGGATACAGTGTGAGCACCTCATCCACAAGGACCTCCAGCTCCTCACTTTTGAATGGACTGGCACGGATCTTCTCTGTCCTTGCCATCCCTGTGGATATGGAACACCTGTGGTTGAATTTGGTGGTGAGGAGCATCAGGCAGCAGTCCCTTGAGGCAGCAGCAGATGAGGGGTCTCAGGCAGCAGTCCCTGGAGGCAGCAGCAGATGAGGGGTCTCAGGCAGCACTCCCTGGAGGCAGCAGCAGATGAGGGGTCTCAGGCAGCAGTCCCTGGAGACAGCAGCAGATGAGGAGTCTCAGGCAGCAGTACCTGGAGGCAGCAGCAGGTGAGGGGTCTCAGGCAGCAGTCCCTGGAGGCAGCAGCAGGTGAGGGGTCTCTGGCAGCAGGCTCTGGGATCAGTGGAAATGTGAGGCTAACTACCACACATATATACCCCCAGGGAGTCGTTTCAAAGGTGCCAAGCTGCAACAATTGGTTGTCCAGGTCTGCCTCTTTCAAAAGCATCCAATGACCGCCTCTGTGGTGGGGGAGTACGCCTACCGCGGATTTACAAAATTGCATCATGCCACCGCAGTCATTGTTCCCATTGGCTCTAGGGCATGCTCCATGGCGGGGACACACTGCTGGGGACAGGCGGTAGCTACTACGAATTGGGTGGCGGAGCATGCCCACCTCCAATTGGGCATGTCTCCATGCTAATGACTACCGCACCTGTGTGAATGAGGGTACTGATGCCACACCGCTGGGGACAGGCGGTAGCTAACACGACTTGGCTGGTGGAGCATGCCCACTGCCATTTTGACATGTCTCCATGCCAATGACTACCGCACCTGTGTGAATGGGGGTCGCTGATGCCACACCGCTGGGGACAGGTGGTAGCTACCACAATTTGGGTGGTGGAGCATACCACCACTAATTGGGCATGTCTCCATGCCAATGACTACCGCACCTGTGTGAATGGGGGTGCTGATGCCACACCACTGGGGACAGGCGGTAGCTAATGCGATTTGGCTGGTGGAGCATGCCCACCGCCATTTGGGCCTGTCTCCATGCCAATGACTACCGCACCTGTGTGAATGGGGGGTGCTGGTGCCACACCTCTGGAGACAGGCGGTAGCTACAGCAATTTGTGGAACATACATTGGCGAGGGACATCGTGCACACTTCAACAGTGCACAGTGGCCACATGGTGAAGGGCACATCATTGTGCACACAATGCCAATGTTCCATTGACTCCACTGGTGCCTACATATGCCATGGTTGTGTATGTGTGACGTAGATTGGTCTGTAGTCCCTTACATGTCACAAATAAATCAATTGGTCGATGAGATAGGACAGTGTTGTAGTGGACTCTATAATGTTTACACATATCAATGTGCTGAGGTGCAGTGATTACCTTGGCAATGCTTGTCTCACTGTATGTTGTAGTTCCTTACATGTGTTCTTCTGTCTGCTCATACATGTAATTGTCAGTTTACCACCAACTGTGGTCATTGTGTTGTGGATGTGTGCCAAGTTTGATAGATGCATTGAGGTGTGACAGGTACAGCAGCTAAGTATGAGACAGTGGTGTTGATTTGTTACACATTGGCTGGATGCCACGCTCCCAGTCGGGCACATGTGAAATGTAGCCATATCACTATGTGCATTCACATTGACCTATGTGTTATTAGAGGGACTTGTGTATTGTAAATAGAGAGGTGGGAACTTTGTGTAGCTCAAACGTCCACCCATGTAACCTGGTGTGTCACTCAATTATTAAAGTCAGTCTTTGTTTTTGCTGTGTCATTCAGAATGTGATATGCTGTGGCCATCTCATGATGTATTTCATTGACATGTGTCCACTTTTATCTCAACTAGGAGGAGGCCAAATCTGATTCATCACTTAACAGTGCTGGAGGACATGAAGGATGTGGCGATCATTCTCAAATTCCGTCTTGATAGGGCCACCCTGAAAACCCTTTGTGATGTGTTGGAGCCCCATCTGCAGCCTCGCCGGACATATCCAACAGCTTTCACCTCAACTTATAAAGTGATGGCAGCACTCCATTTTTTTGCCACTGGATCGTTCCAGGAGACAGTGGCCAGTGCTGGTGGGATGTCTCAACCGATGTTTAGCAGCATGGTGCTGTGTGATGTTCTCTCCGCCATGATGGTATACAAGGACATATATATCCATTTCCCCAGGGGTGCTGAATTGCCAGTTATGAAGGGGGACTTCTATCTCCTTGGTCAAATCCCCCATGTTGTTGGATCCTTTGATTGCACACATGTCACTCTTGTGCCACCACAGGCAAGTGTTTTTTTATACAACAAGGGAACCCAACCAGTTTGCTGAGGACCGTGGGTGAGAACTGCTATTAAAGACGAAGGTCCTTAGCTTTCCAGAATCAAACAGAAGAATAAAATATAGGCCATAATAGGAGACTATATTCAATCACTGCCCAGCCGGACAGGATATTTATTTTCAACAATGTAAGAAATGTAGCTTCAAAATAATAAGGCACAATCCTGTACCAAAAAATGAAAAGAACAAACAAAAGTTCAGAAGAAAATTCAGAAGAGTTAAACAGGCAAAAAATGAGCATATATTGGCCACTTTTCAATCAGTGTTACATTTAAGTTATGCCAAATAAGTGCCAGACACAACAAGATTCTTGTTGTGTCTGGCACTTATTTGGCATAACTTTAATGTTGATTGAAAAGTGGCCAATATATGCTAATTTTTTGCCTGTTTAACTCTTCTGAATTTTCTTCTGAACTTTTGTTTGTTCTTTTCATTTTTTGGTACAGGATTGTGCCTTGTTATTTTGAAGCTACATTTCTTACATTGTTGAAAATAAATATCCTGTCCGGCTGGGCAGTGATTGAATATAGTCTCCTATTATGGCCTATATTTTATTTTTCTGTTTGATTCTGGAAAGCTAAGGACCACAGGCAAGTGAGCACATATTCCGCAATCACAAACATTACCACTCCATTAATGTGCAAGTGGTGTGTGCCTGGCAGATATGATCATCTAGCATGTATGTGACAGATTCCCCGGCTCACCCCATGACTCGTACATCCTGCAGAAAAGCATTGTGCCCTGTCTGATGGCTAATCTGCTTCCAGAGCATACACAGATTGTGGGTGAGAATGCCTAGTTGTATGGCATGCTGGTTGTGTGACCTGCTGCCCTCTGCCTGTGCAACATTGCAATGTCTATTTGTCATACCAAGTTGACTCTGCATATCCCAACAGTCCATGGCTGCTGAGCCCACTGCGGAATTCCAGGACCCCGGCTGATATCAGATACAATGAGGCCCATGGGAGGACACGTTGTGTGGTGGAGCGAACTTTTGGTCTGCTCAAGTCACGTTTCCGCTGCCTGGACAAACCAAGAGGTGCACTGGCATACTCCCCCAGGAAGGTGTGTCAGATCATAGTGGCATGCTGCATGCTCCACAACCTGGCCATTCACAAGGAGATTCCCCTGCTCCTGGATGATGATGAGGACCCAAGGCCCCAACCTTCACAACAACCTAAGTCTAGTGATGAGGACAGTGGAGAGGAGGAAGGTGGTGACATGCGTCAACAGCTCATCACCCGCTACTTCACTTGAAGGTGGGTGACAATTTACAACATACCCATTGTCTGGTGATCTTGCTGTTGTCGTGAAGGGCTATGTGCGAATAGTGAAAATGCCAGTTGTCAACTCAGCTGTGGGTGGATATGTTACTGTGACATGTCATCTGAGAATGTATATGGGACGTGTATGTTGAAACTTGTTGCCCATTGTGCTGTCTGAATGTTGGCTTATGTACATGGTCCGTGTTGTGTTGTGTAATGTCTGTGATGCTGCACTAAAACCAGTAAATATTGTCTGTTTCCCTAGGTGCCTTGAACTTATTATTGCCTACATACAGTACATACTCCTGATACATTATGGACATGTTGAAGACTGTACATCCTACACTAAAGACAAAGCTGTCACAAAAAAGTATGTAAGGTATTTTATTTACAAAGTTGACATGTGAGAGGGATGTGGAATTTTACATAGAGGTGGTGGTGGAGCAGTGAGTTGACAGTCATGGTAAAGGAGATGAAAGAGTAGATCCCACATTGATATGGTGGCCCAGTCCAACAGACAGATGCCATTCCCAAGGCATTGCGGGGAAGGACCGTCCACACATTCAATGCAGTGGGGAAGAGGGTTGCCATCAGGGCTGGCTATGTGATTGGCATTTGGCAGGTGCTTTACCTCTAGAGACTCCCGGGCTCTTCTTAGGATGGCCCCTTGGTCGCTTGGCAGGGGTGGGCCCTGCTGTGATGCCAGTGGCATCTGAGGACTCACCTCTCTCTGTGGGCGCAGGGGAGGATGGTGAACTGTCATCCTGCGGCCCACCGTAGGGAGGTGGAGGTGCTGGTTGTGGTTCAGGCCTGTCCCTCAGTAACGACACCAGTTGTCCAATGCGGGGGTCGATGAACCTCATCAGCAGGATGAGCTCGCGTAATAGGTCGTCGGACCGGCCACTTTGTCCCTGGGCCTGTTGGTATGCCCCAAGGACTCCTGGTGTCTTGGGGTGACCCTGGCCCTCCAACCTACCCTGCTGCCACATACCTGTCACCTTGCCACTGTGGTCCGCGCAAACTCTCCCTGCCATCCTCAGTTGGGGGTCTAGAGTGGTCATCCTCTGCGACAGGGAGGGTGTTGCAGCTGGCACTGGTGGTGGTGGTGGTGGTGGTGGTGGCGGTGGACACACAGGCTGTAACAGTTGGTGTTGCAGCAGATGCGGTGGTGGGGAGGATGAGGTCCTGGGACCTGTTGCTCCCTGGCCAGCCTCGAGCTCATCGTCCTGAAAATCCTGGATGTCTACAAGTGAGAGTCCATGTACCGGGAGGGAGACTAGCTCTGCAGATCGTTGGTGTTGTCCTCTGCATTAAGTTCTTGGTCACCAGTGGATTAGATGGGAAATGGTCATTTAGTGCACTCTGCAAGCATTGTGTTAGCTCTGTGTCATCCACTGTCTGTACACTACACAATTGACTGATCTTCACATTGTTTACTATGTGCACTACTGTGCCTCCTAACATGATGCAGTGAGACATACATTACTTGGTGTGAGGTATCAATGCATGCCATGCAACTCGTGCACTAATCATTTTCACAGGGACCTGTTGCCATGTAAGGACCAGCACAACCTTTTTTCATAGTTGACACCTTGTTGACTTGTCTACCCTATCTGACCATGGACTGGGCATTGTATTGTCCTGCATACCTTTGTCCTGTCATGTACATATCTTCATTTGTAAACCCACACATGCTTTCTCTTTTTTGAAATGGTCATTCTCGGTTGGTCCCCATGGCAATGCACTCATAAGTGTGTGCTGTGCATGATTGTGCCCAGGCTTCCTTGTGCATCTGCATTGGTGTGTGACTCGTTGGTAGATGTGACAGTTCCCTTTGCTTACCTATGTGCACACTGCGCGTGGCAAGCGTGTTCGGTGAGCATATTTGTGCAATGAGAGGGCTGGTGTTGCCATATGGTGCCATTTCTTTAGTGACAAATGTGTGGGTGCACTTACTGGCTACTTACCTGTGACGTCCTCACATTTGGCTTTGTGGCGTGGCATATCTGTGTGTGTATGGGGATGATTACATTCTGCTTAATGGTGTCATGGGACTTGAGAATATGTCTGACTACCTAGTGATTTGGTTGAGGTTGTTCATTAGATTACACATGCATCTTGCAGTATAGCCACATCTGAGACTGAAGGGAAAAGAAAGAAATGGGTGGGGTGCACCACATTTCCTTTGATTCCACCTACTCGAAGCAGGCAGTCTCCCCGCAATGGTTAGCTTGACAGAAAGGCACCTCGTAATCCGAACAGGGGTAACCTTGTCTGTACCATCCTCTGACAGCTGCTTTTCTACCTGCCTCCATCGGGGCAGTCTGCAAATGGCTGGCGGGATTGGGGGTCTTTCCTTCAGCAACCCGTAAACAATGCAAAACAGCAGGTGGACAGCCAACTAGGTGGGTGGGGAATCTGACACCTTTTTTATAACGCAACCCTTTCCACCATACTCATAATCAGACCCTTAGATTTGATTAGAGTTGCTTATTTTTCCATTTGTTGTTGTTGGTGTCTTCGTTCTTTTTGAATGGCTTTTATAAATTTTCAGAGTATAGGTTGGGTTCTGCGTAATGTGGATTGTAAGGCATTATGCCATCCTTCTACTGCATTGTTTATTTGTGCTTTTTAAGCCATGATCCTGTCATAAACATTCCACCATGGTATTTAAAATGTGTGTTGGCATCTGTATCCAGAGCGGTGAAGTCTGCCAACCCAGGTATCTTCAAAGAAATCAATAAAGTGATTTTGTTTGTGCTTGGTTTGCCACTAGAAAGGTAGTGGTGGGTTACCTCTGTGACAGGGAGATAAGCTAGTGCAATATTTTTTTTATTTCAATGGCAAATTGGCTATGTTTTGCATATTCTAGACTTAGGGCCAGATTACAAGTGTGGCGGTGTGGAAGGGTGCCAGCGCCACCCTGCTCCCACACTGCCAAACAGGGCTGTTGCCCACCTGCCAGATTGCAAGGTAAATCGTGTTCTGGGAGGTGGAGTGGGTTCCAGTAAAAAGGCTCAAGGGCCTTAATGCTACACTGCAATGGGGCCACCACAGTGCATTCTAGCACGGCATGGACTGTGAAGTCTTTGCTATGCTGGAAATGTGGGTGCATGCACACAGGGAGGCACAACATGTGCCCCTCTGCATGTACCAACATGCTTTATGAAAGGGTGACCCTGTAAGGCCCCCTTTGTTTCCTCACCACCAGCAGTTTCATAGACTAAGGACCTCCATGAGACCACTGATTGTCAATACTTGTAATATGCATGGCTGTGATGCAGCAGCACTGCCATCGTATACTGAGTCCATCACCCCACGCAACTGCCAGGGAATATGGTTCCCTGGTGCTTGCACTGATCCAATGGCAGTTCAACTGTCTATAGTTGTAATAAGGTGGTCAGATCGCCGGGGCACTGGTGGCCGGACCATCACAGCTGCGCCATTGTGAGTTTGGTGGTCCACGGACCTGCAAACTCATACTCAGGACCCTAGTGAATATTGTTGGATTTGTCTCCAATTGCTTTGATTAAATGGTAGTAACATGGTCATATGACTGTGTGTGGGTAAAGTTTTAGGATAGTTTAATCATGCTTTGTTCAAAAGCTGTTATTATTTTATGTGGGGAGTAGTTGTTTGTTTTATTTTAATGTGGTTTAGTTGTCCTTACTAAGTGCTACGTTGTTTATTAGATAGTAGACTATATCTGAATGGTAAATTAATGTTTTGATATTCACCGTTATGAGGTATATCTAGGTGAATGGTTTGGGGCACATTTTGAATGTCACATCCAACATCCATTTTTGGCATTAGTTCAGTTTTAATAAGTTATTCTGTTGAAAATGCTATATTACATTTATCATTGTTAAGGTTATCATGCAAGAGGAAGGGTTCCTCATTATGTGTGGTGCTTAAGTGTTCAGGATTTTGGATATCTAGGGATCTTCTAGGGGCAAGCTGTGCATCACTGCAGGAGTTTTTTACTTCTTGCTATTAAGCTTTTTAAGGTGGAGATAGCTGGTAGCTAGCCTGTGATGTGTTTAAGACTTTAGGGAGGATATTGTTTAGTAATATTGTTGAGGGCTCTTGGAAAACTAGTGCTTGCTTCTCTTGAATCTTTTAGTACATACCTTACTTCAATTTCAATGACATTTGGAGGTTGGGTGTGTTCCTTACATTAGTAACATCATCTTTTGTAGTGAACCTCCAATAGTAAACATTAGAGTAATATTTATTACATTTATGAATGATAGTTTTTGTGCTTATACTTTCTTGGCTGTTTGTGTAGCCTATGTGAGACAGTATTTGTTTCCCTTTCTCTGATGTGATATATCTTGCTTTTTTTGTCATTATGTCTGAGAATAGTGTACTCATACAAATAATTACATTGTTAAAATGTATAACATATTTATTATTGAAATACAAAATTAAGACACTTGTCTCCCATTTTATACTTTCATGTGCGTGCATTACTTTCAGGTGTTCTGTTGTCGGTAAGGTACCGCCTTTTCTGTTGTGAAATTTTTTTTATTCAGTTTTAGTTTATACGTGTTAGTAGGTAGTGGGGCTTAGAGAGTTTAATTTTACTTTTACTGTGTTCGGGTGAGCTCGTGTTTAATAGTTATTTATATTAACTTAATTTGTCTGTGCCTTTTTCCAGGTATAAGATTGATGTCACTTTTTGGTTGATTGGTAGTTTCTCAATGTTGTAGTTATTTCTTTGTAGTGTCTATAGTTAAAGACATAAAAGCAGTAGCGTTTTTTGCTACTTATTTGTTATTTAACTTTGTTAAATAGTTAATGTATACCATACATGAATGATTTGTTTACTTTGGAAGGTAGCTTTCAGGCTGTGTTCAGTAAATACTTCAGGGTATTGTGTTCATGCAGTTTCTTTAGTATTTGAAGTAGTAAGCAGTCACATTTTGTGTGCCTTTTATATTGTTAGTTTAATTAATTGTAGAATGTTATTGGCTAATTGGGTTTACGGTTGATTTTTGGTTTATGTTCTTTCAGTTTGACATTTTTGTCAGTTACTGCCTTTTATGATGAATGTTAATTAGTGTTTATTTTATAACATTGAATATGTATTTCAATATTTTTGCTTTATTTCGGATGTATTGCTGTTTATATTTATAATTATTTCCTGAATGTTTAAATGTTCGCAATTGTTGTAGATATTTTTTATTAATATTTTGATGTATTGGAATTTGTGGTAGCTTTTTCTTATTTTAGTAATGATAAATTCTTACACTGTTTTTAGTATATGTATATATTTTTATGATGTTTATTTTGATCAAGTAAAAAATTCATTTTTTTTTTGTAATTAAAATGATTTACTTTTGACAATATTAATGTAGTCAATATTGTGTGCTGTGATAGTTTGACTATTTATATTTTTATTTAAAGATTAGGAAATGTTTGTTTCCGGTATTTTTGTTATCGATATTAATAGATATGTTTACCACTGTTATTTTGGTTATAAATATTTGTGTTTTTATTCGTTAAGTATAGGAAGGAGATATTTTTAAGAATGATTTATTTTCATATATTATTCTATTTTGTTAGCATTTATATCATGTCACTAATCTGTATATTTTTCATGGATATACATGCCGGCTACATTTGGGCAATGGTTTCAAATCAAATACACAAAATCATGAAAGTCATTTATATCATCTAATTTCATAATCCTGACAGGATATTATTTCCTGTGTCGTTATTAAGTACCACCAGTATGTGGACAGATTGGTAGAAATTTTCTGGTGAAATGTTCTTGAATGGCTGTATTAAAAGCTTTATTTTCAATGAAAATTTTAAAAGTCATGGGGCCAGATGTAGGTAATCTCGATTTACCTACTCTTAAATACCGAATCATACCGATTCGGTATTTAAGAGTAGGTAAATGGGATGTAGGTAATTTCACTTTTGAAATTACCGAATCGGAATGATTCGGTAATTATCGAATCGGTATTTACTGATTTGGTAATTGCCATTGATTCCTATGGGCATTGAGGCCCATAGGAATCAATGCCAATTACCGAATCGGTAAATACCGATTCGGTAAAATTACCGAATTTGCAAGGGGGACAGGGTGTCACTTTGACACCCTGTTGCACCCCTCAATTGTGCATGGGTGCACATGTTGCTAACATACATGCCCTTAGGGCATGTATGTCTGCAACATGGCACGTTTTTTAAAGCAAAAAAAAATGCTTTTTGAAAGGTTTTCATTATTTACCACCAACTTCTAGTTGGTGGTAAATAACAAATTCTTAAACCCTTGCAGCACTGATTACAGTGCTACCTACATGTTGAATTACAGAATAGGTAATTTTACCAATTCGGTATTTTACCGAAGCGGAAAAATTACAAATTCGGTCAAATTGCTGATTCTGTAATTTAACATGCCCCTACATCTCAATGTCCAAATACCGGTCGGAAACGTCCGAAAATTGGTATTTTCGGCCGTTTCCGACCGGTATTTGGATACCTACATCTGGCCCTTAAAGGCTTGGGTTTTGCCCTAAGAGTGGGGTTCAGCTTGTTCCACAATTAGCAATTAACACATCAAATGTCTAAAATTATATTTTAGACATTTGATATGTTTGTACTTGCTCTAGTTATTCTACGCTATTGTTTTTTCTAACACAAAGCATATACAATAAACATATATAGAGGGAAATTGGTCAGTGGACTCACCATTAGCCTGTTAAGCCAATATTCACATTTAATGTCTACCTTCTACAGCACATAGCATGGGGTAATGATTCAGCCAATTTAACTCTTTGACTCTTCGCTTTGAGTACTGAAAAAAACCCTGTCCATATTCTGCACATCAACCTGAAATATGTCCTTTGTCTTATATAAACTTTAAATACCATCTATTTGTTTTGCCTGCTCTTTGGGTGAGTAGATAGATGGTATTTATGTTCTGTTTCTTTTTTGATGTTATAAAGTGTTTAAATAACGTTGTTGTTGTTGTCACTGCCTCGCCCCACCCCAGATGGCAACATTTTTGTCACTGGCGGGTGGTTCCACGGCGACGCCTATAAAGATGGCACGTCAGTGGTTTTGCCAAAGAAAGCTCCTGCAGGGCATGGACTGTTAAATCCATGCCCTGTAGAAACTTAGGGTGCATGCAGACAGGGGGGCACACCACATGAACCTCCTGCATGCATCCCTTGGTGCACAGGCAACAGGGGGCCTAGTAGAGTTACCTTGGTTTTCCCACTGCTACAATTTTAATGGAAGGCTCACTGCCATGAAAAACGTGGTGGAGAGGAAACTCGTTAGATGCTTGCAGCCCGCCAGCATATTAGGGCCTCAAGACTGCTGTAACACTGCCAGGCATTGCAGGTCCATGGGGGCAGCAGCGGTCCCACGGGGGTCTGACCGCCCTACTTGTTATATCGTGAGCTTTATTGTTCATCCAACTCATAATAAGTCCCTTATTCTTGTTTCCTCCACAAATATTGATATTAACAACATGCGATGGCACACCTGAAATAATTGTTGCTGAAAAGCCTCACTTGTAAAATGTTCACACTCGTGAACGACTTTGTTAATAATAATAATAATAATAATAATAATAATAATAATAATAATAATGCATGAATTTGGAAGCCATGTTTAGGTGGCAATTGCTTTCTTTTTTTTTTGTTTTGTCCCATATGCCACATTAGACTCAGTAGTAGCCACCTTTGTTAGGGGGGCCCCTATTTTAGGTTCACAGGTAAATAATCTAGGAGTAGAGGTCCCCAATAATAGCTATAAGTGGCTAACTAAGGCTCTGGGTGAAATAGATTTCATACGGAGTGGGAGGCACATACGCAATGTGCTGTCAGATCTCTGGTTCTCCAGGCACATTTTACAAGTAAAAAAAGACTTAGGGGGGACATTTAGGCTTCCTTTTAATCTAGCAGGGAGATTTTTAAGATTGTGGATGCCTTCATTGACGCTAATTGACTAAATCCATGTGGCATGCACAAGAGAGCGGAGATATTTTAACAGCATTTTTCATTGAGAAAAGAAATAAGCTTTGCTCGAATTTTGATTCCACCCTCAAATGCCTTACTTGCTCCCAATGGGGCCAGTGAGTGAACGTCGTTTTGCCAGTGGGATGAGCCATAAAGTAATTTGACTTACTGTCTTGGAGACTTTATCATAGTTATTACTTTCTGTTAAATCTTTGTCCACCTTTGGCAGTCTCACATAAAGCTCTTCTGTCTAGACCACAGGGAGAGGTTGTGTCCGAACGGGCTAAGGCGGTTTGATCTCAGAGCTGGGGAACCAGGTTTGAGTTTCAGCAATGATGCTCAACATCCTGTGATTCTGGGAAATTCACGTTATCTCCCTGTGCCTAAAATAAATGAATGTGTCCTTGTGTGATGTAACTGATGCTCATGCAAAGTGCTCTGATACCCTATATCTTCGGGTCAGGATCACGCTATATAAAACTCTGAAAAAATAAAAAGGGAGTGAGGTCAGAGAAGGAGCTCTCAACTGGCTGTAGTCCTACCTACATGGTCAAACTATGGGGCTGATTACGATGGCAGAGGGTCCTCAACCGCCAGCCTTGCGGTGCCGGTTCCTCCTCCATCTGAGTACCCATTTCCACCCGCCACATCAGGATGGCGGGGGGAATCGTTCCACAGGCGTGGCGGGCGCAAAGACCGCCACCACGCTTCTGCCACAGGCAATCGCAAGGATTGCCTGGAGGAGCAGATACGGCCAAGGGTATGGTGGTGGTGGATGCCAGCACCACTAGCTAGCTTTGCGAGCCCCCTCTGTGTTTGGGGAGTAAGTTTTGCCCTGGGGAGGTACCATTTCCATGCAAAAAGTTGCAGGCACTGCGCGGTGACTGCCACGTTGTGCAGGGAAATGCACAACATGACCATTTGACATTGCGGCGGGTGCTGCAGCCAGCAGCACCCGCCGTGATGTTAAATTGCCAGATGTGACCGCTGTGTTGGCGGTTGAATTGTAATTAGGGGTGCAGGACCGCCGCATTGCAGGGGGGCGATCCCAATCCTGCTACGATAACGGGCAGACTCAAGTCCGCCCGGCATCATAATTGGCCCCTTAATGTGTAAAGATTGATTTGGCATAATCTGACATTTGCCTGTTTGAGCCTGTGCCCCCAGAGGGATCATCACTAAGTCAACCCTTGTTTAATATATACATGCTACCGATGCCTCAATTATTCAGTCAATTGGATATCAGTTTATAATGTATGACAACAACACTCAGCTGGTGATATGATTAAACGTATCCTTCTCATTTGAAGAGTGTTTCTCCACTTCTTTGAATTAGATTTTACAAACGCCCTGAAATGCTACTCTGATAAAACAGAGGTCCTAGCTTTGTTAAGTTGCAGCGGCATGGCCACGCCGAGCACCAATGAGTGTCAATCCACTTGGTTTGCTTTTGAGTAACTATGCACATTTTCAAAAATATTATGCAAAATGATGCAGATCATTCATTTAGCAAATTAGTTTAGAGTGAAATGGTTTCTCGTGATAATTTTTGACCCAAGGACACATTTTGTAGCACAACTAATCCGAGTGGCATGAGTAACAGTTGTTCACAGGGCTTTCAGTGGGCCAGATCGCAAGGGGTCTGAGGACCATCAGTTTTTTAAAGGGAGCTTTGAAACGGGTGTCTATCGGGCTCTGTTTTGAGCCCTGGCACAGGTGGTCCGTTTTTTCTCCGGACTGCATAGACAGTCGTTTGCTGTCACTGCAGTCCGGAAAAAAGTGCCAGGGCGCAAAACAGCCCGCTAGAGAACGTTTCAAGACAGCAATAACATCGATGTGCGCTGCTCACTTCTCACTAGTGGAGAAATTACGGTATGAGGTCATGCCAGGCGAGCGTTGTGGGGGAAGGGAAATCCTTTAAAGAGTCATTTTCTCTCTGGATTTCCTTTCTGTTTCTGAAACGCAAGAGCAGGCCGTAGTTGCAGCTTATTTATCTTATGCAACTAATAACCACTGACAAAGCCAATAGTCCTTACTTGTAGGTATGATGTCACTTGTTGTAACACATATCTGGATGCAATGACAGAAACAGCAAAATACAAGTCACACAGGCCACGCCCCTTTGAGAGACCCGCCAGTTTTTTCATCCCACTTAAAGCCCTGGCTGTTCACATTCTGATATTTTGCATTATGTGTGTGTGCTTGCTGTAAAAGTTTTCCACGAAAGGTGTATAATTATGTGACATTGAATATATACTGTGATAATTTTGAGAAATGTACGTAATAAGTATAAAGTGAATTATTCGAAATCACTCCGGGTAATTTTAATTTTACCCAGCCCTATTCAAGATGGTTGGCTGACTCTGGAGCTCCGACCTGCTCAACAGTACTGAGTCTGCGACACCATCCTCCAGTAACCAGAGCCCTGGAGGTTAGTAGAGACAACATTGGGATCTGGGGCTGTCTGGGGAAAGCAGACAAATACCTCAGACTTCGGATGATGGGGTGTGGCGATAGCTTTCATGGAAGAGGAATGAGGGGCCTTGGGGGGAATTATTGACCTCGGAGAAGAGATGGTACAACACATCGGAAGCTCTCGCCTGCCTGTTCTTGGTGAGTTATTGATATCGGAAGACACAGGCCGTGAGACGCCGTGACAAGTACACAGTGCGTACTAAGGAATGGCGGTGCCGTTTTGTAGTGAAACAAAGCAGCCAAGAGGCTGGAGTGAACTGCTCTATCAAACACAGCAGTGCTCACATGCGAATCGGTCTGCTAAGCCTTACACCTATTTCTCCTCCCCAGCTACTTCTGTGAACCAAGCTCTCCCTTGGTGGGATGGTATGGGGGAAGCGTTGTGTGAAATAACCCACATTCTAGGCTGCAGTAGGCATTGCTCTGCTGCCTTCTGCCGTGCCCGTTGCATTTGCTAATTCCCACAATGTCCTGGAGACCGTGCAGATAACAGTGACACGTGATCTCCTCTGTTAGGGTGGGAGGGGTCTGCACTGGGAATCATCTGAGATTGATCAACGGGGATTATCTTCTTAAGTGAATTACAGCGATTAAACACGAATATAGACACACTGGAATTAGTCACCACCACCTTCCTTGGGCGTCCCTACCTAGCACCCAGCAAGACAGCTCCTTCAATTATGAAGACACTCTGTGAGCAAAGGTTGATAGTGTCAAGACTGGACATGACTAGACTATCCTTTCTATCCCCCTCCCCATTGATCAGTGCACAACATTTCTGTGTGGTGGTGAACTGTGCAGGCAGTAGAGCACTCCCGAGCTGGAGCCAACATGAAAATGAATGCTCCTAAAGGAAATGATTGCTATAAGGCTTCCCAAGGGTACAAGGGCCAAAGCTGCTCAGGTCAAATCATTAAAAGTCATATTTAGCATTTCCTACATACCTGATTATATTCTACTGAGAAGAGGATGATCTTGCTGGAAAACCATTTCGAACACAATGACAATAGTTCTATCGTTGGTCAGGAGGTGGGGTCCCTGAGACAAAAGCCTAGTGATTTAGAAGTTGGACGCAAAAGAAATGAAACAAGTTTCTTAGGTGTGCCAGAATACCTGGAAAAGACTGACATGATGGCCTCCGGGCCACTCTATTCAGTAACTAACACACATGACATTCGCCCCACCTCTGTAGGTTGAAAGAGCAGGTAGGATTCGCTCTATAGAACAGTACAATATTACCAACACCCCGACCAATCATAGCATGATTTCAACAGTCACGACAGCTCGTTGAAGTAGCGAAGAAGCAAAATGGCCCACTCATTTATAACTCACACAACATCTTTGTAGGCATAGACTTTTCTAAAAAAGGATATTTGCCCACATGCATCAAACTGAATTGCATTCGCAACCGGTGTGAATCGCAAAATACGGCCGTTTGCAAATGTAATTCATTGATTTGGGATGCATTAAGCATTTTTGCTTTTTTCTCAATTTAAGAAATCGCAATTTATTTGCGATTTTTTAAATTGCGATTGTATTTAAGAAATCGCATTTTTGCAATTTCTAAAATGCAATGCATGATTTTTTTTAAATTGCAAAATCGCAAATAGGAAGTGGTAAATTAACATGAAGTTAAACTTCATGGTAATTTGCGATAACTTTCAAAAATGCATAAAAGTGCATTTTTGAAAGTTTCATTTTACACACACACATGCCCTTGGGGCAGGTCTTTGTGTAAAAAGTACTTAAAGGTACATTTCAGGGGTGCAGGGGGGGTCCTTTGGACCCCCCCTGCATTCTTGAAATTGCATTCTCATTTTGCGATTCCTTAATTGCGAACGGCAAAATGAGAATGCCTTCACATTCATTCCGATGGGCCTCTGGGCCCATAGGAATCAATGAAAAGGGATTCCTTAATTGCGATTCGCAAATTTGTTAATCGCAATTAAGGAAAATTAAGAAATCGCAAAAAAAATTGTGATTTCTTAATGCATAGCCGTTTGCGAATTCTTAATTGCGATTCCTTAATTTTCGCAATTAAGAATTCGCAAACGGGAACATTGATGCATGTGGCCGTTAGTTCCTAGCTTTATTTCCAATCCTCCACAAGAGGGACAAGAGAAACAGTCTGCTTATACCATCTTGCATGCTCTTTACAACAGATGGCATCAGCAAAGAATTTCAGGACCCTGAAAATTCAGAATCTTAACTGGGCTCAATGGGATCTATAATGATGGATACATCCTTGCATCTACTTAGGGATGGGAGCCTTTCACCTCACACAACCACTGTACCTGATGCACTATTGGAACCCTGAATGGAACAGAAGACACTGAGGATGCTAAAAAAAGCAATAGTGACAAGAAAATGGGTAACCAGAGACAGGCACGTACAGGTACTCCGACAGAGAGGCAGAGAGTTGTCCAGATCCCTGATAAAGGCATAACCGAAGGAGCCATTGTGCCTTACAAGAACACCTAACTTCAATATAAGAAAAAACAACCACCCACAATGTTTGACCTACAATCTCTGCAAAGCGATTTCTCAGGGCTGAATCTTTACATTGTACTGACTGCACAGGCTCATGGTGATTTGGCATCCATTCCTTTCCCTATACTTGTTGTTCTTCGGCTGCAAAGAGTGGTGGCAGATTGCCTTTCTAATGAGTCAGGTATGCCTTCCTTATCTACATGTCTACTGTACACTTATGAACAAACATGAAACAACATGCAATATTTGGTGTCATTTGCTGCCCTTTACTCTCCCCCCCCCCCTTTTTCTCATCTTGCCTTCATCATGAAAGAAGAGATTAACAAAACGTTACCCTCTAGCATCCCTCCCCACCACACCACTCCAAGACTGTAAGTCACCTAACAACACTGCTTAACACAAATACGAATCTATAAAAACAATGCCATATTCAAACCCTGCCATTCATGTTCCTAACTCTCATTGTTAATGGCATGAGGCAATATATTGAATGGAAAAAGTATTAACATACCTAACTACTAAAAAAAAGAAGTATTGCTTTTATGCAAGAAATGCATGTTGTTCACAGAGGTGGAATAGCTACAAGGAGACAGGGTTGGGAGGTTAATAGCCTCAGAGTACTTCACCATGAACACTCACCAAATATTCCACAGTTAACCTCTCAATACATTGTGGAGAGGCCATTCTTCATACCTAAAGCCTTTCAACATGCTGTGTTAAAAAATGGCCAAAAGAACGATGGATTTAACCCAGATCTTTTGACTGGGGAAGAATGTTTGCATTGTCAGCATTCCGTCCTTCATTTGTTTGCTGTAACACTTTTCACCCTAAGTGGGATGGGTATGCCCAGAAGTTGGTCCCTTGCTCACTGTGCCACTGAATTCAAGCTAGCCTCTCTGAGGAAGGATGACATTCCCTGAAACCTGTCCCAGGATGCTAGATTACCTACCAGGGAGGACCTGGCCTAGCGGTTCGGTCTGGACTGTTCCCATGGGGCACAGGGTCAAGACTGATTTGCATATGGCTGGGCTCAAACTGGGGTGGTGTAGTGGGCAAAAGAACCATGGATTTAATCCAGATCTTTTGACTGAGAAGAGAATGTTTGCATTGTCAGCATTACGTCCATCATTTGTTTGCTGTATTAAAAACCTAGGATGGCTCACATGGTTGATACATTTGTTCTAAAATAGGCACATTATAAAGTATGCTGAGAGTAGGGTCTACCTATATCACAAACACTGTTAAGGTGGAATTTCTTTCACCCTCTGAACAGGGTTTGTGCAGAAATCAAGGGTATTCACACAATTGTGAGTGGTAAATGGAATCTGGTCTGTGGACTATGGCCTTCTAGAACCCTGACTTATTAGTCACCCTGAAGACAGGAAGTGCTCACATATATCGTGCTTACCTGGTATTTGCTACAGGATATATTTCTTTCTCATGTCCAGTACCTTACTTTGGAAGATGCTGAACTTCCCTATATTCGAAGCAGGCATAACTGACCAATGTCTCAAGAAAAGTTGACCTTGCACTAGGCTGTAGAGCCCTGGCATAGAACAGGTTGTGTGTGAACGTCATAAGAAATAAGACATCTATTGAAAAATCCCAGTTAAGGGGACACCTCCACTCATACTTAGATATCAATATAAGCTCAATCTCCCCTGCCTAGAAAATCTGGGCATTGTGGAAAACAGTCATTCGAGATCACTTGATACGGAATTCTGATGCACATAAACATAAGGAGACCCAGCTTCAAGTCCATTTAGAAGGAGAAATCAGAGACCTCAAAAACACTTATTCTATTCGTTCACAAGTGAGATGTAATTAGGAACGAAAGAAAGGTGATTTTTGAAGACATTGGTCACTAGTAAGGTTTATCACCAACTAGCTTATTTACACCAAATATGAGCAGGGAAAAAAAGTGGGCTACATGTTGGCTGCCTGTGGCCATTGAAATAAGTCCTATACATTAAGGTAGCATCATCTAGACACAGATAAAGTCTTTTCTGACTGCTACCAGAATTTAAAAGACTCAGAACACCCTGAAGTTATGAGAGTCAGAACACCTTGATACACAAGAGGCAGAATGGAATTTTCTTGTAAATGTCAAACAACTAACCCTTTCTCATGAAGGAAGGTCAGTCCTAGAGAGGGTAATATCTGTAGAAGAGACAGTAATTTCAGACCTCCCATATTGTAAGTCTCCTTGCAGAGATGGCGTGGAATTGAAGATTCAGCCCTCGGTAGAATCACAGGAAACAGAGATGTACAAACAAGCGGAGTTTATTCAAGTAGTACAGCAAGAGGACCCCAGCCACAGGTGTCATCCCAAACAGTCTGTAACACACTCCACGCAGGGAGCTTAGCTTAGAACCTTAAGTGCTGTGACTTATTAAGGCATGTCACAGGGGTACAAACCATTATCAAAAAAGGATAGGGGGTGAGGTGAATGAACAGCGTTCCCCTACAGCGAAGGATACCACACATCCCCCTTCTTTACAATTCATAAGTATAAAAGTGTACGTTTGGAGAAGGGTGAATGGTGACACAGGTTATTTGTCAACATAGTGTTCCAAAAATTTTGGGTGGCAGACCATCCTGCCACTCGCCCTGGGAAGGGAGTTGGCCTGCCTGGCACAAACAGGTTCGGGCGGCCTGGCAGTACCTTGGACTCTATGTTCATTTTCCTCTGGACTGTTTGTGTCCAAAGTGGGAGCAGTGCACTTCACCACCCTACCCAGGTCCCACATTTCCCTTCTTGAGTTTTCACAGCATTCCTGAACAACTTTACAATTTTAGTAGGCACTGTAAGCTCTGACCAGTTTGCCTTACCTGAGGGTGTTTTGACTTTCACCAGAACACCCACTTTGAATCCCATGTCCTTGACTGCATGTGATCTATAAAACCTGGCTTTCCTATCAGTTATGGCCTTTCATTCCCTGTTCCGCCACTGTGGCTCTTTTGATAGACCTGTCTAACCTTTGCACCGCTTCATCCAACCTGGTACTAGTCTTTGAGTTGGGTTTTCTAGCTTTCAGTAGTTCAAAAGTTGTCATGCCTGTGGTTTGATGAGTGGTCAATCTTTAAGCCTCTAGATGTTTCAAAACCTCAACTTTCCAGCACAACCCACCTGCCTTTGCTAGTTGGATACCTTCCTTGATGGTCTTGTTGTACCTTTCGACTATCCCATTAGTCAATGGGTGGTGCAGTGCACATAACTTGTCTTTTATTCCATTACACTCTATGAATTCCATAATTTCTTTTGAGCAGAGTTACATACCATTGTCAGTCAGGATGCTACTTGGCAAACCTTCCCTAATAAACACTTCTAGTAGGAAGTCAATGACAGTTCTTGTAGCGATTTCAGACACAAACTTCAACTCGAGCCACCTTGAATAAAGATCCATGTGTACCAGTATGTAAGGTGTGCGATATTCCCCTGTCAAAGGACCCACTAGGCCAAGAGCAACGTCTGTCCACAGGCCAACTGGAGGTGACTTACAGTGTATGGGAGGTGTGTGTTGTTTGAGAACCTTGTCGCTTGTGGACTATGGTACACATTCTCCTATTTTATTCTCAATTTCCAGATCCATGCTGGGCCACCAATAGTCTAGACGCAAGCTCTGTTTGGTCTTAGTAACTCCTAGGTGCCCCTCATGGGCCAAGTTGCCCAAACTCTCTCTCAAAGTCTCGGGAGAGACCAACCTTGTACCCCTTAAAAGACAATCATCCGCAATGGATAGTCCATCTTTGAACATCCAGAATGGTCTAAGTGTGTCTTCCCGCTTGTTTTGGTCCACCCAACTACCCTTAGTCTTTTTAGCCACCCTCTGCAGAAGCACGTCTGCTCTCAACTCTTCCTTCCAACATTCTTCCTCCACTGCTCCTTGGGTAATGACACATACTTTCTCGGTCAGCATCTGATTTTCTTCCTCATCTTGCTCATCACTCCCAACAGCTTTATCACGTTTTTCTCTCACCAGGCGGGAGAGGCAGTTGGCTGCAAAGTTTCTCACCGCAGGTACATAGTCGACCTCAAAAGTATGCTCTTGTAGGCCCACCACCCACAGCCTGATCCTGTTTCAGATGGAGTCTAGCCCCTTCTTTGTAAAGACTTTGACAAGAGGCTTGTGGTCCGTTCTCAGGTCGAACTTCATTCCCCACACACAGCCCGGCACACTTTATAGAGACCCTACAGGGATCTAGAATACGCTGAGCTGCTCTCCTGGGGATGGACTACTTGGAAGATGATTGCATTTCTCTTTCCTAACACATTCAAAGTACTGTGGGAGTCCCACCTGAAATATATATATTTTAAAGTAAAGCACTAATGGTTTTGGGTCTTGACAAACATTCTGTGGCGAAACGCTCCATCTCTGACAAATGCTGACCATGAAATTCTCATGAATGTGATTTTGTGCATTCTATGGTAATGTTCAAAACTCTCTGAATAGTTGGAGAAAGTATCTAAAACGCTGAGAGACTCACGTAATTGCCCTTTCATATTATCAGCTAGATTAGCTCTTCTGCTCAACACTTTAGACATTGATGACATATTAGCACACTGGTTTAGGACGATAGCCACAGCACTTTCTAAGGCTAAGATGTACATTCTTGAACACTGACAATCAAACTTCATATCTACACATGTGGAATGGACCTCTGAACTTCTCCAACCTGCAACTCATTAGAGGCCATTTACAGACTAGAAACATTGCACAATTTCATCTGGAACCTTTTCAGGAGTACTGAATGCAGGACACAGCAACATTGTACATATTGTAGCTCTGAACTGACATGTATGTATGTATGTGTATGGTATTCCTATAGCGCAAACCTAGCAAAAGTCAACAGAGTGGTGTACAGGTAAAAGGCACGGATATTGTCAATGGGTGATAGCAGAGGGAATTAGGTTGAGGACAGTCAGTTAATGCATTGAGATATGGTATTCTTTAAAGAGATGAGTCCTCATCTGAGTAGTGTTGAGGTGATCTTGATGGATACAGGGATTTTGTTTAAGACCCTGGAAGATCTAGGAAAAGGCCAGGTGTCTTATATTTTCCTTTCATACGCTTAATTTGCAGTCTTATTGTGTCTTGACTGCAGGTGTGCTGAGAACCATCAGAGATGGTGAGCGTGCCTACAAAATAAACAAGAGTGCTGGTCGGGATGGCTTTATAAATGATACAGGTGAGTTTGAAGATGGTGCAGGACGGCAAGGGAAACCAAATCAGTTTCATCAGAATAGGGGTGATGTGATCATATTACTTCAGGTACTTAAGGGGTGGCAGACTGCAGTCTGGGATGCAATGGAGCATAATGCTTCTACCATCCAAATAGTACAAGGGCTTGAACAGAAGTTCCTAACTTTCTTTCTGGAATAAAGAGTTTCAATTGATGAAGTTATGAATTTTACACATAGGGCCTGATTACAGTGTAGTGAATGGGTAGTACATCAAAAATGTGATGAATATCCCATCATACTAATTACAAGTGCATGTTCTTGTAATTTGGAGTATGAGCAGTTCCCGTCATTTGTGATGGAGTAACCAGCTGCCAAACTCTAAGTCAGGCCCTTAGTAATGTAATTCTATCGGTTTTCCACTTGTTACACATGGACCATCATCCACATCAAAACTGTATGTGTGATATATGCCAAGGTACAGAAGGAGCAGGAGATACCAAGTCAATGTTTTCTAAAAGAAACCTGCCAACTCATATGGTGACATTGTGTGCCACACGATCCTGGCTCCCTTCATGCGATCACGAAGGGAGGAGCAAATATCACACAATGGCAGGAAAGACAACCAGGAAACCCTTGCAGAGAATAGGTTTACAGATCGTCCTTGGAGGCTCTGAACAGTTAATGATCTGATAGTAAAAATACCCTGGAACGCTGGTGGAACTCTCAGCAAGCTTTTGTTTATTTTGAGGAGAGGGAGAAGTGACTTTTAGGCAGTTCTTGACATTCAACCACACCCTCTCCATTGCCACTCTCCAGACTATTTTTTTAAGTTAGCAGTACTTTAAAGGCATTAGGTGAACGCTGCATACACTTGCAGCACAACTGTAGTTTCCGAATTTACAGAAGACATTTTTTGCACAAAATCAACCATAGATTTACAAACACTTCATGTAGGGTTTGCTTTTCTCTTTTTAACGCAGACCCTACGTAAAGTATTGAGTTAGTATATACAATCCAATGCAAATCACGATTTGCATTAGATTGTAACCCAAAGTAATGCAACACATATTTGTGTCAAGGAGGCATTCCATGAGTGGTGCGTGATGCTTATGTCTATCCACTGACAGATTTTGATTCAAATCAATATCTACAAAGACTTGAAGACATGGATTTGCGCCAAGATTCTGTGCCTCAATGAGGCTGGTGTAACAAGAAGAAAATTGTTAATTCTGCATCACACATACACGGAGCAAATTACCTTTCAGCATAATGTTTGTGAAGGAACGGATCATTTCCTGAACAAAAACAATGTTGACCACAATGCAAACCCCATTGCACAATGGTGGAAGGGTATCTGCATTGGAGCATGGCAGCAAAAAGTGCGCCAGCATGAGGAGAGTGAAGAAAAGTGCTACTTCTTTGTAGATATGGAAGTGTTCTTCTGTCTCCTGTTGACGCAACGCAGCAAAGCAACTTCACTTGGTATGCTGCATTTTGTGATTTCTTTGCGAATCTGGGCCCAAACAACTACGATTATTAAAATTATGCGACCAACGTAAACGTAATAAAAAGTGAAATAACACAAAATATGGGTAACTGACTGAGGTCTGAACAAAATGAAGGGGGTAACGTGTTCACACAGCCCTAATAAAACTGCAATACAATTAAGATGCCTGCAAGGGAATTTTTTATATACAGTTGTTTCACAGGTGTTTGATCTCATCAATGTATGTGTTTTTGATCAATTCTGCTGAATAGAACCTGCTGTTATTTAAAGTTTGTCCTGCAAATTTGGACACAGTAAACAAAACACTTCAACAAAAGGAGCTACATGGATTTTCAGTTTGATTGACAATATATTTTTTTATATTTGTTTTTAAAAAAGGGTACTGTTACAATAGATAAGGAAATCAATTACTCAAAAACCAAATGGATAAGAAACAACTGAATTGTTCTTCACATCCACTTGCGTTGTGGTCCACTCTTATTGAATCGATATCAATGAATCTTGCATAGGCCTAAAGCAATGATTCAAATGTCTAAATTATTTGTACATATAAGATATGGACTAGAAAAGTCAACGTATCGGCCTTGTGGTTGTTATATGCTTAAGGCCATCTTCAGGACAAATCAATCTTTAAAGAGAGTAGAGACCCCCTGTATGTTTCCTAGATCCACTCAGTTTCTGGAAATGTGGTACAAATTAGGCTTCAACTGTCTTTCTCTCGCGAGACTATGCCACGCCCAAGAAAATATTCGAAACAAATACACTGTGGAAACGCTGATTCCAAAACGCTGATTTCAACATCTTCCTTTGCTTAATTAACTTACAAGAGAAGGACAAATAATTTAGACACTTGAATCATTGCTTTAGGCCTATGCAAGATTCATTGTTATCGATTCAATAAGAGTGGGCCACAACGCAAGTGGATGTGAAGAATAATTCAGTTGTTTCTTATCCATTTGTTTTTTGAGTAATTGATTTCCTTACCTATTGTAACAGAACCCTTTTTTAAAAACAAATATAAAAAAAGATATCGTCAATCAAACTGAAAATCCGTGTAGCTCCTATTGTTGAAGTATTTTGTTTACTGTGTCCAAATTTGCAGGACAAACTTAAAATAACAGCAGGTTCTATTCAGCAGAATTGATCAAAAACACATACATTGATGAGATCAAACACCTGTGAAACAACTGTATATAAAAAATTCCCTTGCAGGCATCTTAATTGTATTGTATTTTGGCCCAAGCTCGCAAGGGTTTATTGGGTCACCCACCTCAAATATAACCCTAATAAAACTGCAGCATGAGATTATGCATTGGTACATTCTCTAGAATATTTACGGAGTTGACTTTGTATATTTTTTCACCGGTCTCAGGGCATACAGTAGAGGGAAATACAGCCCTGAAATGAAAGATGATTTTCTCAGGGCAGCTATTCGTTGAAGATACATCCTATTGGAAACATGTGGATTTTGTAAGGGGGTTAATCCGAAAAAAGGATGGCAGACTTAACATTTTTAAGTGTATTCTCACAGGTGATTGGCAAAGGAACACATGTTTCGGAATGATAGCAGCAACTCAATCAAAAAGTTTTTTTTATCTTCCCTGTCTGAAGATTATATAGTCAGCGGTATTTCAAAGTTCTCAAAAGGGTGTTTGAACATACTGACTCAACCAGCGATTGTAGTTTTAATAGGATTTAGCAACTGTCACATGCATATTTATTGGCATTAAATATTAAGTTAGAATTCCAGCATCACAGACTGTTCCGAATGAACAAAGCTCTATCTTGCCATCCTTCTGTTACGTTTCACTTTTCAAAATAAGTATATGTTAGATAAACTTGCGTTTATTTAGAACAGCGCAAACCAGTAATGCCATTAGCACATTTGGCAACAAATAGTTTAAAATCTACACCATCACCCTGACATTTTTATTCTCATATCTTGTTTGAGAAACAGCACCCACAAAAAGCATTATCAGGAATGCATCCAGTAAAATAGCAAGGGAAGATATGAAGTGGCACAAAAAGGATGCAGAAAAAGATACAACTCAATAAGAGTTAAATCCCCGTAAATACGGCGCGGGCGGTGCAGCAGTTCTGCGATGTAAGCTTCTAAGGAGTCCCACAGTATCCTGTGCCAGCAAGGAACGTCACAAGGCTGGGCCTTGCTGGTCCATTCCCCGGTATAGTCCAAATGTCCTGGTGAAAGTCGTCATCTGTGACACCCGACCGGCGGCGGCTAGGGAAGACTATATACCGTGCACTTTTACAATTACACGACGCTCCCAGTCAACACAAGTACATTAGGCAAATGTGTTAGCAGGGCTGTGTATATGCCATTTAAAACAGGTTATCTGTGTTATTTTTTAATATTTTGCACATATGAGTACAACAGAAGAAGCAATTATAGAGAACGCGGAAAACACCATCCATCCTGCCCAGACCGTGGGGCGCACGCCAGTGAACGGCAGGGATTGTGCTTGCAGGGTGAGGTTGCTTTATTCTGCAAACAATAATAAAACTGACAGTCAGGGAAACCGTACTTTGCATTCTGGGGTCACTGGTAAGATTTGCTGTCATGGTTCTAGGGTGATTTCCATTGTGAGAAAAATAACATATTTCACTATGATTGTTATGGTTCTTTGTGTCCTGGGACAGAATTATAAATTACTGCTAGGTCAATGGTAGAGTTCATTCGAGGGGCATTATTCTCATTTACTGAACGGGTTTGGTATTTTAAATTCTGTGGGTAGTTTTTTAATTTATTGGCATGATGATTGCACTTAACCTTCTTGAGGCAGGACTGTAATTACGTGCTGGGGCGACGCAGACATTGGCATGAAACATTGGGCCAGTTAAAAAAAACAGGAATGTCGCAAATTACGCGCTAACTTTTTGTAAGCTGCTTGTTTTGTGATGCGTCCTAGTACTCATACCAAGCATTGCAAAAAAAACATAGGCAGAGTGTTGCTGAGTAAATCAATAGACAGGGACCTGCATCACCGTGTTGGCATTTACAAATGGAAACCATTTTTTAAAGCAGCCCATGCTCTTTTAAGGAACAGGTGCTGTTTTAATAAGCATGTTTTGGAAGGCATCGAGGAGGCAGGCACTGCTCCTCTGGCAGACTGTCTGTTTTCCAATGAGACCACCAGGCCGGATTCCCAAAAGAGAAGCTGCTCGACAGGAACAGCTTCGGTTTTGTGAATCAGTTACGAGAACACATTTGAGCTGTCAGTAACTTTACAATGGTTTTTGACTGCATTTGGGTCACAAACTATTGACTCAATTGTTAATCACAGTTAGGAAAGTGCTCCCTTTTCATTCTCCTCTCAATTATGATTCAGAACAATTCACAAAACTCCTTTTGTGTGCCAGAAAGTTTTTTTTAAGACTAGCAAAAGGGGTATAGAACAAACCCAAATACTATTTCGTGTTCACTGGCCTGGGATTTTGAGAAGCAAAGTATCTGCGGTTGTAAAATAGTTTTGTACATTTGGACTTTTGAGTTTGTTAAATTGAAAATGGGAATAAAGGGCTCCTGTGAGCCAGGCTTCAAGATGATTGCACCTCTTGGACGCTCCTTGGGCTAAGAAAACACATCCAACAGAAAAAGACGACATGAAGGTGAATATTCTGCACATTCTGACATAAGGACTGTTAACAATTGGATTTCTGGTTGGCTGACGTATGCACCTAGGCCAGGCATGAACAACTACTCCAGTCAGGGTGATACACACTAAAAGATAGCCTGTGCTCACCCTCTGGTAGTTTGGTGCACAGCAGTCAGGCTTATCTAAACAGGCAATGTGTAAAGTGTTTGTGCAACACACATACTCACACAGTAACACAATGAATACATCACAAATAGAATCCACACAGGTTTAGAAAATAGTTTATTATATTGTGAACTAAACAAGACCAAAAAGGCAAAAATCCAATGTATAGAGGTTGAGGTATTAGGGGCCACATGCATCAAGCTTTTTTTCTGGTCGCAAACCAGCAGATTCACAGAATCGGCTCATTGCCATACTGGAGGTTTGTTTAACTAGTTCTTGCTCCTGTGCTGAGACCATTTTTTATTTTGGAATAATAGTGCTTTCTGGTATTATGTTTTATATAGGTACCCTAATATAGGCCTGGGTAATACCATACACTGTTATATACTAAATTGCGGCCCTAACATAGGTGCTCTGTTTCAGAGGCACAAATCCTTTGTGCGACAGAGACAGGCAGGCCCTTTCACCCACTTAAGGCCCTTTTACCTAGATTAGCCCTCCCTTTACAATAACGAGCAACAGTGGGCTGTCCCGTATCTGACGTGTGCTCTGGGTGCAGAAGACGGTCCATCCTAAATACGTAATCTCCATGTCCAACAGTGACTAAAGTATGTCACAACAAATTCTTAGAAACAGACCCTTTCTCCAAGAACACAAATTCTTAGAAACAGACCCTTTCACCAAGAGCACATCTTCCTCTGACCAACTGTACGTCAATCCAAGGCACCTATTCGGTATAAATATACCTCCCTTTGCCCAAGCAAAAGAGAGGAGACCGAGACTTCCATGCCGACACTTTGATATCTGAGACGCTGCAAACTGCATCATGCCACAGCTCCAGCTGGCAGAAGTCCCTCACCCACCCTGGAGGATCCAGCTCGAGAATCAGGATAAAGTCCCACTAAGGTAATGGGGTTAGACTAAATCCTAGGGGGATTCTTGGCTCTCTAAGACCTACACACATGCTAGGTACACTTAGGTACATCTAGTTAGGCATCATAGGGGTATAGGCTTTATTTTAATGCATTCTGTATTTCGTGTATGTGTTCATTACTATTGCAAAATGGCAGAACTGTATAATGCCTTTTTATTTAACTGCACTGCTGGCCATAATTCTCTGCTACTGTCCAACAGTTGTCACAGCACATATAACCAGTACTAGAATAACAACTGTGCAATACATTTTATTGTAAACACACCCAACTGTTTCTTCTATGTACTCCTCTGAGATGAGTGACTGAATGAAAAGTAGTATATTGTTTCCATGATCCTGAGGGATCTGAGTTTTATGTTACCTGGTTGCCGGAAGCTATTCCCTTCTTGTCTTCAACAAGTTTCTAGTGGCCTCTGAGCTAGCTGGTACACAGTAATTAAGATTAATATACATAATAGGGGCATACTGACCTCAGTACTATGCCAAGCCTATTGTGCATGTTATTCCAATGCACAGAACCTATAAGGGAAATAAGAACTATACTACAACACCTTCACCTACAATACCCTCCCTTATACTACACAGTAATAAGCCCTTCGGTTTGAAAATATACCTAGTTCTAGCCTTATGTGCAGAAGGAGGGTTTTTTCCTGAACAATAGCATTCTATGACTTCATCAATAGACTCACCAGTATGAATGCATATTCATGAGGGTTCTTGGAAACCAGGCAGGGGCTACACACCACCTGCATAATATTTACTACAAGGTTCATCCCATACGTCATCCTCAAATCCAACAAGGACTAATTCAAATAACAAGGGACAAAGGAACCCTAGATACCTGTGTATAAATACAGCACATTATGCTAGGGTCTAATAGAGGGAACTGAGACTGCTATGCCGACACACTGACCAGAGACGCTGAGGCTCCTGCATGCAGACGCTCCAGTATGCACGCTTGTTTTATCATGCATTTTATATTCATGTCTGTCTTCATGATTATTGCAAGATGGTAGAACTGCACTATCCTTTTATATTCACTGTACTGCTGATCATATATCTCTGCTACTATCTAATGGTTGCTGCAGCACATCTATTATACACTAGTAGGACAACCGTGCAATAAATTCTTATTGCAAATCTGTCCGACTGTTTCTTCTGTGTAAATCTCTGAGACTGAGAAAGAGAGCGAGAGTGACTGGGCGAAAAGTAGTATAATATTTTCACGATCCTGAAGGATCAGGGTTGTCATGATCTATGGTTGCCAGAAACTATTCTCTCTCATAGAAGATGAGATTCTAGTGGCACTGTACCTAGCTAATGAAAAACAGGCTAACATACGCGGTGTGGGTGCTCAGAGTTAGTCTGCCAACCATCCTACAGTTTATAATATTGTAGGTCCTGCAGGGATACTATAGAAACTACACGACACTGGGAGACCATTATGCCACACTTTGGAGGAAGTGGTCAAACTCTGGGTGTTTGCACTGTACCTTACTGGACAGGAGTGCTCACCTGCTTGACCCCAGAGAACACTGAATAAGTATCTGGAAGGAGCACAGCCTCTCAGATCTGCTGCTTGAAACAAAGAGGAGAAGAAGGATCCATTCTGGAAGCTTGATTTGCACCAACCAGGCCCTGCACTTTGACTGACTGCGTATGCTGCAAAATCTGGAATTACAGCCCTGTGGACCTAAATTGCTTCAAGAGGAATGAAGAGTAGACTCCCTGCAAGCTACAGGTTAACTGAGCTCATCTGGAACCTCACCACCAAGAATTCCCAGCCTAGAGTGTGTCCAGTGGATTTGTAAGTGTTTTGTCCAAGTGGATTGTCCGAACTGAAGTCCCAAACTTTCAAGGACCATCTTGGAGATTCCAGATTCTTGGATCATGTTTTGACACTTTGGGTCCCCCAGATGCACTTCAGGAAGAAGTTCCAGAAGTTTGGAGAATTTTGGAAAAAAAGCTCCAGCAGGGGACCTGCTTAACTACGAGAGCCAAGCCGGCGCCATTCAACCGCAAGCCGGCCTGCCTTGCTGGTTTGTCCCACTGAAATGCTCTGGAGGTACGACTTCCAGAGTTTGATCGGGAGCTCCTTGGAAAGCAGACAGTGAACCCTTGTCGAAACCAGACTGGTGAAGAGCATGAAGGGACACAGCAGAAAAAGCTCAGGAGTTTCCAAGAATGAAGGTAAAACTTTGACCTAGGCCTCTTACAAGGGATAGCTATGGAGGGCTCCATTGCAGTCGGGCTGAAAGTTTGACTTTGTCATGGTCTAGCACGACCAGATGTCCCAATAGGCGCTATAGGTTACTATATGCTATACAATGAAAACTCTTTAAAAAGTCATAGCTCTGGTTCTCTACATTGGATTTTTTATGGTTTAGTGTCACTTTAAAGTTAAACATTTCCTATTTATTTTAATTGGTGTAGGATTTTTATTGTGTGTTGTGTCTTAAATATTTACTGAATTGATGTTTTTAAATGCTTTACATACCTTTCTTCTAGGTGAAGACTGCTGCTCGCAGGCAAGCTAATAAGGATTGAGCGTGGGAATAATGTATTGAAACCTGTCCCGAGCCATCATCTGTGTTAGTGGCTTTATTGGCAGTGGTAGCTATATATATATATTATGAATACTAATACTCCACTTTCCTACACACATAGACAGGAGATGCATTAGAATCCATTTTGCAAGTATCTAGGCCACTGCCAGTGAGCTAGGCACAAGAATAGGGGTAGAGACTTTGATATCCCTGAGTCTTAAGCAACAGCAGGTAAGCCAACACGTACTTGGAGATAAGGCAAAGTCCAGCTCTCCTTCAGCTGAGTGGGAGAGCAGCAGGCAGCAGGGCAACCAAGTGAAAAACAGGCACTCCAGATCAGCAGTCATGTTGAGTATTTTCAGCAGCATATTTGTGTAGGAGAGTAGGATCTGCTTACTATGGTTACCCCCACTTTTTGTTGGTGTTTCAATGTTTTTCAATTTTAGTCTGGCTGGGGCCCTGCTATCCAGGACCCCAGCCTAGCTGCTTCCTCTCTAAAATGATTGCATGTACTTTAGGTATACTCCAGTTTGGTTACCGGGGTACCCTTGTGAGTCCCTAGTATATGGTGCCTTAAGTACTAAGGGCATAGGTACCCCGGAGACATGTATTATTCCACCCCTGGGAAGCCTTCCAAAATGACACCACCAGACTGCTACTGCAAACTGGGTAAGGTGGTGCATGTACCCCTTACTAAGATATATGTTACCTATATCTACCCTTTTTCACTGACACATATAAACCTATCAGTCACTCCTATGGCAGGCCTTATCAATCCTGAAGGAAGAGTGCTTGGTTTTGTGTGAGAGGGTGCCCATGCATGAGCAGGACCCCTCTGCAGCATTTGGAGCCGATTCTCTGAAGCTGTTCTGTGATGCAGCCAGATCATATACTCTTAAGTGCATTATAACCTCGCAGTAAATGCTAACTTTGGAAAGGCTGCATGGAAACATGTTATGTCAAACACTTTGGAATCCTACCCCCCACCAGTCCTGGTGGGGGGGGGGGGGTAGAATTCCTTCCTTCTAGAGGGAGAGACATGTACACACTGGTCTAACCGGTAATAGTTTAAAATAACCCTGGCATAACAAAATGGTTGCTGCAGCCACGGACACAGGTCTGACCACCTGCTGCTGGAAGAAACACCGGCAGAGGAGGCCTGGGCAATAGGTTTCGTGTCACAGGGAGGTGTAACCACCTCCCAGACAGGTTTTGTTGATTGGGGCTGGGTGAGGGCACTCTGAGAGTGCTTTGCAGACAGCAATGGGGGCACATTTGGTGTCTCTGTGCATAGCCCAGTTCAAACCAGTTGCAGGAGCTACAACCCCCTACTCTGGCACGTAACTGGACAAAGAAAATGGGTGTAGCTACCCCTCTTTCCAGACCCTCTCATAGGTGGGTTCCCAGAGTATGTCCAGCCCTTTTCTTAGTATAAGTAACGAACCCCTGGCAACAGGACTTTAGATTACACCGGGACAAAACTCTGAAACTAAATCCTGGAACTTCGACGCTCTACTAAAGACTAGAGGATGGAAGAATCTCCCTTGGGGTCAAGGAGTGACTCCCCTGCTCAAGCAGGCACCAACAAAGCATCTTGCCAGTCTGCATTTCTGAAGTATCTGCAACACGGGACAAGGATTTCCAGTCTTCTCAGAGGCTGACATGAGTCCCGAGCAAAGCTAAGACCCACAAACCTCATGAGTGACGTGGAACTGTAACCCCTGGACACCGTGCACATTTGCTATTGCATCAACTTCCTGAGCTTTTCCAAAGTTGTGTATTGGGTTACTTGTAGCCCAAACCCCGAGCACCATCTGCACCAAAAATGTTGGATCTCCATTCCACGAGTGTTCTGTGAGGCTGCTTCTTGTATTTCCGCTTGAGACCCCTTTGCAATCCCTGGTCCATTGACTGGTGGGTCCCCACGAATGTAACTCTACTTTTCCTTTAGCTTCCCTAGTTGCTCCAGACATGCCCTGACTCCCGGCCAAGTGGTGAGTCCCTCTGACCTTGCTGGTCTGCATCAATGCCAATCTCTGCTTTCTGCATGGGTTGCTGTTGCCAAGGCTTGTTTGGTATAATCTGGAAACTGACACCGCAGCACTTGACATCCTTTGTGGGAAAGCTTGATTCCAGAACCTGGTAATCATTAACACATCCTGGTCCTCGTGGCTGAAGAGTCAAGCTTCACCTTCTTCACCTGCAAGCACCCAGCATCAGCCTATCACCTTCCAGGTCACTGGCAAGTGACTCAGGCTCTGTCCCCTCTGCATTCACGTTCTTCGCACTTTCAATCCAGGCTTGGATCACACTGGGCACTTTCCACTTGTACGTCAGCAGCACTTTGCAGCAGATCGTCATTGAAAATGACGACGAAACCCGACACCAAAAGACACCTATGCACCCGGCTTCCCTGGGTGAGGTACTCCGGTGCTGCTGTGGGTGTTGACTCTAGAACCTTCTAGTTCTAAAGGGGTTTGCTCCAAGTCCTTTTCTAAGTGTCTATTATCTTAAAAATTCCAATCGCATCTTTCACCATAGAAGGTAATGGTGATTCACAGCTGTGTTTAGACACTGCACGCATCCCCAGTGGGTCCCCTGTGTCACTACCTTGGGTGGTTCCTGGTGGCCCCGCGGTTCTACAGGCCCTAGGCGTTTTCTCTATGCCATTCATGGTCCTTATACCACTGTCCTAATATATGGTTTGGTACGCCCCTAAGGCTCAACGTATATTGTGTTAATTTACTGTGTATTATTAAGTTTACTGAATATAGGGGGCGCACAAGCAATATGGCTGCACTTATGTGAGGCTCCTGCTGCCCGATGTGTAAATCCTATCATTTATCCTAGCAGCTGACGAAATGTCCGCCTAAAACCCCCAAAAACTTAAAGAGAAGGACCTGCTGCGCACTCAGTGCACGCTTAGGTCCGATTAGCTGCCGTGTGCGAGAGAGGCGTACGTTTGCAGAAGTGACCAGAGGAGACCTGGTTGTGAGCCGTGACCTGAAGACGGCATGAACAGCTACGTGAGTGCGAGCGCGCAATAACGGTGAGTAAGCCGCGAGGATTGATGATGGCAGAGGCGTGTGTAACAGCGCTGGCAAAGCGGTGGTAGTGCAGCCTGTGGGGGCGCATATCAGGGCCACTGAGCAGGAGATCGCCCATTAAGGACTCTAAGCTGTGAGGACGAGGTGCGGAAGGCCCCCACACAGATGTGACGTGCTGCATGCCCGCAGGTGAAAGGCACACCAACCGGAGGGACAGAGGGGTCGCATATTGGAGATTACCACAGAGTGGTGCACCTATAGGGAGGCATTACCCGGTTGGAAGAGAGGGTAAAGTGTGTATTGGAGAAACGGTCACACTGGGGACTGGGCACCGGAGAGAGGCAGACGACCACAGAGGCCATACAGACTACTGCGAGACAGAGCCCCTCACTTCTGCGTGTTGTTTTGTGAACGGGGGAGGCTGGCCCTGTAAAGTGCGGAGTCCTGACAAACTGAGTATAAGAACTGCGCTATGGGGAAGCCAGACACCAGGCAACCTAAGCTAAACTTTGAAACAGCCAAGAAAGAGGCGCAATCCAAGCGTGGAGAGCTGGAGGCAGAGGACGGTGGCAATAGAGGCGGAGAGATGCCCACCCAGAACTCGGAGATGCACACTATGTTACAGGAAATGAGGCAAGTCACAGCAGTGGACAAAGTGGATTGCATGTCTTCAAGAATGGATGCGATAGCGCACAAGTTAGATGCCCACGAGGAGCGGATCAAGGAAACTGAGAGAAGGATATCTGATAATGATGACATCACTGCAGGGCACACTACTCAAATTGCGAGAAATGACAAAATCCTGCGCACAAAAAGCGGCGAAGAATGAGGATTTGGAAGCTCACAGCCGCCGGAACAACGCTCGGGTCATAGGTATTCCAGAATCCACCAACACAGGCCCCAGGGAGGAATTTGTGGAAAAATTATTGACGGCCACAATAGGAGCGGAGGTGTTTTCGTCGCAATTTGTAGTTGAATGCGCACATAGATCCCTGGGGCCAAGACCTGCTCCAGGCACCCCTCCGCGACCTATAATAGTGCGGCTACTCAATTATCGAGACAGGGATGTGGCCTTCACGTAGCGCGGCAAAGACGCACCATGAACTATGAAGGCACTGAATTCTCAATTTATCCGGATTTTACGTCAATGGTCCAAGAAGAACTGCATACATTTCTGGAAGTCAAGAAAAAACTGCGGGCCGCACAAATAGACTATGCACTGCTTTATCCAGCAAAATTGCGGATCACTCACCAAGGAAAGCAACAGTTTTTCACTAATCCTAACCAAGTTGAAGACTTTCTCCAGTCGACAAACACACAACGGCGTGAGTGCAGCAGTCCTGGGACTTCTCGGCACTCATCCCCTGAGATAGCAATGGAGAGGGGGCAATGATGGATACTGAAGCACTTGGCAGCAGTTGGAGATAGACTGTAACAAATAACTTGTTGTAACTAAGATCCGTATGGGGGTAACGGCGGGTTGTATCAGCTGTTTACTGGGGGTGTAGTTCGGGCTCTTCTCCCCCTGAGGCGTGACCCGGTTGAGCCGTGTCGGGAGGGTCTGAGAGGGGAGCAGTCACGGTGTGGCCCTCTAGAGATGTCCCCTAGGGTAATAAGCAGCATGGTTTGTGCTGGAGACATGGGTTCAATTGGGACTTGGGGGGGAGGGAAGGGGGGAGGATACCTTGTACTGGCAAGATTGGGTTGCTTCAGTGGGTGGGGGGCAGGGGGGGAAGTTGGAATGTTTCATGTTTGAGTTGGAATGAAGATAAGATGTCTGTTAATGAATATGCTTGGGTTCCATTGGAGTGCTACAGGTGGCAACACAAGGACATGGAGGTGACAGAGGAGTGTGGGCTGTTGCCGCGGAGATGGAACTGCACACTACCGCGCGATGCAATACCCAAAATAGAGGACCATGGCTCTGGAAACAATGGGTACATTCAATATTCTATCGTGGAACATGAGGAGATTCGGAGACCCTAGAAAGAAAAGGCACATTGTATCATACTTAGACAGGCACAATATTCACATTGCACTACTAAAAGAGACACATTGTTCATGTACCCCTGGCCCACGAAGACCCCGACCTACCCGCCTGACGTACTCCGCCGCCACCCTCATCGCACTCAACACCGGCCGACCCCCAGAATGCCACCAAGCCACACCACGACGCACCCACGGACCTTTCAGCTGCCACGCCTGCAAATTCACCTGCATCCGGACCTGCCTCGCACCAGCACCCGCCAAGTCGAACACCAGCAGCACCCACCTCAAGTGCATCCTGCTCAACACCCGCTCCGTCCACAGACACGCCATCGAACTCTGGAACCTCCTAGACGCCACAGCTCCTGACGTTGCCTTCCTCACGGAGACCTGGATGAACGCCTCTTCAGCTCCCGACATCGTCATCGCCATCCCAGAGGGCTACAAGATCGTCCGGAGGGACCGCAACGCCAACCAGATGGGAGGAGGCATCGCCATCATCCACAGGAACACCATCCGTCTCACGACCAGCACCGACAACACCCTGACCAGCGCCGAACACCTGCATTTCCAGATCCACACCGACCCGAACACCACCCTCAGAGGCACCCTGATCTACCGACCCCCGGGACCACGCACACAATTCAGCGAGGACATCGCCGACTTCGTCAGCCCGCATGCCCTCCCCTCCGCTGACTACATCCTCCTGGGGGACCTCAACTTCCATCTGGAGAACAACAACGACCGCAACACCAGCACCCTGCTCGACAACCTCGCCAATCTTGGACTCAAGCAGCTGGTGTCCACCCCCACCCACCTCGCCGGACACACGCTCGACGCAGTCTTCTCTTCCAGCACAGACATCGACTTCAGCCACGCCACAGAGCTTCAATGGACGGACCACAGCTGCGTCCACTTCACCTTCAAGAGAACGACGACCCACCACCACCAGCAACAGGCCGCCCGCAGAAGCTGGAACAAGATCACAGCAGACCAGCTCGCCACCTCCCTGAGCCAGCACCCTCCTGCCAGCTCAGCGAACCCCAGCCAGGCCGCCGACAACCTCACGAAGTGGATCAGCACCTGCGCGGACGAGCTCGCCCCGCTGAGGACCCCGCCCAGCAGACCCGGCAGCAAGAAAGCCCCGTGGTTCACCGACGAACTCAAGAGCTCCAAGAAGAACTGCCGAGCCCTCGAGAAAGTCTGGAGAAGGGAACCTACACCGGACAACAGGACCACCCTCAAGCAGGCCACTCGGAAGCACCACCAGCTGATCCGCGCCGCCAAGAAAACTGCATTCAAGTACTGGCTGGACAACAACGCACACAACTGCAAGGAACTCTTCAACATCGTGAAAGAGCTATCCAACCCCAGCGCAGGAAACAACGACATCACCCCATCGCAAGACCTCTGCAACTCCCTCGCTTCATACTTCCACAACAAGATCGCGGACATACACAACAGCTTCAACAACCAACCAACGCACACCAAGACCGAACAACCACCCCCCACCACCACCCTCCACGCCTGGACCCCGATCAGCACCGAAGACACCATCCGCACGATGAACTCCATCCACTCCGGATCACCGACCGACCCCTGCCCTCACCACGTCTTCAACAAGGCCGACGCTGTCATCGCACCCCACCTGCGAGACATCATCAACACATCCTTCGACACCGCCACCTTCCCTGAGAGCTGGAAGCACGCCGAACTCAGCGCTCTACTCAAGAAACCCACAGCGGACCCCACCGAACTCAAGAATTAGCGCCCCATCTCGCTCCTCCCGTTTCCAGCCAAAGTCATCGAGAAGACCGTCAACAAGCAGATGGCCGCCTTCCTCGAGACGAATGGATCCCTCGACCCCTCACAGTCCGGCTTCCGAGCCAATCACAGCACCGAGACCGCCCTCATCGCCGCCACCGATGACATCCGAGCCCTGATGGACAACGGAGAAACAGCGGCCCTCATCCTCCTAGACCTCTCCGCGGCATTCAACACTGTCTGCCACCGCACCCTAGTACAGCGCCTCAGCAACGTCGGAATCCAGGACAAGGCGCTGGAATGGATCATCTCCTTCCTCGACGGAAGAACACAGAGAGTCCGCCTACCACCGTACAAGTCAGAGGCCTCCGAAGTCATCTGCGGCATCCCTCAAGGATCCTCTCTGAGCCCCACCCTCTTCAACGTCTACATGAGCCCCCTCACGGCCATCGCACGCCAACACAACCTCAGCATAATCTCCTACGCCAACGACACCCAGCTGATCCTCTCCCTGACCAACGACCCCACCACCGCCAGAGCCAACCTGCACGAAGGGATGAAAGAGGTAGCCGACTGGATGACGACCAGCCGCCTGAAACTGAACTCTGACAAGACGGAGGTCCTCATCCTGGGCTCTTCACCCTCCGCCTGGGACGACTCCTGGTGGCCTCCCGCCCTGGGCACCGCACCCAAACCAACAGACCATGCACGCAACCTGGGCTTCATCCTGGACTCCTCCCTCTCCATGACCAGGCAAGTCAACAACGTCTCCTCGGCGTGCTTCAACATCCTACGCATGCTACGGAAGATCTTCTGGTGGATCCCCACCGAGACCAGGAAGACCGTCACCCAGGCCCTCGTCACTAGCCGACTGGACTACGGCAACGCCCTCTACGCCGGTACCACCGCCAAGCTCCAGAAGAGACTCCAGCGGATCCAGAACGCCTCAGCCAGACTCATCCTCGACATCCCACGAACCAGCCACATCTCCGGACATCTGAGAGACCTTCACTGGCTCCCCGTCAACAAAAGAATCACCTTCCGCCTCCTCACCCACGCACACAAAGCCCTACACGACCAAGGCCCGAGCTACCTCAACAGCCGGATCAACTTCTACGCTCCCAAACGCCACCTCCGATCAGCCAACCACACCCTCGCCGCCGTCCCCCGCATCCGAAGAGCGACTACAGGAGGAAGGTCCTTCTCCTACCTGGCCACCAAGACCTGGAACTCCCTCCCAACCGACCTGCGCCTGACCCAAGACCACCTCTCCTTCAGGAAGAAGCTGAAGACCTGGCTGTTCGAGCAGTAGCGGCACCCCCCCTCCCCCAGCGCCTTGAGACCCTACGGGTATGTAGCGCGCTCTATAAGTGTCATTGATTGATTGATTGTACCACTCCAAATATATATGCGAGCAAATGGGCTGGGATCAGAGTTTTTTCTTCATACTCCATGTACGCCAGAGGTGCTGCGATACTGGTCAAGAAACAGGTCCCCATCCAGATGCTTGGAGCCTCGAGAGACACAGAAGGTAGATACTGCATAGCTTGGGAGAGATTAGGGTCCCAGTCGGTTACTCTTGCTTGCTGTTATGGGCCGAATACGGATGCCCCCGAGTTCTTTGATAAGCTGTGGGCACGTACGTTCGAGTTGGACTCCACACATGTGATCTGGGGTGGGGATTTAATGCCACATATAATCCTAGTATGGATCACTCCTACCCAGCGCCACGACACTACACGAAAACACAAACAGTACTGAAGGAAATAATAGGCACCTACCATCTTACTGACGCTTGGAGATATAGCCATCCACTAGTGCGGGAGGGTACTCACTTCACGGCGCAGTCGAATTCCTGGTCTAGACTGGATTACTTTTTTGTGACTAGAGGAGTGGCCATGGCGATAGCTGACACAAGACACCTTGCTAGTACATACTATGATCACACACCGGTATTCTTGACCCTCTCCTCTGCTGACTTTAACACACCTTGAAAGCCTTGGAGATTTTATGCATTGGTTCAGGAGGAACTGAGGGAGGAGATCATCGACTTTTTTCAAAGAAATAAAGACTCGGTTCAAAGTGTGGAAATAGTGTGGGAGGCATTTAAGTTAACAATAAGAGGATTCTGCATGGCGAAGGGAGCTGGGGTACTTAAGGACATACAGACAACACTGCAGAAGTTGGAAAGGGATCTTAAAGAGCTGGAACGAGAAATGGCTGGGCACTCCGAGGGTGCGACACATGTTCTTTTTTGTGAAAAACTTACCCTGTATAAGAAGGAGGCTCACAGGGAAGCACGATTTGAGGGGAAATACTGGGCAGTCAGGAGTTACGGGGAGGGGGATAGACCTGGAAAGATACTAGCGCAAAAAGTACACCGGCCGCAAAGGTACGTTGTGCATAGCTGAGGTACGAGACCTAAATGGGGTGCAGTGTAGGGATACAGCTACCATACTCAATGCGTTTCTGGAGCACTACAGTGCACTCTACACCTCTACAATGCTGGGTGAGATTGAATTGGATAGTTTTATGGGAGACATTGTGTTGGGGTGGCTCGGTGATGTGTAACAGGCATTTTTATGTGCGCCGTTCGAACTGGACGAGCGGAGAGATGCCATAATGAGCATGCAGTCAGGGAAAGCCACGGGCACTTTGAAATTCCGATTAAATTCTATAAAACGTATATGCATATCATGGCTCCTGTATTGCGAGAGGCATACGAGGATGCGTTGGAGGTCGGCCATCTCCCCCCACCATGAGAGAAGCCCTCATACTGTCTTTACTGAAACCGGGTAAGGCCCCTGACCTTTGTGACTCATACAGACCGCTATCGCTCCTTAACTGTGATGCGAAAATTTTGGCTAAAATTATCGCGACAAGGTTGAGCTTACTGTTGGAAAAACTGATTTTACCAGATCAGTCGGGATTTTTGTCTGGGAGATCTACGTCACACAATTTACGAACACTTTTTGCCATTATTAATAATATCTCCCCAGACCTCCCCAAGGCAGCGGTTTTCTTAGTCGCCACTAAGGCGTTCTATTCGGTGGAATGGAGCTATATCTTTGCAGTAATGCGTAGGATGGGATTTCCGCCTTTGTTTTTATCGTGGATTCAACCATTGTACACTATGCCGGTGGGAAAGGTTTTGATTAATGGCCACGTATCGCATACAATCGACATGACAAGGGGGACTAGACAGGAATGCCCCCTGTCCCCTCTACTATTTGCTATCGCAGTTGAGAAGCTTGCGGCGAAACTGCAACAATGCCATTGTGAAAGGGCCCTACAATGCTTCCAACGCCAGATACTAGTGTCCCTGTACGCGGATGACATCACGTTATATGTCCGAGATCCGCAAACTAACCTTAACCCGATACTGCGTGAATTTATTGTTTTTGGGAGACTCTCTGGTGTACAGATTAATTGGAAAAAGTCCAGTATGCTCCCACTTACTGAAGCCACGGTGAGGTTCCCCCTGGACTTTCCACTGGAGTGGTGTGCGGAAGATTTAAAATGTTTGGGTAATGTGGTCACCAGAGTAGAGGAGACCTGTTACGACTCAACTACGGGATAACCATGACTCGGGTGACAGAATGCATCTCCAGATGGGTGGCTTTACCTCTGTCCATTGCAGGGCGTGCGTCCTTAATCAAAATGGTGATACTCCCGCAGTTTCTGTACCTCTTTCTGAACATACCGTACCACCCAGGCACACATTTTTTAAGAGACTTAGAACGGAGCTGATAAGGCTGGTCTGGGGTGGCAAACAACCAAGACTGCAATGGGAAGTGCTGACATGACCGTATGCTAAAGGAGGGTTTGGTATACCAGACTTTGAACTCTATTTCACGTCAGCGCAAGCCCATTTTGTATGGTAATGGATTAAACAACCGTGATATATGCCGCAAGTTGCAGCAGAACATTGGCTGGCGCACCCTGTGCCATTGGATGGTGCACTATTTTTAAAGGCTAGTGCAAGCGAGCATCAGCCGACCGCACTGACGTGCACGATTGCCGCATGGCAAAGTATAAGCTGTATGTTAGGGGTACCCATGATATATTCACCGTTGCTCACACTGTCCTACCATCAAGACATGCCTTTGCTACAGGAATCATTATTCCATGCCTTCAAGAGCAAAACAAACATTAACACATGGGGAGATCTGTATCATGAGCAGAAATTTAGATCCACAGACCATATGTTCCCAAAGGCGCAGAAAACACCACTTGACACATTTCTGTATATCAGGTTGAGGCATGGGGTGCGCTCCCTTACGCAGGACTTCCCGGTGGAGCCACAGGTGTTAGCACCCCTACAGTCCATGTTAGGAAGGACTACTCCCAAGAAACTAGTGTCTCAAATATATACCTCAGTGCACACACAGAAAGAGTTCACTGTTACTCGGTCACGCCGATGGGAGGAAGAGTTGGAGAGGACCTTAACAGACAATCAGTGGGAATTCTGCTGTCTGCAGACTGAACGGGTTTCAGTAAGTAGCAGACTCCGGTTTATACATTATAAATTCTTGCACAGGCTCTATTATACTCCAGCTAAGAAATACTGGAGTCGGCTTAGGCCAACTGATAGGTGCAATAGATGCCATGCGGAGGGGGCTGATTTTCTACAGCTGGCTTGGGGTTGTCCGACCATAGGAGATTACTGGAACCAGGTGTTTGTAGCACTGCAAGCAATGATAGATGCCCCGTTGGAACCTAACCCGTTCATGGCTATTCTGGGGTTTGTGAAACCACTTAGGGCGGAACACCGCAGATTTGTTGCCATGGCACTCTCGATGGCTAAACGAAGGGTGGCTTGTAGATGGGGTAGAGGGCGGGCGCCCACATTCAAAGAATGGCTGGAAGACCTAATCAAATGCCAGGAACAGCTTGCTACTTATGCAGAATTGCTGCCAGCCTCATTCAGCCCCAATGAGATATGGGCTCCTTTGACATGTTATCTACTAACACATGGCAGGGAACAGGCTGAAGATACTATGTTCTAAAATGTCAGAGGTGGAATTGACAGGTCTCATGTTGGGATTGGCATAAAATAAATAACTGTATCAAGTGCTGAATAAGGTATATTGAAGCGTAGGGATTACGAAATGGAGGTGTGCCTAGTATTATTGTACAGTTGAACAGTGCCGAGGTAGTAGAAAAGTACATTCGCGTGACCGAAATTATGTATTAAGGAAAATGTAAGAATTATTCCTAGATGCCACATTACTCGTATACATTCGTTTGTATTGTAATGAAAAATGTCAAAATGCTACTAATTATGAACATATATGTGATGTACCGGTAGTGACATTAGAACCACTTGAGATTGTACTGTAATGTATGGCTATGTTATTGTCATGTATGTTTAAAAAAAAAAAATAAACAGATGTTTAAAAAAAAAGTTTACTGAATATTCTTTTGCCTTTAGCCTCATAAAGGGACCAGAGGGATGTGATATATATATATATATATATATATATATATATATATATATATAAGCGAGCGTGTATCGATATATATATATATATATATATATATATATATATATATATATATATATATATATATATATATATATATATATATATATATATCGATACACGCTCGCTTTTTTCAAAAGAAAGCAGACGGCACTCCAAGCTGGTGATACTTCATTGGATTTATTGGCAGACCCCCTACCCCATAAAAAGACAAACGCGTTTCGCCGTGAAACGGCTTCCTCAGTATACAGGTGAATAACAAAACACGCCATTATATCTCCACCTCTCCATTACCATCAAAAGAGGACTAAACCAAAAGCTTGTTGGAATTGTGGCAGACATCTTGTAGTGTACAAGTATATGTTTTTTCACATTAGTACACGGAGAATGGCGATTATTAAAGTGCTCGTGCAGTTAAAAAAAAAGGGGAAACCCCATGTGATTTTTTGTGTGAAATGTATGACTTGTTTGGAGAAAGGAAAGGTATGCATATACCAAAAACAATTAGTTCATATATATACACAAAAGCTCGGTGTGTGAAAAACATTACATTTTTAGAATTGTTAAAATGTCAAAAGTTAGCATCAAGTGCAAGTATAATACAAATATTTACATAACTCTCTATATCGATTGTTAAAAAGTTTAACATTTGTTTGTAATTGATATACATTAACATTCTATTTATGCACACCGTGTGTATTCGATACCTTTCTCTACGTTTTTGTACGTGCTCCGCGCAGGTCACTTATTTATAACGCCCTGAATGGGCATGTTTTCTTGTTTTTCTAAGTCTTGCCCTGTATGGGCATATCTAGCCTCATAAAGGGACTAGAGGGATGTGTTTAATATATATATATATATATATATATATATATATATATATATATATATATATATATATATATATATATATATATATATATATATATATATATATATACACATACATATATATATGTGTATATGTATATATATATATATATATATTCACTGGAAAAACCCTAGGTTTTACACACGTTATAGTTAGGAAGTAGCATTTAAAAAACCTATGAAATTCACTGGAAAAACCATAGGTTTGACACATGTTATAGTTAGCTGGACATTTTACTCATATAAAACCAATGAAATTCCCCGTTATAGTTACTTCAGCTAACTATAACTCGCGCGCCCGCAATGCACTGCTGATGACTTCACATATTACATCACTCATGACATGGTCAGTAACATCACTCATGACATCACTGATGACATCATCCAGTGAATGAGTTAGTTCTGAAAATTAAATATGTTTTATATATGTATATCTGAAGGTTAATGGAAGAAGAATTGAGCATATAAGTGTATAAATAGCTGCTTTTTAGGTGAAAAATAGATTGTATTACTGACTGATTAAGTATATCTTGATGAGTACATGGGCTAATGAGTAATGTTTAAATATATACATATCTGTATCTGTCTCTCAGTTTCTACGTAAGTGGCTGCATGTGTTGGTGAGTAGCTATATGAGTGATACATAATGTCTATATAGGTTATTATTTGTTTGATTATTAGTTGGAGTGTGTGAGTGTCTAAGTGTCAATATGCTTCGTTGGGAGATCTTATGTAGTGCATAGATGCATGAATGAGTGACTTACTGTTTGTATGTGTTGTAGGCAGCATATATGCTAGACTGTATGGGTGAGTGAGTTTGTGTGGTAAAAGGCATATAGGTTATTATTTGTTTTTTTTCTGTATGAGTGTATATATGACTGTCTAAGTGAATGAATAACTGTTTTAATAGTGTATTTCTGAGTAAGTACATATGTTTTAAACTAGTACATATAACTTATGTGTGAATAACTCTATGGTTGAGTGTCGGTGTGTAACAGGATGATCAGGATGTATCAGTGTATAAGAACATATGATGACTGAATACATATATGAGTGACTGTATATAATATATGATTGACTGTATATATCTGTTGATGAATAAGTGGTTGTGTATATAGGTCTTCGAATTACTAAATAGGTGTGTTTTAAATGGCATTGGTATGGCTATTGTATTGAAATTGTTATTTTCTACTTTTTGAGTGTCTGTAATAAAGGTTATATTAGGGTGAGTGAAGGTCTGCCACTCTTCCACAAGGATGATGTCATCAGTGATGTCATTTGAGATGTCATTAGTGATGTCATGAGTGATGTCACTGACCATGTCATGAGTGATGTAATATGTGAAGTCATCAGCAGTGCATTGCGGGCGCGCGAGTTATAGTTAGCTGAAGTAACTATAACGGGGAATTTCATTGGTTTTATATGAGTAAAATGTCCAGCTAACTATAACATGTGTCAAACCTATGGTTTTTCCAGTGAATTTCATAGGTTTTTTAAATGCTACTTCCTAACTATAACGTGTGTAAAACCTAAGGTTTTTTCAGTGAATTTCATAGGTTTTTGAAATGCTATTTCCTAACTATAACGTGTGTAAAACCTATGGTTTTTTCAGTGAATTTCATAGGTTTTTTTAATGTTAGTTCCTAAGTATGAAAGATATACCTGAAATAAATATCGACATACCAATCTTACGTGCACAACTGAGTGCACGCACCCACCTATTTATTTCATGAAAGCTTTCCAATTTAAACCTAATGAATTTCTTCATAGACCAATGAAAGAACTTATAGTACGTTAAGACACTGAACCTAGGCTTTTTTTTTGTCATACAAACCTTTTAATTAAATGGAGCCGAATTTTTTTTAATCGTTCGTGTGCGTGACTGTACACACCTTAATATTTTTTTTAAAAAATATAAAAGGTTTTATAATTTAATAATTGTATACCTAAATCGTCTAAAAATATGTGAAATCCGTATGTGTTTGAATTCACTTCTTTTCACGTTTTTAAACTTCACTAAAGAACATCGCTACTTCCAAATCACGTTCATAACTAGATAGTGTCACCGCCTACACGTCCTGAGAAGCGCATGTAAAGTCATGTGACTTGAAAACAACAGTTGCAATTGGTTGTTGGTAGTTTCTATTCTGGAATTTACACGCAGCACTCCACCCACTTCCATCACTTTCTTTTCTACTCTCAATAGAGAACAACGTCGAACATCTTCCCGAAGACTTTGCTGCAATGGCTACCGTTCCGCATTCATCTTCCGAATGTGAAGGAAATGAGCGACCACCTTTGACTAGAAAAACGGAGGCCACGCTATTACCATCAGAAGTGACCAGCACATCTTCTGCAGAATGACCTGTATCTCCATCGAGTGCTGTCATGGACTTGAAACCATATCTGGCGAACGTGCACATGAAATGCAGGAACTGTGGAAAACTTCTTGTATACGGAGAGCAAAGCTTTATTCTAATTAAACACAAAATTGAGAGTCATAAATGCTCCAAGAAAAGTTCAATTTCTTCACTTTATTTGGATAGTATGACATACTGAAAAATGTCGTAGCAACTTTTAGAAATCAAAAGCATCATAACACTTGTTTCCAAAAAAAAAAAAAAAAAGTTCTTTTCAGAACTAACTCTTTGTACCAAAACGAGCTGCAAGAGCATATTAGCTGATATTTTCTCGCCGCTTTCTTTTAGTGCGCGATCGGGTGCGCGCACCCACCTATCGCGTAGAGGCAGCGACACACGCATGTGAAGTCATGTGACTTTAGAACAACACTTCCAATTGGTTCTTACTAGTTTCTATTCTGCAATTTACACGGAACACTCTACCCACTTCCCTGGAAAACCAGTTTATCGAAAAACTTTTAAAGCCTCCTCTTATGAAACATTCGACATCGTTCACATAGCAGTGTAGTAAATAGCACTATATACACTCCGTCCCTTAATTATAAGAGACTTATTGCTATGTGAGAACAACTTTTGTTTTCACGCGATAATGTGAAATGCTGAGCCTGTTACAGAATTTTCTTTCACATATATGTTACTATTCTCCTTCGAGCACTAACACCGTAGAAAATACCACCAATAGCGGTGATATTTTTTACACCGAGAACGGGCGATTTGTATCGCTTAGAGCCCTTACAATTATAAAGTTTTATTTCCTAAGTCTCTGATCTCCAACTGTGCAACGTGGCTCCCCTGTGTCGTAATGAGGTCCATAGACAAAAACTACAGGGCCAGCATTATACACATGCACAGAACCACAGAACCACAAAACCACAAGAGCCACCATGTTAATATATATCCTTAATATAATAAACCTCTGAGAATGGATACATATTTCCGTGGCACCCCATAACAGAAATGTGGCGTCCTCTGACTCTGCTCCATTACCAAACACCCTAACCCCCCCTCCCCCCTCACTCTTCACTAAACTCCGCACTCCACCCCACCCGGACCCCCTATTACAAACCCCCAACCCACCCTCCCTGCCCAAGCCCACCATGAACCTCAAACCGCCCCTGGAAAACTTATAAGACACAGGATTACTAAAACTCAAAGAATAGGCAACAGGCAGATAATCTGAATAGTACATAAAGGCACATATTTTTTCCATAATACTATTGAAAAACATGTTCTATTTTTTATAAATCTATCATGCATCTGACCCTCTAGAACCGCTTTCAAAACGTGAACTATAAACCTCTACATTTCATTTTCAAACCATACACTTTCAATTACATTATTTTTTTTTTTACAATCCTTGTAATGTTACACACCTTTTCTAAAATACACCAGTCCCTGTTATTTATAAGGATTTATTTTCAGTCTTCATCAGTGACACTTTTTTAACATATAATGAAAATCACTGTAACTTTTTAAACGACAATGCTAACGCGGTAAAAATAACCCTCCATTTGCTTTCCTTTAAGAATGCAGACTATCTACCCCACGCAGGCGTTTCTTGATATTTGCATTTGGCAGCGAATACCGACCTTGAATCGGAAGACATGAACAAGAGCTCCATTGTCACATTTAAAACTGAACGTAGCAACTGCTCACACACATATCTTTCACTTAGCTAACATTCACAGAAAACAGCATTGATGTAAAAAAAAATTGACCTTGCTTTACAACTTGCTCAAATGACTCCCTTATTTTTTAACGCATCCTCCACTTCAAGACAGGCTACTTTTTTGATAACTACTAAGCAATATTTAAGTGACTAGACTCCTAGAAAATTTATCAAGTCATTCTGCTCCTCTCCACTGCATAGCCGGCGACCTAATTCTGTGGAGTTGCTATACAACCGGCAGTGCTGCGCCATTTCCTTTACCATCTTGGGAAATTCAAAATGGATGTCCCTATGCCTTCACAAACGAGCCGGACCACTTAGAACTATTTCGACAGAAAATGCTTCTGTACTACGGCACCTTAGCACTCTCAACTTTGAATACTTCATATCGATTATCATTTCGATATTCGTATTTCACCTGTGTGCAGCCTGTATTTCATTTCCTGAGCTGTGATTTCACGTGGGCCCTGGATTTATGTCTCTGCAATTTGGTACCTCCTGAAGCGAATTACAATCACCTCATGAATCCGTTACTTGATCATGAACAGCTTTGTTACAACGGAGGGTTTATGGCCTTTGCAGCGATACAAGGAGTTCTGGGTCATTGGAATATATTCGCAGCGGCGCAAGATTTCCTAACAGAGAGCTACATCGAAAACCCACCGAGCTGCCCTATGATGGTAAAAGACGCTCCAATAATGACAGATCATGAATGCTCCTTTCCTCTTCTCAATTGGATGGCTGACATGTTTTCAGATAATAACAGTGATTTCTTGTTAGAAGCACTTGCTGCCTATTTTGCCTACACAATGGACGGTTAACTCTTTCCTAACAGAGAACTACATCGAAAACCCACCGAGCTGCCCTCTGATAATAAAAGAGGCTCCGATTTTAACAGATCATGAGTACTGCTTTACTCTTTTCCATTGGATAGCTGACATACTTTCAAATGATAAAAGTGATTTCCTGTTAGAAGCAGAAGCTACCTATTTTGCCTAAACAATGCTTCAATAACTCTTATACAAGCCATTGACGTCCTCATTTCCTTTTGCTTCCCTATATTCTTCACGTTCTTTTCCATATTTTCTTTTGAAGAACAGACCTATTGCCTTTACTAACAGTGGACATTATGATTTCGTGCTGGTTACATTTTGGTCTTTTATGTGGACTACATTTGTTTCTTCAGCTACTCGATTTTCAACTTTATTTTTTTACAGTCTAATCTCAACAATCCAATTGCATATCTTATCTAAGGTTATTTCAAAAGTACTCAATGCAAAACTCGCTAATATATGCTACATGTGCCCTAATTAATGTGTAAATTTTAAACAAGTTTTTTATAACTGTAAACGCCATTTCGCATCTCAACTGCTTATTTCCGCCTCACACGCCTCTACACCTTTAATTTCCTATAAAATTATGTTTTTAAAATACTTTACAGAAAAATATGTTCTTTCAACAATATTTCCATTATTACTGGTGCTGTATTTCAAATTCAATACTGCAACCTTCAAAAGATATCTCAATACAGTAGTTCTCCTCAATAGTGATTTGCGCAGCATCCAACAGATTACATACATGCACCTCTCACCATTTTATCGCTTTTGGTGCCTTTTTTTTCCCCTCACACACTGACATAACACAAACTTGATAGTGCTTCGCATGTAGACAGCTGATTGATAAAGTAATGATGTATAACCACTTGCATTTTCATATATCGTTCCCTAACTGAAAGGCCAGAGACCTTCTTCCATTTATTAAAATATGATATACTTCCTTATAAGAGTGTAAAATGTTTTTTTCCAACTATATTCATTTTTCTTCAACTATAGCGTTTGTATTCCATGTACTACTGACAATACCAATTACTGTGTTTTTTGCAATTTCTGTACTCAAATTACATAATGATTTGCCTTTAAAACAGTACATTTCTAAATAAACATTTCAAATATTCACGGTTTCTCTTTTAATCCATAATCTCAACTGAAATGATTTCATATTGAAAAACTATTCATGAGTTCCACATAACCTTAATTGTAGTCACTGTGGACCTTATTTATGAAGACCTTCCGCCGCCGGTGCCTCATTTTTTAAAATGGGAAAAAGTGACGCACCGGTGGCGCAAGGCCTTCATAAATAAAGTCCTGAATGTTTTCTTTTCTCGACCTCACTTACTGATACTAGAACCTGCAAGCCAATTACGGCCCGTGAACTCTTTCTTAGTAGGTCGCGCACCGTACAGACAGTTGTACCTCTGTTAAAAAATTTTTTTTACTGTTACCAAGCACCGCCACAGTTCCGCTTCACTCAGAGTTAATCACTGCCCCCACGCTTCTACAGGCCAGACGCTATGTCGTATTTCTCTCCTTATCACCCTTTCATCTCCACAATAACAAACAGTTTTCCGCCTGCCACCACAGAACAGAGTCAGATGCAGAGGCACCAAAGAGTGAACCCATTACCAACTGCCATCTCCGGCTGTTTCCATGGTTACACCTCATTCTGCACCTTGCTGAAGGCAGAGGTCAAAAGTTCATGTCTCAACGTTCTACAGCAAACTAAGAACACTGTTTTCCCTCCACAAAACACCTGCCAATCCACAACCGTGTTACATGTCTTTTTTTTTCACACCCAATAGTACTTTTCGTTTAACATAAACATTAACATGCAACGTACTCTTCAATCTCCACTTATTACAATCAACCAATCATTTTTATCTTTTTAACCACACCCAGCCTCTTCCTTTTTCTTTATTTAGAATTTCAACTTCTAACTACCATTCCACTTCCAGAACCGATCGGAGGACGACTACAAATCCCTTGAAAATGAAGGTCTGGCTAATAGGACACAGTTATATTCACTGGAGTGAAAAATATGCCGTAAGCAGACGAATTTGCAACCTCGGCTTACCAAATGTACACATAACATGGATTGCCAAAAGAGGATTGAAATGTCACCAATTGATTCCATTGGTGAAAACTTTTATGCATCTCCCAGAACCAGACCTTATAATTGTGCACTGTGGTGGGAACGATCTAGGCACAATCACTGGAGTAGGTCTGGAAATGCTTCTAAAAGACACCTTTCGACAATTGATGACACTTTTTCCTCGATCTGCCTTGGTATATTCCAATATATGCCAAAGACAGAAATGGAATTGGTCCAATCAACATTGTGCACAAGTTGAGAAAGCAAGGAGACATGTAAATAAATCTGTTTCTGCGTTCCTCAGAGATTATAGCATGGGTTCTGTTTACCACAACAACTTGCGATACCACATGCAAGACGTCTATAGGAGAGACGGTGTTCATTTCACGAATGAAGGAAACAGAATCTTCCCCTGCAACATCAGGCTCTGCATCGGTACTTACTTATAAATGCAGAAAACACTCAATTAACACAAGGGCTCTTTTCAGAGCCACCTTATATCTAAGCACTCAAACTTCTGATTTATCTCCATTTTCACACTCTTGTAAATAGGTGTGCGCGACCGGGTGCGCGCACCCCGTATTTTTTTTTGGAACAAAATTATATCTTTTCGCGTTTAAGGGCCTTACTGCACACCCCGAGAAAACCTACGCAGCAAGACAATCTCTACCTTCTCCCCTTTCCATGTTTCAATGCTTTGAAATGAACAATATATTTACTCGCAGTGACAAAATGGCGGACAAAACTTCCTGATTTCCTTCGAATCGAACGTTAACAGACGTCACGCAGCAAAAAAAATGCCGCTCACGCGCAGCCGCTTGAGTGTGCGCACGCGTGCGCGCCTACAGATATATAATTGACTTTAACTTTAATTTTCTCAACAACTACTGAACAGATTTACACCATTCCAAAAAAAGTGTAATCTGCGAACCGGACTCTACAGTTTTGCCAAATTTCTTATAAATCCATTTAGCCGTTCGACCTGTAGCCGAGTCTAAAGGTCCTATGGAAAATAACATGCAGAAAACACGTTTTGGGACCCCCCTTATATCTCAGCCCCCACTTGACTAATCCCCCGCAAACTTTCAGGGAAGGAGCGCAGCGGACCGATTCTTCAACCAGGGCCAAAGTTATTCCAAATAGAATGTTGAGGATTTCCTATGGAAAACAATCCTAACTATAACTACCTACTGGCGACCGCCAGTAGGTAATATATATATATATATATTCACTGAAAAAACCATAGGTTTGACACCAGTTATAGTTAGCTGGAAATTTTACTGACATAAAACCAATGAAATTCCACGTTATAGTTAGTTGGACTCACTATAACTTGCGCGTGTAATGCACTGCTGATGACATTACATATTACATCACTCATGACATGGTCAGTGACATCACTTATGACATCACTGATGACAGACCTCCTTTAAGTGTAATGTAACCCTTAAAACACATATTGGAAAATAGAAATTAACATTTTCAAAAAAATGGAGATACCCATACCAGTTACAATAACCAATTCAGTAATTCCACCATCTATATACTCATTCTCTCATTCACCAACAGTTCTATATAGTCACTCATACATATACTCACTCATCATATGTAGTGATACACCTATACATCCTGTTACACACCGACAATCATCCAAAAGTTACTCACACACATACTCACACATGCAAATAAACTATTGAACATCCATTTATTTGCATATAAAACTATACACACACTACCACGTTACTTCTAAAGAAACTTATACATACTTACTCTCTTAAACAATCACTTATAGAAACACATACTTATTTAAACAGAAACTCTTTCTATCTCTTAGTCTCACATATACTGACTTATATATATCAATACTCACATATACTAAATTAAAACATATCTCGTTACTGATAAAGACACTAGTGAGGCAGGCATTCATTCACTAACATACACATATACACACTCAACCACCCATACAGTCCTGCACATATGGTGTCTTCTAAAAACATACAAAGAGAGAGTTAGTCATTCATGCATCTATGTGATTAGTAATACCCCCACAAAACCATACAAACACTCATACTGATACTAGAAAAAATCTAAGAACCCAAATACCTACACATGTAGGTACTCATCAACCCATGCAGCCACTTATTCACAAAGTGAAACACTGACACATATATTTAAATATTTAAACATTACTCGCTAATATATGTATTCACTAAGGTACACTTAATAAGCCAGTTATCCAATCATTTCTTTTTGAAAAAACATTCATTAAGACAATAATTTAAACATTTATTCTTCTCTCAACCTTTACATATACATATATAAAACATATTTATTTTTTAGAAAGACACACATTCACTGGATGGTGTCATAAGTGATGTCACTGACCATGTCATGAGTGATGTAATATGTAATGTCATCAGCAGTGCATTACACGCGCAAGTTATAGTGAGTCCAACTAACTATAACGTGGAATTTCATTGGTTTTATGTCAGTAAAATTTCCAGCTAACTATAACTGTTGTCAAACCTATGGTTTTTTCAGTGAATTTCATAGGTTTTTCAAATGCTACTTCCTAACTATAACGTGCGTAAAACCTATGTTTTTTTCAGTGAATTTCATAGTTTTTTTGAATGCTAGTTCCTAAGTATGTAATCACGTTCGTAACTAGATAGTGTCACTGCCTACACGTCCTGAGAAGCGCATGTAAAGTCATGTGACTTGAAAACAAGACTTCCAATTGGTTCTTAGTAGTTTCTGTTCTGGAATTTACACGAAGCACTCCACCCACTTTCCTCACAATCTTTTCTACTCTCAAGAGACAACAACATCGAGCATCTTCCGGAAAACTTTGCTGAAATGGCTGCCCTTTCGCATTCATCTTCCGAATCTGAAGGAAATGAGCGACCACCGTTAAGAAGAAAAAAGGAATCTTTCATTTGGCAATTTTTTACTTATCCTGAAGATCAAAAGAAAGTGAATGCGCCAAAAGTAACCTGCACGATATGCAATTCGGAGCTCTCAAGGGGAAATCCAAAAAGAAAATATTCCTTTTCTATACACACCATGCTGCGGCATGTTAAACAAAGGCACCCTGAGCATTATGCAAAAGCATCGACAAGAGCTCTGGCCACGCTATTACCATCAGAGGTGGCCAGCACATCTTCTGGTGGACGACCTGTATCTCCATCGAGTGCTGAGATGGACTTGAGACCATATCTTGCGAAGGTGCACATGAAATGCAACGAGTGTGGAGAAATTCTTTTGTACGGAGAGCAGAGCCTCGTTCTTATTCAACTCAAAATTGAAAGTCATAAATGCCCCAAGAAAAGATACATTTCTTTACTTCATTTTCATAGTATTACAGACTGAAAGATGTAGTAGCAACTTTAAGAAATCAAAAGCATCGTACGACTTGTTTCCAAAAAAAAAAAAAAAAAAAAAAAAGTTCTTTTCAGAACTAACTATTTCTACCAAAACATGCTCCAAGAGCATCTTTTGACATGTTTTTTCGCCGCTTCATTGTAGTGCGCGACCGGGTGCGCGCACCCTCCTATCGCGTACAGGACCTGACACTTGCATGTGAAGTCATGTGACTTCTAAACAACACTTCTAATTGGTTCTTGGTAGTTTCTATTCTGGAATTTACACGCAGCACTCCACCCACTTCCATCACTTTCTTTTCTACTCTCAAGAGAGAACAACGTCGAACATCTTCCCGAAGACTTCGCTACAATGGCTACCGTTCCGCATTTATCTTCCGAATCTGAAGGAAATGAGCGACCACCTTTGAAAAGAAAAACGGAGGCCACGCTATTACCATCAGAAGTAAACGGCACATCTTCCGGAGGACGACCTGTATCTCCATTGAGTGCTGAAATGGACTTCAGACCATATCTTGCGAACGTGCACATGAAATGCACGAACTGTGGAGAACTTCTTGTATACGGAGAGCAAAGCTTTACTCTAATTAAACACACAATTGAGAGTCATAAATGCTCCAAGAAAAGTTAAATTTCTTCACTTTATTTGGATAGTATGACATACTTAAAAATGTTGTAGCAACTTTAACAAATCAAAAGCATCAAAACACTTGTTTCCAAAAAAAAATAAAAAAATAAAAAGTTCTTTTCAGAACTAACTCTTTCCACCAAAACATGCTCCAAGAGCATATTATAAGATGTTTTTTCGACGCTTTATTTTAGTGCGAGACCGGGTGCGCGCACCCTTCTATCGCGTACAGGACCTGACACTCCCATGTGAAGTCATGTGACTTCTAAACGAAACTTCTAATTGGTTCTTGGTAGTTTCTATTCTGGAATTTACACGCAGCACTCCACCCACTTCCATCACTTTCTTTTCTACTCTCAAGAGACAACAACGTCGAACATCTTCCCGAAGACTTCGGTACAATGGCTACCGTTCCGCATTCATCTTCCGAATCTGAAGGAGATGAGCGACCACCTTTGACAAGAAAAACGGAGGCCACTTGTAGCGGCGGGACTAGTAAAAGGCAAGAGTCTGGTTTTGGTAATGCTAGGATTTAATCTTTCATATAAGGAATCAGTACAGGTTTTCCGAATTGCTCCTCTGCGTGGGGATCGGCTCCTTTCCCGCCTGGTCTTCCTAAGCACTCCCTCTTCTCTTGTTCGTACTGGGCTCCTCCTCCTGCTGGACTCCGGAGGCTCCGTGCTGTCCGCCCTCGCCGACACCGTACAGGGGGGAAAAGAAGAGAGGCCGGTATAAGTATGACCGCTAAAGCAATGATTGGAGCTCAGGGGAGGGGGACCGTGAGGGAAACACCCAGTGATACACACAAACAGGAATCCAAATTAAATGCAACTGAGAGGGTAAGTGACAGTGTAGGAACCCAGGGTTTTAAGTAAATCACACAACACTCTACTAGTTGCGACTAGCTCGCTTTTTGATCCAGCCTATGAAGCGATTACGCACCTCAGAGAGCCGAACCCCTCCTGGCGTACGGCTGGGCGAATCGTGGTGTTGGCCTCCGGGCGTGTCCAGTGCTTCTTCGGCTCTCCCGTCTTGTCCTCTTCCCTGCTCCGGGATCCTCGGTGCGTCCGCGATGCTATCCTCGCTGATCCACGTGTAGCTGTGGTCCGGCTCTCGTCCTCCGCTCCTCCAGTCTTCCTCTCCGCTCCTCCAGTCGTCCTCCTCGCTCACTCGTCCTCAGCTCCTCCAGTCGTCCTCTCCGCTCACTCATCCTACGCTCCTCCAGTTCTCCTCGCTGCTTCCCGCCTCTCCGCTCTGCTCCTCACTGACCGCTCCTCCGGTGAAATAACACACCTGGGTCTTTTCAGATACGCCTTTTAAGGGATGTTCTGACTCCACCTCCTCTTCCAGGTCTTTGGTCCAGTTAAAGGGCCCGTCTTCCTCCTCGTCGCAACTGTATCTCTCCAGGCCAGGCCATCTCGTTGCCGGTACAGGCTGAGGAAATAAGAGGGGGGCGTCACAAAAGGTCAGTTCGCGCCCTAATGCGGGGCTGTCGCTGGGAACCCAGTTACACACCTCCCCCCTTGGACCCTTCCGATCGGGAAGGGGATTCCGGGACAGGTAATCGGCCCCCTTGTTGTCCACCCCCTTTTCGTGGCACACAGTGAAGGAATACGGCTGTATCGCCAGAAACCAGCGCATGACCCTGGCATTTGAGGACCTGTTCCGAGCCATCCATAACAGCGGGGCATGGTCAGTGTACAACGTGAAGGTCCTGCCCTCCAGATAGTAAGCTAGTTTCTCAATAGCCCAGCGAATAGCCAGGCCTTCCTTCTCCACAGTGGCATATTTGAGTTCTCTCGGGAACAGTTTTCGACTAATGAAGAGTACCGGATGATCCATCTCGTCATCCCCCTTTTGAGACAGCACCGCTCCTATTCCGAAGTCCGAAGCATCTGTATGCAGTGAAAAGGGTTTCTTGAAGTCAGGCGAGGTGAGAATAGGGGCAGAAGTGATAGTCCTTTTCAAAGCCGAATAGGCTTCCAACATGGCTGGGGTGGGACACCTCAGGGCTGACTGTTTGACGTGGGACTGTAGGGCATCCGTGAGAGGGGTGGCCAGCTGCGCGAATTGTGGTATGAACCTCCGATAATAGCCAATGAGGCCTAAGAAGGCACGCAGCTCTTTCTTTGTACTGGGAAATGGAGTCTCCACTATCGCCTTCACTTTTTCTGTTTGTGGCTCTATGAGGCCGTGTCCCAATACATACCCTAGATACTTAACTTTGTGGAAGGCTAATCGGGATTTTTTTGCGTTTATCCGTAATCCTGCTTGGTCGAGGGTTTCTAGCACCTTCTGTAAATGTACAAGATGGGTCTCCCAGTCAGGACTAAATACGACAATGTCATCCAGATAGGCGGAAGTGAATGAGGATATGTCTTTCAAGACATTGTTCATGAGCCTCTGGAAAGTTGCGGGTGCTCCGTGTAGGTCAAACGGAAGCACCGTAAATTCATAATGACCCTCAGCAGTTGAGAAAGCAGTTTTGTGTCGATCTTCTTCCCGCAGTGGAACCTGCCAGTAACCCTTTGTCAGGTCAATAGTGCTGATAAACTTAGCTTTTCCTAATTTCTCGATCAGTTCATCGATACGCGGGATGGGATATGCATCGAATTTAGATATTTCATTTAGGGCGCAAAAGTCCATGCAAAAGCGTCTTGTTCCATCGGGTTTAGGTATCAAAACGATAGGACTCGACCAGTTACTGTGGGATGGACGGATCACACCCAGTTTCAGCATCTCCTCCACTTCCCGTTTGATATCTTGTCTTCTGGCCTCAGGAATCCTGTATGGGCGTATCTTCACTGTTTTCCCCGGGCTGGTCTCAATGCAATGTTCTGCTAGGGTGGTTTTTCCTGGAATGTCGGAAAACACCTGTTCTTGTTTTCTAAGGACTTCCGTCAGCTCCTGTCTTTCTTTTTGTTGTAGATCATCATTGATTACCAGTTGGGGTATGGTGCTGGGATCGGGAGACAGGTCTCTCTCCACTATATTCACACCTGCTGGAGTTTTACCCAGCCATTTCTTTAACATGTTGATGTGATACGTTTGTTGTTTTCGGGGGTTCATCTGTAACCGGTAACTGGTATTTCCGATTGTTTCCCGGACCTGATAAGGCCCACTCCACTCTGCTTTGAACTTTTGCGTGGATGAGGGTAACAACACCAGCGCCCAGTCCCCTTTCTCCAACTTACGCCATTTCTTTCCTTTGTCATAGACTCTTTTCTGTTTCTCCTGGCTTTTTTCTAGATTAGCGAACGCCAGATCACGTAATTTGCCTAGTTTAGAATGGAGGTTGCGTGCATATTCCAGGGTACTGGCCGTTTCTTCCGGGGTTTCTCTCTCCCAGGCTTCTTTGGTCATGTCCAGCAAAGTTCTGGGTTGACGACCGTAGAGCAGTTCAAAAGCAGAATATCCAAGGCTACTCTGTTTCTGTCCTCTGATGACATATAAAGCAAGAGGCAGTACCTGATCCCACTCCGTACTGTTGACTTTCAACATTTTTCTCAATGTGGTTTTTATCGTACGATTGTACCTCTCCACGAGGCCATCCGTCTGTGGGTGGTACACAGCAGTGCGTATTTGGTGTATGTGTAGCATCTTGCAGACCTCACCCATGAGGCGAGAGACGAAGGGAGTTCCTTGGTCTGTCAATATCTCTTTCGGGAATCCCACTCTAGAAAATAGTTCCAACATTTTGTCAGCGACATTTTTAGTGGTCGTCGAGGTAAGGGGAAAAGCCTCAGGGAATCTGGTTGAGTAGTCTACAATCACCAGGACATATTGGTACCCCTTTCTGGTTTTCGGTAGGGGCCCGATGATGTCCATCCCTATCCTTTCAAAGGGAACTCCTATTATAGGAAGGGGCTGCAGAGGTACGGCTGGTGGCCGGGTCATATTTCTTTTCTGGCAAATGTCACATTCTTGGCAATAGTTCATGGCATCTTTATAAATACCAGGCCAATAGAAGCATTGTAGGAGATTCTGAGTTGTCTTTTCGGCCCCTATGTGACCTGCTACCAGGTGAGAATGTGAAAAAAACAGCACTTGTACTCTGAAGGACACCGGGACTAACAACTGTTCCGGGTCTTCTTCCTTTCCTTGTCTGTACAATAGTCCATTCTTGATGAACATGCGAGGATACCGAACTGGCACCAAGCCCTCGTTTTGATGCGCATTCTCCCAGGCGTTAAACAGCGTAGCATCATTAGCCTGTGCAAATTGGAAGCTGCGGTCCAATGTCCAGGGGTCGGGAGAGATCAATGCGGGTGCCTCACTCCTAGTTCTGGGGTTCTTTCTGGCGTTGATCCCCTCTCCCATACTCTGTTTGAACATTTTCAGAAAGGTCGGGTTGTCAGTCCCTATGATCAGGTCTTCTGGAAGGGTGTCTAGTACCCCTACGCGTACTCGCGAAGGGGGGCCTTCTTGAGATATCAATGTGATTACAGCCACGGGGTAGGGTTTTACGTCCCCGTGGACAGACCGTATAAACACCTGTTCTTTGGGTAGGACTTGCTGGGGTAGTACATGGTGGGCCTGTACTACTGACTGGCGGCAGCCAGAATCTAGGAGAGCTTGTACGGGGTTACCGTTGATTCTCATACTTACTCTGTAGGCGTTTCCCATTTCGGCGGAATAGAGTACGGCGCGGGGCAAGTATCCCACCTCCATTGGTTCCTCAGTCGATTTTTTTCTGGGACAGAATCTGGCAATATCACCCCATGTGCCGCACTCAAAACACTGAGGTCCACTGTGCGGAAGGGGTTCGGTCCTCCAGTTACGTGGTCTGGGAGGTTCTGGGAGTCTTACTGGCCTTTTCTCCGATTTGAAGGAGGTTTTCTGTTTTTCTGTTTCTACTGGAAACATGGGTCTCTGTTGTACCCTAGAGAAAGTATTAGCCATCTCCACGGCTTGAGCTGTGTTTAAGTCAGGGTGCTGTTTTAGCCATCTTTGAGTGGCAAATGGTAGGGCCTCGAGAAATTGTTCCAGGTATATCCTGTCCATAATTTCCTCTTTCGTGCTTTCCGTAGGGCTCAGCCATTTGTCTGCTGCCATTTTTAGACGGACAAACAGGGTTTTCGGTGTCTCCCCTGTTACTCCTCTTTCTCTTCTGAATCTTAGCCTATAGGCTTCCCGGTCTAGCCCCAGATGATCCAGGATGATCCTTTTAATGTCAGCGTAAGGTGTGTCACCCCTTGGGTTAGCTACCTGATAGGCGGCTTGGGCTTCACCGACTAGTAAGGGGGCCAAAAAGAAGGGCAATTTCACTCCAGGCCATCCACAAGCCCGAGCAGCCTGCTCAAAGTTCATTAGGAATGCATCCGGATCTTCGCCGGGTTGATACTTCTGTAAAGACACTCCTCCAATAGTGTGAGGTATGTTGCTCACTGTTACTGGCCCAGAAGCAAGGGGGGGGTCCAGGGCTCGGGCCGCCACGGCGGTTTTAATTAACTCCCTGTCAGCTTCTGCGGCCCTGAGCTGTTGTTCAGCAAGTCTCTCCAATCTTTCCTGGCCCTGCACCAGGGCTTGTACAACTCCTTCCATCGTCTTGGTACAGACGCTCACACTGCCCGCATTCTCCACCACTGTAGCGGCGGGACTAGTAAAAGGCAAGAGTCTGGTTTTGGTAATGCTAGGATTTAATCTTTCATATAAGGAATCAGTACAGGTTTTCTGAATTGCTCCTCTGCGTGGGGATCGGCACCTTTCCCGCCTGGTCTTCCTAAGCACTCCCTCTTCTCTTCTTCGTACTGGGCTCCTCCTCCTGCTGGACTCCGGAGGCTCCGTGCTGTCCGCCCTCGCCGACACCGTACAGGGGGGAAAAGAAGAGAGGCCGGTATAAGTATGACCGCTAAAGCAATGATTGGAGCTCAGGGGAGGGGGACCGTGAGGGAAACACCCAGTGATACACACAAACAGGAATCCAAATTAAATGCAACTGAGAGGGTAAGCGACAGTGTAGGAACCCAGGGTTTTAAGTAAATCACACAACACTCTACTAGTTGCGACTAGCTCGCTATTTGATCCAGCCTATGAAGCGATTACGCACCTCAGAGAGCCGTACCCCTCCTGGCGTACGGCTGGGCGGATCGTGGTGTTGGCCTCCGGGCGTGTCCAGTGCTTCTTCGGCTCTCCCGTCTTGTCCTCTTCCCTGCTCCGGGATCCTCGGTGCGTCCGCGATGCTATCCTCGCTGATCCACGTGTAGCTGTGGTCCGGCTCTCGTCCTCCGCTCCTCCAGTCTTCCTCTCCGCTCCTCCAGTCGTCCTCCTCGCTCACTCGTCCTCGGCTCCTCCAGTCGTCCTCTCCGCTCACTCGTCCTACGCTCCTCCAGTTCTCCTCGCTGCTTCCCGCCTCTCCGCCCTGCTCCTCACTGACCGCTCCTCCGGTGAAATAACACACCTGGGTCTTTTCAGATACGCCTTTTAAGGGATGTTCTGACTCCACCTCCTCTTCCAGGTCTTTGGTCCAGTTAAAGGGCCCGTCTTCCTCCTCGTCGCAACTGTATCTCTCCAGGCCAGGCCATCTCGTTGCCGGTACAGGCTGAGGAAATAAGAGGGGTGGTCACAAAAGGTCAGTTCGCGCCCTAATGCGGGGCTGTCGCTGGGAACCCGGTTACACCACGCTATTACCATCAGAAGTAATCAGCACATCTCCCGGTGGACGACCTGTATCTCCATCGAGTGCTGAAATGGACTTGAAACCATGTCTGGCGAAGGTGCATATAAAATGCAACAACTGTGGAGAACTTCTTGTATACGGAGAGCAAAGCTTTACTCTAATTAAACACAAAATTGAGAGTCATAAATGCTCCAAGAAAAGTTACATTTCTTCACTTTATTTGGATAGTATAACATACTGAAAAATGTCGTAGCAACTTTAAGAAATCAAAAGCATCATAACACTTGTTTCCCAAAAAAAAAAAAAAAAAAAAGTTATTTTCAGAACTAACTCTTTGTACCAAAACAAGCTTCAAGAGCATATTAGCTGATATTTTCTCGCCGCTTTCTTATAGTGTGCGACCGGGTGCGCGCACCCACCTATCGCGTCGAGACACGCATGTGCAGTCATGTGACTTTAAAACAACACTTCCAATTGGTTCTTACTAGTTTCTATTCTGCAATTTACACGGAACACTCCACCCACTTCCCTAGAAAACCAGTTTATCGAAAAACTTTTAAAGCCTCCTCTTATGAAATATTCTACATCAATCACATAGCAGAGTACTAAATAGCACTATATACACTCCGTCCCTTAATTATAATAGACTTATTGCTATGTAAAAGCAACTTTTTTTTTCACGCGATAATGTGAAATGCTGAGCCTATTACATAATTTTATTTCACATATATGTTACTATTCTCCTTCGAGTACTAACACCGTAGAAAATACCACCAATAGCGGTGATATTTTTTACACCGAGAACGGGCGCTTTCTATCCCTTACAGCCCTTACAATTATAAAGTTTTATTTCCTAAGTCTCTAATCTCCAACTGTGCAACGTAGCTCCCCTGTGTGTCGTAATAAGGTCCATAAACAAAAACTACAGGGCCAGCATTATAAACAAACACAGAACCACAAAACGACAAGAGCCACCATACTGATATATATCCTTAATATAATAAACCTCTGAGAATAAATACATATTTCCGTGGCACCCCATAACACAAATGTGGCGTCCTCTGACTCTGCTCCATTACCAAACACCGTAACTCCCCGCCCCCTCACTTTTCACTAAACTCCGCACTCCACCCCACCCGGACCCCCTATTACAAACCCCAAACCTACCCTCCCTGCCCAAACCCACCATGAACCTCAAACCACCCCTAGAAAACTTATAAGACACAGGATTACTAAAACTCAAAGAATACGCAACAGGCAGATAATGTAAATAGTACATAAAGGCACATATTTTTTCCAAAATACTTTTTAAAAACATGTTCTATTTTTTATAAATATATCATGCATCTGACCCTCTAGAACTGCTTTCAAAACGTGAACTATAAACCTCTACTTTTCATTTTCAAACCATACACTTTCATCTGACCCTCTAGAACTGCTTTCAAAACATGAACTATAAACCTCTACTTTTCATTTTCAAACCATACACTTTCAATTACATTATTTTTTTTTCCACAATTCATGTAATGTTACACACCTTTTCTAAAATACACCAGTCCCTATCATTTATAAGGATTTATTTTCAGTCTTCATCAGTAACACTTTCTTCACATATAATAGAAATCACTATAACTTTTTAAACGACAATGCTAACGCGGTAAAAATAACCCTTCATTTGCTTTCCTTTAAGAATGCAGACTATGTACCCCACGCATGCGTTTCTTAATCTTTGTATTTGGCAGCGAATACCGACCTTGAATCGGAAGACATGAACAAGACCGCCATTGTCACATTTAAAACTGAACATTGCATCTGCTCACACACATATCTTTCACTAAGCTAACATTCACAGAAAACAGCATTGATCTAAAAAAAAATTGACCTTGCTTTACAACCCCCTTCAAATTACTCCCTTATTTTTTAACGCATCCTCCAGTTCAAAAAAAGCTACTTTTTTAATAACCACTAAGCAATATATAAGTGACTAGACTCCTACAAAATGTACCAAGTCATTCTGCTTCTCTCCACTGCATAGCCGGCGACCTAATTCTGTGGAGTTGCTATACAACCAGTGGTGCTGCGCCGTTTCCTTTACCATCTTGGGAAATTCAAAATGGATGTCCCTCCTGCCTTCGCAAATGAGCCGGGCCACTTAGAACTATTTCGACAGAGAATGCTTCTGTACTACGGCACCTTACCACTCTCAACTTTGAATACTTCATATCGATTATCATTTCGATATTCGTATTTCACCTGTGTGCAGCCTGTATTTCATTGCCTGAGCTGTGATTTCACGTGGGCCCTGGATTTATGTCTCTGCAATTTGGTACCTCCTGAACCGAATTACAATCACCTCATGAATCTGTTACTTGATCATGAACAGCTTTGTTACAACGGAGGGTTTATGGCCTTTGCAGCGATACAAGGAGTTCTAGGTCATTGGAATATATTCACAGCGGCGCAAGATTTCCTAACAGAGAGCTACATCGAAAACCCACTGAGCTGCCCAATGATGGTAAAAGACGCTCCAATAATGACAGATCATGAATGCTCCTTTGATCTTCTCAATTGGATGGCTGACATGTTTTCAGATGATAACAATGATTTCATGTTAGAGGCACTTGCTGCATACTTTGCCTACACAATGGACGGTTAACTCTTTCCTAACAGCGAGCTACATCGAAAACCCACCGACCTGCACTCTGATGGTAAAAGAGGCTCCGATTATAACAGATTATGAGTACTGCTTTACTCTTTTCCATTGGATAGCTGACATACTTTCAAATGATAAAACTGATTTCCTGTTACAAACAGAAGCTACCTATTTTGCCTAAACAATGCTTCAATAACTCTCATACAAGCCATTGACGTCCTCATTTCCTCATATTCTTCACGTTCTTTTCCATATTTTCTTTTGAAGAACAGACCTATTTGCTTTACTAACAATGGACATTATGATTTTGTGTTGTTTGACAGCTGATTCATAAAGTAATGATGTATAACCACTTGCATTTTCATATATCGTTCCTAAACTGAAAGGCCAGAGACCTTGTTCCATTTATTAAAATATAATATACTTCCTTATAAGAGTGTACAATGTTTTTTTCCAACTATATTCATTTTCCTTCAACTATAGCGTTTGTATTCCATGTACTACTGACAATACCAATTACTGTGTTTTTTGCAATTTCTGTACTCATATTACATAATGATTTGCCTTTAAAACACTACATTTCTAAATAAACATTTCAAATATTCACGGTTTCTCTTTTAATCCATAATCTCAACTGAAATGATTTCATTTTGAAAAACTATTCATGGGTTCCACATAACCTTAACTGTAGACACTGAAGACCTTATTTATGAAGACCTTCCTCCGCCGGGGCCTCATTTTTTAAAATGGGAAAAAGTAACGCACCGGTGGCGCAAGACCTTCATAAATAAAGTCCTGAATGTTTTCTTTTCTTGAACTCACTTACTGATACTAGAACCTCCAAGCCAATTACGGCCCATGAACTCTTTCTTAGTAGGTCCCACACCGTAAAGACAGTTATACCACTGTTAACTTTTTTTTTTACTGTTACTAAGCACCGACACAGTTCCGCTTCACTCAGAGTTAATCACTGCTCCCACGCTTCTACAGGCCAGACGCTATGTCGTATTTCTCTCCTTATCACCCTTTCATCTCCACAATAACAAACAGTTCTCCGCCTGCCACCAGAGAACAGACTCAGATGCAGAGGCACCAAAGAGTGAACCCATCACCAACTGCCATCTCCGGCTGTTTCCATGGTTACACCTCATTCTGCACCTTGCTGAAGGCACAGGTCAAAAGTTCATGTCTTAACGTTCTACAACAAACTAAGAAGACTATTTTCCCTCCAGAAACTCCTGCCAATACACAGCTCTGTTACATATCTTGTTTTTTCACACCCAATAGTACTTTTCGTTTAACATAAACATTAACATGGAACGTACTGTTCAATCTCCACTTGTTACAATCAACCAATCATTTTTATTTTTTAAACCACACCCAGCCTCTTCCTTTTTCTTTATTTAGAATTTCAACTTCTAACTCCCATTCCACTTCCAGAACCGATCGGAGGACGACTACAAATCCCTTGAAAATGAAGGTCTGGCTAATAGGACACAGTTATATTCACTGGAGTGAAAAATATGCAGTAAGCAGACAAATTTGCAACCTCAGCTTACCAAATGTACACATAACATGGATTTCCAAAAGAGGATTGAAATGTCACCAATTGATTCCATTGGTGAAAACTTTTATGCATCTCCCAGAACCAGACCTTATAATTGTGCACTGTGGTGGGAACGATCTAGGCACAATCACTGGGGTAGGTCTGGAAATGCTTCTAAAAGACACCTTTCGACAATTGATAACACTTTTTCCTCGATCTGCCTTGGTATATTCCAATATATGCCAAAGACAGAAATGGAATTGGTCCAATCAACATTGTGCACAATTTGAGAAAGCAAGGAGACATGTAAATAAATCTGTTTCTGCGTTCCTCAGAGATTATAGCATGGGTTCTATTTACCACAACAACTTGCGATACCACATGCAAGACGTCTATAGGAGAGACGGTGTTCATTTCACGAATGAGGGAAACAGAATCTTCCTCTGCAACATCAGGCTCTGCATCGGTACTTACTTATAAATGCAGAAAACACTCAATTAACACAAGGGCTCTTTTCAGAGCCACCTTATATCTAAGCACTTAAACTTGTGATTTATCTCCATTTTCACACTCTTGTGAATAGGTGTGCGCGACCGGGTGCGCGCACCCCGTATTTTTTTTCGGGGGAAAATTATATCTTTTCGCGTTTAAGGGCATTACTGCACACCCCGAGAAAAGCTACGCAGCAAAACAATCTCTAACTTCTCCCCTTTCCATGTTTCAACGCTTTCAAATGAACAATATATTTACTCGCAATGACAAAATGGCGGACAAAACTTCCTGATTTCCTTCGAATCGAACGTTAACAGACGTCACGCAGCCAAAGAAAAATCCGCTCACGCGCAGCCGCTAGGGTGCGCGCACGCGTGCGCGCCTATAGATATATAATTGACTTTAACTTTAATTTTCTCAACAACTACTGAACGGATTCACAACATTCCAAAAAAAGCGTAATCTGCGAACAAGACTCTACAGTTTTGGCAAATTTCTTATAAATCCATTCAGCCGTTCGACCTGTAGCCGAGTCTAAAGGTCCTATGGAAAATAACATGGAGAAAACACGTTTTGGGACCCCCCTTATATCTCAGCCCCCACTTGACCAATCCCCCCCAAACTTTCAGGGAAGGAGCGCAGCGGACCGAGCCATCTTCTTTGAGAAATTCGCTAAGATTCTTCAACCAGGGCCAAAGTTATTCCAAATAGAAGGTTGAGGATTTCCTATGGAAACTAGGTCCTAACTATAACTATAAATATACATATATATATATATATATATATATATATATATATATATATATATATATATATATATATATATATATATATATATATATATATATATATATATATATATTACCTACTGGCGGTCGCCAGTAGGTAGTTATAGTTAGGATTGTTTTCCATAGGAAATCCTCAACATTCTATTTGGAATAACTTTGGCCCTGGTGGATGAGTCTTTGCGAATTTCTCAAAGAAGATGGCTAGGGGATTGGTCAACTGGGGGCTGAGATATAAGGGGGGTCCCAAAACGTGTTTTCTCCATGTTATTTTCCATAGGACCTTTAGACTCGGCTACAGTTCGAACGGGTGAATGAATTTATAAGAAATTTGCCAAAACTGTAGAGTCTTGTTCGCAGATTACGCTTTTTTTGGAATGGTGTAAATCCGTTCAGTAGTTGTTGAGAAAATTAAAGTTAAAGCCAATTATATATCTATAGGCGCGCACACGTGCGCGCACCCAAGCGGCTGCGCGTGAGCGGAATTTTTTTTGGCTGCGTGACGTCTGTTAACGTTCGATTCGAAGGAAATCAAGAAGTTTTGTCCGCCATTTTGTCACTGCGAGTAAATATATTGTTCATTTCAAAGCGTTGAAACATGGAAAGGGGAGAAGGTAGAGATTGTCTTGCTGCGTAGCTTTTCTCGGGGTGTGCAGTAAGGCCCTTAAACGCAAAAAGATATAATTTTTCCCCGAAAAAAAATACGGGGTGCGCGCACCCGATCGCGCACACCTATTTACAAGAGTGTGAAATTGGAGGTAAATCAGAAGTTTGAGTGCTTAGATATAAGGTGGCTCTGAAAAGAGCCCTTGTGTTAATTGAGTGTTTTCTGCATTTATAAGTAAGTACCGATGCAGAGCCTGATGTTGCAGAGGAAGATTCTGTTTCCCTCATTCGTGAAATGAACACCGTCTCTCCTATAGACGTCTTGCATGTGGTATCGCAAGTTGTTGTGGTAAATAGAACCCATGCTATAATCTCTGAGGAACGCAGAAACAGATTTATTTACATGTCTCCTTGCTTTCTCAAATTGTGCACAATGTTGATTGGACCAATTCCATTTCTGTCTTTGGCATATATTGGAATATACCAAGGCAGATCGAGGAAAAAGTGTCATCAATTGTCGAAAGGTGTCTTTTAGAAGCATTTCCAGACCTACCCCAGTGATTGTGCCTAGATCGTTCCCACCACAGTGCACAATTATAAGGTCTGGTTCTGGGAGATGCATAAAAGTTTTCACCAATGGAATCAATTGGTGACATTTCAATCCTCTTTTGGAAATCCATGTTATGTGTACATTTGGTAAGCTGAGGTTGCAAATTCGTCTGCTTACTGCATATTTTTCACTCCAGTGAATATAACTGTGTCCTATTAGCCAGACCTTCATTTTCAAGGGATTTGTAGTCGTCCTCCGATCGGTTCTGGAAGTGGAATGGTAGTTAGAAGTTGAAATTCTAAATAAAGAAAAAGGAAGAGGCTGGGTGTGGTTTAAAAAATAAAAATGATTGGTTGATTGTTACAAGTGGAGATTGAACAGGTTAATGTTTATGTTAAACGAAAAGTACTATTGGGTGTGAAAAAACAAGACATGTAACAGAGTTGTGGATTGGCAGGTGTTTCTGGAGGGAAAACAGTGTTCTTAGTTTGCTGTAGAACGTTGAGACATGAACTTTTGACCTCTGCCTTCAGCAAGGTGCAGAATGAGGTGTAACCATGGAAACAGCCGGAGATGGCAGTTGGTGATGGGTTCACTCTTTGGTGCCTCTGCATCTGAGTCTGTTCTCTGGTGGCTGGCGGACAACTGTTTGTTATTGTGGAGATGAAAGGGTGATAAGGAGAGAAATACGACATAGCGTCTGGCCTGTAGAAGCGTGGGAGCAGTGATTAACTCTGAGTGAAGCGGAACTGTGTCGGTGCTTAGTAACAGTAAAAAAAAAATGTTAACAGTGGTATAACTGTCTTTACGGTGCGCGACCTACTAAGAAAGAGTTCACGGGCCGTATTTGGCTTGCAGGTTCTAGTATCAGTAAGTGAGGTCGAGAAAAGAAAACATTCAGGACTTTATTTATGAAGGCCTTGCGCCACCGGTGCGTTACTTTTTTCTATTTTAAAAAATGAGGCACTGGCGGCGGAAGGTCTTCATAAATAAGGTCCTCAGTGTCTACAGTTAAGGTTATGTGGAACCCATGAATAGTTTTTCAATATGAAATCATTTCAGTTGAGATTATGGATTAAAAGAGAAACCGTGAATATTTGAAATGTTTATTTCGAAATGTACTATTTTAAAGGCAAATCATTATGTAATATGAGTACAGAAATTGCAAAAAACACAGTAATTGGTATTGTCAGTAGTACATGGAATACAAACGCTATAGTTGAAGAAAAATGAATATAGTTGGAAAAAAACATTGTACACTCTTATAAGGAAGTATATTATATTTTAATAAATGGAAGAAGGCCTTTCAGTTTAGGAACGATATATGAAAATGCAAGTGGTTATACATCATTACTTTATGAATCAGCTGTCTAACAACACGAAATCATAATGTCCACTGTTAGTAAAGCAAATAGGTCTGTTCTTCAAAAGAAAATATGGAAAATAACGTGAAGAATATAGAAAACCAAAAGGAAATGAGGACGTCAATGGCTTGTTTGAGAGTTATTGAAGCATTGTTTAGGCAAAATAGGTAGTTTCTGCTTGTAACAGGAAATCAGTTTTATCATTTGAAATTATGTCAGCTATCCAATGGAAAAGAGTAAAGCAGTACTGATAATCTGTTATAATCGGAGCCTCTTTTACCATCAGAGTGCAGGTCGGTGGGTTTTTGATGTAGCTCGCTGTTAGGAAAGAGTTAACCGTCCATTGTGTAGGCAAAGTATGCAGCAAGTGCCTCTAACATGAAATCATTGTTATCATCTGAAAACATGTCAGCCATCCAATTGAGAAGATCAAAGGAGCATTCATGATCTATCATTATTGGAGCGTCTTTTACCATCATTGGGCAGCTCAGTGGGTTTTCGATGTAGCTCTCTGTTAGGAAATCTTGCGCCGCTGCGAATATATTCCAATGACCCAGAACTCCTTGTATCGCTGCAAAGGCCATAAACCCTCCGTTGTAACAAAGCTGTTCATGATCAAGTAACGGATTCATGAGGTGATTGTAATTCGGTTCAGGAGGTACCAAATTGCAGAGACATAAATCCAGGGCCCACGTGAAATCACAGCTCAGGCAATGAAATACAGGCTGCACACAGGTGAAATACGAATATCGAAATGATAATCGATATGAAGTATTCAAAGTTGAGAGTGGTAAGGTGCCGTAGTACAGAAGCATTCTCTGTCAAAATAGTTCTAAGTGGCCCGGCTCGTTTGCGAAGGCAGGAGGGACATCCATTTTGAATTTCCCAAGATGGTAAAGGAAACGGCGCAGCACCGCTGGTTGTATAGCAACTCCACAGAATTAGGTCGCCGGCTATGCAGTGGAGAGAAGCAGAATGACTTGATACATTTTGTAGGAGTCTAGTCACTTATATATTGCTTAGTGGTTATTAAAAAAGTCGCTTTTTTTGAACTGGAGGATGCGTTAAAAAATAAGGGAGTGATTTGAGGGAGTTGTAAAGCAAGGTCAATTTTTTTTTAGATCAATGCTGTTTTCTGTGAATGTTAGCTTAGTGAAAGATATGTGTGTGAGCAGATGCAACGTTCAGTTTTAAATGTGACAATGGCGCTCTTGTTCATGTCTTCCGATTCAAGGTCGGTATTCGCTGCCAAATACAAAGATTAAGAAACGCATGCGTGGGGTACATAGTGTGCATTCTTAAAGGAAAGCAAATGAAGGGTTATTTTTACCGCGTTAGCATTGTCGTTTAAAAAGTTATAGTGATTTCTATTATATGTGAAGAAAGTGTTACTGATGAAGACTGAAAATAAATCCTTATAAATGATACGGACTGGTGTATTTTAGAAAAGGTGTGTAACATTACATGAATTGTGGAAAAAAAATAATGTAATTGAAAGTGTATGGTTTGAAAATGAAAAGTAGAGGTTTACAGTTCATGTTTTGAAAGCAGTTCTAGAGGGTCAGATGAAAGTGTATGGTTTGAAAATGAAAAGTAGAGGTTTATAGTTCACGTTTTGAAAGCAGTTCTAGAGGGTCAGATGCATGATAGATTTATAAAAAGTAGAACATGTTTTTAAATAGTATTTTGGAAAAAATATGTGCCTTTATGTACTATTTACATTATCTGCCTGTTGCGTATTCTTTGAGTTTTAGTAATCCTGTGTCTTATAAGTTTTCGTGGGGCGGTATGAGGCTCATGGTGGGTTTAGGCAGGGAGGGTAGGTTGGGGGTTTGTAATAGGGGGTTCGGCTGGGGTGGAGTGCGGAGTTTAGTGAAAAGTAAGGGGGGCGGGGAGTTACAGTGTTTGGTAATGGAGCAGAGTCAGAGGACGCCACATTTGTGTTATGGGGTGCCACGGAAATATGTATTTATTCTCAGAGGTTTATTATATTAAGGATATATATCAGCATGGTGGCTCTTGTCGTTTTGTGGTTCTGTGTATGTTTATAATGCTGGCCCTGTAGTTTTTGTTTATGGACCTTATTACGACACACAGGGGAGCTACGTTGCACAGTTGGAGATCAGAGACTTAGGAAATAAAACTTTATAATTGTAAGGACTGTAAGCGATAGAAATCGCCCGTTCTCGGTGTAAAAAATATCACCGCTATTGGTGGTATTTTCTACGGTGTTAGTACTCGAAGGAGAATAGTAACATATATGTGAAATAAAATTATGTAATAGGCTCAGCATTTCACATTATTTTGGAAAACAAAAGTTGCTTTTACATAGCAATAAGTCTCTTATAATTAAGGGACGGAGTGTATATAGTGCTATTTAGTACTCTGCTATGTGATTGATGTCGAATATTTCATAAGAGGAGGCTTTAAAAGTTTTACGATAAACTGGTTTTCTAGGGAAGTGAGTGGAGTGTTCCGTGTAAATTGCAGAATAGAAACTAGTAAGAACCAATTGGAAGTGTTGTTTTAAAGTCACATGACTGCACATGCGTGTCTCGACGCCTGTACGCGATAGGTGGGTGCGCGCACCCGGTCGCGCACTATACGAAAGCGGCGAGAAAATATCAGCTAATATCCTCTTGAAGCTTGTTTTGGTGGAAAGAGTCAGTTCTGAAAAGAACTTTTTTTTTTTTTTTTTTTTTTGGGAAACAAGTGTTTTGATGCTTTTGATTTCTTAAAGTTGCTACGACATTTTTCAGTATGTCATACTATCCAAATAAAGTGAAGAAATTTAACTTTTCTTGGAGCATTTATGACTCTCAATTATTTGTTTAATTAGAGTAAAGCTTTGCTCTCCGTATACAAGAAGTTCTCCACAGTTCGTGCATTTCATGTGCACGTTCGCCAGATATGGTCTCAAGTCCATCTCAGCACTCGATGGAGATACAGGTCGTCCACCGGAAGATGTGTTGATTACTTCTGATGGTAATAGCGTGGCCTCTGTTTTTCTTGTCAAAGGTGGTCGCTCATTTTCATCAGATTCGGTAGATGAATGCGGAACGGTAGCCATTGTACCGAAGTCTTCGGGAAGATGTTCGACGTTGTTGTCTCTTGAGAGTAGAAAAGAAAGTGATGGAAGTGGGTGGAGTGCTGCGTGTAAATTCCAGAATAGAAACTACCAAGAACCAATTAGAAGTGTTGTTTAGAAGTCACATGACTTCACATGGGAGTGTCAGGTCCTGTACGCGATAGAAGGGTGCGCGCACCCGGTCTCGCACTAAAATAAAGCGGCGAAAAAACATCTTATAATATGCTCTTGGAGCATGTTTTGGTGGAAAGAGTTAGTTCTGAAAAGAACTTTTTTTTTTTTTTTTTTTTTTTGAAACAAGTGTTTTGATGCTTTTGATTTCTTAAAGTTGCTACGATATTTTTCAGTATGTCATACTATCCAAATAAAGTGAAGAAATTTAACTTTTCTTGGAGCATTTATGACTCTCAATTTTGTGTTTAATTAGATTAAAGCTTTACTCTCCGTATACAAGAAGTTCTCCACAGTTCGTTCATTTCATGTGCACGTTCGCCAGATATGGTCTCAAGTCCATCTCAGCACTCGATGGAGATACAGGTCGTCCACCGGAAGATGTGTTGATTACTTCTGATGCTAATAGCGTGGCCTCCTTTTTCTTGTCAAAGGTGGTCGCTCATTTTCATCAGATTCGGAAGATGAATGCGGAACGGTAGCCATTGTACCGAAGTCTTCGGGAAGATGTTCGACGTTGTTGTCTCTTGAGAGTAGAAAAGAAAGTGATGGAAGTGGGTGGAGTGCTGCGTGTAAATTCCAGAATAGAAACTACCAAGAACCAATTAGAAGTGTTGTTTAGAAGTCACATGACTTCACATGGGAGTGTCAGGTCCTGTACGCGATAGAAGGGTGCGCGCACCCGGTCTTGCACTAAAATAAAGCGGCGAAAAAACATCTTATAATATGCTCTTGGAGCATGTTTTGGTGGAAAGAGTTAGTTCTGAAAAGAACTTTTTTTTTTTTTTTTTTTTTTTGAAACAAGTGTTTTGATGCTTTTGATTTCTTAAAGTTGCTACGATATTTTTCAGTATGTCATACTATCCAAATAAAGTGAAGAAATTTAACTTTTCTTGGAGCATTTATGACTCTCAATTTTGTGTTTAATTAGATTAAAGCTTTACTCTCCGTATACAAGAAGTTCTCCACAGTTCGTTCATTTCATGTGCACGTTCGCCAGATATGGTCTCAAGTCCATCTCAGCACTCGATGGAGATACAGGTCGTCCACCGGAAGATGTGTTGATTACTTCTGATGCTAATAGCGTGGCCTCCTTTTTCTTGTCAAAGGTGGTCGCTCATTTTCATCAGATTCGGAAGATGAATGCGGAACGGTAGCCATTGTACCGAAGTCTTCGGGAAGATGTTCGACGTTGTTGTCTCTTGAGAGTAGAAAAGAAAGTGATGGAAGTGGGTGGAGTGCTGCGTGTAAATTCCAGAATAGAAACTACCAAGAACCAATTAGAAGTGTTGTTTGGAAGTCACATGACTTCACATGCAAGTGTCAGGTCCTGTACGCGATAGGAGGGTGCGCGCACCCGGTCTCGCACTAAAATAAAGCGGCGAAAAAATATCTTATAATATGCTCTTGGAGCACGTTTTGGTAGAAAGAGTTAGTTCTTTTTTTTTTTTTTTTTGGGAAAGAAGTGTTATGATGTTTTCGATTTCTTAAAGTTGCTACTACATTTTTCAGTATGTAATAGTTTGAAAATGAAGTGAAGAAATTTATCTTTTCTTGGGGCATTTGTGACTGTCAATTTTGAGTTTAATAAGAACGAGGCTCTGCTCTCCATACAAAAGAAATATATATAGAAAGGGAATATTTTTTACTTGGATTTCCCCTTGAGAGCTCCGAATTGCATATCGTGCAGGTTACTTTTGGCGCATTCACTTTCTTTTGATCTTCAGGATAAGTGAAAAATTGCCAAATGAAAGATTCCTTTTTTCTTCTTAACGGTGGTCGCTCATTTCCTTCAGATTCAGAAGATGAATGCGGTAGGGCAGCCATTTCAGCAAAGTGTTCCGGAAGATGCTCGACGTTGTTGTCTCTTGAGAGTAGAAAAGATTGTGAGGAAAGTGGGTGGAGTGCTTCGTGTAAATTCCAGAACAGAAACTACTAATAACCAATTGGAAGTTTTGTTTTCAAGTCACATGACTTTACATGCGCTTCTCAGGACGTGTAGGCGGTGACACTATCTAGTTACGAATGTGATTACATACTTAGGAACTAGCATTCAAAAAAACTATGAAATTCACTGAAAAAACCATAGGTTTTACACACGTTATAGTTAGGAAGTAGCATTTGAAAAACCTATGAAATTCACCGAAAAAACCATAGGTTTGACACCAGTTATAGTTAGCTGGAAATTTTACTGACATAAAACCAATGAAATTCCACGTTATAGTTAGTTGGACTCACTATAACTTGCGCGTGTAATGCACTGCTGATGACATTACATATTACATCACTCATGACATGGTCAGTGACATCACTTATGACACCATCCAGTGAATGTGTGTCTTTCTAAAAAAAAAATATGTTTTATATATGTATATGTAAAGGTCAAGGGAAGAATAAATGTTTAAATTATTGTCTTAATGAATGTTTTTTTCAAAAAGAAATGATTGGATAACTGGCTTATTAAGTGTACCTTAGTGAATACATATATTAGCAAGTAATGTTTAAATATTTAAATATATGTATCAGTGTTTCACTTTGTGAATAACTGGCTGCATGGATTGATGAGTACCTACATGTGTAGGTATTTGGGTTCTTAGATGTTTTTTTAGTATCAGTATGAGTGTTTCTATGGTTTTATGGGGGCATTACTAATCACATAGATGTATGAATGACTAACTCTCTCTTTGTATGTGTTTAGAAGACACCATATGTGCAGGACTGTATGGGTGGTTGAGTGTGTATAGTTTTATATGCAAATAAATGGATGTTCAATAGTTTATTTGCACGTGTGAGTATGTGTGTGAGTAACTTTTGGATGATTGTCGGTGTGTAACAGGGTGTATAGGTGTATCACTACATATGATGAGTGAGTATATGTATGAGTGACTATATAGAACTGTTGGTGAATGAGAGAATGTGTATATAGATGGTGGAATTACTGAATTGGTTGTTGTAACTGGTATGGGTATCTCCATTTTTTTGAAAATGTTAATTTCTATTTTCCAATATGTGTTTTAAGGGTTACATTTCACTTAAAGGAGGTCTGTCATCAGTGATGTCATAAGTGATGTCACTGACCATGTCATGAGTGATGTAATATGTAATGTCATCAGCAGTGCATTACACGCGCAAGTTATAGTGAGTCCAACTAACTATAACGTGGAATTTCATTGGTTTTATGTCAGTAAAATTTCCAGCTAACTATAACTGTTGTCAAACCTATGGTTTTTTCAGTGAATATATATATATATATATATATATATATATATATATATATATATATATATATATATATATATATATATATATATATATATATATATATATATGTATATATCTGTGCAAACTCCCAAGAACGCCACTTCAGGTCCTAGTGCGATTCAGAACCCACGAGGCAAGTAGGAGACGGACCACAATCAGGATTCACAGATGTTTAATGCACAAGGTTGGAAAATGCGAGGGCATTTATATATATTATATTTATATATATATATCAACAGCAGTCTCCCACCACACCGCCACAGCGATAGTAGAGACCACGCAAATCCAGCGTATTTCTTCGGCAAAGAGATATTTATTAGAGTAGAGTCACTAAATCCGACGCATTTCGGGCATCCGCCCTTGCTCACAGATCATCAGGTAATGAACCAAAACACCATTTAAATACATTTTTTTCACAATTTTTTCATCACATTTTTTCAAAACACCCCAAGTGATAATAAAAAGCAAGGACACACTACAGGCTATGAACACATAAGTCTGTCTTCTAAATATCCGTACTCTCTCATTTTGTTATAAATCACATGGGTATAAAACAATTCATCTTAAATCCATATTATTTTCTATCTCCTGAGCATTGTTGGATTAAAATTGATAATGTGCTGAAAATCTATATATATATTTAAAAGCATAAATGCAATGACCAATCAGAATACTGTGTGGATTGACACAAATATAGCATGTGCAAAATGGGTAATTTACATATTGGTGCAAATCCTGCAATAAAGTGCAAATAGAAAATGTGCAAATTACGCAAAGAAATGTAAACAGAGGAATAATGTGCAAATTAACAAATGTAAACCTCAATCCTCATAATCGTATAGGGACATACCACAGTAAACTGCAAGTTTCTCTGCATAAATGCATATAAGTTCATAGATATAAACTCACTGAAAGATGCAGGAAAATGATAAAATAAAACCCCAAATCCTGCTTCCACCAACAGCAACATTAGAAAATAAGCATGTTTCAATGTGCATGCCAAATTGTCTATGTCCGAATTGAGAGTTGCCCAAAAGAAATAAATCCCAATAAGTGAAGAAACAAGTGAAATCGTGAAACAATAGAAAGAGGTGTAGTTTAAAGGCGAAATTCAAGAATTGATAATCATAAAGACGTTTAGGCGGAGCACTCCACCCATATGAAACCTCCAAAAGTAACTGAATTTATAAAAATACATATAAATCCTCTGTGGTATTCAGCCCATTAGGGAACTTGCTGTCTAGTTCTAAAATCATCTGTGATTCAAGTCTCCTGAGCATTTTGTCTCTATCACCACCTCTGCGTGGCTTAGGAACTGAGGTGATGACATAGTTATTAAGGCACTGTAGATTGTTGTTATGTATGGCTTTAAAGTGCCTAGCCACCGGGTATGCCCCATCATTATTACCAATGGCGCGTAGGTGCTGGAGAATCCTGACATGCACCTGTAGCCTATTACTGCCAACATATCTAAGGCCACAGGTGCATGTCAGGACATAAACTGCAAATTCAGTTTTACATTTAAACGAACCCTTGATGTTAGTCATAACTGGGCTGAACGGTGTAGAGTATTGGGTGGTGTTTATGCCAAATTTACCAGCCCTACAGTTGGAGCAGCGTTTAAATCCCGGCCGGGATTTCAACCATTCTTCTTTTCTTCCAAGCTCAGGAAACTCCTGACTTATTTGAGTTCTTAGCAAGGCTCCCTTCCAATAGGTAATGGTGGGGCCATCTGTTAGTCTAGGTGACAGGACTAGATCAGTTTTTAAAATGGGCCATCTTTGCTTAATAATGGACCTGATCTTTCTTTCTTGTTTACTGAAGGTGGTAATAAGTTTAGGAGCTTGGTCATCCATACCTGAATCAGCTTCCAAAGGAGTGCTCTGAGTAGACACTAGCAGTGACTAACGAGTTCTAGCATTGAACTTTTGAACTGCTTGTTTAAGTATGGATTCCTATAGCCCCTACGTCTAAACCTGTCTAAGGCCTCATTGGTGCAGATTGCCAAATCCGTATCTGTACTACAGATCCGTTTGAGCCTAAGAAGTTCTCCAAAGGGAATGTTATCGATAACATGCCTAGGGTGGGCACTGCTGGCATGTAGGATGTTATTACCCGCAGTGCTTTTTCTATGCAGTTTTGTGGCTAGGTGACCATCATAAACAAATATTTTAACATCAAGAAATTCTGCTTCAAAGTTGCTAATGGCGGATGTGAACTTAAGATTCTCCTGATTGGCATTAATAGACATTAGGAAGGTATTGGCACTATCAAAATCTCCCCTCCATAAAACAAAAACATTGTCTATATAACGCATCCAATGTACTACATGTTTGTCAAAGATGGCCCCAAGTGTATGTCTGAGAACCTGCTCCTCCCACCAGCCTACGTGAAGACACGCATAGCTGGGGGAGCAGCAGGCCCCCATCGCAACACCACGTTCTGGGAGATAAATATCATTGCCAAATAGAAAAAAGTTATTGTTGAGACACTATGTTGTTAATTCAATTATCATTTTGTTATGATTATAACAATTAATAGGCCTTTTACCAAGAAAGTGTTCCAAAGCCTTCCGACCAGTTGCATGTACAATGCTCGAATAGAGCGATTCAATGTCTAAAGTAATAAATAATAAATCATCAGTCCATGGAACACCCTAAATTTTTCTGATAAAGTCTCCAGTGTCCTTAATATAGGTAGGCAAGTCTTTGACTAGATCTTGCAGAAAGTAATCAATATATTCAGTAACATGTTCTGCAACTCCAGCAATTGCAGAGATGATTTGTCGGCCGGGAACTGGGACAACTTTTTTGTGTACATTAGGAAGGAGATAAAGCTTGGGTAACACAGGGAATTCCACATATAAAAATTCGAACTCTTGTTTAGAGATCATTCCCTCTCTTCTCCATTTATGCAGTAATTTCTTTAGAGAGTCTTTGGCCTCATTATATTGTTTCATAGTTGTTTTAGTGTAACACGAGGAATCGTTTAGTTGTTTCATTGCCTCTTCAATATAAGCATCCTGAGGCCAAACTACCACATTACCGCCTTTGTCTGGGGTAGTAACAATGATTTTGTGGTCTTTGCTCAATTTAGTGATCAGAGATGAATAGTTCTGTTCATGTTTGCTTTTGTATCTTTTCCTGTGTTTTACCTTGTGATGCAGTTGTTTCTATTTATATATACACCTGGTGTGGTGCTCCTTTCATTTGGTCATTCACAAGATTATAGACTGGTAAAACAAGCTGTTTTACATTCCTCCAAGACTTAGCCTGAAGGCTGCTCTCCACAGCTATCACAAGGGTAGCTTTCTATTAAGGTTGTCTTTAACCTACCATCAATAAGGGTCGTTTGGACTGGTGCAAGGTGCCCACTAGAATAGTGGACAGCATATGCCAGGCCAACTTCTCACAGTGGTGTGCAGCGTGTGGGATTCCAGCTTGCCATTGTTTTACCAGATATTTTCAAGTGATTGAATTTGAAAGCCACTAAAGGTACCAGAGGTACATATAATACAAGCTTAAATTTTGTAAGTTCTACTGAACCGAGAGTTATGTGTTAAGGGCTTAGCACACCCTTTCTACAACTCAAGAAAGTTTAGTAGGTAAGCAACTAGAGTAGGTAGGTGCATACACCACACCTCACTAATAATGTCTTCAAGGTCAAAATCAGTGGGTCCCTGCCAGATGACAGTATGTTAAAGTCATCCAAGTATGACACATTCCCTTTTTTAGAATTAAGGACTCTGTGAACTATGAGGAAATTGAAGACAGACAAAACTGCCGATACCCAACACCTCAGAGAGGTACTGCTGTTAGATGATCTTAGAAAGGCTTCATTGCCTGAGGGGTGAGGCAGTGGGGATGGGGCAGAAGCAGAGGGAGAGCCCAGTGGTACAAACCAAAGGACTCAGACTCTGATGCTGACCAGGCTGGTGACAATGACCTGGACGTGGACAATTCAGCTCCTACTGGAGATGAAGAGGAAGGCTAATGTGGCTCTCTCTGATGTTGTCCCAGGAAGAGTGGGAGGTATGCCTAGAAGACCTAGATCTTTTTCAGGTATATCTGCAGGGACCTCTGTCTCTTCTCATAGGGGTGAAACCTCTGAGGAGAAGAGAGAAAGGCAGATGAGAATTCAGGAACATCAGCTGAGAATAAAGAGACAGCTGGTAGCCTTAGAAAGGGAGTCCCTAGTGCTTGAAAGAGCTAGAAAAAAGCTGGGACTAGAGTCCCATGGTGGCAGCAACTTCCCTGGTGGTAGGGAAAGGTCTTATGAGCATAGAAACTTAAACAAAATTGTCCCTCCATACCAGAGTGGGTGATGACATCTACAAATGGATAAGTGCACTGGAAAGGGCCTGCAAAGTTCAGAAGGTACCCCAGGAACAGTGGACAGCTATCTTGTTGCTCTCCTTTACAGACAAAGGTAGAGCTAAGCTCCTCACTGTCATATAAGAGGATACTGATGATTATACAGTCCTGGAGAGTGCTCTGATTGAAGGGTTTGGCCTAACCACTGAGCAATATAGAATGAAGTTCAGAGATACCCAAAAGGGTCAGACTCAGGACTGGGTTGACTTTGTTGATTGTGCTACTAAGGCTCTAGAGGGCTGGTTACTTGGCAGTAAGGTGTGTGATTATACAGGATTGTACAACTTGATTATGAGGGAGTAAATCCTTAATAATTGTCAGAATCAGCTGTTGCATCAGCACCTGGTAGACTCTGATCTGACCTCTCCCCAAGAATTGAGAAAGAAGGCAGACAAATGGGTCAGAACCAGGGTGAAGCAGACGGTACAGAACCAAGGTGGTGACCAGAAGAAGCAAGATCCTAATAAGGGTGGGGAGAAGGGTAAAGACCAGAAGTCTTCACAAGGTACCCAAAAATCTTCTAATGGTGGGGATTCCCAATTATCCAAAAAGAAAGGGCAAAAGAAACCCTGGTGTAAAATCTGTAAACAGAATACCCACTGGAAAAGTGATTGCACTAGACCTAAAGACTCAACTCCAGCCACCATTGCCCATAGGCAACTGTTCTCCCTAGTTCCGCTCCAAGTGATGGTACTTAGAATAAGGGTGTAGTAGGGTTAACCCTGGATTCTGAGATGGACTCTGGCCTGGTCAGAGTTCCTACTCAGGATGTACTAATCTGTGATAGAGGCATGGATATGTTCTCCTTTGTGAGTGGCATTAACTTGGGCAAATACAGCCAGCAGCCTTTGATAAATGGAAAAGAGGCAATGGCCTACAGGGATATAGGGGCAAGTGTCACCGTGGTGACACAACACTGTGTGGCTCCTGAGCAGATCATACTTGGTGAACTTTACCAAGTGACCAATGCTAGCAATGTCAGGACAGACCATTCCTTGGCAGTTGTTAATTTCTCTTGGGGAGGGGTAACTGGCCTCAAGTAAGTTGTGGTAAGTGCAGACCTCCCTGTAGAATGCTTGCTTGACAATGATTTAGAGACTTCAGCCTGGGGATAACACAGAGCAAGGGCCGTTACCGGGTCCAGGAGAGTATAAATATCCGTAGGCGTGACTGATGGGAGTGTTAGACAAATATCTAGCACACATTCTACACTGCAAAGCAGGCAGCGTAGAACAGGTATGATGCAATCTTGCCATATTGGTCTGAATGACAGAAACCATGTGGTATTTAATTCTCGTAGACTAGGTAAACCTAGAATTTGGAATAAAACGCTCACGAAACTTCATCTCCAATAGAGCTCGCTCTATGGTGCTTGAAGTGGCGTTGGTGATTTGGCTTGTCATATCGTAGCAGTAGGAGCAAAAATAGGATCCCTGCAACGAGTCCAAAAAGTAGTGGCAGTCCGCCAAACACAGAGAGCACAAAGTTGGTAAATATTCATAGAACTTCTTGAAAAGGTGCTAACAGTCCTGAATATACTTTCTTAAATAGATGTACAATGCCGGTGGTATCAGACATGTTTAAGATACGTTCCAACATTTCTGAGAAATGTATATGGCAGTTTGTATTCAAAAGGGCATGTATCTCAGTAGAAGTCCTTGCGACTTGTAGATCCTAGGTTTCTTTGGCCGAGGTCAGTGGCACAGATTTTTTGTAAAAGAATGGCTTTCATTCTGCTCAGAGTATCAATTCGTATAGAAGAGATGTTCAGTGAAGGCCATAAAGGTGACTCCCTGACTGTCTCGGCTTGTGGAAACAATACTTGCATACAGCAAGTGACCCTGGATGACATAGTTACTAGATATGGGATACCTGGCAACATGTCACAGTAACTGTGATCATTCAACATAAGGTAACTCCCGTTAGAAAGTAGTCCAAAAAATGCATTAATCACTGCAGCTGGCAAGCCTTGTAGGTGACAGGATAAGTTTGTAGTAGAACCCTCGCAGGCCCTGTATATAAGTATAACCTGACAAAGGAGAGAACCACTTAGTGCGTTTTCACAGTTAGAACAGCTAAGAAACACTTGACATCTCCCACTCCAACATCTGTGTGTGTATGGTAAATTCCAGGATGTCTTGATGTATTCTTTACCCAACCTTTCATATTTGCCTGCCTGCATGTGTTTTAGGGAATATTAAAAATGGAAAATTGTAATAGGCAGAGTGATTTTACCATGTAGGATCCACTCAATTGCTGGCTGTTCTGCCACTGTGAATGGTATTCTTTCCTGTTTTTTATTGCTCAGCACCATGTAGTCTGCTCCGTTCTGTGCCAGTTTGATCTGTTTATCAGTGAGATAGAATTCTGACAATATCAATATAAGCACCCCAAAACACCCACCACCGTAAACACGCGAACAATTAGCATGCAACAAGCAGCCTCAAACTCCCCAGGGTCCAAACACTAAGAACGCTCAGCAGAGTGTCTCATGCCACACTGTTCATGGTCACAGATGGTGTTCCGACTAATCCAGTAGTTACGCAGACATTCACAGCCAACACCTCAAAAAATGGAACAAGCCAAGTGTCTCATGCCACACTGTTCGTGGTCACAGATGGTGTTCAGACTAATCCAGTAGTTACGTAGACTTTCACAGCCAACGCCTCAAAAAATGGGACAAGGTTAAGAGAAAAGATCCAATCACCACTAGGACAGGTGGAGTATACATTTGGAGAAATATCCACACCACAGAGGAAGCAGGACTATAACATTAGTATATAAACTATTATTTAGCAAGGTGAGCAGAGAATGGAGCATTAATCTGCACGAGACATAGTCACTTATATACAGGAGGAAATCTTGCTTGAAAAAATGAACCGCTACACATCTGATCTGTCTGCAGAGCAGGAGGTCATATCTGTCTGATTTGATATAATTACAGAAAGTGATGCATTTCATTATCAGAATTCAGACCCGCTGCATTAGCTCTCAATTTATAGATCCAAGTAGCCTCCAATTGACGTAGGTGTAATACTCTATCACCACCTCGTCTGTCAATTGGAACATGATCAATTGCATGGAATTTGAAATTGGTCTTGGGAATCATAGATGTACATATATGTGCTCCTAATGCACGTGTGCTATCATTTTTTAGAGCAGCCCGACAATGTTCCTGTATGCGGACCCTTAGTTGTCTTGCAGTGCTCCCGACATATATTTTGCCACAGTTGCACACTATTAGGTAAATCAAATGTGTGGATTGACAATTAAGAAAAAATCTTGTCTCATGTACAAAGCCACTATTATAGGAGAAGCGTGATGTCTTGTTCATTCCCATATGAAAAATACTCCAATCTCCACAAGTGTAAAAGCCTCTGGATCGATTTAGCCAGCACCCTGTGTTTATGTTTTTGCTGGCAGTATAGCTGGGACACAAGGCTTCTCGCAAGGTGCCTGATCTCCTATAAATTATCCCTGGTTTTTCACCCAGGAGTGATCCCACACCTGGGGTTCCCAAGAGTACTTTCCAATGTCTACGCAATATTCTATATACATCCTGATTCAGTTCTGAAAAGGTAGTTATGAATGCCAATCGTTCAGACTTTTTTGTATCGGCATCTTTTTAGGTTGCATTAACTCTTTCCTGTTCACCTTCCTGACTTTGTCAAGAGCGGAATTAAGCACCTGGTTCTTGTAGCCTCTCTATTTGAACCTTTGCATGGTCTCCGAGGCATTTTTTTCAAAGTAAGATTCGTCGCTGCAGTTCCGACGAACACGGATCAATTCCCCTAGAGGGATTGCATTTTTGGTGCTCAGAGAATGTGCGCTATCACAGTGAAGTGTACTATTCACTGCCGTATCTTTTCTATATAAGGATGTCAGGAGTCTATCATCTTGTACATACACCTCAACATCAAGAAACTGTATTTTACTCTTTGAGCTGTTCATGGTAAACTGCTCATTGAAAGGATTATTATTCAAATACTCAAAAAAGAAGTCCAGATTGGTTTTTGACCCAGTCCAGACTAGAAAGACATCATCTATGTAACGTCCCCAAAAATGGACATCACCTGTCCATTGGTTAGCATTACGGGACCACACGTGGACTCGTTCAAACTATCCCATAAACAGATTTGCTTAGGATGGTGCCAATTTTGAACCCATCGCGGTCCCCTGTTGTTGTTTGAACCATGTTTGGTTGAATAAAAAATAGTTGTTACTAAGAATTAGATCTGTCATTTCCAGGAGCATTCCGTTATGCTCTAACAACGTGGCACTTCAGGTAGATAGAAAACTATCAATCACCAGCCTTCCAAAATCCTTTATAATAGATGTATACAATGATACAACGTCCATTGTTACCAATAACATGGAGTTGTCCCACTGTAAGTCCTAAATCTTGTTGAGGAAATCTTTTGTATCTTCGACATACGACATACACAATACATTTTAGCAAGACATCACAACACTAATAAGGTGAAAATGCCAACAAAGATCTGTGCATGTGTTAAAAACACGGATTGAAGGACCATTGAAAAAACAACCAAAAACTACAGAACAAAACCTTGAAGGGGAGAAAAAAGCACAAGACATAACATACCCAATATTATTCGAAACTAATACATGTTGTTGTGAAAGAGACATTTCTAACATCCTCAATTTTCAAAGAGACCATAAAAACAATTTGACATATGCATATAAAGGGCACCAGAAATAATGCCAATGTATCTAGTGAAGAACGCAGAGCCCTGTACAATCTTAAAAATGATTCCTCCCTTGTCATCCGTGAGGCCGACAAGGGAGGCAACATGGTTGTTATGAATAAATCTGACTACGACAATGAGGCACTTCGACAATTAAGTGACAAACAATGTTACAGTAAAATAAGTGGAAACCCAATTCCAGAGGCCACGCTTAAAATCAATATGCGGTTAGCCCACTGGAAAGAAATTGGACTTTTGTCAGAATCAGAACATCGTTATGTGAAAATTGTCTCTGCACGTTCTGCTTGTCTCTACTTACTACCTAAGGTGCACAAAAAGGCTAAATTTCCCCCAGGAAGACCTATAATATCTGGTAATGGTTCTTTGACTGAAAATCTATCTGAATTTGTTGACCTTTTCTTGAAACTTTTTGTAGTTAGTCTCCCTTCGTTTGTCGAAGATACAAAAGACTTTCTCAACAAGATTGAGGACTTACAGTGGGACAACTCCATGTTATTGGTAACAATGGACATTCTATCATTGTATACATGTATCATAAAGGATTTTAGAAGGCTGGCGATTAATAGTTTTCTATCTCCCAGAAGTGCCACGTTGTTAGAGCATAACAGAATGCTCCTGGAAATGATAGCTCTAATTCTTAGTAACAACTATTTTTTAATCAACCAAACATGGTTCAAACAACAACAGGGGACCGCGATGGGTTCAAAATTCGCACCATCCTACGCGAATCTGTTTATGGGATGGTTTGAACGATTCCATGTATGGTCCCGTAATGCTAACCAGTGGACAGGTGATGTCCACTTTTGGGGACGTTACATAGATGATGTCTTTCTAGTCTGGACTGGGTCAAAAACCAATCTGGACTTCTTTTTTGAGTATTTGAATAATAATCCCTTCAATGTGTGGTTTACCATGAACAGCTCAAAGAGTAAAGTACAGTTTCTTGATGTTGAGGTGCATATACAAGATGATAGACTCCTGACATCCTTATATAGAAAAGATATGGCAGTGAATAGTACACTTCTCTGTGAGAGCGCACATTCTCTGAGCACCAAAAACGCAATCCCTCTAGGGGAATTGATCCGTGTTCGTCGGAACTGCAGCAACGAATCTTACTTTGAAAAACATGCCTTGGAGACCATGCAAAGGTTCAAATAGAGAGGCTACAAGAACCAGGTGCTTAATTCCGCTCTTGACAAAGTCAGGAAGGTGAACAGGAAAGTGTTATTGCAACCTAAAAAGATGCTGATACAAAAAAAAAATGAACGATTGGCATTCATAACTACCTTTTCACAACTGAATCAGGATGTATATAGAATATTGCGTAGACATTGGAAAGTACTTTTGGAAACTCAGGTGTGGGATCACTCCTGGGTGAAAAAACAGGGATAATTTATAGGAGATTAGGCACCTTGCGAGAAGCCTTGTGTCCCAGCTATACTGCCAGCAAGAACATAAACACAGGGTGCTGGCTAAATCGATCCAGAGGTTTTTACACTTGTGGAGATTGCAGTATTTGTCATATGGGAATGAACAAGACATGACACTTCTCCTATAATAGTGGCTTTTTACATGAGACAAGATTTTTTCTTAATTGTCAATCCACAAATGTGATTTACGTAATAGTGTGCAACTATGGTAAAATATATGTCGGGAGCACTGCAAGACAACTAAGGGTCCGCATATAGGAACATCGTCGGGCTGCTCTAAAAAATGATAGCACAAATGCATTAGGAGCACATATACGTACATCTATGATTCCCAAGACCAATTTCAAATTCCATGCAATTGAGCATGTTCCAATTGACAGACGAGGTGGTGATAGAGTATTACGCCTACGTCAGTTGGAGGCTACTTGGATCTGTAAATTGAGAGCTAATACAGCGGGTCTGCTTTCTGATAATGAAATGCATCACTTTCTGTAATTATATCAGATCAGACAGATATGATCTCCTGCTCTATAGACAGATCGGATGTGTATCGGTTCATTTTTTCAAGCAAGATTTCCTCCTGTATATAAGTGACAATGTCTTGTGCAGATTAATGCTAAATTCGCTGCTCACCTTGCTAAATAATAGTTTGTGTACTAATTTTATAGTCCTGTTTCCTCTGTGGTGTGGATATTTCTCCAAATGTATACTACACCTGTCCTAGTGGTGATTGGATCTTTTCTCTTTACCTTGTCCCATTTTTTTGAGGTGTTGGCTGTGAAAGTCTACGTAACTACTGTATTAGTCTGAACACCATCTATGACCATGAACAGTGTGGCATGAGACACTTGGCTTGTTCCATTTTTTGAGGTGTTGGCTGTGAATGTCTACGTAACTACTGGATTAGTCGAACACCATCTGTGACCATGTACAGTGTGGCATGAGACACTCGCTGAGCGTTCTCATTGTTTGGACCCTGGGGAGTTCGAGGCTGCTTGTGGCACACTAATTGTTTGCGTGTTTACGGTGGTGGGTGTTTTGGGGTGCTTATATTGATATTGTCTGATTTTATTTCACCTAGCACGACCCCGTGCAATGGTACCCCGCAAATTCTGCCTGTATACTGAACACGTTACATTTTCTTGACTGGGACGAGTGGTTTAGCTGGGTCTAGTTAACCCAATATATGCACTCCAACTTCCGTCTCTGCACATTGTCTATTTCGGTGGCAAGAGTCACTCGGATGAGTGCTTGCAGTACTGTTGGTACCACGAGTTCTGGGCCGCATTGGGCTATCCATGTATGACTTGAATAATTTTTTTTACCACAGAATGTTGTGGTGTGGAAGCGCAATAAGATGAGTGTTGTGTGTTTTTTTAAATTCACGGGCGATTACGGTTCTTTTAACAAAAATGGCTGATTAGCAACAATTTGCATGATAATGGATAGGAGCGGGTACAGTTGCTTGGTTCTCGACTTAATTTCTTCTTCCTGGGTTTTTGGCAGTGTAGAAGGCTATATACGTTGTTTTGAAAACGAATGCTCACAGCTTGCAAAATATATACAAGGGAATTGGGCAACGCCTTAACCTAATTGCTTCATTACGCTAATTAGGCAGAGTATTAATAGAGGTGGCCGTCAGTGCCTTTTCTTTCGCGTGGTTAGAAATTCGACCTGGAGATGGATGTAGGAGCGGTACGCTAACTTTACTTGACCGTGAGTATTAAAAAAATCAGTTGTTTAGGTTATGCTGGGAATTATGCTCGTATTCGTGTTAGCTTGTGCCCCAACAACAAGTATGTCGGAGCGGTTTTAAAATACTTTGGGTAGAGTACGCATGGTGCGTAAAAAGCAGCTTACAACTGACGCTGTCTAACATTTAACCGACAGCATAGGTGTTGCGTGTGCATAGTTCGTTTGATGTTCCCGTGTTTCTCTGAATGTCTACACACACACCATGTCACCATGCTTGCCTTACTTGTGGCAGCTTGGTTACTGTTTATGCGGTTCTGCTGCGGCTGCACGATAGCTAATTCTGTTCTTTTCCTGTCTCGTACATTTGGGAATCCTACTACACGTGTCAGTTTTTTAGCAAACAGGACATTGTGATGGCCCGTATTATGTGGGTCTCATGGTTGCTGTTACAACATATAGGGGCCTGGTTTTTCTTCTTTCTTCTTGCCTGCATGTGATTTACGAAAACGTTTGCTGAAAATTCGAGTAAGCATGTAATTATACCTAAGAGTGAATGAGTTATTAGTTAACACATCGGAAAGCGTAGTGCTTTTCTATTTATTTAATAATATTAGTAGGGCACCACCGTTCGTTAGGAATAATATATGTGCTTGGTTTCTTTGCAGCATGATGTCTAGGGACACTTATTTCTAGTGTTCACCAGCAATAGTTACTGAAAGCTGTGATTGAGACGCTGCAACTGTACCTAGGAAGGTCATTTGATTGTCAACTATCAACTGTCTTATGGTGCATAACCCTCTAACTACCTGTTAGGTATTATTTTGAGCAATGGATGTTGTGGATAGAGAATTTTTAATTTCCTTTTTAATATGGACCCGTTCCTTTGTAGCTCTACCTCCTTGATATGCTCACACGTCTGCACGGCATATTCTGCTGTTCTTAGTTGAAATAGGAAGCTTTTGGATACTCCAACCTCTAGACAGGTATATAAATCAAATTTTTTTGGTATGGGCATGGCTTGCTTGTGTGTAATTGCCCATTTTGTAAAACTGAACTTTATGTTGTGTTTACAGTTCCGTACTCGGAAATAGAGAGCCACATGCACCATTCTAAGAGTGACTTACTTCTTTTGTTGCTTTCGTCGTTTACAATATTTGGTGAGTTGCATTTTTTTTGCGTATGCTCGCCTGTCCAGGATACTCATATTTTAATGTGTGGGTCTATAGTAAGCATGGGCGAATTTTGCGAATCTCGCGTTCGCGAATTTTGCGGATTTGCGAATTCGCAATCCGCAAAATCCGCGAATTCTCGCGAATTTGCCGATGTTTTTTTTTTTTTTGTGTTTGCAAGTGTTTCTGCCAGTTCGCGAGGATTTGGTACTAGTTCGCAATTGCGAACTCACTTGTCGGCTCGCAACGGTCGCGACTATGTTGTTTCTACGTCTGGTTCATCATCACAGCCTCCCAGCACCCTCTGTTTCACCACTGGCACCCTCTCTTTGACCCATGCCACCCTCTGTTACATCAATGCCACCCTCTGGTTCATCATCACTGTAGAAGATGGGGGGGAAAAGCAAGCCCACCTGCCCTGCTTGAACTGACATGAATTAATTTGGGGTTAGTTTATTAACAACACCTGCCCTGCCCCAACTGACAATAATGAATTAGGGGCTAATTAATGTGTCACTGAAAGAATTTGAAGTTCCAGCCTGGCACCTGCTTGTCTGCTCCTTTAGCTGTAAATCAGGACCTTTGTGGCATACAGTTAAGGTCAGAGCAGGGTCACACAATAGTTGCAAGCAGGCAACCGAATTCTGGAGGGCCCCCTCAGGAAGCACTACAGGGAATCGTTACAAATCATGAGGTTGACCTTTTGCACCTGCTCATTGCTTTTGCTTTTGCAAAAATCGTTTTTCGTTTTTTTCGCGCTATTCGCTGGGAGCGGCGTCGTGCAAAACCGACCGCAGAAGCCGCCAATTCGTGCGAATGAGCTTTTTATTTTTTTGCTGCTTGTTGTTTCGCGAGTTTTTTTGCAGTATTCGCGAGCCGCTTGCAGCGCAACACGCGAATTTACCCCAAGGTCGAGTACGGGCGCGGCCATTTTGTTTGCGTTACGTATTTCCGTTTCCGCCCGCTATGTATAATCTCGCGCAGTAAGCGCATTGCGAGTAGAGGTTCGCACGGGATCGCGAGGGAAATCTCGCGCGAACTTACTTTCGCGCTCGTGAACGGGCGCCGGCCATCTTGTTTTTCATTCATTTCCTGTGTCTGGGCATGGTGTTTAATCCTCTTGGTATCTTTGCCATCCTTTGCTTGTTTTCAGTTTTTTTTTTACGATTTTGCTTCTTATCTATCCCTCTCTTTTCCTAGCTGTATATTTTTGTCTTTTCTGCTATTTTTCTTTACTTTTAAACTACTTTTTTAAACTCTTTTCTTTTCTTCTTCCCTATCCTATTCTTTCTTAATTTTCTACTTCTTCCTACCTTACCTGCCCAGACCATGGTCAAGCCAGGCGCCGTGAAGCTGCCCAGGCACTTGAGGGCCGCAGCGGCGGCGGGGAGTAGTCCTGGACCCAGTGCCAGGACAGCATGCGGGAGATTGAGGGGGGAGCAGGTGACGCGACGGGAGATATTCAGCCCGGAGGAAGTGGGCGCTCTGGTCTACTTCGTCCAGCGCCGCCTGCCCAGGACCATCGCGGGAGGCGGCAGGATCGCGGCCGGCGGCTACAACATGCGGGAGCGCCGGAAGCGGTGGGAGAAGGTGTGCTGGGCCATGTCCCACCTCTACGGGGTCCAGCGCACCTACAGCCAGGTCACCCATCGCTGGACGGACCTCCTGGACCGGGAGCGCGACCTGCTGGACCAGCTCGGCTTGGAGATCCCCGGGCTTGGTGAGTAGTAGTAGCCATTTCATCACTCACTACTATGATGTTTTCTCCTGCTCTGTGTTGTTGTATTGCAAATATTTGTTTTTTACATGGAGCAAGCCAATAATGCCGCTGATGACGATTACATTGTAGTTAAATTATATTTCAAAATCTTCTGTGCATTTCAGGTGCACTGCTCTCCTTCTCAGTGGCGTTGCTACTATGCTTATTTGTTTTCTATTTCGTGGTCTCATTGGCCTGAGTAACTATTATGTATGAGTGTACTTTACAGAACTGCATAATGCTAGACACTAGGGGGCAGATTACATTTACAAGCCCCTTGCGCCACGTTTACGTTGCCTTGCGTGACGCAACAGCCGCGTAAACGTGCCGCATCCCTGCGAGTCATTTACAGCATGACGCATCTAGGGAGATGCGTCACTGTATAAAGCCATGGGCCTGCACCACAATGGGTGCGTTCCTAGTACGCAGGGTGGGCGGTCCGGCGGCTGTGCGCCTCGCAAAATTGCCTGCGTGAAATCTACAAGATTTAACGCAGGCACTTCTGCGACGCTGCTACGTCAATTCAATTCCTTATGCCTGCTTGAAGCAGGCGAAAGGACTGACACAGCGTGTTAAGTATTGGGTGGCCCTGAGCATTACTGGAGTTGCATTGCGTTGGCGACGTGACTCCAGCGATGCGCCGCTCTTACGTGACGAGATGCGTCACGCAAGTGCCTACCTTTGCGCCAGGGCGCGCCGCATTGTAAATGAGGCGCATCTGCCGTGTCGCAAGGGTAGTTTTGCGTGACGCATTTGATCTGGCGCATCTCTGGAGATGCGCCAGAATGCGTAAGTAAGTATGCCCCTAAGGGGCAGAATTGCAGTTACTGTCGCATCCCTGCAAAGTAGCAGGGATGCGCCATTAATTGTGCGGCCCGGTACCACCACCAAACATGGTGCGCCGTATTTGCAATGCGGCGCACCATGGGCCCAAAACGTCACCGAAGCTTTACTGCTGGAGTTGCGTCGCAACGATGGCGCAGCTCCAGCAATGCTCTGGGGTACCCTATCTCCCCAATGCTGGGTAAAGCCGTACGTCTGCTTCAAGCAGGTGCAGGGTTTGTGTGACGCATCATTATCCTAAAGGTGACTGATTGAAATTTTGTAGATTTCCCTCAGCCACTTTTAGGATGTGTTCCAGCGCAGGAATGCCCTCCCTTGCGCCGGAACGCCCCCTGATGGCGCAGGGCTTTATAACGGGATGCATCTCCCAAATGTGTCACGTTGTTATAATATTATACGCCGCACCATGGCGCCCTTTTTTGTTTAGCTGCTGCGTCACAAAAGTCACGCAAGAACGGAGCAAAAGAGCCGCAAGCGGCTTAAATCTGCCCCTTCCTTTGTACCCCTGACAATAAGAAAAATAGTGGCGGTGGATTGATAGTTTGACTATATAAATGACTGGTAATGTAGCAGGCAACTGTTAGTGTTGTCACTGATCTGACTGAAATCGCAATGGAGTTTGTCTGTCACTTTGCGTCTTGCCTGTGGACTGCTGCCTGCCAGTCCTAGGTGAACCTTTCAGTACTTTGTTTAGTGAGTTACGTGACTTTCGAAGTCACAGGTCCGCAAATAAATGAAAACTAACCCTAATCAATATAATTTCGCGGAAATATTTTGTTATTGTTCTTTTGAAATGTTTGATTTGGTTGACATTGACAAGCAACAATCATCCATGTTTTCTGTTCTTTCTTTCATGTTGTACGTCAGCTCCCCCCAGGGGCGAGAGGAGGACACAGGAGCAGCTGTTCAACAGGGCCAGGATCGGGCAGGCGAGGGCTCCTTTGCTGGCCCCAGTAAGTTTTCATTTTAGACTAGTACCTATTTTTCCTAGCGTTCCTCATTTGACTTTTTTCAAAATTGTCTTTGATCTTCTGGTAGACTGTATCTAAATTCTTATCCTGCCTCTACTATGACTCCCTGTGGTATTACTAGATTATTCTTATTAGTCTGTCTGTGTAGCTAACTAAGATTGCACGGTTGGCGAAACTCCCATGATTCTAGTCAGCAATAGCTCTATCAACTTAGTGCAGTCCTCTGGGATTGTCCATAATGTCTTTTGAAGTGTTCTATCTGGACTCATGCTTGCAAAAATTGCAAAACCTTTCGCTCAGTCACTCTAGTCTGGACCAAAAAACACAGATTGTATTTAAGTTTAAAAGCTTTATTAAAAGTAAACACATTTATTAAAATGAAGTCATAATAAAACTAAACGTTTAACTGATAATGGAAAAGTGGTTAGTGCTGACGATTAATTGAAGACATTTCTTGTGGTCGAGCCGAGCTCTCACCTGGTTTCAACTTGATCTTGTTGTTAGAAGTCCATCTTCTGTCTGTGTGGAGAAAAATGGTGCGTGTTAAAAAACCAGCCTTCATCAGTTGTGCCAAAAAGTGCAGCAAGACAACCTTCCCTGGAAAAAGGGACATTTTTTTTAACTTTAAAGTAGACAGTCACAAATTACATTGTTTTCACATGTCTTCATTCCTAGACCAAAGACTAGTGAGTGCTTTATTCTAACATTCTTAAATGTACTTTGTAGGTGGAACATCTGGTGGCGGGGCCAGCGTGGAGGTGGTGGTGCTCGACACGGAGGCGGAGGGCAATTCTTCAGGGGAGGAGGCGGCGGCTGTGAGAGTTGAGACGGTGGTGGTGGCGGCCAGAGGTAAGCTCTTATATATTCCTTACTTATTGAGATTGAAGACTAGCTGGGAAGGCAAGAATATGAGATGCATGGCTGGGTGAATGATGAAGCAATGATGGGTGGAAGGACAACAGCCTGGGTGGGGGTGACACAGAAACTGTATGTTTCCATATACCTGGATCATGCTACTATCTGACTCTTAGATAGCATATGTGTATCTAGAGCAGGGGTACTCATAGTACGGCCCGCGGGCCGGTGGTGGCCCGGCAAGCCTTCCTTGGCGGTGCGCAGACCTTGCAGACAATCACTGCTCCCCCGGCCCCCACAGAGCAGAGGCTTTTTTGTATTTCACCTGTTAGCGCCCCTGCATCTCCACTCTGACAATCACTGCTCCCCCGGCCCCCACAGAGCAGAGTGGAGATGCAAGGCCACAAAGAGGTGAAATAGAACAAAGCCTCTGCTCTGTGGGGCCGGGCAAGCAGTGATTGTCAGGGTGGAGATGCAGGGGCGCTACAACAAACAAAGCCTCAATAATATGTTAATGGTCTTTTAAAGACCTGTTAAGTACTTTGGATTTGTTGACTGTGTGTGCGCGTTGAGGAAGCGGTCTCAACCCGGGCTGAAGGCTGACACAGATAGACACACACACACAGTGAGATGACAGAGGGGGAGGGAGAGGGAGGGCAGGAGGGAGAGAGAGATGGAGAGGGAGGGCAGGAGGGAGAGCAGGAGGGAGAGAGATGTATGTAAATGCTGGGTCTGGTGGCTCAGTGGATGAAGGCATCTGCTGCAGGGACCTGTGTGCAACCTCATGGTCACAAGTTTTCGATTTGCTTTAGCCCCGCCCCCTCTGACTCCGCCCCCACCAGTGCGGCCCTCGGCCACAAACTACACTGTAAATTTAGCCCCTGAGAGAAAGTTTGTGAGTACCCATGATCTAGAGAGAGTAGACGGTCAGTGGATGAACTAAGTGTAACGTTGAAGAGCATGTAACACTGCACCCGCACGTCCGTTCCAGTGTAGGAAAGGCAAGGAAAATAAGTTTTAATTTTGTCCAAATACTACCATCAATAGTAGCAGTAGTTTGTATTGCAAGCACAGCATAGATCCGGTTATTACGGTGGCCACTCCCTACCTCTCTTAATAAGTTTAGTAGTACTCAGTCATTCATGTGTGGATGTATCACTGGTCACTCAATAAAAAGCAAAGCACCTAAAGTCATCCCATATATAAGCAAAAACATCCCATGTGAAGTGATAGATAATCAGATTATTTATCTTCTTCAATTTTCCATTTCTAGTACTCATTTCCACTGTAGGGTGAAAGTTAAATTAATTAAGCAGTAGCCCTTGAGTTGTAACAGAGTATTCTCAGTGCCACCCGTAATAGAAAAGTAAGAGCTTCACCACCTGCATGTACTGGACGGGTACAGTAACGCAACGCAAGTCTAGGTCACTCCTCTTGGCGTGCGTCTCTTTTTCTCGGGTGCAAGTTTACTGCGCTGGCATTATGCCGGCTTGCAGAAGATAACATACCAATTTTCCTAAACAAGAGACAAGAAGAAGAATAAGACTGGTGTACTTTCATAGTCGACTCCAATGGAAGTCCATAGTGCTCGTAGAATTTGTTCCTTAAACTCCCACTAATGTTAGAGCAAGGATGAAGAAGTGTGAGGTTAGATAGATACTGGCCTCAATAGTTATGTAATGCGCTTGCAAGTTGCTAGTTATAGTGCAACACAAATTTCTGCTGAATGATTGAGTTAATCTTAAAGAGCATTGGTTACAGACTATGTCTTTCTTTCTTCATATAGGTTCTCCTTCCAAACGAACAAGGAGGAAGGAGCTGGCTAGAGCGGCCCGGCAACGGAGGATCGATGCCACTGTGGCCGAATATCGGCGGCTGGTGGCCCTGGAGGACGAAGAAAGTGTGCAGTCGACCACAACAACTACGTCGTCTGCACCGGCCTCCGTGCCCCCACGGGCTGCCAGTGCCACCCAGCACAGTGGTCCACCCAGACTGAGCCGGGCTGCCAAAGCCAAACGCCACCGCCGAGTAGCAAGGACAACAGCTTCCTCTCACAGCCGTTGCACCTGCAAGGCATTGAAGGCACGCCTGCGCCGCAGTACCCTGATGGTGTCCCGCCTTCAGCAGGAGCTCCACCACTTTTCAAACGAGTTGGAGGGGCTCCGCGTAGAGCACGCCTTGCTCCGCCAGGAGCATGATGCCCTGGCCCAAAAAGTAGACAGCATCCACCCATAGTGTCCCTTGCCCCTTTTTTAGAGACTTTTGGGGGGTGGGAATTGGGAGTTGGGTTTTTGGGGACTTTTGAAGGACAATCGTTGGGGTTAGGGAGGGTCTTGCGGGAGATTATTTTGTTAGGGATATAAATATACTTTTTCAAACTTTATCTGAGCATACCCGTTTCTTACTGCTTGCCTGGTGGGTGGGGGTTTAACAGTGACTTTGTTTTCCTGAAAGTTTAGTTCCATTTTCTTCCTTTAAGTGTAAATGCCCAAATGTTTTCAACACTAAGTGCCTCTCACAGAGTAAGTGAAGTGAATCCAAGAGTCCTAGGACTTTAGTAGTACTACCGTCAGTCTCTCGTCTCTCCTACTAATACTCCATTATACCCCCAAACCACCATACGCTTATCTTACCTGTAATTTGTGTTTGAAAGTAGGGCTAGACCCAGGGCTGGCTCCACGGGAAACAGCAAATAAGGTTGGCAATCTTGGTCAGATAAAATTTCCTCATAGCGGTGGTACTAGTGGTGTGACACAGTGGCAGTTGCATGCCTATGAAAAAAAAGAAAATTAAATCTGGTTTGTCCTCCTGAGCAATTCAACGGTACAACTGAGAATATAGCAGGTGACAGAAGTACACTAGAACCGTGCCACATTGTAGCCTAACAAATGGTAAAGTATAACTACTAATTCGGTTGAAGTTCTTTGACATTAGCCATGGGTCTTTGTCAAGCAGAGTAAGAATATATCCTCGGATTTCTTCACCAGCCTGTTGCTATCACCTTATCCTCCCCAGCAAGTGTGTGGATTTATTGCTGTAATTTAGTCACACATCAATCAAAACCACACAGCCCGGGGGAAGAGGGTTAGGGTTTGAAAAATGGATGGGTACGGGGTTTTTGGGAAAGGTTTTGGGAGACAAGAAAAAAAGCACAGCATGGACAAACAATTGTGAACATAAACAATTCTTTGGGTACAAGCCTATCCATCAATCTTTGAAAGTGCATGCACTACTGCATGCATGTCAGTGAAAAGTAAGTAGTACTTTCGACAACTGTGGAAGAAAGAATGCGACAGTACAGGGCATGTGTGGAATTATTGATAACGATATTCAACATAAGGTCTCTGTAGCCAGATACCCGAGAGCCTTGCTGGTCACTATAAATCCATTCACAACAACACTCAATGGGGTTGGTCTGGAAGGTATAGTAGATAGAAAAGGAGAAATTGCTTTTTTTCTAGGTGTCCCCTCACTCACCAGGGTTGCCCCTTGGTGACATGCTTCATCATTGGGGCCATCCCAGTCCTCTACGGCCTGGGGCGTGCTGCGACTTGCGAATTACGTAGGAGCACTTACAAATGACTATGTGTGGTGCAGATGTGATAGTGGAGTGGACTACGTGATGTGTTAAGGGATCAATTTAGAAGCAGAGAGAGATCCAAGAAATGCAGTCACAGTCAGAGAAAAAGGCAAGGGATACTGTATCTATTTGGTTGTAGTTGTCCTGTTGGAAGTGGTAAGTAAGTTGCCTGCAGAAAAAAAATCCTCTTATTAGCGGCACTCCGCCATTGCAGCTGACGCTTCGTCCATCGATGTTGGTCACCAGAAGACACCCTGTAAAAAAAGCACAGCATAGACAAACAATTGAACATAAACAATTCTTTGGGTACAAACCTATCCATCAATCTTTGAAAGTGCATGCACTACTGCATGCATGTCAGTGAAAAGTAAGTAGTACTTTCGACAACTGTGGAAGAAAGAATGCGACAGTACAGGGCCTGTGTGGAATTATTGATAACGATATTCAACATAAGGTCTCTGTAGCCAGATACCCGAGAGCCTTGCTGGTCACTATAAATCCATTCACAACAACACTCAATGGGGTTGGTCTGGAAGGTATAGTAGATAGAAAAGGAGAAATTGCTTTTTTTCTAGGTGTCCCCTCACTCACCAGGGTTGCCCCTTGGTGACATGCTTCATCATTGGGGCCATCCCAGTCCTCTACGGCCTGGGGCGTGCTGCGACTTGCGAATTACGTAGGAGCACTTACAAATGACTATGTGTGGTGCAGATGTGATAGTGGAGTGGACTAAGTGATGTGTTAAGGGATCAATTTAGAAGCAGAGAGAGATCCAAGAAATGCAGTCACAGTCAGAGAAAAAGGCAAGGGATACTGTATCTATGTGGTTGTAGTTGTCCTGTTGGAAGTGGTAAGTAAGTTGCCTGCAGAAAAAAAATCCTTTTATTAGCGGCACTCCTCCATTGCAGCCGACGCTTCGTCCATCGATGTTGGTCACCAGAAGACACCCTGTCCACTGCCTGCCTGATGCTGAATTGTGGCTCGCTACTGTGAAGCCTGACTCCATCCTTTTTTCCCCATTGCAGAGACTGAAACCCGGCCTGTAATTATTCAATGAAAAACAGGAAGTGATATAATATTACAACACCACTGATAAATAAATATAAGGTATGTAGGCTGTGGAGTGCAAAAAGTCACAATTTGATTTTCCTAGTAGACAGTACAATATTTTTGAAAGTGCGTACTCTGTCTGAGTCACCTTTTGAAGGATAAATAAGTATGGGCAAATTAATGTAGCGGATCTTTCTCCTCAAGCTAGGTGTGCTGTAAACTGTGTTTTAGAACAAAATTAGATCTTCCTAGCAGTGCTCCCACCCAGACCCTTACTAAAGCCAGTCGCAAAAATGTAGAAGACCCCCAATCAAATCTCAAAAAACGAGGCCTAGCAGAAAACTGGTGACAAAACTTACTTTGAAAGTAAAAGTAGGCCGAAGTACCCCCTTCCTAATTACCCCTTACCCACCGTGGATTGCATTCAAACCACTTGCAAGCAACCAAGCAAAAGTAGCCATAGCCAGCATCGCTCCAAGACTCGAAATCCCCCCCACTCAAACACATGCAATAGAAATACTGCTAACCCTAACGAACCCTAAGTTAAGAATAGTGGCAAAGGCTTTCTTTAACTATGCCAAATCCCCCCTTTCCCACCATGGATTTTCTTCAAATGACTTGCAACCAAAATTACACATTCTCACGAGTGCTCTAAGACCCCAGAACTCAGTTGCAAAAATCTAGAACACCCTGAAACACATGCAATCCTGCTGCTAGGGCTAACCCTAACGAACCCTAAGTTACAAAAAGTGCCAAAAGGCTTTTCCGCGAGGATTTTGTCCCAACCACTTCTACCCGGTATTAGACCTTCCCAGGAATGCCCCAAGGCCAAGACCCGCCAACCCAACCCACCCGCCAAGAAGCATAACACCCCCAAACAGGCCAAAAGCAAAATCTCATACTTGCAATATTTCTCGGCCTTCGGTCCAAATGCGCTGCGTAGCTAGGCCATAAGTCGGGGTTGCCACGACGGATTTCCTGAAAAGCAAATGCAATCAAGATTAGAGTGTCCCAGCAGTGCTCCCAGACCACGAAACTCACCCACAAACACCAGGAAGCCCCCCAAACAGGCCCCCGAAAACGCTACATTGAGCAAAATGTCAGAAATAGCCAAAAAAAAATCGGCCTGGATTTTGTCCCAACCACTTCTACCCGGTATTAGACCTTCCCAGGAATGCCCCAAGACCCGCCAACTCACCCGCCAAGAAGCATAACACCCCCAAACAGGCCAAAAGCAAAATCTCATACTTGCAATATTTCTCGGCCTTCGGTCCAAACGCGCTGCGTAGCTAGGCCATAAGTCGGGGTTGCCACGACGGATTTCCTGAAAAGCAAATGCAATCAAGATTAGAGTGTCCCAGCAGTGCTCCCAGACCACGAAACTCACCCACAAACAGACGGAACCCCCCCTAAGAGCACCTCAAAGGCAAGCAAGTCATCAAAAACACAAAAAAATTTCCGCCTGGGATTTGGTCCAAAACACTTTTATCCGGTATTAGAGCTTCCCAGCAATGGCCCCAGAGCCGTCAACCCAGGAGAAAACGAGTAGAAGACCCCCAAACAGCCAAAGAGCAAAAGTACAAAAATGGGGACTTTGTCAATTTTTCACAAATTTCCCAAATCACTCCGCCCGCGCTCTGCAGCTAGGCCCTAACTCCCCTCTGCCACCATGGATTTGCTTCAAACCTCTTACAAAGTAAAGTATATATAGCCAGCAGTGCGCCCAGACCCCGAACCCACCCACAAACACCAGGAAGCCCCCCAAACAGGCCCCCAAAAACGCTACATTGAGCAAAATGTCAGAAATAGCCAAAAAAAAATCGGCCTGGATTTTGTCCCAACCACTTCTACCCGGTATTAGACCTTCCCAGGAATGCCCCAAGACCCGCCAATCCACCCGCCAAGAAGCATAACACCCCCAAACAGGCCAAAAGCAAAATCTCACACTTGCAATATTTCTCGGCCTTTGGTCCAAACGCGCTGCGTAGCTAGGCCATAAGTCGGGGTTGCCACGACGGATTTCCTGAAAAGCAAATTCAATCAAGATTAGAGTGTCCCAGCAGTGCTCCCAGACCACGAAACTCACCCACAAACACCAGGAAGCCCCCCAAACAGGCCCCCGAAAATGCTACATTGAGCAAAATGTCAGAAATAGCCAAAAAAAAATCGGCCTGGATTTTGTCCCAACCACTTCTACCCGGTATTAGACCTTCCCAGGAATGCCCCAAGACACGCCAACCCACCCGCCAAGAAGCATAACACCCCCAAACAGGCCAAAAGCAAAATCTCATACTTGCAATATTTCTCGGCCTTCGGTCCAAACGCGCTGCGTAGCTAGGCCATAAGTCGGGGTTGCCACGACGGATTTCCTGAAAAGCAAATGCAATCAAGATTAGAGTGTCCCAGCAGTGCTCCCAGACCACGAAACTCACCCACAAACACCAGGAAGCCCCCCAAACAGGCCCCCGAAAACGCTACATTGAGCAAAATGTCAGAAATAGCCAAAAAAAAATCGGCCTGGATTTTGTCCCAACCACTTCTAACCGGTATTAGACCTTCCCAGGAATGCCCCAAGACACGCCAACCCACCCGCCAAGAAGCATAACACCCCCAAACAGGCCAAAAGCAAAATCTCATACTTGCAATATTTCTCGGCCTTCGGTCCAAACGCGCTGCGTAGCTAGGCCATAAGTCGGGGTTGCCACGACGGATTTCCTGAAAAGCAAATGCAATCAAGATTAGAGTGTCCCAGCAGTGCTCCCAGACCACGAAACTCACCCACAAACACCAGGAAGCCCCCCTAAGAGCACCTCAAAGGCAAGCAAGTCATCAAAAACACAAAAAAATTTCCGCCTGGGATTTGGTCCAAAACACTTTTATCCGGTATTAGAGCTTCCCAGCAATGGCCCCAGAGCCGTCAACGCAGGAGAAAACGAGTAGAAGACCCCCAAACAGCCAAAGAGCAAAAGTACAAAAATGGGGACTTAGTCAATTTTTCACAAATTTCCCAAATCACTCCGCGCGCGCTCTGCAGCTAGGCCCTAACTCCCCTCTGCCACCATGGATTTGCTTCAAACCTCTTGCAAAGTAAAGTATATATAGCCAGCAGTGCGCCCGGACCCCGAAACCCACCCACAAACACCAGGAAGCCCCCCAAACAGGCCCCCGAAAATGCTACATTGAGCAAAATGTCAGAAATAGACAAAAAAAAATCGGCCTGGATTTTGTCCCAACCATTTCTACCCGGTATTAGACCTTCCCAGGAGGAAGGAGCTGGCTAGAGCGGCCCGGCAACGGAGGATCGATGCCACTGTGGCCGAATATCGGCGGCTGGTGGCCCTGGAGGATGAAGAAAGTGTGCAGTCGACCACAACAACTAGGTCATCTGCACCGGCCTCCGTGCCCCCACGGGCTGCCAGTGCCACCCAGCACAGTGGTCCACCCAGACTGAGCCGGGCTGCCAAAGCCAAACGCCACCGCCGAGTAGCAAGGACAACAGCTTCCTCTCACAGCCGTTGCACCTGCAAGGCATTGAAGGCACGCCTGCGCCGCAGTACCCTGATGGTGTCCCGCCTTCAGCAGGAGCTCCACCACTTTTCAAACGAGTTGGAGGGGCTCCGCGTAGAGCACGCCTTGCTCCACCAGGAGCATGATGCCCTGGCCCAAAAAGTAGACAGCATCCACCCATAGTGTCCCTTGCCCCTTTTTTAGAGACTTTTGGGGGGTGGGAATTGGGAGTTGGGTTTTTGGGGACTTTTGAAGGACAATCGTTGGGGTTAGCGAGGGTCTTGCGGGAGATTATTTTGTTAGGGATATAAATATACTTTTTCAAACTTTATCTGAGCATACCCGTTTCTTACTACTTGCCTGGTGGGTGGGGGTTTAACAGTGACTTTGTTTTCCTGAAAGTTTAGTTCCATTTTCTTCCTTTAAGTGTAAATGCCCAAATGTTTTCAACACTAAGTGCCTCTCACAGAGTAAGTGAAGTGAATCCAAGAGTCCTAGGACTTTAGTAGTACTACCGTCAGTCTCTCGTCTCTCCTACTAATACTCCATTATACCCCCAAACCACCAAACGCTTATCTTACCTGTAATTTGTGTTTGAAAGTAGGGCTAGACCCAGGGCTGGCTCCACGGGAAACAGCGAATAAGGTTGGCAATCTTGGTCAGATAAAATTTCCTCATAGCGGTGGTACTAGTGGTGTGACACAGTGGCAGTTGCATGCCTATGAAAAAAAAGAAAATTAAATCTGGTTTGTCCTCCTGAGCAATTCAACGGTACAACTGAGAATATAGCAGGTGACAGAAGTACACTAGAACAGTGCCACATTGTAGCCTAACAAATGGTAAAGTATAACTACTAATTCGGTTGAAGTTCTTTGACATTAGCCATGGGTCTTTGTCAAGCAGAGTAAGAATATATCCTCGGATTTCTTCACCAGCCTGTTGCTATCACCTTATCCTCCCCAGCAAGTGTGTGGATTTATTGCTGTAATTTAGTCACACATCAATCAAAACCACACAGCCCGGGGGAAGAGGGTTAGGGTTTGAAAAATGGATGGGTACGGGGGTTTTTGGGAAAGGTTTTGGGAGACAAGAAAAAAAGCACAGCATGGACAAACAATTGTGAACATAAACAATTCTTTGGGTACAAGCCTATCCATCAATCTTTGAAAGTGCATGCACTACTGCATGCATGTCAGTGAAAAGTAAGTAGTACTTTCGACAACTGTGGAAGAAAGAATGCGACAGTACAGGGCATGAGTGGAATTATTGATAACGATATTCAACATAAGGTCTCTGTAGCCAGATACCCGAGAGCCTTGCTGGTCACTATAAATCCATTCACAACAACACTCAATGGGGTTGGTCTGGAAGGTATAGTAGATAGAAAAGGAGAAATTGCTTTTTTTCTAGGTGTCCCCTCACTCACCAGGGTTGCCCCTTGGTGACATGCTTCATCATTGGGGCCATCCCAGTCCTCTACGGCCTGGGGCGTGCTGCGACTTGCGAATTACGTAGGAGCACTTACAAATGACTATGTGTGGTGCAGATGTGATAGTGGAGTGGACTAAGTGATGTGTTAAGGGATCAATTTAGAAGCAGAGAGAGATCCAAGAAATGCAGTCACAGTCAGAGAAAAAGGCAAGGGATACTGTATCTATTTGGTTGTAGTTGTCCTGTTGGAAGTGGTAAGTAAGTTGCCTGCAGAAAAAAAATCCTCTTATTAGCGGCACTCCGCCATTGCAGCTGACGCTTCGTCCATCGATGTTGGTCACCAGAAGACACCCTGTAAAAAAAGCACAGCATAGACAAACAATTGAACATAAACAATTCTTTGGGTACAAACCTATCCATCAATCTTTGAAAGTGCATGCACTACTGCATGCATGTCAGTGAAAAGTAAGTAGTACTTTCGACAACTGTGGAAGAAAGAATGCGACAGTACAGGGCCTGTGTGGAATTATTGATAACGATATTCAACATAAGGTCTCTGTAGCCAGATACCCGAGAGCCTTGCTGGTCACTATAAATCCATTCACAACAACACTCAATGGGGTTGGTCTGGAAGGTATAGTAGATAGAAAAGGAGAAATTGCTTTTTTTCTAGGTGTCCCCTCACTCACCAGGGTTGCCCCTTGGTGACATGCTTCATCATTGGGGCCATCCCAGTCCTCTACGGCCTGGGGCGTGCTGCGACTTGCGAATTACGTAGGAGCACTTACAAATGACTATGTGTGGTGCAGATGTGATAGTGGAGTGGACTAAGTGATGTGTTAAGGGATCAATTTAGAAGCAGAGAGAGATCCAAGAAATGCAGTCACAGTCAGAGAAAAAGGCAAGGGATACTGTATCTATGTGGTTGTAGTTGTCCTGTTGGAAGTGGTAAGTAAGTTGCCTGCAGAAAAAAAATCCTTTTATTAGCGGCACTCCTCCATTGCAGCCGACGCTTCGTCCATCGATGTTGGTCACCAGAAGACACCCTGTCCACTGCCTGCCTGATGCTGAATTGTGGCTCGCTACTGTGAAGCCTGACTCCATCCTTTTTTCCCCATTGCAGAGACTGAAACCCGGCCTGTAATTATTCAATGAAAAACAGGAAGTGATATAATATTACAACACCACTGATAAATAAATATAAGGTATGTAGGCTGTGGAGTGCAAAAAGTCACAATTTGATTTTCCTAGTAGACAGTACAATATTTTTGAAAGTGCGTACTCTGTCTGAGTCAACTTTTGAAGGATAAATAAGTATGGGCAAATTAATGTAGCGGATCTTTCCCCTCAAGCTAGGTGTACTGTAAACTGTGTTTTAGAACAAAATTAGATCTTCCTAGCAGTGCTCCCACCCAGACCCTTACTAAAGCCAGTCGCAAAAATGTAGAAGACCCCCAATCAAATCTCAAAAAACGAGGCCTAGCAGAAAACTGGTGACAAAACTTACTTTGAAAGTAAAAGTAGGCCGAAGTACCCCCTTCCTAATTACCCCTTACCCACCGTGGATTGCATTCAAACCACTTGCAAGCAACCAAGCAAAAGTAGCCATAGCCAGCATCGCTCCAAGACTCGAAATCCCCCCCACTCAAACACATGCAATAGAAATACTGCTAACCCTAACGAACCCTAAGTTAAGAATAGTGGCAAAGGCTTTCTTTAACTATGCCAAATCCCCCCTTTCCCACCATGGATTTTCTTCAAATGACTTGCAACCAAAATTACACATTCTCACGAGTGCTCTAAGACCCCAGAACTCAGTTGCAAAAATCTAGAACACCCCGAAACACATGCAATCCTGCTGCTAGGGCTAACCCTAACGAACCCTAAGTTACAAAAAGTGCCAAAAGGCTTTCCGCGAGGATTTTGTCCCAACCACTTCTACCCGGTATTAGACCTTCCCAGGAATGCCCCAAGGCCAAGACCCGCCAACCCAACCCACCCGCCAAGAAGCATAACACCCCCAAACAGGCCAAAAGCAAAATCTCATACTTGCAATATTTCTCGGCCTTCGGTCCAAACGCGCTGCGTAGGTAGGCCATAAGTCGGGGTTGCCACGACGGATTTCCTGAAAAGCAAATGCAATCAAGATTAGAGTGTCCCAGCAGTGCTCCCAGACCACGAAACTCACCCACAAACACCAGGAAGCCCCCCAAACAGGCCCCCGAAAATGCTACATTGAGCAAAATGTCAGAAATAGCCAAAAAAAAATCGGCCTGGATTTTGTCCCAACCACTTCTACCCGGTATTAGACCTTCCCAGGAATGCCCCAAGACACGCCAACCCACCCGCCAAGAAGCATAACACCCCCAAACAGGCCAAAAGCAAAATCTCATACTTGCAATATTTCTCGGCCTTCGGTCCAAACGCGCTGCGTAGCTAGGCCATAAGTCGGGGTTGCCACGACGGATTTCCTGAAAAGCAAATGCAATCAAGATTAGAGTGTCCCAGCAGTGCTCCCAGACCACAAAACTCACCCACAAACACCAGGAAGCCCCCCTAAGAGCACCTCAAAGGCAAGCAAGTCATCAAAAACACAAAATAAATTCCGCCTGGGATTTGGTCCAAAACACTTTTTTCCGGTATTAGAGCTTCCCAGCAATGGCCCCAGAGCCGTCAACCCAGGAGAAAACGAGTAGAAGACCCCCAAACAGCCAAAGAGCAAAAGTACAAAAATGGGGACTTAGTCAATTTTTCACAAATTTCCCAAATCACTCCGCGCGCGCTCTGCAGCTAGGCCCTAACTCCCCTCTGCCACCATGGATTTGCTTCAAACCTCTTGCAAAGTAAAGTATATATAGCCAGCAGTGCGCCCTGACCCCGAAACCCACCCACAAACACCAGGAAGCCCCCCAAACAGGCCCCCGAAAACGCTACATTGAGCAAAATGTCAGAAATAGCCAAAAAAAAATCGGCCTGGATTTTGTCCCAACCATTTCTACCCGGTATTAGACCTTCCCAGGAATGCCCCAAGACCCGCCAACCCACCCGCCAAGAAGCATAACACCCCCAAACAGGCCAAAAGCAAAATCTCATACTTGCAATATTTCTCGGCCTTCGGTCCAAACGCGCTGCGTAGCTAGGCCATAAGTCGGGGTTGCCACGACGGATTTCCTGAAAAGCAAATGCAATCAAGATTAGAGTGTCCCAGCAGTGCTCCCAGACTACGAAACTCACCCACAAACAGACGTAACCCCCCCTAAGAGCACCTCAAAGGCAAGCAAGTCATCAAAAACACAAAAAAAATTCTGCCTGGGATTTGGTCCAAAACACTTTTATCCGGTATTAGAGCTTCCCAGCAATGGCCCCAGAGCCGTCAACCCAGGAGAAAACGAGTAGAAGACCCCCAAACAGCCAAAGAGCAAAAGTACAAAAATGGGGACACATGGATTTGCTTCAAACCTCTTGCAAAGTAAAGTATATATAGCCAGCAGTGCGCCCAGACCCCGAAACCCACCCACAAACACCAGGAAGCCCCCCAAACAGGCCCCCGAAAACGCTACATTGAGCAAAATGTCAGAAATAGCCAAATAAAAATCGGCCTGGATTTTGTCCCAACCACTTCTACCCGGTATTAGACCTTCCCAGGAATGCCCCAAGACACGCCAACCCACCCGCCAAGAAGCATAACACCCCCAAACAGGCCAAAAGCAAAATCTCATACTTGCAATATTTCTCGGCATTCGGTCCAAACGCGCTGCGTAGCTAGGCCATAAGTCGGGGTTGCCACAACGGATTTCCTGAAAAGCAAATGCAATCAAGATTAGAGTGTCCCAGCAGTGCTCCCAGACCCCGAAACTCACCCACAAACACCAGGAAGCCCCCCAAACAGGCCCCCGAAAATGCTACATTGAGCAAAATGTCAGAAATAGCCCAAAAAAAATCGGCCTGGATTTTGTCCCAACCACTTCTACCCGGTATTAGACCTTCCCAGGAATGCCCCAAGACACGCCAACCCACCCACCAAGAAGCATAACACCCCCAAACAGGCCAAAAGCAAAATCTCATACTTGCAATATTTCTCGGCCTTCGGTCCAAACGTGCTGCGTAGCTAGGCCATAAGTCGGGGTTGCCACGACGGATTTCCTGAAAAGCAAATGCAATCAAGATTAGAGTGTCCCAGCAATGCTCCCAGACCACGAAACTCACCCACAAACAGACGGAACCTTCCCTAAGAGCACCTAAAAGGCAAGCAAGTCATCAAAAACACAAAAAAATGTCTTCCTGGGATTTGATCCAAACCACTTTTATCCGGTATTAGAGCTTCCCAACAATGGTCCCAGAGCCGTCAACTCACCTGCAAAGAGGTACAACAACACCCCCACAAGTGCTGAGTCTTTCTTCATTGGGCGTAAACCAGCCCTCTGGTTTGATGGAAATAAGAGTCTGGAGGAGGAGGATAGAGGAGCATGTTCTTCTGAACTTGTGAACCTGAGGAATGCAGACTGCGGCAACTTCAAATCAATTAGCAAACCAGTGAAGACAGTTCTGCTGATGGGCTTGATTTTGTGATTATCTGATTAAAGTTTGAAATATATTAACTGTGCACAACAAAGAAAGACAGACACACAGGAATAAAAGTGAATAGGGACGAAAAAGAAAGTTATTGATTCGTTGTCTTATTTTCAGGGCTCGGTATCACGGTCCAGGAATAAGAATAAGGCTTCGTCATCATACTCTGCGAATTCAGGCAGGGTGAGCTCAGTGTCACCTGACAGAGTAGAAATTCCCTCATCTATGTTGCTGGCCACCTCCTCTTCATCCGGCACGCTTTCTCGTACTCTGAAATCTGGTGGTATGAGGTGCTGATTCATCTTGATCATTGTTAACCTCTCCACATTTTTGGGTGAGAGGCGGCTCCGTTTGGGAGTTACAATGCCACCAGCAGCACTGAAAACCCGTTCAGAAGACACGCTTGCGAGTGGGCAAGACAAGTAGTTTAAAGCCAGGTTGGTGAGCTGTGGCCACAATTCTTTTTTCCCATGCCAATACGCCAATGGGTCAGAATTAACATAGACCTCTGTTGAGTCATTCAGATAGTCCTTCACCATCGACTCAAGGTCCTCATCCAAGGTTCCTCCACTTTGCTTAGCTCTTGCTGTGCCTCTGACCTTTTGAGAACCAAACCCACGCAGAGCTAGCCAATCCTCTTCAGCCTCCAATGTTTCTGTTGTGTCTCGTGCAGATGATCCGGTTGCCGGTGTCTTTAACGGCTGAGAGGTCACTTGTGCCACAGCCACAGGTGCAGAAGTGGATTGTTTTGACTGGGGATGGCCTGCTGATGTACTGCCATTTCCTTCAATTTTCAGCCGTTCTCTTTCAAACCTCTTGGCTGACAAGGCTAGCCAACGTTTGTACCTTGGAACATGTTGATCATCAAAAGGAAAGAATGCTTGGCCTGCCAGCGCCTTTTTGTAGCGTGGATCCAGAATAGTAGCACAAATGTAATGCTCTTCTGAGTGGATCTTTTTAAGACGTTCATCACCTTGTAGGAGCTCTAATATTTTCTCAGCCAGAAGCAAAGAGTCTTGGTTTTTGTCATCTTTTTCAAACACAGAACACACCTCCTTCAGTTGGTCCTCCAGCATGTACAACAATGGGATAGCTTTTCCCAAATTAGAGTCCTCCTTGCTGACTGCACGCGTGAAGAACTCAAAAGGACGAAGCATGCGTGTCAGGCTTTGAACTATGTTCCATTGCGCCCCACCCATCCTCAGCTCCTCTGTACCCTCTGTAAGGAAATATTGATCGAGTTCCGTATACCGCTCATACAGACGCTCAAGTATGTAGAAGGTTGAGTTCCAACGTGTTACCACCTCCTGGATGAGTGCTTTCACTGGCATTTTACATTGATATAGCAGGCTCCTCAGCTGCTTCCGGGCCTTAAAAGAATGGCTGAAATGCTTGCACATTTTTCGGCAGGTGTCCAATACACTGTACGCTGCACTGCCTTTATTACCCAAGAATTTTTGGACAACCAGGTTTATACAGTGCGCCAAACACGGCACTCTGAAATAGTAACCGTCCCTCATGGCCTTAACTTTATTGGCGCCATTGTCCGTGGAAACATAACCAACCTGGCATTTTAGTGGGGACAGCCAGTTAAGGACCTTTGTGTTAAAGACATCCAAAATGTTTTCTGCTGTGTGACGTTTCTCCAAACCAAACATGGCTAGTGTTGCATGTTTCCGAGCAGCTTTAAAAACAATGTCCGTGTCAACACCTGCGTTTAGCTTTGCTTTAGCCCCTGAAAAAGAGACCCAGTGTGCAGTGATGCACATGTAATCAGCGCCTGCGCCACTGGTCCACATGTCTGTTGTCAGATGTATAGTGTGAACAGCACTCTTCTGCAAAGCTGCCCCAATCACCTTCAGAACATCTTCATGTAGTGCTGGAACCGCAACTCGGGCAAAATAGAACCGGCTAGGAACCTTCCATTTAGGGCAGAGCGCTGCCACTAATTCTAGAAAACCAACCCCTTCTACAAAAGAAAAAGGGAGAAGGTCCAGAGCTAGCATTTTAGCCAGCTTAGTGTTATACAGACACGTCAGTGGGTGGTTGCGTTCATATTGCGCTTCTGTAAACAACATCTTTTTAATGTTGCCCTGGACCAAGGATTTACGGGATAATGATGATATCTTCGACCCAGTTACGCTCGCTGATGAACTTTTCCGCATTGATGTCTCACTCTCTCCCACACTCTTAGTGTGCCTCACATGGGGTGTGCTGCTGACAGGGGTACTGGGTGTAAGTGAAGTGTTTGAATCGTCTTCTTCCTCCTCGTCATCATCAGAAGAAAAATCAACGTTTTCATTACGTGCTATTCCGGCTTGCTTAAACGCCTCTAGGTGCGGAAACCATTGGACAGGGTGTGCTCTCTTAAGATGACCTCTCTGGCCTCCGGTACCATAGTTAGAACCAAGCTTACCACGACCAACTCGAACCTTACAAATGCTACAAATGGCTACGTTTTCCATTTTTGGGCAAACACTAAAGAAGTCCCAAACTGGAGACTTGAAATGTCTTTGGGGGCCGGAGGAGGCGGCGATACTGGTGGTGGTGGTCCTGCTGCTAATGCCAGATGAAGTGGAGGATGTGGATTGCCGAACTTCAGTACGTTTTGCACTTTCACCACCACGAATTGAGGTCGAGGTGGGTACCTTCTTGCGAGGAAGAAATATGGAAGCGGTAGGTTTTGGTGTACTACTTAACTCCAAATCTAATGATTCCATTTCCATTGCCTCCTCGTCGACATCATCATCACGCTCAGCAGCTTCTCGGGATAGGGTCAAAATGTCTCTTTGCTGCATGCCCGGTGGGGCTGCAGTGACCTTTGTGATGACTGGCTCGTCGTCATCGTGAGAGGCTTCATCACCAGCAGTATCTGTCACTTCTTGTTGAGCCTCATCACACTCCATAGCTATGAGTTTTTTGACGACCTTCCTTTTACGCTTAGGTACCTTTGTCAGATCATGGTGTGCCTCACTCTCAAGCTGCGGTGATGGTACCCAATCGTCATCCAGATCATCAGTTGGAGGTGGGCTTGAAGAAGATGTAGACACCCCCCTTGATCTTTTACTTGCTGGGGATATGGAAGACAGTGAATGATCATCAGGAGGAGTGGCTTCCAATGATACCTCGGCTTCATTGTCGATTTCCTGATGTGCCCCTACTTCGGGAGGAACAACTATTGTGGGCACTTGTGAACCTCCATGCACCTTTGCTTGCGCATCTCCTTTTGCTGCCTCTCCTTCCACATGTACTTGGGCGTGTACTTGCACATGGTGTTGTTGTTGCGGCTGTGGTTGTTCAACACTTGTCAGATGAGTTACAACAACCTGTGTTGATTCAGGGACATTGCTGCTACTTTCTTGCGATGAGCCAACATCACTGGTCGATGGTGATTGGAGAAGTACTCTGACTGCCTCTGAAGCACTCAAGGGCTTTGACTTAAGTTGGCGTGGTGGTGGAGGCACTGAACCCAATGGAGCAGGGGTGCTGCTCCCAGCTTGGTCCCCAGCAGATCCTGCTGCTGCAGGCGTACTTTTTTTTTTGCTCCCAAAAAACGTGGCGGGTGGCACACCAGCCTCCTTGGTAACTTGCTTCTTCTGCTCCTTACTAGCAACTTTCTTGCTAGAGGAGCTACGGAGACCTTTTTTTGGGGCCATCTTCTTCAGAGCCATCTTCTTCAGAGCAGGTCAGACAGCAGGCCGCAGTTGCACGAATTGTAGAGTTGTCTGAGGCCAGACGTGACGTCGCGTGACGTTATGCTGCACACACACACCGCTGCAGGACTTCTTCCTGGCACTGGTCGTTCTCTTGAGTCTTGTGCACCTAAAAACAATGGAAGACAGAGGAACATCAGTTCAGTTATACAGCACAAAAAAAATCGAAAAACACTGCAAAATCAGCACAATCCCATTCCATCCATGCCCTCCATGATGTTTAAGTTCAAGACAGCCCACAGAAAGACTAGGCCCATGCTAGACTCAAATACCCCTGGTGAAAAGGCCACAAGTACAGCCCCAAAAAAACGAAAATCACTGAAAAATCAGCACAATCCCAATCCATCCATGCCCTCCATGATGTTTAAGTTCAAGACAACCCACAGAAAGACTCAGTCCACCCACCACTGAGTACCCCTGGGCAAAAGGCCCCAAAACAGCCCAAAAATCGAAAATTCCAAAATTTTAGTTACAGCAACTGTAATGCCCCAAACAAACTTACTTGTAAAATTTCTAATCCAACAGTGATCCAAAGAAAGTCAAAAAGGCCTCAAATCCAAAGATCCAGCAGCATCCACAAAAAGTAATCCTTCCAGCTCCAGATCCAAATGAAAAGTGACCAGGAGATGGACAAAGCACTGGGAGGAGCCTGTTGAACAGGAACAGGAAGTTGAAGACTGTGGGGCACTTTCTTCCTACCACCCCCCTCCCCCCTCCCCAAAATGGACTCCTCGCTAAAAAAGTACAGGCAAATGTCAACCTAAGGAGTTATTCAGATAAAAATCATCATTTCAAGAAGGTTTATGCTGCTTGCTGGTGGATTTCTTGTGCAGAATTGCAAATTTTATATTTTCGCTTGTGCGAGATTCTTGCTGCTCGCCGCATCTCAAATCTCGCAATTGCGAAGTACCGCGAGACGTGATCTCGCCGTACTCGCGTTGACAAACTATCGCTGGCAAGCCGCGATGACGTAATCGCGCTCGCCAATTCCCGCGGGATCACACAGCAAGATCCAAAATGGCGCAGCACTCGCAAACTATCGAGAAAAACAACTCGGCAAACGATGATAAACGCCGCGCGCCACAAAAATTGTATCACCAACGCCACGCGCCGCAAAAAAAATCCGCTGCGTGCGAATTTGCGGATTTTGCGGGAAATTCGCAAATCTCGCGGATTGCGAATTTCCCAAAAATCCGCAAAATCTGCGAGCGAAACGGATTTTCCGCCCATGCTTAGTCTATAGCCGGCCATCATTTGGTTCTAGAAATAATTACGGTCTATTTTTATTGTAGTGCCAGTGACTTTTTTCTACAAGCATCATATCGCACTGAATTAATTTTCTTGTTTTTTACGCTGTCTCATAGTTCTCTCCTTTTTTCCCCCCTTGTTTTCCCTTTTTTCCACCTTTTCTCCCCCTTTTTCTGTTTCCTTTCTTTCTCTCTTTCTTTTACTTACCATATTTCTTCTGTTATATCATATACTTTCTTGGGTTGTGTTTTCACCTCTTCACCATATACTCTTTTTGCAAATGTACATCTCATAAAGTGCCATGTGTGTGCATTTTTCTGTTGTGACAAAATTCATTGTATTTCTTGCTGTTTTTCTTTGAATATATATATGCATATGTCAAATTGTTTTTATGGTCTCATTGAAAATTGAGGATGTTAGAAATGTCTCTTGCACAATAACATGTATTAGTTTTGAATAATATTGGGTATGTTATGTCATGTGCTTTTTTCTCCCCTTCTAGGTTTTGTTCTGTAGTTTTTGGTTGTTTTTTCAATGGTCCTTCAATCTGTGTTTTCAAATTTTAAATGGACTACGCCACATGCACAGATCTTTGTTGCCATTTTCGCCTTATTAGTGTTGTGATGTCTTACCAAGATTTATTGTGTATTGATGATGGATGCATATATCCTGATTATGTTATTGTTATACTTACAGCCCTGAGGAAGCCCAATCTGGGCGAAACGCGTTGGCTGTACTGATTTTTCATCTTTTTCAAGATACTATATGAAGATTGCAATAAAATCATCGTATGAACATCAATGAAGGACTATTACTCACTTAAGATCGCATATAAATATTTTGTTTGATAATTCTGATGTACTGTTCTTGATTGGTGTTGCCTCTGCTCTTTCTTTTTCTGATTTAGAAATCATGAATGTGTCAGGAAGAAAGGTGCAATTAAGAGAGCTGATGACATTATTGCAAAAATGTGGAGAACTAGAGAAATGGAAAGCCAGGTGGGCAAAGAAAAAGGAGGAGGTTCGATCAAAACAAATGACTTCAGAGTATGTTTTAAAAGAAGCAGAAAAAGTGGAAAAATGATGTCACATGCGAGAAGTACCAGGTGGAGGCTATGTGCATGTTCCATGGTCCCGACAGGATATTTTGTCATTTACGAATGATTTCCTAAAACTTCGTGAAAAACTTGTAGAATGGTACAGACAAGTCGAGAGATTTGTAAAAGTTTCAAAGTGTCTTTTGAAAGTATTTAGATCGATTATTTGACATTGTATTCCCCGTAGATTTGCAGACGACATGCAAAATTGCTGTTAATTGGCCTAGTGATGAGTACCTTAGAGACCCAAAGACAGGGGCACCTTCCGAAGATGCCATGAAGAAGTACAATCAGGTAATACTTTACCTTGAAGGAAAGGTGCCTACAAAAGAAACAGACTGGATGAAAATAGACAGAACCACACAGAATAAAGATGAGTCAGTTCATGCATAATATGAACGTTTATTACAAATGTTCAAACAGTACAGTGGATTGGATAATATAGACATGAAGGATATGACGCCTTTCATTTATCGATTTGTGTTAGGATAAAGACCTGAAACCCATAGACGAAGTCCTTAAATATGCTAAATACTGTGAAGATGGGCTAGAAAATAATTGAAAGGAGTTAAAAGAAAAAGTCATGTGGGCACAGGTAAAATTAGCAGAGCAACAGGAACAACAGTTAAACCAGATAAATAGTAACCAGAATCAGGTTGATGGAGGAAAGCCAAAGGGATAATTTAATAGAGAAGATGTGAAAAGGAAGTTCCCATGTCACAGGTGCGGCAAGTTGGGGCACTGGAAGAACGAGTGTAAGGCTGTGCAGAATGGAATGTGTCAAATAATGATTTGAAACCACAGACGCAAAATGAGGTGCCACGGAAGACCAAGCAGCAGGTAATTCAAAAACAGTTACCCCAACACCTATGCCAAATTACAGGAGCAAAGCACAACATAGTGTATATTCCACAAATTGGGAAGGAAGGGAAAGAAGAGATACAGCAGCTTCACAATTTCTTCTGAGTGATACATTCTTTTGTGAAGAACCTTACTGACGGTGCCTGAGGGGGGAGGACGAGGAGTGCGTGCTTGGCGCCTCCTTGCCGGTAGACCAGTCATTGAAGGAAAGGTTGAAGGAAATGATGTCACTTTTCTGTTAGACACTGGTGCTACCCGTTCTACTGTGAGAACAGCAGACGTTCCAAACCTACCCCTCTCAGGAGAAGCGATCCAAGTAGTGGTCGTTTGTAACAGACAAATTAGTACCCCAGTTACAGAACCAATGGAAGTTAGAATAGGGAATTTTCACGAAATGCATAGATTTGTTGTCTGTGATTCAAGTCCTGTAAACCTGTTAGGTCGAGATTTACTGTGCAAGATGAATTGCACCCTTTTCTGTACTCCAAATGGTGTTGAAATTCAAACCCCAGACGAAGACGGAATTTACAAACTAATGTTAGCGAGACCAGAGACAGAAATTAAAAGACTGACAATAAAAGACTTACCAGAAGAACTGCAATAGACAGTAAAACCAGAGGTATGGGACTTTACTGGAAAGGATGTAGGACTGATGGTAAATGTTGACCCAAAAAAATGACAATAAGAGAAGATTCAGTTTACCCAAATACTCAACAGTATAAAATGAGTTCAGAAATAAAAGCAAGTGTTGCAGTGGAAATAAAACGTTTGGTTGAAGCAGGCATTTTACAAGAAGTAATTAGCTTTCCATGTAACTTTCCCACAATTGGTATAAAGAAACAGAGTGGCAAGTACAGGGTCGTACAAGACCTCCGAAAGGCTAATAAAATTGTAGCACTTACATACCAGACAAAAGTGTTGAAATTAAGAGGTATAAGATAAACATTACTAATTTGGAAAAAGAGCTTAAACCACTGGAGGTTGACAGTGCATGGAAGAGGCTTACTGATGGTCTCACCTCTGTATGTAGTTGGATTTCTAATGTAGGAAAAGTATTGTAGGTAAAATACTGATGCCAATGGTGGGAATAGGTTTACTAGTTTTAGGAATAATAATTTGTTGCAAATGTCGAAAGCATACAAAGAAATACTCCGTAAATAAGCAAGGAGTAAAGAGAAATATTGATGAGCTTGAATTAGAAAAAATGAATAGCCAAATATATAAGAAAATGAAAAATTCTCATGGTAATAATGAAAAGAAGAGGAATAGAAAGTTTGAAGAGATTGAGTTGGGTGAAATGTGACGAGTTCGCATCTGTTTCATTAATTTGTGATGATATAAAATATCATCAAAGAGGGGATTGATGGAGCAAGGATTTGCATGTGAAGCGACTTGCTCGTATTCATGAACCTCGAATAACGATAACGAATTAACCACATGTTTGTCTAATTAATTCTGCCCCTTCTACATCGACATTGGGTGTCCGAGCGAAGCTTGCTTATGTGTTTTATTAATCCTAATACGCTTGCTTATAAAGTGGCTTCTGTTACGCTGGATTTTCTATTGCGCATGCGTCTGTCATACTCACGTGACATGACATACTCTCAGCTTTGGAGGGAAACGGTTACTTCTGTGCACTAGTGTTAATATGGCTGCTCTATGTTCTCACATGAAAGAAGCTTACACTGCTGCTTTTGCTATGCTGTTCGTTCTGCCTAATCCTAATGCTATAGTTAAAATTACGATAATGGGTAAAGAGTAGAGGTTCATGGTATACGGTGTATTCATTTTATTCTGTGTTCTAAAACTGTTTCCTTTTACATTTCAGGTATCGTAATCTTTGGGCCTGGGAGGTGCTATTACTCCATTTTAAAAGTCCTTCTGCGCATGACCCAGACTGACCAGAAACTGAAATCGTTGACATGGAAATGGAGCCAGAAGACAGTCACAGACAAGATGCGCCTGGGAAGATGACATCTGACCCGGCTAGAAGAAGCTAAATTGCATACAATGTATTTGTCAATAGAACAACCATTGTTAGGTTAAATGCAGTAGTCGTGTGAAAAGAAATTGATGGGGCGGGAACAAAAAATTTATATTCAACACTGAAGTAACAGAATTTGAGGAGGTGTGACGACCTCTCCTCCTCTTTTGTCCAATTGAAATAGGGGATCCTTACACTTGCAACATTGGGGGGTGGTACACTGACCGGGAAAACGGTATAACTAGGGTAGGCTTAGCTAGTTAATTTGTCTGACTTGTCCGAATAGCTGACCTGTCACTGACCCAACGCACTCAATAGGTGATTAAGAGCAGTGGTGCTGTGGAGCACTCTGCCAGAAGATTTGCTGACCCAATCGGGGTTCTGGGAGCTGAAGTGCTGGCGGAGCACTTTGCTGGTGAATGCTGTAACCCAATCGGGGTTTTGGCTGATTCCTTGCAGAGAGGGAGTAGCATAGGTGTTGCAACTGAACTGCGGGTGCTGGTCTTAACCTTTGGTGGTCCGGTCCTCATCCAAATCTGGTTTATCTTGTCCTGATTTCCAATCTGCACATGCTGGCCTACTGGCAACTGCATTCTTTGGGGTTTTTCCTGTCCTTTCAACTGACCCGTGGCCAGGGTTGCTTCTCACACCATTCTAGGTAAATATAAATCTGTGTGGGTAATCGTCATTATATTTTGCGTCCTTTTCTTTACCCTCCCTAATTTGCTAAAGCTTTGATTGCATACGTTCCTTTTCTTACCCTTCCCTTGGTAAATGATAAATTCGTATTTTGCTGTTTTGATAGCATGTTCCCTTTTCTTGCCCTCCTTATAGTTGAATGCTAAACGTTTCTCATAATTGCATAAGTGTTCCCGTTTTCACCCTCCCTTTAAAGTGATTAAACTTGGTTATTTGATTTAATAGTGTGTTTCAATTCTTACCTTCCCTATAGTTAAATGCTAAAATTAATTTCTTTGTTGCAAATTATGTCCCTTCTTTTTACCCACCCTTTGATAATTGCGTAAAGATGTATTATTTAGTATGTTCCCTCTTTTCCCTACCCTTAGAAAATTGTGTGAAGTCTGTTTAATTAAATAGCTTGTTCCTTGTTCTTACCTTTCCTTTTATCTCATTTGCTAAATGATTGGCATAATATATCTTTTGCATAGTTATACACTATTTCTAATCCTGGTTATTGATAGTCTTATTGCTTATGATGAGATTTAGATAAAGAGTTTAAACCCTTCCCGATGCTGTGGTTATTATATGAGTGCAAGTGTTATTTTGTTATTGACTGCCTACCTTAAAACTAACTCCCTGATCCAAAGCGGTTATAGGTACCAGTGACAAGGATTGGTAAGTCAATGGCATAGGACCTAGTAGTTTAAAATATCTGGTAGTAGAGCGCAGGTTATTGGATTAAATAAATGTGAAAATTGATTTATGGGCTCAGGTGAGTATTGGTAAATTTATTGTCGGGTGACCTGCGCGCACTATCAGTGCCATAAAAATATTGCTGCTTTAGCGGAAAACAGTGCAGCTAAAGCGGCGATAAGGCCCTTGGTAATATGCCCATTAGTTCATGAGTCAGCAATGGCATGTTGTTGGTTGGTTTAAATTTGTCACTACTAGGACATGTAAAAGTTATGCCCTACCTTTCACTTACATGGCACCCTGCCCTTAGGGTTACGTGAGGCATAACCTAGGGTGATTTAAATATAATAGAAGGGAAGTTTAAGGTTTGGCCAGTAGTTCTAAATGCCATGTTGGATTGGCTGTAAACTGCTCACACAAGCAGTGCAGTGTCAGGCCTGAGACAGGTTTGAAAGGTTATGTATGTGGGTGGCACAATTAGTGCTGCAGGTCCACTAGTAGCATTTAAAGTACAGGCCCTGGGTATGTGCTATAGACCTTTATAAGAGACTTACCAGTAAATCAAATATGCCAATCAGGTAAACACTAATATCATCATGTTTAGGGGAGAAGCACATGCACCTTACTTAGCACTGATCAGCAGTCGGTAAGTGCTCAGAGTCCTAAAGTCAACAGAAAGATCAGCAAAAAGGAAGGTAAGATTGACAGACTCTAGGGAAAGACCACCTTAAGGATGACAGGTCTAACAAGGACAAACTATAAAACTGCTAGGTAAGCAAACTGCTACTTTTATCGGGTTACTAGATCTTAACCTCCCTGCACTAATTCGGGTTGCCTGGAGATGTAGCTGGGTGAGGACTGGAGCTATGGCCATGACAGGGCAAATCTCATTACACCTAAAAGTAGAGGTTACACTACAGTGGGGTGCAGGGCTGGGATCTTGTGGCATGCAGGAGCACCTGAGGTCCAGTATGGGATTCCTCCCTTATAAAAAAGGGCATACCGGTCTGTTCATATCGCAACATTTGGATCTTGCCCAGCAGATGCCAGGACCATTCGCACCTGACTTGGAGCTAATTTGAACACATGCGAAAGGTGTTTGGCCTTGCCAGGTCTGGACATTTTCACAGGCCCACACACCAAACATGACATTGGAGAACCACAGCCTTAAGGCCTGGCGGCGCAGGGTACGCCTGAAATCCCCGGGATTCTCCTGCCTTGTCAAAACAGAGACACGGACTCTTCGTCTGGCGTAGAAGATAGTATTTATTAGCTGCAGCTAGTACAGTGGTCTTAGAAGTCGTCGGTACAACGAGGTTCAAGAGAGACTGCCACTTAACTCCGTGGCGCACAGGCTTATATACGATACAATACAATGCAAAATGCAATCACACAAGAGCATGAGCTATAGGCAAACGTTATAGACAATGTTTTAAGACCAAAGCAACTCAAGTTCCCGGTTCTGTTTGTCACTCGACCCCTTAAGTAAATAACAAATGAATCCACACAATTCGATTTACAAGTAGAGAAAACACAGCTGCGTGTTGTAGAAGGACAGTCGTGAAACAGGAGAATGCATGAGACGTGTAGCGAAGGACAGCAGATAAGATAACTAAAAGGAAACAATTGTGTGAACCAACATGTAGTCCGGACGGGGATTAATCAACTCAGACAGGAATTAGTGTACTCGGCCAGACCCTGACACTCGTTAGTAAACATAAGCAAAGAAGCCAGCTGACACGCAAATGCAGAGATGACAAAAACATTGCGTTCGCCGAGCTGCTTGAGTGAGGGCAACATAACATGGCGGCGATCACAAAATGGAGGCTGAGCACGAACGAGTTCGTAATTTACAGAACCTCAGACCCTCCTTTTGCCATTACTCAGGCAAAAACAAACCAACTCATGTTAATCTGAGTCGGAATCAACACTGATGTTCATAAGATCCTCAAGCTGTTGCTGCACCATCATTCTAATATTCTCTGTCTTCTGAGTAGCGGATTGTGGCACACATAAAGTAGCCAACAGGCCACAGACTGCAGGACCACATTAGACGCATAGGCAACAAGAGAATATGAAGGCCAAAATCACTCCAAGGAACGGTAAGATCTTCCATCCCCAAGTTGACAATATTCCCCAAAACTATCCCATAAAAGACCAATCTCCTTCGTCCTGATGAATCGACTCAGAGACTGTGTGTAATTTGGAAATGGCTTGGTATACTGCCGGGGCATCATATGGAATATAAATGCAGCAACTAGATCCGATCAATCTACAGACACCTCCTCGGTCTGCTAATATCGCGTCTAACGCAATCCGATTTTGTAACGTCATAAGACGTTCAGCCTGAAGCTCTGCTGTAATGTTACCTATCGCACCTGCAGTAACATTAATTGTTGTCTCGACCACTCGAACCAGTTGCCTGATGCTGTTGACCATCGGACCCCAAAAGGGAAGGAATCCTTTAAGGAAATCTCCACCCTCTTGTTCAGCCGTGTCTTTGGCATCAAATACACCTCTGCTATGTCTAACTCTGTGATGGTATGATGGAGCCGTATATGTAGGGGGAAGGAGGAAAGCTATGTAACATGTTCCAGAAAAGTTGGAAGGTAGCCAAGTATAAGCTCGGTCGTTACAGACAAAATATGTTCCTTGAGACGGAACTAACGGAGAGGAATCAAGGGATGAGAAAATATATGTATACAAACATTTCTGATGGACGTCAGCTTTCTTGCTGTAGACTTGGAGACAAAAATTACCTTGATGGGGCACAGTCCACACTTGAGAAGACTTGCCCTTTCTAGTTTTGTCACCAAGAATACCGACATAGTGGGTAACATTCCATCCATCATAAGCTTTCTTCTCATCTAATGGAATCTCTACAATCTTGTCCATTACCACTATACCTTTAATCAAGGAGCTGTGACTAAAATCTAGTTCATTCCCAGAAGTTCTCACAGGGCTTCTAAGTCTGTTGTGGTATGCGGCTGAAAACATTGTCAAATAGGCCCAAGCTAAACCTTCGTATGAGAAAGGAAGAACCAAATATGGCATTCCCTATTGTGTATTGTGTGGCATGAGTCCACATATGCAACAATCAGTCATATTAATAGCCAACTGATATTGGTGCAACAACTGAATAAACGTATTGTTCATATACTCGGCTCTCATTATCTGTTCATGAGGGGGTAGAGTATGCATTTTGTGTGAAAAGACAGAAAAACAAGAAGGAAAAGAATTTGTAGAATTAGCAACATTTCCTGATTGCAAAACATGTATGATCCAACCTGTGCAAGCTAATAAAATACATAAAAACATAAGAACACACAAAGTTACGCCAAATCGACTACGCAATAATTTACGATATTTCGATCTCATTTCCTGCTTCCTATTTTCCCTACCTACGATGGTTGTACCATCCATCTTTATCTAAAAAAAATTCGCTCACGGCACTCTTCCTTAATCACTCAGCTAGTCACTTCTGTATATCCTGAGGCACTAGCCACTTACTAAAAGAACAAAATCAGGTTACAGTCTGAGTCTCCTACCGTGACACTGCGAAGTAGACAGATGGCACATCTAATACTAACATCACACCAAAAAAGAAGCAAAAAGGACCCAAAAAGGAATGTCTTTAAATAGTAAAAAGAAGTGTTCAAGAAAAATATTCAGTTCTTTTTGTTGGCTCTTGGTCTTAAGTTGTAACGTGTTTTGCTCGGCACGGTCTGATCCTTGAACAATGTTTCTGGATTGGTAGTGTCTATTCGACGATGCACAGGCACAGCGGCTTGAAGAATATCATCATCTGCTTTTTCAGACTGAGTCCCATAAATTTGAGCATCACTGAAAGGAACAAAACAAGAAACCGCTGCAGTGTCCGATTCCCTTACACCGCTGCGAATCCACTGGTCGAAGGGTAATGGTAGTGGCACTTTTTTACAGTGCACTCCATGCACCCATTTACGCTTGCCGACCACTTTCACCGCCGTGCGGGTAACAAGCAAAACTTGCGTAGGCGTAGACCAGCGAGGCTCCAAATTCTTAGTCCGTTGAAAGTTCTTTATACAGACCCAGGCACCGGGCAAGATGGTGTGACCTGGGTCTGTAGAGGCCTCCGGCAAAACACTTTGAACCTGTTGGCGAATAACACTTAATTTAGTAGTCAGATCATGCAAATAATCAATTAACAGAGGATATGGTATGTCTGAGTATCTTTTGGGGCGGAGGATGCCCAAACATTAGCTGGGCGTCCAAATACCACTTCATATGGGCTAAGTCCCATACAAGAGTGTACAGTAGTTCTGGGTGACAAAAGAGCTAGGGGCAACGCATCAGGCCAAGCAAGACCTGTACTGGCTTGAATTTCGCCAGCTTAAGCTTGAGTGTACCATTGTAACACTCAACCAAACCCGCTGACTGTGGATGGTGGGCCGGATAGAATTTCTGTTTAATACCAAGACCAGAACATACTTTGTGCACAATCTGGCCCACAAATTCACTTCCATTGTCACTCCAGACAATGCGCGGCAAACCAAATCTAGGAAAGAATTCCTTAATCAATACTTTAGCAGTTGACAGAGCAGTGTTATCTTTCAAGGGGTAGACCTCTATCCAACTGGAAAAGGCACATACCACCACCAGAACATACTTGAGGTTGTTGCAGCGATCCATGTGAATGTAATCAAGCTGCAACACTTCTAAAGGGTATGACGGGGGAGCAAAATGACCTGCCGGAGTTGGGGTACCTTTTTCTTGGTTGTGCATTAGACAAACAATACAATGCTTAACCACATTTTCTGCACATTTCGGAATTCCTTCATTCTGCCATACCGGAGACAAGAGCTTGCATATGCCTTTGTGCACTAATGTGAGATGGACCGTCAGCCATAGTCACGACCGGCAACACATAAGCATCCGGTAACAACCATCGCTGATGTTCTGACAACTCTGTCCAACAACCCATCGAATCTAACATTCCCGTACTTTCTTTCCACTTACTCAATTCCTTCTCAGTAGCCTCTCCCTGAATCGTTTTCACACTCTCAATCGTGTCTTCACACATTCCAATTTCCCTCACCCAGTTTGCAGGACCTGCCACGTACATTCGACTGGTGGTGTTTCTAGCTGTAGCTTTCGCTACCTCGTCTGCAAACGCATTTCCACGACCCACATCATCTGTAACTTTCTTGTGTGCGCTACACTTTATGATCTCTATTTGTGCAGGTAAGGTAAGTGACTCAAGAAGATCAGTCACTAACTGATCATGCTGAATCTTTTTCCCGTGGGAGGTAAAGAATCCTCTCTCCCTCCACAACTTTCCAAAACTATGTGCAACGCCGAACGCGTACTGACTATCTGTGTACACATTCACTCTCTTTCCCTTTGACAGCACACACGCTCTAGTCAAGGCTATTAACTCAGCTGCTTGGGATGAATTATGTCCAATACGTGCTGTCTCAACAATTGTGCATAAGGTGGTGACCGCATAGGCAGAAGTAGTTTCTCCATTTGAAAGCTTAAAACAAGAATCGTCCACCCATAGGATCCCGTCCGGGTCCTTGAGCGGAGTGTCCTTTAAATCAATCCTACCCTTTGTTTCTTCTTCTGTTCGGAGAAAACAATCATGCTTTTCCCAATCGTCTTTCTCATCTGGGAGCGGCAACAGTCTAGCTGGATTTAATGTGTTACATCTTTGGATATGTACATGGCTCGCTAGAAGTGTCAGCTCGTAACCAGACAAACGAGCACTCGTAAGATATTGTGTCTTAGTTCTATTCAAAAAAGTATCCACTGCATGTGGAACCATAACAATGAGTGTGTTATCCAACACTGATACGGCAGACTGTCTACTAGAAATTGCGGCAGCTGCCGTAGCTCTGAGACACTGGGCAAAGCTTTAGCTACTGGGTCTAATGGCGCGGAGAAATAGGCACATGGCCTCCGAATTGCTGTGTCAAAACTGACAACGCGCAACCTTCTCTCTCGTGAACGTACAATGTAAAGGACTTTCTATAATCTGGGGTACCCAACACTGGAGCAGAACACAGGGCAGTATGTAAGTCAACAAAACTTTTCTGACATTCATCCGTCCAACATTAGTGCCACCAATGGTTTCGCCAAAAGTGAAACATTGGGAATCCATTGTCTACAGTACGAAGTGATACCCAAAAAGGCACACACTTCTCTCTGCGTCGTAGGTACAGACATCTGTGAAATAGCATGAATATGTTCTGGAGTTAATCGCCTTCCCTCCTTCGACAAGAGATGACCTAAATAGGTCACTTCTTGTCGGACATATTGCAACTTGGAGGGCGATACTTTAGGATTCAAAGTAGCTAAATGATGCAACAACGCAACAGTCACACTCCTACACACATCTTCCGTATCAGCAGCCACCAGCAAATCATCCACATACTGAACAAGCGTAGCGCCTGGAGGCAAAGAAAAAGTATCAAGTTACCACTTAAGAGCTTTGCTATAGATGGAGGGACTTTCACAATAGCCTTGAGGAGCTCTTTTAAATCCAAAACTTTGGCCACCCAGAGAGAAACCAAAGATATCACTACTTTCTTCAGCAATAGGAATACTAAAGAAAGCGTTCTTGAGGTCTATCACCGATAACCAAGCTGCAGAAGCAGGGATCATTGTTAATAAAGCAGTAATATCCGGAACAACAGGGAACTGTGGTACCACTATTTTATTGACTTCCCTCAGGTCAATAACAAATCGATAGACAGAAGGCTGTGAAGGATCCGTCCTAACTACAGAGTCTCTCCCAGATATTCTGACGGCCCTCCCCCCTGATTACTACATTCTCCACGCCGACCGCCCTGGTGACCGGCCTGGGGGTGGGGCGGCAGCCATTATATCTAAGCACTGGAACTCTATCTCTTCATACTCCCTCCCCCTCCCTGAGGTGGACAACTTGCTCATTAGCCTAGAAACTGATGCTGGTGCCCTCACGCTCCTCCTCTTATACCGGCCCCCACACCCTATGCCATCCTTTTCTACCATCATGAGTGAACAGTTGTCCAATCTATTATCACAGCATTCTAGTCTCGCCCTTTTTGGTGACTTGTACTACTGGTTCAATGACACCAACGCCGGCCCCCATGCTATTGAGCTCTTCGAAACTCTCAATAGCTTGAATTTGACCCAACAGGTCACCTTACTCACTCACATCAAGGGCCATATCCTTGACCAGATCTGGACCCATAATCTGGCTCTGTCCCAGCCAGCTATATCCCCTTGCGTCTGGTCAGACCATTACCTAGTCGACACCACCATCACTGTCGCCGGCAGGACTCATACCCCCCTGATGGCTGGTGGCTCCTCACGAAAATGGAGCACATATGACTCTCAGGGCTTTCTCACGACCCTGGCCGACACCCGCCGAGTCATCAACCCTACAGACAACATCGACGTAATAGAAAGTGACATCGGCTCCTGGCTGAAGACGGACAGTGACCAGTTCGCCCCCCTAACTAAATTCCCCCGTACTAGGCATCACAACTCCCACAGATGGTTCTCTGATGACCTTAAGCAATACAAACTGAAAGTGCGCCAGCTGGAACGGATCTGGAGACGTGAATATTCAAACTCAGCCAGACTGTCTTACACGGCTGCGCGCAGAGAATACAAAACTGCCATCACCCTAGCCAAATCGGAACACTTCTCCAATAGGCTCTCGTCTGCGGTCAACAAATCAAAGGAGGTGTTCAAAATCATGAATGAACTCACCACAGATGACAGAACCCTCCCAGCCCAGACCCCCACCCAAGAGACATGCGATGCTCTCAACGTCTTTAACGTCTTTTTTGTGGAAAAGATCATAAAAATCAAGAACTCTATTCCCCCTCCACCCCAGTCACATCCCTCGGACACCTTCCCCAATAACCCCCTGACCCTTACTACACTCCCTGCCCTGAACCCCACTTTGTTAGCGGAACTCACTACCCGGGTCAAATCAGGCTCCCCAAAAGACTTCTGTCCGCCATCGGTCCTGCGGAATATCTGCCTCAATCTACCTGACTGCATCTTGCCCCTGCTGAATGGCTCACTCAGCAGCGGTACTGTTCCTAGATCTTTCAAAGAGGCCATCCTAGTGCTCCTCCTTAAGAAACCTGGCGCTGAGCCCGCAGAACCATCCAATTATCGCCCCATCTCCCTCCTCCCTTATTTTTCCAAATTAATGGAGGCCCACGTCACTCGCTGCCTTTCACATTTTATTGAAACCTCTTGCCACCTTGAGCCCAACCAAGCAGGCTTCAGACCTGCCCACTCTACTGAGGCCGTCATTCTGGCAGTCCTGGACACACTGAGGAGTAACGCAGATGCGGGGATCCCCCATGCCCTCGTACTCCTGGATCTGTCGGCCGCGTTCGACACGGATGACCATAACATCCTCCTCCACCGTGTCGGGCAGGCAGGCATCCAGGGCAACGCTCTTAAGTGGATCGAGTCCTTACTGACTGAAAGAAAACAGGCCGTCCGTCTGGGCCCCTATACAGCGGCAAAAACTCCCACGACCTATGGAGTCCCCCAAGGCTCCTCCCTCTCGCCACTGCTGTTCAACCTGTACCTCCGGCCCTTGATTCACTCACTTCGGAACTGGGACATTATTGTATACAACTACGCTGATGACTTGCAGATTGTCTTCCCACTCAATTCCCCTCATGCCATTAACACTTTTCATACCGTCATGATCCACATCCAACACTGGATGAACCTGAATCAACTGAAGCTAAATCCTGGGAAAACCGAGCTCCTCCTCCCTGGATCCAGCCCTGCTCACTGGGCCCGCAGTTCTGGCCCTCTGAGCTAGGTCCCCCCCAGTCCCGGTCAAATCAGTAAAAAGTCTAGGTGTGATTATCGACACCGAACTATCCCTCAAAGCTCAAGTGGGTGCTGTCATCTCGTCCTGTATGCACCAGCTCCGGAAGATCCGCAAAGTCAGCCACTTACTGCCACCCGCCGCACTAACCCAGGTTGTCATCTGTCTGGTACTATCCCTTCTGGATTTCTCCAACTCCCTTTACTACGGTCTCCCACAATCACTGCTGCACCGCCTTCAGGTTGTTCAGAACCAGGCGGCCCGTCTCATCCATAAAACTGCCAAATGGCAATCGGCAAAACCCCTGCTTCACAGACTACATTGGCTACCAATAGGTCAAAGGGCAGCCTTCAAGGTGGGCTGCCTCACATTCAAAGCCCTCCACTGCACCGGTCCCGCGTTTCTCAAATCTCTAATCATCCCACACCGACCAACGCGCAACCTCCGATCAGCTTATCTTCATCTGCTAGTCACCCCCGAATCTAAAACCAATACATTCGGTGGCCGTCGCTTCTCCCACCCGGCTCCCGGTCTCTGGAATCCCCTCCCTATTTCCATCAAATCCAGCCCTTCCCTTCTTAATTTCAGAAAATTGCTCAAATCTCACCTCTTCCCCCCCTGGTTAAACTTCGCCACCCATGCCTTACCCTCACGCACTCTGTTTCCAAGCGCCAGGAAACCTTTGGTGTCAGCGCGCCATACAAGTTTCATTTAACATAACATAACATACCGTCCTCTTAAGGATCGGAAGAACAGGGCTGTTACAGACATTGCCTCTGGTCTCTTCGACCACACCTTTCTGAATAAAATCATCAACAATAGCCAATAAATCTCTCTCTCCATCACTAGAAATACGATATTGGGGAATGCGTGGCATTCTAACATTATCTTTAATTGTGACAACATACGGTGGGATCGCAAGACAACCCACGTCATTCAGGCCCGTGGCCCAAAGACTTTCTGGGAGAGAAAGCAACTTGGGTGGAAACTGGTCTCGGGACAAATACTTGGGGGACATCAATCTCTTTCCCAGCATGAGATGCACACCAGAAGGGGAGCAATACAATGTTGCATGCAGCCTTTTCAACAAATCCAAACCCAGCAAATTCTCACCACAACCAGTTGTCAGAATAAGTGGAGCTTCCAAGTCATAGGGACCAATCGAGACAGGCAAAGGGCAAGAAACCGGATTACGGACAGGAGCGCCAGAAAATCCCACAGAGGTATTCATTAAGCCAGCAAAGGTGCCCCAGGGAGTTTAGAATGAATGATAGAACTTCTCATCGCACCAGTATCCAAAAGAAACGGTTCTGAAACACCCATAGTATTGACAATGACATATGGCCCATTTTGATCTACTGGAATCGACACAACTCCCTTACTTTGTCCGTGGCTGTCCTATTCAATATGAAAATCGTCAGCCCTATCTTCAACATGATAATCATCATTGTAAAATTGGTTGGACGGAACTGTCAGTTGGTCAAAGTAATTCGAAGTAGATGAAGGGAACGAATGCTGCTCCTGAGAAGACGCACCTCGTCCTCTACCTCTAGATCCTGTCTGAAAATTACCACGACCTCGGGGAGCGGACATCCCATTATTACACTGTAATAAAAACGGGCAACTATTCTTGAAATGTCCTTCTTCCCTACAATATGCACACTGATTAGGACCTAATGGAGGTCGCAGCGTAAAATACTCCGGCTTCTGCAACAATCTCTGAAACTGTGGAGGTTGCTGAAACTGGGAATTTTGCTGGTGCTGATTCGAGCGAGGTGGATACGCCTGCTGTAAAAGAACCTTTGTTTTCAAATCTTTGTTTTTCTTTTCTTGTTTTTCCTTCTCCTCCTTATCCCTATTCTCATAATACCGTGCAGTAGCCAATATTTTAGCAGGAGAAGAGGCAGCCCATGCACTTTCGGAACTCTTTAATTTGTTCGATAACTCGGGTAGCAAATTATATACGAACTTGTCCACAAACAATCGCTGTCCACCCTCTACACTCAAATCCTGACCACTGTGGTCAATAAACGTCTCTTCAAAGCAAGTGAAGAAATCCGAGACGCTTTCATCGTTCATCTTCTTACATGCGGCCAGATTTTCCCAATTTACTCGCACTGCAGGCATCATTGTCTTCATCAATTCAATTATTCTACCTGGAAGAGCCGTAATCAAATCTTCGGGTTTTGCACCACCCACCTGATTTGCATCCGCAGCTCTGTTAGCAGCCCAATCACCGCCTAATTCAGCCACATGATTTTCCCTACGAATCCGCGCCCATATACCTTGCAGAACAACATTTCCAAATAACATATCAATGTCGGCCAAATTCATAATACAGGCGTCAACTGTTTGGGACAATTCTTTGTAATATCCAGCAGGATTTTTACGGGGGTCTGGAAGAGTTTGCTTGAGTGCCAACACTTCAGACCTTTTCCAGGGTTCGTGGACCCATATACGCTGGAAATTAGCAGGGACTTGAGGTGGACCAACCACCGCTTCTCTCCATACGGGAGGAACTTCACGCATTGCATAATTCTAACTACCTTGCTTATTAGCGGGACCAGCCTCAGAAAAGGACAGGGACAAAAACAAAGAACGATGATGGATTAAACCCAGATCTCTTGACTGGGTGTGAGTGTTTGATTGGTTCAGATGCTCCGTTCATCACCACCCCCTTTTGTACCGCTTTGTTCACCATAGTTGGCAGGGTATGCTCAGACGTGAGTCCCTTGCTCACTGTGCCACTGGATTCAAGATAGCCTGGCCGATGAGGATTATGAATCCGAAACCGGTCCCAGGATGCTTGTTTCCGGTCCAGGAAAGACATGGCTTGGCAGTTCGGGCTGGACTGTTCCCATGAGGCACAGGGTCAACTGATTTGCATATGGCCATGTCTGAACTGGGGTGGCTGAGTGAGCTAAAGAATGGTGATGGATTCAACCCAGATCAGTTGACTGGGGGTGAGTGTTTGATTTGCTCAAACGCTCCGTCCATCATCCCCTTTTGTATCGCTTTGTTCACCCTAAGTTGGCAGGGTCTGCTCAGACGTGAGTCCCTTGCTCACTTGGCCACTGGATTCAAGATAGCCTGGCTGATGAGGATTATGAATCTGAAACCGGTCCCAGGATGCTTCTTTCCGGTCCAGGGAAGACATGGCTTGGCAGCTCGGGCTGGACTGTTCCCATGAGGCACAGGGTCAGACTGATTTGCATATGGCCATGTTTGAACTGGGGTGGCAGAGTGGGCTAAAGAATGGTGATGAATTCAACCCAGATCAGTTGACTGGGGGTGAGTGTTTGATTTGCTCAAACGCTCCGTCCATCATCCCCTTTTGTATCGCTTTGTTCACCCTAAGTTGGCAGGGTCTGCTCAGACGTGAGTCCCTTGCTCACTTGGCCACTTGATTCAAGATAGCCTGGCTGATGAGGATTATGAATCCGAAACCGGTCCCAGGATGCTTGTTTCCGGTCCAGGGAAGACATGGCTTGGCAGTTTGGGCTGGACGATTCCCATGAGGCACAGGGTCAGACTGATTTGCATATGGCCATGTCTGAAATGGGGTGGCTGAGTGAGCTAAAGAATGGTGATGGATTCAACCCAGAACAGTTGACTGGGGGTGAGTATTTGATTTGCTAAAATGCTCCGTCCATCATCCCCTTTTGTATCACTTAGTCCCTTGAAAGGGCAGAATCCAGATTGTGCTTGAACAAAAATCTTACTCGTCACAAAATGAGATCGCTGGTGGTTAACCACAGACTATAAGATTTTCTAAAAGGAAGTAAGGAAGTAGTCAGACGTGCTTTGTAAAGCGGGATCAGCATCCAGCTTTTTCAAAAGAGAGATGAACATGTTTTTTTTCATTTATCCAGGAAGATTGCAGAAAGGAGTTGCTAAGGTCACTGAGCGCGTGACAAAGGTGCCCAGGAACTCGGAAAACATTATGAGCCGGGTAGGGGTCAAGGGCAAACTCAGAGTGGATATCTTTGGCTAGTCTAAGAGTGGAGGAGACAGAAGTGAGAAACAAGTTCTTGCCTACTCCCGATACACTACCTCGAGCGGTGGCAAAAACAGCAACTGGTGTTACTGGCTCAAGAGGTTTCCTTCCCCCGACATTCTTTCAGGTGGATGTGTGGCTCCATTATCAACGTCGAAAGGAACCCAGTGCTGCATAAGACTGGTTACTGACACAAAAAAATCTGAATTCAATCCGATGTCTAGGAAGGGGAATGACACACTCAGGGCCATATTATCTAGAAAGGGCGATGTATTATCGCTGCTTTTATCAGCAGGAAAATGCCGCTAAAATGGCGATAATGGGCTTGATAATATGCCCTTATAAATTCCCTTAGAAGCCCAGGTTCTCGTGTTAACCTGGGCTTCTATGGGAATTCACAAGGCTGTATTATCAAGCCCATTATTGCCGCTTTAGCAGCAGTTTCCTGCCGATAAAAGCGGTGATAATGTATCGCCCTCTCTTTTAGAAGACAAGCACTGTCTGTTGTAAAACACCAATATGAAACATAAGACCCGTATTGTGAATACCAGGGTTCATCCGAGTTGAACAAGTTGCATTTCTTCCACTTGACTGATTCTTCAAATTGTAGCACTGAACATAATTTTGCAAATGAGTAGCTTATTAGACTAAACATATTAATTACAATGCAACGAATAGCATAATTTGTGTTGGAATGTAAGAAAGAAAACAAGCCCCGTTTGATAAAATATATATTCAAAGTAGAGGTCTTGCTTGCACTGCCACGGGATCCAGAGCCCTTCTGTGCCTGCCAGAATTCATGGCATTCTTTGACTTTATATTTGTCATTAATAAAATTGTCTATCACTGAAGACAACAAAAAATTACAACACAGGACAGGGAACGGCAAGACCTGCGATTCGTACACCTGGTCTGAGCGAAAATGATGCAATGTTTCTGGTGCAAGGCTCGAACTACACCAATCACTGGAATATACAACAAAAAGTAAGCGTTTAAACCCAATCGTAGCCTCTGCACATATATGTAAATTGTTGGACGTGCTGCGATGTGAACAGATTTGGCGAATTTCACACCATAGTTGCTATGCCATCATCTGGAACCAGAGAAGTTTCAGGAAATGCGGAGGTGTTTGTGCATTCTTTTAAATTGCTAAAGAAATTCAAAAGATAAATCACAAATTAAAGATGCATATTTTGTTAGCCTCGTTCTTATTAGCTAAACTATACATTCAGCAGCGTTTCCAGAGTAAAAACGTTTCTGCCTAATCTGTTAATTGTGTTTTTTCAGGATGGTTTTGGAAAACTTGGATCCTCTCAGATTTGGACCAGAGGTTCCCATGAGCACAGAGGTTCTGCATCCCTACTTTCAATAGCATCTGTCCACTCGCAGTTTCCTTGCTTGGTTCCCATACATTTGCATATCACCCTGCTACACACGTTTAGGAAACAGCACACAATAAACATGTTAACCAAAGGTCAGCAAACATGGTGCCCTCATGCCTGCATTGTGGCGATCTGCCGGCCAACGTTCCACCTCAACCAAACAAACTTTCTAAAACAACAAGAAGGCAAACGGCCACCAGTTCCCCTACGATCCCGTTTAAGGCAGCTCTATTGAACTGTAGATCCCTCCCCAAACATGCGGATGATATAAACCTACTAATAATGGACTATGACTGGGATGCCCTATTTCTCACAGAAACCTGGCTAAACGTCGACACTATGGCCTCTATTCCCCTTGCGATACCACCGGGTTTCAAACTAAGCCTCTCAAATAGAGAGGAAGACAGAAGAGGCGGTGGAGTGGCCATTATCTTCAAAGATAATTTTACACTGACATCCTCTGCTCCCACCACTATCCCTGGTATAGAAGGGCTACACTTCTGCCTACAAATTAACCCGCAACTATCCCTAGCCGGCCTGCTCATCTATAGACCCCCGGACTGCCCCTCGACACGCACCAGCGAACTTTGGGATCTAATAATCTAAAGCTCCCTAGCCCACCCCCACTATATTTGTATTTGTATTTATTTTATTTGTAAAGCGCTAACATTCATCCTGAAAGGACATCACGGCGCTTAGGAAAAGTTGCAGGTGATTTGACGGCAGCACTAGTTGAGAAATATTGATCTGGCCTGGGGAAGAGGAATGTTTTTAGTTGTTTCCTAAATGAGAGGAAGCAGTCATTTGTTCTGAGTTTAGGGGGTAACTCGTTCCACTTTGTTGCGGCAATGTGAGAGAAGGCCCGCTCTCCCATCCTGACAGTCCGAGCTCGGGTGATGGATGCTCTTCCTGACGTCATAGATCGTAGGTTTCTAGAGGGTTTATGAAATCTGATCATGTCATGTAGGATGATGGGGCCTGTGTCGTGGAGTACTTTGTGTGAGATACACAACAGTTTAAAAATGGCTCGTTGTCGCATTGGAAGCCAATGAAGCTCACGCATGCAGTTTTTGTCTGAGTCGTATTTTCTTTAATTACAGATGGCTTTGGCAGCGGCATTCTGAACCATCTGTAATTTGGAGAGGAGGTAGTCTGCCATTCCCACAAACAGTGAATTACCATAGTCCAACCTACTCATCAATAGTGATTGGACTAGTGTTTTCCTGCAATCTGTCGGAACCCAAGGGAAGACTCGTCTAAGCATCTTCAGAAGGCCGAAGCCTCTGCCGCAAACTATGGAAACATGGGATTTCATGGATAAGTCCCTATCCAGTGTTATTACTAAATTTTTGGCTTTTGCAGTAGGATTGGGAGGCAAGCCCAAGTCGCTCGGCCACCAGCTGTTGTCCCAGGCCTGTGTGCCTCTGCCGAACAGTAGAATTTCAGATTTGTCAGCATTTAGTCTGAGACAGTGGTCCTGCATCCAAGTTGCCAGTTCAGTCAAGCAGTTCGTCAATCTAGTTTTAGAGTCATCATTTTCATCAATGGTGACCATCAGCTGGGTGTCGTCCGCATAGGAGCACATTTCGACACCCCACTTTTTGCCGATGGTTGCCAACGAGGAGACAAACACGTTGAACAAGGTTGGGCTCAACGACGCCCCCTGGGGAACTCCGTATTTTATAGGTCGCGGAGGGGATGTGTAGTCACCCAAGCGAACTGATTGGGTTCGATCCGCTAGGAACAATTGAAACCATCCTAATGCTTTGTCTTGAATTCCTTTCTCTGCCAGGGTGTTCAATAATTGATCGTGGGGTACGGTATCAAAAGCCGCTGATAAATCAAGGAGTATCAGAGCGACTGTTCTACCTTGATCCACCCTGGTTCTAATACTGTCTGTCACCGCTAAGAGTGTAGTTTCGGTGCTATTGTTTGTCCGGAACCCTGTCTGTGAATCGTCCAGCAAACCGTTAACTTCCAAAAATGTGGAAAGTCGTCTGTTGACCAACTTCTCCAGGACCTTTGATAAGTAAGGTAACTGGGATATTGGTCTTTAATTGGCCGGATTCTTTACGTCTGCCCCAGCCTTCTTTACTAATCCTTAACCTATATGGTTCTCGGTGACTTCAATGTCCACGCTGACAGGCCTGATGGCCTCCAGACTAGTCAACTTATCTCAACGCTACAAGCCGCTAACCTAACGCAAATTATCTCAGAACCCACACACCGAGCCGGCCATATACTGGACCTAATTTTCTCCAACGTTTTGGACTCTACTACCCTTCCCCCTTTACCCCTGGTATGGACGGATCATTTTTTAATTCCCTTCTTCATCCCCCTTCCGTCCTATTCCCAGAAAACAGGCAAACGTTCCTATATATGTAGAAATTGGGCTAAATTATCTCCTAACACCTTATGTCCTGCTCTTGCAGCTGCCCCCCTCCCACTGACATCGGATGTGAAATCCGATGCAGTGCTGTTAAATTGCTGGATAGGTAACACACTGGAATCCATCGCTCCTGCCAAAACTGCCACATCTCGCAGAGAATCCCCTACTGCCCCCTCGTTCTCAGCAGAGTTGATGGAAAAAAAAAGCTATTGCAAAAAGCTGGAGCGCCTTTGGAGGACAAACTATAGTGAAGCAGCAAAAAACTGCTACAAAAAAGCCCTACGAGGCCTACATCAAGCTATAAAAAAAGCCAAAAAACTATTCTTTGTGACTTCTATCCAACAAGCTGAACAATCTAGCAAAGAAGTTTTTAAGATTGTTCAATCCTTTTTTAAACCAAGAGCCATTGACACTGAGATTACCCCTTCAGAGAGACTATGCAAAGCTATCTCGGACTTTTTCTACAAAAAAATTATCCAGGTCTATGAGACCTTTTCAAACCCCATGCCCACTGTAATGGCGGACTCAGAAATAAAAGTTTCCCCCCCTCCTCCCCTGGCCCAATTCCATCACATCTCCTGTGAAGAGGCCATGAGTGAGTTAAATAAATGTAAATCTGGAGGCCCAGACGACCCCTGTCCACCAAAACTCTGGAAAATGATGTCGACAGCTATTGTTGAACCTCTTCTTCATATTTGGAACACATCCATTGATACTGGCATGTTCCCTGACTGCTGGAAACACGCCACCCTCCTCCCTTTAAAAAAAAAAAGCCAAATGGTGCTCCTGACGACCTGACCAACCTGCGCCCCATTTCCCTGCTAGCAGCCCCCGGAAAAATGCTAGAGAAACTGATTCAGCGTCAACTGAACAGTTTCATAGAGAAAAATGGAATCCTACATGAAACACAGTCAGGTTTCAGGACCGTTTTCAGCTCTGAGACGGCCCTTATTGAGGTTTCTGAATCGATTAGATGGTCTTTAGACGCAGGAGCATCAGCTATGCTGGTGCTCCTGGATCTATCGGCTGCATTTGACTCAGTGGACCATGGAAGATTGATGTTGAGGCTAAGAGACACAGGTCTTGAGGGTAAAGCACTGAACTGGCTTCAATCCTACTTAACGGATCGCTCCCAGAAAGTTGCACTAGACACCTTTTCCTCCAAACCAAAACATCTCTGGTGTGGTGTCCCCCAGGGGTCTGCGCTCAGCCTGTTACTTTTTAATGTCTACTTGGCCCCACTTTTTACCTTGATCGCTAAATGGGGGGTCAAGGCAATCTCTTATGCCGATGATACTCAATTAGTCTTCTCTTTTCATGAAGTATCTGAGGTTGCTTTTAGCAAAATTAAGGGCTGCCTTCAAGATATAGCCAACTGGATGAATACTAACAAACTTAAGTTGAATGCATCCAAAACGGAAGTATTATTCTTTGGAAAAAATACGTGTCCTTCTCCAGACCTATGGTGGCCCTCCGAAATGGGACCAGCTCCAGTCCCTGGAACCAATGCGAAGAACTTGGGAGTAAGATGGGATGTTAACCTCTCTTTCTCCTCGCATGTTCAGCAGGTCTCCACATGTTGCCTTCACAAACTCAGGAACCTTCGCAATTTTCTGTCTCTCCTACCGGCTGAGTGCCGTAAAACTGTAGTCCACGCTACAGTTACCTCTAGACTAGACTACTCGAACGGCCTCTACCTTGGTCTGCCCAAATATTTGGTGCAGCGCCTGCAGACCGTGTAGAATGCGGCTGCGAGACTCATAAAATCGATTCCTTTTAAACATCATGTCTCTCTGCACCTGCGCAAACTGCACTGGCTCCCAGTGGCGAGCAGAATTAAATTCAAAGCTCTTACTCTGGCGTTTAGAGCACTAAAAGGCATATGACCTAAATATTTAAAACTTAGACTCCCCTGCTACCATCAGGAAAGACATTTACGCTCAAACTCCCTGCTTCAGCTAACCATACCAAGAGTTAGGAAGGCCAGACTTGGGGGCATATCCTTCTCTGTCGGCACGGCGAAACTCTGGAACGCCCTGCCTCTGGATATTCAATCCACCTCGACAGAAGCAAGTTTTAAGAAACTCCTAAAGACCTGGCTTTTTATGCAAAAAACCTAAGCATTTCATCTAGTTTCTGTCTTAGCTGAAAGCTCTCTACTAGCGCCGGGACACCTCCTTGTTGAGGTAGCTGTTCGCGCTTTACAAGCATCAGTATTATTATTATTATTATTATTATAACAAAACATCACAGAACCACGCTCTTACCCTGACTTGAGACACCAGCTCCTCCGCACTTCGCTTTGGTGGCTCTGCTTCTGTTTCCTGGTGTTTGTTCTTCATTCATTCCCGCAGTTCTCCAGTAGGTCTTTCTGGTGACCTGTACAGAACAAATGAACCTCTCTTCATGTAGCTCATTTTATGTAAATACATTTGGCATGTTCTTTGCTGCTTTATCCCAGCAATGTTTGGTAGAAAACAGTGCGCGCAGGTGTATGCTAAACACAGAGAGGCTCGGGAAGGTAAGGGAGCCAGGTATACCGCACAAGCCCCACCCTCTGCATCCCTCCACACACCTTTGTTGACTTAACATGCAGATGTACGCGGCTTGGTCCCACAGAGTTTTAGAAGATGACAGAGCTCCCAGAGGAGCAAAGCACAACAGCTGATGTATATAGCGAGCAGGCTTCATCTCACTCAGAGCAAACAACCAAAGAAAAAGACGGTACTACCAAACCCGTTACACAGATATCCAAAGGTGAACCACAGATAGATACTCAACAGCACATCTTTTAAAGCTGATCAGCCATAGAGCGAAGGCAGATAAACACTGGCTTTATGAAATACGTGAATCCCGGATGCCACCTTCCAGTTCTCCCTAGAGTTGAAGTACAACAACAAAACAAGCGCACGCGCCTCGCACTAAAAGTGGGAGGTTTGAGGGGACTGCGGCCGAGAGCAACCAAATCATTTCCCTTGCAGGAGCGAGCCAGGGGCACCATGTGTTTGCAAGTTAATTACAAACATATGGTGTCAAAGCTCTCTCCTGCAAGAGAACCGCCAAACGTGCAAGCGTTGCCATTGAAAGCAATGCAACGCATGCACTATGGGACTTAAACTGAATCGATGGCTTAAGGTCTTTTTCCTAAGTAGTGCATGCGCGCTGCGTAGGCGAGACCCAAAAACATGGACTGCTTTTAAGAAACCTTTTCCAGGTAAGAAATGGAAGTGCAGGAAGGGTGGTCTTTTTTCCTTAAATGCCTCCATCTCTACATTTACAGCTAAACACAGGTGGTCTCAATTTGTTATTTGTCTTATGAACATTAACAAGGCTAGCTAGAAATAGTTAACATGGTCATGAGCCTACAAACAACACCACTTGAAAGCATGCATCAATAAAAAAGGAAACATGCTTTCAGATATTCTACAATTTTCGCAATGTGGTTCCTTGCTTTTTTGGAGAGCACACATTGTGGAGCATCTTTATCAATATTTGATGTCATGCTGCACAGGAAGGGGGCTTTCTGCCTTGTGTTTTGTGGAAGGGAGAGAGCACTATCTTTCTATAGATAGTTGCATTCCTGCTTTCTCCTTGAGCTGGCACACTTAATGCCTCTTATGGGCAATGCAGGCACCTTTGCAATTTGGTGTAAGGGTGCCTGTGTTATCGGCAGTATTGTTTTTGAGCTGGAAGAGTGAACTTCATGCGAAATAAACATTTTTGTAGAGTCATATTCTTCTAGCTAAATGTGCTACACACAATGCAACTTACATAGAAAAAAATGCTTCTTGATTTTCTTGTTAGGCCTCTCTCAGGTAGGTCCAGAACTTTGAAGCAAAGTTAGATTTACAAATACTTGTACATCTGGGTTTGGCCAAAATACATGGGTGGGTCCATGAGAATTCACATGCTCAACACATGTAACAACTGGTAAAGTAATATAAGGCAGTGCTATGTGCTACATCATGTTTGTATTAACAAAAGCAAAAAAGTAAATTGGAAGGTTCCCCTGGTTCAGTAACAGGGAGGGGAGCAAATACAAAGAAAATATGGGGAGACCCTGTGTGTTAAATGGTCAATCTGTTTTGACCAATGAATTTAATGTGTATGGACAGTATAGTATTGAGATTTTGGGGTGAATTCTCCGGGAAACTGGGGTGTCTTTGCAGTATTTAAACCTTCATGGTAGTGGGTAGCACAGAAAGGAACAAATTAGGCTAGAGTATATATAAAAATATATGGCAATTTATTAGGTACCTCCCTTAAACAGGGTTACATTCTAAAATTAAAAACTTTAAAAACAATAAAAACAATGCTATTATGATTTACAAATGACACAGTGTACATAATCATGAAAAGTCAAAAAGACAAGAGTCGACGCGGCGTTTCGGTGGTTGCTACAATAGTTTCACCTTCTTCAGGACGTTTTTTTGACTAGGGTTACATCAAAATCTGAAAACAGAACAACATATTTTAGATACCTATTCCTGTACGTCAACATTTCAAGAGTACTCATGTGTTATCTACCCACTGCATTTCACTATCTCCACCCCATAGTTTGTTAAAAACAAGGCTCTCATTGTTTTCATACAGCCTATTCCTATAGAGTTTAATGAACTTTGACTTAATTTACAAGTTCTTTGTGTACCTTCAGATTGAAGACTTCATTACTGGCAAGACCCTCTTTTATGGTAGTGTCTCATTTCGGCTAGTGTCCGTTACACTGAAGCAAGACCTTTTTTTAAAAAAATTTAAGGACAAAAATAATCATATTTAATGCAATTATTCTGGAAGTTTACTGATGTTGATGAAAATCATCAGTCTTTATAACCATTACCTTATTGTGGTTGCCTTTTCCTTTTATATTGGTACAGAGGAGCCACCGATATTTGATATAGTAGTTGTTCTCTATTTGTACTTTTTAGGACTCCTTTTTTCAATTGGAATCTCTAAGGAGAAAGTGATAGAGGTAGTGTATTTTTTTCTTTCTGTGCTTAATGGTTCTGTCTAAGTTCTTACACTTTTTCATTGTAGTTTAATTTCACTCACCGGAAAGGAAGCGGTTTGTTCCTCTATTCTGTTCACTCTACGGTGGGATGCTCGAAGGGTGACTTGTTTGGAGTTATTGTTTCTGTCGGGTGAATATATTATGTAAAACATTAGGAGCCTGTCCTTATTTCAAGATTTAATCAAAATTTATTTAGCCTTTGATAACCCCGTAATCAAACTAGTTTATATCTATTTTTTAGTAAAGGAATAAAAGATCATGGGTGCTCTATCTGGGCGGAAGTAATTGACATAGACCCACCCCTGGTTCCGGTATTGCTGTGCTTGGCTAATACAGAGTTGGTAATCTCAGGTGTTAAATCGGCTTTCTAAAGCCTTCTGTTTTACTGCTGGCCAAACGAAGTTGCAGGGCTTTGTTTAACTGAACATTGCAAATCCCATCCCGGGTTAAAATATTTTTAAAGCGACATTCTTAAGCCTTCGGTTTTACTACTGGCCAAAAGAAGTTGCAGGGCTTTGTTTAACTGGACATTGCAAATCCCATCCCGAGTTGAAATCTTACCCGACATTTGCATTATATATTACGACATTTTTCTCTAAGTTTAGGAGGCTCCCGCCTGTAATGCGGTTTCTCAAAGCCTTCGGTTTTGCTAAGGACGAAAGGGGCGACTTTTAATGGGTTCACATACCTTGACTGGCTGATACGGCCTCCCTGCTCCTCTGTAACCGGGTTTCCATCGATAGTGATCGGAATACCCTCCTCTTCCGGTTTTATGCTGCCTCTGTTCGCGTTCACCCGGAAACACTTTGCGGGCGCATTTTATTTACTTTTAATGTTATAAAGTTATATTTTGTAAATAATGAACTTAATGAAAGGTGTATTGTAGATCGCTCTTGTTGATCTTGCGATGATACTTAATACAACACACAGATTTTACCAAAGTGTTTGGTGTTCGAAAAAATGCTACAAGATAAATAAACCAAAGGGAGGTTGTATTAGCCCCCTAATGGATTTTTGATGCCTAAGGATCAAGCATTATTTATGAATACTCTGTTTTGACGGAACCCCCGTTTTGTCGAACTTGGCCGCCATTTTGGATTGGGGCGACGGTATATGGTAATGATACAGTGTCCTTTGAATTGTAGCGTATATTAGCCAGATATATTCAAATTCTTTTAAATATTCTATGCTTAAAGGGACATATGTATAAGTATCCAAACCCTTAAAACACGGTACATCAGTGGTCGCTATATATCAACATTTCCTAGAGCAGTATGCATTTGGTATGACATGCGGAGAAAATCACAGACAGATGGCATAAAGCATATTTCACTAATTTAGCTATTAAGTCATTACAAAATTTGTGTTTTATAGTCATTACATTTTTGAGCTCAAAGGAATCTTTGTACATTAAAATCAATCCACCTCCATGTAGGAGTATATGAGTATATCTAGTTATGAATATTACAGGAAAGTGTACACAATATCTAAATTGCATGCAGTCTGCTTCACATGTTTTATTGTGATAGTCATTCCTAAGACTCAATACAGCTCAATATAAGAGCACATCCAATTATTATATTTCGGGACAGTATGCAGAATGTCTGCATGCAATGAGTTTAACATCTCTCTCATAGTAGTCTTTCCCAGTCCTCTTTGTTGTTCAGGCCTGTTCTAAAACTATTAAACAGGGACATAAAAAACTGTTCTCTCTTCTTTCTTTTTAGTTGGATATTCCCCCTCTCAGGCTTTGTTGTACTACTTCTATCCCACACCATTTAAGATCTTCTAGGCTGTGGTTATAGGTAAGCCAATGTTCAACAAGAGGAGCTGTTTTTTTCTTTGTCCTAATTGCCGATTTATGTTCTGTGATCCGAGTTTTTAATTCTCTGGATGTTTCGCCTATATACACCTTTTGACATGGGCATAAAATCAGATAAATTAAATTTTTGGTTTTGCAATTAATGAAGCTCCTTATATTGTGTGTTACATTATTGTGGGATATTTTGTTGACCTTCATCAGAGTGTCACAGTTTGTACACATGTTGCAAGGGAAGTTACCCGTGGGTAATGGTTTTCTATCTATGGTGGTTTGGGTTTTACTCCTATCTTCCTTGTATGTGTGCACTAAGCAGTTCCTTACTGTTTTATTCCTCCTGTAACTAAACATGGGTTTTTCCAGTTTTGTTCCATCCTTCTCTTCTAATAGTGACCAGTTTCTATTAATTATATTTTTGACTTTATTGCTCACAACCGTGTAGTTGGTGACAAAAATCAATTTTTCATTTGTTTTCTTCGAACTCTCATTATCTTTGTTGAAGAGGGAGTCTCTGTCATAGTACCTGGCTCTCTTGTATGCTTTTTTTATTAGATGATTTGGGTACCCTCTGTCTCTGAGCTTTTTTGACAAATCATCGGCATGCTTATTAAAGTCATGCAAGTTGGTGCAGTTTCGCCTGATACGTAAGTATTGCCCAAAAGGGATGTTATCTTTCTGGCTTCTGGGGTGGTTACTGCTATAGTGCAAAAGAGTATTGCGATCCGTGGGCTTCGTATATAGTGTAACCTCTAATATACCGTTATTGTTTCTGATATTAATATCTAAGAACTCGATTGATTCCTTACTATATTTACTGGTAAACCGCAGGTTTGGATCTCCTAGGTTCAACCATGTAATAAAATCAATCAGGGTTTCTTCCGCTCCTGTCCAAATGAAAAAAATATCGTCAATGAATCGTGACCAGGAAATTAAATTTTCAAAAAAGGGTGCTGCACTGTTGTAAATATGTTTATTTTCAAAGTTGGCCACATACAGGCATGCCAGGCTGGGAGCACAGGTGGCTCCCATACTGGTGCCTTTGATCTGCTTGTATAAGTCTTTTTTAAACAGAAAGATGTTATTTTTAAGAATGATGTCGGTACATTCTATTGTGAAACTTGCATGGGCATCTAAGTCTCCACTTCCTGTGTTTAGGAGGCCCTCTAACATTTTGATGGGTGTCATCTTGCGGGATGTTGGTGTAGAGGGCCTCTATGTCTAAAGTCACTAGCCATTGGTGGTGGGGATTGAAGGGGTGACATTCTACCTTTTCTATCATACTGGTGGTGTCTTTAATGTATGCTTTTTGTGAGACGACTAAAGGTTGTAAAAATCTGTCTACATATTTACTCAATGGTTCCGTAGTGGAATTAATACAGGAAACAATAGGTCGCATTGGGGGGTCCCTAAGGTCTTTGTGGACCTTAGGAAGTCCATACAGTGCAGGAATGATTGGAGTTTCGTTTTTTAAAAATCTGTACTCATCTTGACAGATGATTTCGTCTTCCTTAGCTTGATCTAGTAGTGTTCCTACCCATTAAAAGTCGCCCCTTTCGTCCTTAGCAAAACCGAAGGCTTTGAGAAACCGCATTACAGGCGGGAGCCTCCTAAACTTAGAGAAAAATGTCGTAATATATAATGCAAATGTCGGGTAAGATTTCAACTCGGGATGGGATTTGCAATGTCCAGTTAAACAAAGCCCTGTAACTTCTTTTGGCCAGTAGTAAAACCGAAGGCTTAAGAATGTCGCTTTAAAAATATTTTAACCCGGGATGGGATTTGCAATGTTCAGTTAAACAAAGCCCTGCAACTTTGTTTGGCCAGCAGTAAAACAGAAGGCTTTAGAAAGCCGATTTAACACCTGAGATTACCAACTCTGTATTAGCCAAGCACAGCAATACCGGAGCCAGGGGTGGGTCTATGTCAATTACTTCCGCCCAGATAGAGCACCCATGATCTTTTATTCCTTTACTAAAAAATAGATATAAACTAGTTTGATTACGGGGTTATCAAAGGCTAAATCAATTTTGATTAAATCTTGAAATAAGGACAGGCTCCTAATGTTTTACATAATATATTCACCCGACAGAAACAATACCTCCAAACAAGTCACCCTTCGAGCATCCCACCGTAGAGTGAACAGAATAGAGGAACAAATCGCTTCCTTTCCGGTGAGTGAAATTAAACTACAATGAAAAAGTGTAAGAACTTAGACAGAACCATTAAGCACAGAAAGAAAAAAATACACTACCTCTATCACTTTCTCCTTAGAGATTCCAATTGAATAAAGGAGTCCTAAAAAGTACAAACAGAGAACAACTACTATATCAAATATCGGTGGCTCCTCTGTACCAATATAAAAGGAAAAGGCAACCACAATAAGGTAATGGTTATAAAGACTGATGATTTTCATCAACATCAGTAAACTTCCAGAATAATTGCATTAAATATGATTATTTTTGTCCTTAAATTTTTTTTAAAAAAGGTCTTGCTTCAGTGTAACGGACACTAGCCGAAATGAGACACTACCATAAAAGAGGGTCTTGCCAGTAATGAAGTCTTCAATCTGAAGGTACACAAAGAACTTGTAAATTAAGTCAAAGTTCATTAAACTCTATAGGAATAGGCTGTATGAAAACAATGAGAGCCTTGTTTTTAACAAACTATGGGGTGGAGATAGTGAAATGCAGTGGGTAGATAACACATGAGTACTCTTGAAATGTTGACGTACAGGAATAGGTATCTAAAATATGTTGTTCTGTTTTCAGATTTTGATGTAACCTTAGTCAAAAAAACGTCCTGAAGAAGGTGAAACTATTGTAGCAACCACCGAAACGCCGCGTCGACTCTTGTCTTTTTGACTTTTCATGATTATGTACACTGTGTCATTTGTAAATCATAATAGCATTGTTTTTAAAGTTTTTAATTTTAGAATGTAACCCTGTTTAAGGGAGGTACCTAATAAATTGCCATATATTTTTATATATACTCTAGCCTAATTTGTTCCTTTCTGTGCTACCCACTACCATGAAGGTTTAAATACTGCATAGACACCCGAGTTTCCCGGAGAATTCACCCCAAAATCTCAATACTATACTGTCCATACACATTAAATTCATTGGTCAAAACAGATTGACCATTTAACACACAGGGTCTCCCCATATTTTCTTTGTATTAACAAAACCACATAAAGTGCCTTCGTATGGCTTAGTAAATGGAACCGAAGCTTACGGGCCAGGTTTTGTGCCACAAAACTAAGGCAACCTCCAACAAAAAATCATAGTAAATCTGGGTCAGGACATGTATACATTTCTATAGTTTGACCAGCAATGCTATTTTGTACTTAAAGGGTGCCGCTTTGTGGAAAATACACATGATACAGTAACACAGACTCCTTGTCCCAATGGTGCTAAGGTCTGTGCTTGCCAAACCATAACATTACTCTGCAGCAGCAATTGGGAGAGAGGAGAATTCTACCATATATTTGCTAATATGGATCGTCCATGCTGTAACTCTGTCATACAACACAGCAAAGCAACTTTTCTCACTGGTTGAAAATTGCATACATACATTTTAAAATAAAAAAGGCTACTGCAACTTAAAAATCTGAACATTGGCTTTATATTTTTAAGACATTGTAAAGATATGTGCTTATCCATTATGGGGATAGCATCCACGTAATCTATCAGGTCGACATAAAACGCTGGTGTATTAGATGAAATTAATTAGATTCCAACTTACAGCTTCCATGTCAGCACTGTTCATACTCTCAACTCCAATAGCCAAATCTGTGAATGAGTGATGTCACACCCTCCACCAATGGGTTCAACTCCTCATGGAACGCTGGCCCTCCTCCTGTCCTCATTGCAACCTTTGGGTTCCTGGACAGTTTCTTTTACGTTCTTTGTTTCTGATCATGCCAACTTTTCTTACATTCAACTACAATCCCTCTGATTGGTGCCACACAATTTATTTAGTTCACTGTTGCTCGCCATAAAGCATTCTTTTTAGATAACGGTAATTTAAAGCTCACAAACAAATATTTATCTTTTTTGGAGATCCTTTGAAATCAACATTTTGGCTTTCTTCGTCTTGAAAGTTGATTTTCCTTTTCCTTCTGCTCTTCGGTACAGCTCCTTCATCCTTGTTTGTACACACCTGGCTGTTTGATATATCAGTATTTGCCATTTAATTATGAACAAAGTAATGCTTGTAAATATTTGCAATTTTAAAGTCATTCGTGATGGAATTGGATCTTGCATGACACAAAGCAGATTTGCAGTTCATAAATGTGACTTGCGATATGCAACACAATATTAGCATCATGGATGTAGGAGTTGCGATGTATGTTGAGCTAAACAACTTTGTGTTGTGCTGCATGACGATTGTGTCACCCTTGTGTCATAGTGCGCTCTTCAGTAAATCCATGCCCTATTTAGGTAATGTTACCATCACTTATTTTCCCTTTCCGGAACCACCTTGCAAGCAATTTACGTCCTGGATAGGAACTTTCGCAATGGAACCTACATGATGTTCACTGCCTTTGGTGGAGCCAACACAACTGCAGCTCCTCTGTATTATCAGAGATCCCACCTGACTGCTCTGGTTTTCTAAATATGACAGGTGGTCACACACCAGGGAAGGAAAACCATCATGTTCTAAATTAGCCCCTCAGCCTTATAATGCTATTTTATAGTATTTACCTTTTGTTTCTATGTAGGACTCATGATGCCAGAAGTTACCTCAAAGCGCACTATGTGGTGAAGAAGGGAGGGTAAAAGATGGTCACGGTTTAGATACCAGCTTTAATGAATTCGACCCCCAAGGAGACGCAGGACGTGGGAGCTCTTTTCCAAGCTTCATTATTTTACCGCGTCTACATCATACTGCCTCTTCCTCTCCCGCCTCCTTCCTAGCTCCGCCTGTTCCTTTCTTGCCTGCCCTTTCTAAATGTCAGGGTCAGGCATAACGACACAACACCTCTTCCCTTTGTATTTTAAGTCTTCACTGTATTTCAGAGTTCTTCAATGAGCCAAACAGGTCTCTGAATTGTTCTTCGTGGTCGGCTGGCTTGTATCTGGTCAGGCGGGCTCCGGTCTCTTGTGTCGTCAGGCTCCAGTGCTCGACGATGCTCATGGCCACTGTTCCTTACTTGACTTGACGAGTCCGTGTTACAGTCAGGCTCTCGAGCTCAGGTATAGGCAGATGGGTTGCACCTTTTAAAGTTTGATATGTTACTGGTCATCCGCTTTCCCCCAGACTCCGCAGTGATCATGGTCCCTTTTCCTCTTGTTACCTGCAGGCGGTGTGCAAGGTACGCCTGTATGCTTGGGTTCTCTTGTTCTGTTTCACCAGCACCCAGTCTCCTTCATGGATGTTGGACGTCTTTGCATGTCTGCGGTGATCAGCATATTCCTTCATTTTGGATTTCTTGGCGAGATCAAGTTCTACTAGAGTGTCGTGGTCTGTGGTTATGATCTGAGGTTGCTTGACGGCATCTGTAGTGGAGAGCCGGGTGCGTGGAATTCGCCCAAGCATTAGAGTGGCAGAACACTGGTTTGTGGTGCTGTGTGGCGTGGTCCGATAGGCTCGCAACACTTCATTTAGTGCTGGTTGAATGTCGCGGCGAGCCAGTTCAGCTTGCAGTATGGTCTTTTTGTTTGCTCCCATAAAGCGTTCTACCATCCTGTTGGCCTGGGGCCACAAGGTAGTGATCTTCCGATGTTTGAAGTTTAGGTGTTTTGCAAACTCTGCAAATTCTTGTCCATTGAATGGTGGTTCATTGTCTGTCTTTACCACCGTAGGTATTCCCCATGCTGCAAATGCTTTGTCGATGACAGTTATGACGGCCGTCGCTTTGGTGGAAGAGATCTGATGAGCAATGGGAAAACAAGAGTACTCGTCCATGATGACGACAATATATCTCCCTGATTTCAACGGGCAGAAGAAGTCAATGGCTACTTGCTGTCATGCCCTGTCCGGGAGGTCCGACATCTGAAGTGGCGCTGGTGCTTCATCTCATCCCACTAGTTATCAGGATGTGCAGTCTTGGAGCGTGGCTTCCACCATCTGGTCGAGGGATTGGAACCAAACTCGCTCTCGTAGCGCTTTCTTCGTGGTCACCACTGCTGTGTGTCCTTCGTGTACCAGGTTGACGATTCCTTCACTTAATCTTTGAGGGATCATGATTCTTCTGTCTCTCAGTAGTAGTCCGTCAGTACTGATGGACAGTTCTACTTAGACGTGTTTGAATGCTGCAAGTTCTTGAGTGTTGACTGCTTCATTCCTGTTGGTGGCTTCTAAGTGTCTCCACGAGTTGGTGCAGATTCGGTGCATAATGTTTTGAATTGTGGCATCTTGGGCGGATGCTTCACGGATGGCTTCTAGTGGGCCGGCCGGTGGACAGGCATGGTCGATAACAAAATGGAGGTATTCTTCCGTCACAGAATGTCGCACTTGTGTTCAGGTTTGTGGATGATGCGACATATAGTCTATTGGGTTTTCCGCCTTCCCCAGTTTGTGGATGATGGTGTAGGTGTAGTCTTGTAGATGCATTCCCCACCGTTCAATCCATGGGGGCATCTTGGCATGTGGGTTACCAAAGATGGTTGTTAGCGCCTGGTGGTCAGTGATGAGCGTGAAGTGTTTCCTGTAGATGAAGAGATGAAAATGTTCACACGCCCACACAACCGCAAGGCTTTCTTTTTCAGCTCGTAAGTAAGCCTTTCCTGTGTCAGTGAGGCTGCGACTGGCATATGCAACAATGTGGCGTTGCTCAGCTTCATCATCATATTGTTCCAGGATTGCACCTAACCCCACTGGGCTGGCATCCACAGTGATTTCAGTCTTCCGTTTGGTGTTGAAGTAAGCTAAGTTGATGGCAGTGCTTATCGCTTCTTTGATCTTGTTGAAGGCTTGTTCGCAGATAGCTGACCATAGGAATTGATGTCCTTGATGTGTCAGTTCTCTGAGTGGATAGCTGATGGTGGCATAGTCTTTGATATAGCGGGCGGAGTAGCAAGCCATCCCTAGAAATGAACGGAGGTCACTGACATCACATGGTTGTGGAGTGTCGGAAAGGGCAGATACTTTCTCCAGGTCAGGTCTCATACGTCCTTTGAGAAGATGTGGCCGTAGAATTTGAGTGTTGACATGAAACTCGCACTTGTCTTGGTTGAGTGTGAGGTTGGCATCAGGGGGGCATGACATACCCAATCAAGTGCTTTGTCAAGTTCTTTCTAATTTTCCCCGAAGAGCAAGATGTCATCGCTGTAGTTAAATGCATTTGGGATGTCTTGAATCACCCACCGGACGGCCTCCTGAAACATTTCGACTGCAGAGGAAATTCCGAAATTAAGACGTTTATATCCGAAGAGCCCTTGGTGAGTGGTGAAGGTGGTAATGTATCTCGACTTCTCATCTAATTGTTGTTGGTGATATCCTTTGTTAAGATCTAATTTGGAGAAGACTGTCGTTCTGTTCCGGGGCGTGAACATGTCGCTGATGTGGGGTTCTGGGTGCCGCTCTCTTTCGATAGCCGTATTCTGGGCTCACATGTCCACACACAGGCGTACCTTGTTGTCTTGGCCTCTCTTGGGCCCATGGGGTGGGTCCTGTTGATCACTCTATGATGTCTGCTCTCAGTAGGTCTTACAGCTCGTTATCTACTGCCTGTTGCAAGTGGAATGGTACCTTCCTGTGATGTTGCGCTATGGGTGTTATTTGTTTGTTGATATGTAGCATGACTTTGAACTGAGTTAGTTTTCCTAGTCCACTGAATAGTTTCGGGAATTTGTTGACAATGGCCGGCGAGTCATCCACCTTGTATAGGATTACGACTAGCTTCAGACGTTCTACTGTTGGCAGGCTGAGGAGGCAGTCTGCTGCTTCAGATCCTTTAATCATATGAATTTGTGCTTGGATGTGTTGGTCTTTGTACGTCAAATTAGTGCGGAACTGTCCTAGACACAGCAGTGGTTTTCTGGACATCCACGTGTAAACTCTGCACTGCTGCTGGTTCTTGTTTTGGTTTGGGATTCACGCTCTGATATTCTGTGGTGCAGATATAGTTGAGTGAGGCGCCCGTGTCTAGTACAAACATGGCGGAGTGGCTTCCTATTTGAATACCTAGCCGTGGATATTCCTTTAGTCTATCTGAGTATTCCACCATTCACACGTATTCATCACTGTCTTGTGATATGGAAGTGAGGGTAGATGATTCTCTGGACGTCAACTTCTGGGATCTGTAGGAGTTTACTGATTGAGCGCTTGACCTTGATGAGCTGGAGGAGCGGTCTCTCCAGCCCTGTACAGCTCTGGCGTGGTGACGTGATTCTGTGCTCTGTTTGGTCGTTTTTACCTCTAAGCGGCGAGTTTGGTAGACAGCTTCAAAGTGGTTCTCTCTTCCACATCGATGGCACTGTTGACCAACCGCAGGGCATTGGCCTTTGTGAGGGTAGTCTTAGCCACACCGATAGCATTGCGATGATCTTCTCCTAGGTTGGTTGTTGCAGGTCCTGCTGCGAAGAGAGTTTGTGCGATGTGTTCCCACGAGTCTTCCAGATTTGTGACGGTCAGGGCTACACCTCGAGTTGGTGTGGGACTATACTCGAAGAGCTTGCTCTCTTTTCTCAGTTTTGCTAGCTTCCATCTTTTTTGTGTGCTCTTCGGCTTGATCATTGATGCAGGTGAGTTCTTCTATCTCCTCAAGAGTGTAGTGCTTCTTTAGTAGTCGACAACACAGTGATTCTGATTGGCATCCCTCAATGATGCGCAGACGGAGTGCATCTTCAATGTTGAATTTGTCAAATTCACAGTATCGAGCGAGACGCCTGATACAGGCGATGAAGTCACTCATCGACTCATCCTTTTCTTGCGAGGCTAGATTGAACAAGTAGCGTTCATAGTCTAGGTACCGTTTATGGAGAAACTTCCTATCTAAGGCTTCTTTACCATCATCGTAGGATGCGGCATTGGCGGCTGGTAGTTCCTTGATGATCTGCGCAATGTCTTTCCCCACTAGATTCCGCAGGGCTACGAGTTTCTGACTGGGATTACGAACTTGCGACCATGTCATGAAATCTTCAAAATCTTCAGCCCAGCTTTTCCATTTGGGCCCCATACTGTTCCCAGACGTCAACGTTAGGGGCTCGGGAGGGGGCAGGAAAGGTACTCCCATGAGCACCGGTCCAAGTTGCAGGCCATTTTGGGTGGACCCAGTGGCTGCTGGCTGTGTGGAATCGGCCTCTACGGACATGGTGGGTGAAAATGTGACTCCAGCAGACCGTGGAGGATTCTAAACTGCAGAATTTGTAGGTTTTTTGAGGTTTTCGGTAGGTCACCTGACCCCAAGATGGCCGCCCTGATAGGGTCCAATGTTATCCAATGCACGGTGCCTGGTCTCAAGATGGCCACCAGAGGGACATAAATGCTTCACTCCCACTGAGTGATTGAATGTTCTTTCTTTGCCAGGGTAGTTATTTGGCTAGACTCACCCTGATCTTTATATCTTTAAGCATCCGGGTGTCGTGCTCTGCAGGTCACGGGCGGCTTCAGTGAGTCGGCCCGGTCCTCGCGCTTGTCTTCTGCTGCAGGAGTGCTTCACAGCGTGTCTTCAGTTGCGCGCTCTACTTGCGCCGCGGTAATCGTGGGGAACAGATTCGCTGGGTCAGCTCATCCCACCTTCGTCGCCAGTTTAATGAATTCGCCCCCCAAGAAGATGCGGGAGGCGGGAGCTCTTTTCCAAGCGTCTTTATTTTACCGCATCTACATGATACTGCCCCTTCCTCTCCCGCCTCTTTCTTAGCTCCGTCTTTTCCTTTCTTGCCTACCCTGTCTAAATGTCAGGGTCAGGGATAACGAAACAAAAAAAACGTCCTCAGGACCTCATATCTGGATAGAGCCTGATGCTTCAGGAGACTGTGTACTATGAATAAGTTCCCACACCAGAATAAAAGTGCATCTGCAAATCTTTCTGGTGTTGTCGTTTCTGCTTTCAGGGTTTGAGGAGGTGAGTTTCTGATAGAAGACCGCCATACACCTTTTATCTTGTCTGATGTCTGGAGTTCGTTTAGTGTGACTAATCATAGGCAGCTATCAGTTTGGTGTGGTAAGATAGAGTTCAATTGTAAAGGCCCTCACAATGATGTTTTGCAGTAAGATGAACAGAGGCAGCAATATTCGGACTATGCAAAGTTGGTTGTATACTGTACCTTGTATATAAAACTCTTTCTCAATAAAATTCACTTGAAATTTTTTTTTAAAAAGAAATAAAAATAAAAATTTTTGTTGTGATTTCGGATACAAGTGTCTATACAAGGCTACGAGTCAATGCATCCAAGGTGAATAGTAAAATGCAAAGGTCCTGGGAGAAGGACAGTGTAATACCAAGGTAAGAGGCCAGTAAGAAGGGAGAGAGGCTTGGCTGTCTATTCCAAGTAGGATGAACACAGTCTGAGATACGTTTCGATCCAGGAAGTTCTGTGCTCCAGAATTGAATCTGCATTAGGCTATAATCAACTTGCTATCGATCGAAGGATATTTGACTGATTGGATTTGAATATAGCTACTGTCGTGATAGCAGAGCTCACGGGTTTTTAAATCATTCAATCATTGTTCAGGAGGCCATAATAGGTAAGTGATAATAGCGTGGATTTAAATGGTTTCTTTTTGACCCTGAACGTGATGTCGTTCAAGGTGGATAGGTAAAAGCTCGTTTTTAAAGGGTAAATAATGGATTGAAAAGTAATATACAGGAAGTTTCTTTTCCTTGCGTTAATTCGTTTTATTTTTTCTCCTGTGGATTGCCACAGAATTGTCCAAGAGGATCAGTGCTCGGCCCTGTTCAGGTCTGATGCTCTTTAAGCTGGTCACTGCCTCTCAATGCAGGCGGAGCCTCGAGCTATCCTTAACATCCCATCAATCCACGTGGACGCGTCCCTTTGTCACCAAGAGTGGAAATATTCTATTATGAAAGTTTAAAGGGCTAAGAAGGCACAGCACGACCTAGACAAGCCTGGAACATTTCCCGCGAGCTTAGAATAGATTTTTGGCCTTGGAGGAATTCTGAAAAACATTCATTGAGAGAGGTTAATTGGGAAGTCAGATGAGTAACATAGGTTGAACTCTATTTTGCATGTACTTTAGAAAGCATGTGCTGCTTTGGTTGGCAGAATAAAGTCGAAAATTACTTGCACAGACTGCGTTTATCTTTATTCATAGCTTGGAACGAAATGTCAACATTCCTCGTTCACAAAGAGAGTGCCATAGAAGCTGAGGATCAAGAGCGAGATTCTGTTCTATTCAGTCCCCGTGGCCTTGAATCCGGACTGAATCATCCACCCGCACGCAAGCTAATGCATAATACTTGCTGACAAGATCTAACATTGTTTCTGCACTCGAGGCAGCACTTGAACTAGCGATGCTGTAGACGTATCAGTGATAACGGTCCCTGAGCAATGCATTCATGGAGTAGACAAGATGCCTTGTATTACAGACGCGCAGCACAGGTGTACAATGCTTGTGGGACTGTATGCATTTATGGGTTTCAATATAAATCCATTACGACAGCAGCGCATACAATGGTTATCATTTACCGCCTTCGCATTTTATTTTATTACAACAGAACTTTATCCATGACATCTACGCCATATCGGCATTCTTGACGAAAATATCGGAAACTTTTCAAAAGCTGAACAAGCTTCGTTTCGTAATTCGATCCGTGGGTGCCACTCTGATTTCAGACAGGCACCCTCACTTCAATACTAGTTCAGTTCAGGTCAACAATCAAAACTATTCAACATGGTTAAATACATTCGTTTTATGATTAGCGAAATCATGTGTGAGCAAGCAATTTTGTATTTGAATGTTTAATTTGTAACGTCCTTACTAGAATTATTAAAAGTGTGATTTATTGAGAATGAAAAAATGTATTGTATAATGAATTTCACAGTATATCGCAAAAATATTTCTTTTTAAAACTCCGATAAGTTAAATCTAAAAAATGTGTCCAACTGTGATTGATTAAATGTAGGAAGTAATTTGTGATTATTGATTTTATGTAGACTTTGTTTTCCGAATTAGTCTGTTTTAATATTTTTAACATTGACATTGTTAAGGAATCAGAAAATATTTTTAAACCGTCATCTAAAAATTGACCCCTCTACCACTTCAGAAGAAAAAAAGCATTCGCGGGGGGCGTGTCCAAGATGGCGGCGGAGTAGGACACACTTTTTGGTTCCTCCGGCGCCGCATTTCTAAAGCCTTGTACAGCGCCCAGCAGGGTGTCCATCAGCTGGCCAGACGACGTGGCGAGAGTACCGGCACACGTCAGGGTGCAGTGCAGCGATTTTTCAGCCACCTAAGACTCTTCCGGGGCCGCAGAAGATTGCGGCCTGCATAACCCCAGAATCCCCGGGGTTGCGGGCAACCGGGGCGGAGCCTAGAGTGCGGCAGGAGGAGCGGCCCTCGCTTGTGGCTTGGCCAGGCTTGGCCAGGATTGTGTCCTGGAACCACCTACTCATGGTTCCAGGACACAATCCCGACGGCCGTCGTGGGAGATTGGAGGCTACTCACCAATCACCTTCGGATGATGGACAATACGTATGTTTTGAACTGTTGGAGTTACTATGCTCTTTCTCTCCTTTTTCTTTTTCTTTCATTTCTGGGGTTCTCTTGGGGAGGGGGGCAGGTTCCAGGTCTGGCGATATGCTTACTAGCGAGCAGGGTAACTCCCACTAATGCAAGCTGGGCGACGGGGCCCGCCCCCCACGAATTGTCTCATGACCCCGACTGAATTGCGGGTCCTCACAGTAAAGGTGCGGGGGCTTAACAACCTGGTGAAACGGAAGGCGATACTCGCCCTTCTGGAGGCCTCCAAAGCGGACATTTGTCTCCTGCAGGAAACCCACCTGTTGCAGAAGGACTGTGCTAGGATGCGGTCCCGCTGTTTCCCGCACTAATTTTACTCCTCCTCCCATACTAAAACGGCCAGGGTGGCGATTCTGGTGCCCAGCGGTTCAAGGGGAAAGTGTTGCAGAAGGGAGCGGAACTGAAAGGGCGGCTGCTTGCATATAGATTTTCCCTGGGGGGTTCCACCTTCACGTTGTGCTCCATTTATGCGCCAAATGACGGCCAAGAGAAGTTCCTTAACACAGCCCTCACAGAGATCGCCACAACACCTGACCGACATATCCTGGTGGGGGTGGATTTGAATTTAGTGATGGACACTCTACAAGAAAGATCGGGGCAAAGACACTCACAGACTGGAGCACTCCCAGGAGAGTGGGTGGCCAGGTTGGGAAATATGGGGCTTGTGGTTCTATGGTGCAGCCTCCACCCAGGCGAGAAGGGGTACACTTATTACTCTCATAATCACAAAACATATGCCCGCCTCGACCATTTCCTAGCTTACACCCCTTTCCGTGCGCTTGTCACGGAAGCTGAGATTGGAGCCACGTCCCTTTCTGACCACTCACCTGTGTTAGCAGTGTTCGCCCTCCCCCAGACATCTTGCACACCCCGCACTTGGAAATTGCGTGACACACTCCTGCATCGAGCTGAGGTGGTGGAGAAGCTTAAGGGGACTATTAGTGATTATGTAACACATAATTACACCACTGACACCTCACTAGCCACTTGCTGGGCGGCGCTCAAGCAAGTCCTTCAGGGGGAACTGATAGCGGTATCGGCTGCTGAGAACTCGGAGCGGGCACGCAAGCGAGAAGAGCTGTCACAGAAAACGCACGAGCTTGAACGCATGCATCAGTGTACCGGGGCCCCAAGAGTATGGAGACAGCTGCGACAGGTGCGACAGCAACTGGCTGCGTTAGATCAGGACCGGGCAGAATACTGTTATGCTCCTCTGGCTCCTCAGGATCGGCGTGATGCTATAAGGGCTCCACTTCCCGATCGTTCCGAACTCACTATGAATACTCCTGAGTTACGGTCGGATCGGACAGGGGACAAAGGACGGGATAGGGACAGCAGGGACAAAGGATCTGTAAGACACAAGCATACAACAAGTTAGTATCCTAGTCGACTTCACCTTCCCTGTCTATTCTCATATGCTCACGCTATTAGCAAATACCTTGACGACAGATCCTCGGCACCCAATACCTCTGAAATACCGCACGTTCGTGCAAAGAATACCAGCCTGCAAACAATACTGATTACTTCATCAGTCCCATTGTTTATCCCTCCTAAAAGTTAAGGAACTCAAAAGCTCTAAATAATAGCTGCTATATCTGGCCCTACTGGCCTCCCCCTCTTAGTACTTGCGTGAGCCTCAGTAATTCGAGATTCCTTGGAAAGGTATTAGCCCATTAACTCTTTGGCGCTCCTCCTCTCTGGGGATCAACACGCATTTCCAGGGGTGAAGATGTGTCCTAAATCCAAGCGCTCCTCCTCTCCCGGGGATCAACACGCTTTTTGTAGATCAGTCAAATTGCCAGAAACCCAAAAGTAACACACAGTGTTCTCCGTTAAATTCTTCACGGAGCTCTCTTCCACGTGCAGTTTATCAGACCCGTTTTCCTTTCAGCATAATCAGATTCCGTGCAGCCGCACGGTAAAGCTGAACGCCAAGGCTGGAACAAACGTCCTCGGCAAAGTCACGGAGAGTGGAGCAGCCGCTCTCTCTCCCTATGGACGCTGAATTCCTTTCGCAGAAGCACCGCGGCCCCTGACCTCCAACGCGGCTCACCACGAGCGACTTCAGGGGAACGCGAAGATGACTCTCCCGTTAGCGCACACGGGGATTCCAAAGGTCAGCGACTCCTCGCCAACTAGCTGAATTCAAGGATTCCAATTTTCAAAATTACGCGCGCAGGTGTGTGCACACGTCTCCTTCATATAACCTCCTCCTTCCCTAGGCATTCTGGGACTCGTAGTCCTCCGTTGTTTTCTTCCTTCTTTACCTCCTAGGCAGGCGCCTCAGCTGGATCCCGACAGTAGGCCCCCCTTCCCCAGCGCCTTCTTACAGCCAGGCTTCCCCGGGCACCGTTTGTAAAAGGCCCGAACCGCCCTGGGGGCGTGGACACCACTGTGCGGCTCCCACGAGTCCTCCTCCTCGGTATACCCCTTCCATGAAACCAGGAACCACAGCTTTCCACGACGAAATTGCGAGTCTTTGATTCTCCGTACCTCGTATTCTAGTCCTCTCGGCGTCAGCAACGGAGGGACCGACCTTCTTCTCACCTTCCCTGCCGGCTTCAACAACCCACAGTGGAAGACCGGGTGAATCCTCAAACTGCCGGGCAGACGAAGCTTGTAGGTGACAGGGTTTACTTTCTTCACCACTTCGTATGGCCCAATAAACCTCGGGTGGAACACACTTCTGAGTTTAAACTTAATGTTCTTGGTGGACAGCCACACCCGATCACCCACCTTATACTCCGGCCCATCCACTCTCTTCCGGTCCGCCCAGAGCTTGTACCCTTCCTTGGCCTTCCCCAAATTGGCAGCCACCTTCTTGTGCAAACGCAACAGATTTGTGATTCTATCCTGCACCGAGGGTTGATTCATCACCTCAACCGGCAAAGATATAGGAAGGGTCTTCGCTGCATATCCGTACGTGGCCATAAATGGAGACATTCCTATCGAACAATGCTCAGCGTTATTATACGATAACTCCGCCAGCCACAACATTGAGGACCATGACTCCTGCGCATCCTCCGAATAGCATCTCAAGTACTTTTTAAGAGATTGGTTCAATCTCTCGGTTTGTCCGTCCGTCTGAGGATGGAACGCAGTGGAAGTAGCCGCCTCGATTCTCAGGGCTTGGCACCAGGTTTTCCAGAAGCTTGCCACAAACTGAGGACCACGGTCCGAAACGATCACCTCTGGCAATCCATGAAGACGTACTATAGCTTCTAACAGAACTTGCGCCGTCTGGCCGGCGGTAGGGAGGTTGCGACATGGCATAAAGTGGCCCATCTTTGTCAGGCTGTCCACGACCACTAGTATAGCCGAATTCCCTTTATCGACAGGTAACCCCGTGATAAAGTCCAGACTGATGGTATGCCACGGCCTCGGGGGAGTAGGCAGTGGGATGAGTTTACCCCTTGCTCTCGTGTGATCCGCCTTATTCCTGGCACATGTTTCACACTCCGATACCCACTCCTTGACGGAGACCGTCATGGCTTCCCACCAGAAGTGTCTCTGCAATAGTTCTATGGTCTTTTTTATTCCGGGATGACCTGACAATGGTGAATGGTGACACCAACCAAACGCCTTTTTTCTTAATTCCATCGTGGGAACATACAACTTGTCCATGACAAAGGGTAGTCCGTCTCGAACCTTTCTCCCTTCTCCTTCAGTGACCCATCGTGCCCACAGGTCTGGAGAGCGGTCATTCCTAATGTCCTTGAGAAATTCTTCGCTTCTCACCACACTGACCACTTTCTCCGTCGGGATGATGGCCATGGGAGCGTGTCTTTCCATGTTATCCGCTTCCTCCTGTCGGGAAAGGGCATCTGCTTTGCGGTTGTCTACTCCTGGGCGGAAGGTTATCAGAAAGTCATATTCCGCAAAAAACAGTGTCCAACGCATTTGTCGTTGTGTGAGATGCCGTGCGGACTGCATATACTGTAAGTTCCGATGGTCCGTATACACCAGTATCTTATGGCGGGCCCCTAACAGGTATGGCCTCCATTCCTGGAAGGCCTTTTTGATTGAAAGGAGTTCCTTCTCCGCAATAGTGTAATTGCATTCTGCCGAATCCAATTTTCTGGACAGAAATGCTACCGGGTGAAGACGACCAGTGTCTTTGTCCCTTTGAGAGAGGACCGCTCCTATAGCCACATCCGAAGCGTCTGCTTCCACCACGAAAGGGGCTTCCAAATCAGGATGTCGAAGAATCGGAGCCGAGGTGAAAGCTTCCTTAAGAGCGCTGAAAGCCTGTTCTGCCTCAGAATCCCAATTAAACCTCACTCCTTTTCTCAATAGTCTAGTAATAGGAACTGCCATTAAGGAAAACCCCCCTATAAACCTGCGATAAAAGTTCGCAAACCCCAGGAAGCTCTGTACATCCCTAACGTTTTTTGGAACCGGCCATTCCAACACTGCTGCCACCTTACGACCTGTCATACACAAGCCTGCGGGACTCAAGTTAACCCCTAGGAATTCTACTTCCTGAACTCCAAATTCGCACTTGCTCAACTTGCAGAACAGGGCATTTTTGTGTAACCTCTCAAGCACCTCACACACATGCTCATAATGATCTTGTTTCCTGTGAGAATATATAAGTATATCGTCCAGATACACTATAACTGAGATGTCTATCAGCTCAGCCAACACCTCATTCAAAAAAAACTGGAATGCCGCAGGGGCATTACACAGCCCGAACGGCATGACCAGGTATTCGTACAGTCCATACCTGGTCTTGAAGGCGGTCTTCCACTCATCCCCCTTCCTGATCCTTACTAGATGGTACGCTCCCCTCAAGTCCAGACGGGTGTAGATAACCGCTCCTCTGACCTGATCTAGCAACACACTTATGAGGGGCAGAGGGTATCGGTTCCGGACTGTGTTCTTGTTTAACATCCGGTAGTCACAGCAAGCTCTCAGCTCCCCATTGGCCTTCGATATAAAAAACAAAGGGGAAGCGGCCGGGGACCTAGAGGGACGGATGAACCCTAGTTTAACGTATTCTTCCAGGTACGCACGAAGGTGTTGCGTTTCAGGTTCGGACAGAGCGTACACTCTACACGAAGGCAGTACACTCTCGTCTATCAGGTCTATCCTGCAATCGTATCTCCGATGTGGGGGGAGAACCTCTGCCTTGATCTTACTAAAGACCTCTGTAAACCTCTTGTACACCTCCGGAAGCTTCACTTCCTGTTCCACCACCGTGGCTATGCTCCAAGAAGAGGCTAGGGCAATTGCTATAGTGTCCCCTTCCTTAAGACACTGCGTTAAGCAATTCTCAGATTTAAATTTCACGGTTCTGTTTGTCCAATTAATTTCCGGGTTATGTTTACAAAACCAGGGCATCCCCAGAATTAGTTCGTATTGGGGGGCGTCTATGATGTTCAGAGAAATTGCTTCCACATGGGCGCTCTTCCCATCCACCAAGGTCAATTCTAACATCTCGGTCTGTGTAGTGATCAGCCCTGATTTCAAGGGCTTCCCATCTACCGCCACTACTTCTTCTGGGACCTGTCTATCCACTATACCCAAAGCCAACTCTCTGACTAGCCCGCTGTCTATAAAATTGCCGGTAGCGCCGGAATCCAGCATAGCCAGTACCTCATGGACCCGGGACCCCACTACCAGACTACCGTGTAACACTATATGGGCCTCATTGGGTGACGTCAGGTCGGATGCCAGAGAAGGAATCTTCATGACTGACTTATCAGACGAACGGGCTTTCTCCGGAGTTTCTCCCTCTATACCCATACTTGACACAGTCGCTCTTTTCGGTCTCACTACGGTATTCTGTGTCTTAGGCTTGGAAGGGCAGTCACGCACATAGTGTCCGCGTTTGCCGCAATACATGCACAGACCTAGCGCTCTTCTATTCTCTCTTTCTGTACGCGACAACGGAGCCCTAATCGCACTGAGCTCCATAGGTTCAGTTCCCCCTACGCTAGTAGGTGTCTCATTCTTGGACCCTCTATCTGTGCCTCTATCATGAATGCGCCCATCTAGACGCAGAGCAAGGCTAACTAAGTCCGCGCATGTTCGGGGTTGAGGGTCTATTCTAGCTATCACGTCCTTGAGCTCACAACATAGACCCTGATAGAAGAGAGACATACGCTTCTCTTCAGGCCACGCGGCCTCCGCGACCAGTCTGTTAAAGTGAGTCAGATACGTGACCAAATCCCCCCTACCTTGTCGTAATGATAACAGCTCTTTGTCAGCGCTGAACGAAGTAGTTCTCCTATCGAACACCCCTTCGAACGCTGTTCTAAACGAGTCCCAATCCGACAGTACCGTATCGTTATTCCTTACTAGCGGTACCGCCCAGTTAGCGGCATCTCCGCTAAGATAGGATATAGCGAAGGCCACCCTAGAGTGATTGGTTGGAAAAGAGGATGGCCGGCATGAAAAATGCATCAATAATTGGGTGAGAAACACCTGTACCTTGTGGGGATCACCCGTTTACCTCTCAGGTGTCGCGAGGGGTATAGGGGGCGCCACTGAAACCTGTATTGGGGGTATAGCCGCTGAACCCGCATCAAAAGGGTTACGAGTGTTCCTATCTACCCTTTCTCGTAAGGCCGCTGTCTCCAATCTAGAGGCCATTAGCTCCTGTTGCATTAAGTCTAGGGCCTGCATGACCTCCTCCAGCGTTGCCATTATAACACCACCCGACCAGGAGGAGCAATTATATGTAGGCGCGTAATTCTGTTATGCTCCTCTGGCTCCTCAGGATCGGCGTGATGCTATAAGGGCTCCACTTCCCGATCGTTCCGAACTCACTATGAATACTACTGAGTTACGGTCGGATCGGACAGGGGACAAAGGACGGGATAGGGACAGCAGGGACAAAGGATCTGTAAGACACAAGCATACAACAAGTTAGTATCCTAGTCGACTTCACCTTCCCTGTCTATTCTCATATGCTCACGCTATTAGCAAATACCTTGACGACAGATCCTCGGCACCCAATACCTCTGAAATACCGCACGTTCGTGCAAAGAATACCAGCCTGCAAACAATACTGATTACTTCATCAGTCCCATTGTTTATCCCTCCTAAAAGTTAAGGAACTCAAAAGCTCTAAATAATAGCTGCTATATCTGGCCCTTCTGGCCTCCCCCTCTTAGTACTTGCGTGAGCCTCAGTAATTCGAGATTCCTTGGAAAGGTATTAGCCCATTAACTCGTTGGCGCTCCTCCTCTCTGGGGATCAACACGCATTTCCAGGGGTGAAGATGTGTCCTAAATCCAAGCGCTCCTCCTCTCCCGGGGATCAACACGCTTTTTGTAGATCAGTCAAATTGCCAGAAACCCAAAAGTAACACACAGTGTTCTCCGTTAAATTCTTCACGGAGCTCTCTTCCACGTGCAGTTTATCAGACCCGTTTTCCTTTCAGCATAATCAGATTCCGTGCAGCCGCACGGTAAAGCTGAACGCCAAGGCTGGAACAAACGTCCTCGGCAAAGTCACGGAGAGTGGAGCAGCCGCTCTCTCTCCCTATGGACGCTGAATTCCTTTCGCAGAAGCACCGCGGCCCCTGACCTCCAACGCGGCTCACCACGAGCGACTTCAGGGGAACGCGAAGATGACTCTCCCGTTAGCGCACACGGGGATTCCAAAGGTCAGCGACTCCTCGCCAACTAGCTGAATTCAAGGATTCCAATTTTCAAAATTACGCGCGCAGGTGTGTGCACACGTCTCCTTCATATAACCTCCTCCTTCCCTAGGCATTCTGGGACTCGTAGTCCTCCGTTGTTTTCTTCCTTCTTTACCTCCTAGGCAGGCGCCTCAGCTGGATCCCGACAAATACGCCTTGTTGAGGGTGCGACACCTATACCACACAGGGGGGGATCGGTGTGGGAGGCTGCTTGGGCGGGCACTGAGGGAGGTACAACAACGCCAAGCGGTTCAGGAGATGTATACACTAGATTGAGGGGTGGTTACCGAAGACGCGGACATTGCCGAAGCCTTTAGCGATTTTTAAACTTCCTTATATACAGGGGCTCCCCAGGACCCGGCGGAGGGCGCAAGCCTCCTAGAGGCTATTCCCCTTCCGTCCCTGACTTCAGAGCAGGCAGAGTCCATAGATCGGCCGATAGGACCAGAAGTCATTGCAGCCATCTCACGCTTCAAATTAGCCAAAGTGCCTGGACCAGACAGATTTTCTGCAATTTTCCATAAAACGTTCTGTGCGCAGGTGGTGCCGTTGTTGACCACTCTTTTCAATTCTTTTTTTGAGTCGGGGCAATCCCAAGAGATCTGCTGGACGCTACCATTTCCGGCAGCCCCAAACCGGGGAAGGACCGTACACGATGTGAGGCCTATAGGCCTATTTATTTATTAAATGTGAACCTCAAACTCTACACGAGTATCCTAGCGACCCGGCTGGTGCCACTCATGCCTTGCTTGATTGACCCGGACCAGGCGGGCTTCATTTCGGGACACCAAACAGTAGACAACACAAAAAGGGTGTTACATCTTATAGAAAAAGCCACGAGAACGGCGGGAGAATATATGTTTCTGGCGATAGACGCCGAGAAGGCATTTGACCGCGTTCATTAGCCTTACCTGGAGCAAGTGCTGGTGAAAGCAAAACTGGGCGTCAAATTCTGCACATGGGCTCTTAATTGTTACTCGTTTTCCACAGCGACGGTTAAAGTCAACGGATGCTCCTCGCTCCGTTTTCCGATCGAGCGGGGCACGAGGCAGGGGTGCCCCTTGTCGCCCCTGATCTTTGCCTTTTACATGGAGCCGCTAGCCCAGAGGCTACGACTCAACTCAGAGGTGCAAGGCATTAAATTCAGGGCCTACACGCATACCATCAGTCTTTATGCCGACGATATTCTCCTGTCACTCTCCTCCCCCCAAACTTCTTTACTGGCTTGCATGGCAGGTCTCTACGCCTTCGCTAGAGTATCGGGCTTTAAAGTCAATATGACCAAGTAAGAAGCATCAGATCTTTCATTAAACGCACACACCCGCTCGTGCCTCCAGACTAGCTTTCCATTCCGTTAGTCACAATCGGTGGTCCCCTATTTGGGAATCCACCTCGCCCCCACAATGCGGGACACCGTCCGGGTCAACTATACATGGCTGAGCACCCTTATTTGCAAAGAAGTGAACCACTGGAAGCACCTGCCGATGTCATGGTTGGGTTAGGTAGCAGCCGTCAAGATGACAGTTCTGCCCCAAATTCTTTATTTATTTCGGGCCATCCCGCTTTGGCCACCAGATGGCTGGCTCTGACAGACGCAATCGGAACTAGCACACTTCGTTTGGAATGGCAGGAAACCTAGACTAAAACTCAGACTAGCTATGCTGCCACCGGAAAAGGGAGGAGTGGGACTGCCAGACCTCCTCTTGTTCTACCAGGTGACGCAACTGAGAAATCTGGTTGAGTGGAGCCGATGGTAGTCAGAGAAACACTAACTGTTTCAGGATCAAGCCATAGTGGGTCGTCCACTCCAGGAGATTTCCTTTCTCCATAAGCAGCATAGACCCACTAATCTTTATGCCTCCTTCATTACAAGAGCACCTCTGGAGGTGTGGAATAGCACTAATGCCAAACATGAGTTGACCACTTTCCCCTCCCCACTAACACCCATAATGGAGAACCCAGACTTCTCCCCTGGGCAAGACATCATCACTTACGAACGGTGGCGCCCGGCGGGCTGCAGGGTCCTGTTCCACCTGTACGATACCGATTGTGTCATTCCTTTTGAGGCGTTTAAACAGATCTATGGCCTGCCTGAGACGGAACGTCTTCGTTACCTGCAAGCGCGATACTGGGCAGTTAACGGTCAGGTGCGGGAGACGGCAGCCAGGCAATTGCGACTCTACGAATATTGGCTTCTCTCGAGGAAAACAGATAAACTTCTTATCTCGGACCTCTACCGCATGCTGCTAGACCGCTATTCCTTTGTTTATAACGCCGGTAGAGCCTGCTGGGAAAGAGAACTAGGACGCACCCTCAGCGCCAAAGAGTGGGAGGGCATATATTACCGCACGCATCACTCTGCCCATAACAGGGACCTAACAGACACTCTCACCACACTAGTCACATATTGGTACTACACACCGGTGCGTTTGCAAGAAATGGATCACACTAGGGAGGCGACTTGCTGGCGGGGATGCGGAGAAACGGGGTTCCTAGTACATCTCCTCTGGGAATGTGTACATCTTCAGGAATACTGGAAGTCAGTCTTAGATGAGGTCGACGCACATTTTGGCACAGAAATCCAGAGATTCCCTGCATATATATTATTGGGTCTTCCCAACCCCATCACGTACCCTCTGAGATCGCAGAGGGGCAGACTGATTACCATCGCCATTGGATCCGCATTGCAGAACATCCTGGCCCTCTGGCGTACCCCACATGTTCCCTCTTTCCAGGGGTAGCTTTCGCGTTTGTGGGCAGTGTTGGGTATGGAGAGATTGTCACTGATCAAAGCAGGGAAGGGGTCTGAGTACGTGGAGCTGTGGCAGCCATTCCTGTCCATCCTAGCCACAGAGTTCAGAGAAATAACATGCCCAAGGTACTTACGCCTTCTACGTATATCACACACGGAGACCAGCTGAATTGGGGAGAGAGGTGCTCCCTACTATTGGGTAAGACACAGACCTGGACCTGGGGAGGGAGGGTTGGAAGAAATGTGTGGGGGAGTTTGGGATGGAGTTCTGGGGGGGAGCCGGGGGTTTTCTTCTTTTTTCGTTCTTCCTTATTTTACCTCTTTTCGCCTTGAGCCGCGCTGGGAGTGGTCGTATGGCCACGTTCCTTACTCAGTGTTAGTACCATTTGTGGTACAAAGGGTAGGCCGGAGAGGGGAAAGCACCTACTGGAGACATGCAAAGCACCTCCAAAACAACGGGACACTTGAATTGTGCATGTACTACCTCGCTCCACTTGGTTTGGTTGGGTGGGGGGGGAAAGCGCAGGGTACGTGGCCTGAGAATGCCGCTGAGGGGCGTTTACTTACTATTAACATGTATGCTGCTGGAGTATCGCTCCGGATGTCCCGTCCTCCCCTTCCCTCCCCACTTTCCCCGATTCAATTAAAGATGCGGCCAGCCCCTTGGGGTTGTAGGCGGCATGCTGTGTTTAACATTGATTGTGCCACCAGAGCCTTGATATGGCATATACAGAGATGCGTTGTTCAGCCGGCCCGCTGGGTTGTAGGCGTACCTTGTTCTTTTTTCTCTGACTTGTCTTTTCTAAAAATAATTAACAGATTTAATACTAAAAAGCATTCGCAAAGCCAACATGCCTGACCTATATTTTGCCTCTACAATAATTTTGGAGCTATCTGTGGTTCTGTGGATGTGTGAACATAAACGTAAGAAAGAGTGGAGGATATAACTTGATTCTGGTGCAACAAGTAGCAAGGGTTACATCTCTCAACAATATTACTACATCCACTAAATCAACCTTACAACTTCCTAACATCATGTCTGTTTCCGGCGAGCCTGACACTGATGAAGGCGACAGTCGAAACGCGTATGTTGAGTGCAGAGTTCAGGAAATAAATTGAGAACTCACCAGAGAGTGCTTCTTCGTGTGTGCACCCCCCCCCCCCCAGAAGGAAGCACCTGCCCGCAAGTGCACGGGCAAAGGTGATGCAAGGAGCGTGGATATATAGTTTCCATAGGAAAATCGTTTTTTCATTTGCCAATAACATTTTTAAAACTAATGGGACAGTCACGTCAGCTGTTGTTGAAAATGTCAGAGTGATCTGTCAAACAGGGACCAAGACAAAGAGGGGGTCCCAAATGCTTTTTCTCAATGCTAATTTCCATAGGAAACTTTAGACACAACTAAAGCCCGAACTGCTGAATGGAAATACACCATATTTGGCAGGAAGGTAGCTCTTGATTCATAAAGCACTCTTTATGTTAAATGATGTAAATCCATTCAGTACTTCCTGAGAGATTTAAAAGATTTCTCAGATATACAACTGAGGCCGCGGTGGATCCGCAAACCCTTGCAAGCTTGTGCCTGAGATCTGATTGGCTGCCAACACTTCAAACCAGGAAGTGTTGGCAGCCATCTCCAAGTCACGGCAAAAAAAAGAAAAAAAAGAAAAGGGAACAGGGCAGAAAAACCCTGACCAACTGGGCCTCCTGAGCGGGTCTCACAGGGACCCCCCAGTGCCCCCAAATAATTTTTTTAATTCTTGGGTGGGAGTTGCAGTAAGCCAGGTCCAATTGCATTGTGAATATATATTGTGGGGGCCACGTGTACCCTCACAGCCCTGGGGACCGCCACCTCCTTGTGCTTTATAAATATTATAAATATTAGAATGCATGGGAAGGCTCCAGCCCCCCATGCAGCCCTGGTGACTACTCCCAAGTGGCAGCAAATATATTCAAATGCGGGGGGCACACATCTTGCTGCCCCAGGGACCGCCACCTCGTGGGGCTACATTAGAACATAATGCGTGGGTGGCTCCATTCCCTCCCCCTGCAGCCCGAGGACTGTCACCTCCCCGGGCACAAATGAAGTAAAGGCAGGGGTCCGTTGCCACCACTGGGGCTACACAGTGGAGCCAAGTGCCAAGACTTTTCAGGAGTCCTCCTTGGCACTGGGGACCGCTACCCCCCCAGGGCTGGCTCCAGCAATGTTCCAGGGTGCCCAGGGTGCCCACCCCTGGGACATTGCAGTTTGCTATGGGTTGGCGGGAGAGCTGCTCCCTCCATGCCATATCAAACTCTGTCCGCTCCATGGAAGGGAGAGCATGAAAAATGTTCTTGCTTCCATGCAGCAGAACAGAATTGCTATTGGGCAGAGGGAGCTGCATTTTAGCAGCTGTCAGGGACTGCGGGGGTCTTTAGTCTTCTCACATGGTCTCCAACGACCTGGCCTTGCCCCAGGGATGGAGTCCCTGGGGCAATATCGGCTCAGGTAGGGATGTCGCCCAGGCCGCCCCATCCATTAAAAAAAAAAGTTAAGGCCTGGCCTTGGGGTATGTGGTCTCGGGGGCTGTAATTGGACTCAAGAGGGGGCTGCATGGACCCCTCTAATATTACAAAAAAATTAAATTCAGGGCTGGCCACTGGGGATGGTTTCCCTGGGGCCAAAACTGACCCAGGGAAAGGGTGCCACACAACCCCCTTCCTTTATTTAACTTTTTTTTTAAAGGCCTCACCCTGGGGTATTGGGTCCCCGGGGCCAAATTCAGCTTTGGGAGGGGGGCTTCAGAATGTGATTGACAAGTGAAGCTAGCGACATTGCATCAACCTGCCCACAACAAAGCGTGCATGTCAGTTTTTACTGGTGCCTTCCTACGGCCAAACAGACATGCGCACTTGCAAGGAATCTCACGTCAATAATTGTGTAGCCCGGGAGATCAAAGCCAAAGTCCCCCAGTCTCCAAGTAAGCAGTGAGTTGGCCTGCCCAGGCCAACCCAGTGCTTCTCTCATGCTGTGTTGACAGCAAGGGAGCAGCGTTACTAGGGCAGCGCAAGGGTGGGGGAGGATAAGTTTAGGTCACAAGCTTTAATGACCAATCACTGTATGGCTTTATTGTGAAGCCATGCAGTGATTGGCCATTCTGACCTTGCTGCTCAGCCTCTCTTTCTATCCCTTCTTCTTCGTGCACCTGCCAGTATTGTCATTTGCACACTCTGGAGCGTGGAGAGAAAGTGAGACAAGACGTCGGCAAGAGACCACACATCACTTGTCTGCAGAGGGAAATATCCATTACAACCCATTCATTTCAACGACCTACTTTACAACGCAACTGTTACAACACAGCTGCCTTTACATTGCATGCCATTACAATGCATGCCATTACAAAGCATGTCACTACAACGCATGCCATTACAATGCATGCCATTACAACGCATGCTATTACAACACAATATAAGGTAAGTAATGGTGATTTTTTTAGTATGAGGGTGGGTATGGGTTGTGGGGCACATGAGAATAGTAATTTTTACCCTAAACTATCCAACACTTACACTACTGTTGCACTCACTGGAGTGGCATAGTAGTTTTTACCCCTACACTATCCAACACTTACCCTACTGTTGCCCTAAAGTATTCTGCGTTATAATGGTATGCGTTGTAATGGAATGTGTTGTAATGGAATTCATTGTATTGGCAGTTTTAAAAAATGGGTTGTAATGGCATGCATTGTAAAATCATGCAATGTAATGGTAGTTGCTATGTAAGACTGCGTTGTAAAAGCATGCATTGTAATTGCATGCAATGTTATGTTATATATTCGCCTGGCGAAGAATGCAACCCAGGCCTCACCAGAAGGTCTGACTGGGCCTTGCACATTGGCACAAACTGCTGGAAAAAATGGTGTCTGTTCAATGAGTCAGTACAATTTGGTTTAAAAAAATGGATGGGTGGCCAACCATCATGGCCACTCGGCCGTAAATCCAATCGGCTCTGCTGCAGACCCCATTTTTAACACTGAAGTTGTGACTGAAATCGAACCTGAACCAGCCAACCTGATGCAGTAAAGGACAGGACGCCTGGGGAGCCTCGGGAATCCCTAAGTGCTGCTGAATATATGCTGCGGGTAGTGTAAAGCCGAGCATCCCGGGCAGAGTCGAGAAGCCCAAAATCACCACTTCGCGCAGTCGAGAAGTGCGGGAGAGACCCGGGCTGTGAGGAAGGTACTGTGCGGCGGACACCCAGGTACCGCATGGTGGAAGCCATTGTCAACCCGGTACGTGAAGGAGGGGGACACTACAGCGGACAGTGCAGCACCCTGGTAGAGAGAGTTTGACCCCTGGGGACCCTCTGCACACAGCCTTCATTGGGGAGTTGGCTGCAGAGTTAAGAAGCCAACAGTGGTTGGACAAAAGTGGGGCATTAGGACCCCCCATCAGAGGTAGCGTACCCATAACAGGTTCATGAGAGGCACTGGCCCAGTCGCCTGGCCCCATCTGGACATTGCCTGATCTTAAGATGGCACCAACCTCAGGACAGCAACAGGGCAAGGCAACACTGTGAGGGCAAGCATGGGGAGAAGTCCTCACTCCAGATGAACACAGCCACCTAAAGAAACCCACATGCAGACCTTGTTCACCCAAGAAGTGGGAATCAACATTAGGTGAGAGAGGTCAGCGCAGCGACCCCGGGGGTGGCCAAGTGGGAACTCCCAGAACTCTCAGGCCCAGCGCAGAGGCACAGAGACCGAGGCCCTCTGCTGGAGAGCTTTTCCTTAGGTCTGGGTGGTGAACTTTGCTCCATTTGTGGAGTTTGCAGAGTGTTCTGCGCTCCGCGGGGCTCACAGACCGCAGAAACTTCACTTTGCGATGTACTGCAGAGTTTTTCCACGCTGACGATCGAGAATGGTAAGTTTGCGAGCGTGAGCTGCCTCTTGGGTAGAATTTCTACACGAGCAACAGGAATACCAGCACAAAACACAGTTCACACTGCACTCAGCCACTCACGGAACTTCGCTGAGTATATTTGGAACTTCGAAGAGTTCCTCGTAGCAAAACTTCACGAACTATGCCCAGAACTGCTTTTCATTGGAACCAGGTCCAGTAGACTGCAGGGGGGCACAGTGCGGACTGCATGCCTTGATCCCTATGCCACCAAAGAAGCCTCTAAATACCAGAGTCTCTAGCTACTTCACCCCAGCAGGTGCAGTGATGGACAAGGAGGGGAAAAAGCAGCCTCCAGGAGACATTGCGCTCACACATGAGTTCCTGATGGCATCATTGCGAGACTTCAAAAAGGAGCTCAGAGAGGACATTAAAGCAGACATAGGGGCCCCATTTGACGCATTCAGAGTGGAAATGGGAGGAAAGCTGGTAGCCTTGCAGGCTGACAAAGATTCAGCCGGGCCCGAACTTTAGACCTAGAAGCAAAATGCCAGGAGCTGGTAGATCATGTAAAACCCATAGAGGATAACTGTGCCAAATTACATAGCCAGCTACGGGCCACGATGCTCAAACGGAAGGATCTCGAGAATCGCTCTCGGAGAGATAATATCAGGGTCCGGGTCCTAGAAAAGGGCAGTGAAGGTCCTGACTTGAAGGCCTTCATGGTGGGTCTCTTTTCCACGATTTGTGGAGAGGGCATCCAGAGGTGCAGTTTGAATGAGTCCACAGAGTAGGACCACAGCTACAAGGTGAAAACAGGAGGCCCAGAGACATTTTATTAAAATTTAGCTCCTTTAGAGTGAAAGAAATGATCCTCCAGGAAGAGATAAAGACACAATAATGTTCCAGAATACGACATGCTCCTTCTTCCAGGACGTAGCCCAAGCCAGGCTAGCTGAAGGCTGCAGTTTCAGCTGATCACGGAGGGCCTAGAACAACAAAAAGTAATATATCACTGGACCTACCCCTTTAGCATAGCTTTCCTTATGGACAATACCCACCATTACTGCACGGAGTTAGCAGAAGCCGCTGATTGTCTCATGCTCTCCCCCTGAAACAGAGTGGAGCAATTGGGGAAGTAACGCGGCAGACACCTGAACGGGATGGCAAGAAAATAAAGGTATGATTTGCAGGGGGTTCTTTGGACATTTGCAGTATCTTCATTTGAAAGGGTCCCATGATCTGAACTTCACAGGTAACACAGTAAGGTGGTGAGGAAACAAAAAGACACTGTAGAGACTTCCCTCACCTGTAGAGCCAAGTGCCAAGACTCTTGACAACAAACAACATTCAGCGTAGGGGGCATTGTGGTGGACTTTTTTTGGTTCACGTTAGAAGATGAACATTTGATAGTATTCAAGCATCTTAGAGGATATCCTGGGGGCTTTGGGAGTGGAAGTGGGCTCACCCCTGGAGCTGTTGAAAGTGAGGTTCTCTTCTAGGATAGGCGCGCATGATGAGGGATACTATCCCGAAACACGAGCCATGTCTCGTGTCTAGAGATGCTGGAAATATTGAGTACTTAGTTGCACCAACCTTGGTGAAACACTCCCAAACTTTTTCCCAGCTCTTCGAGTCACACGCACTGCATATACCAGAATGCAGAGGGGCGATCCGGCGGACGCTAGCAGTGTGTTCCCATCTTTGATTCCTGTTATAGGGCTCCTGTGAGCCCCCAAGCTGATGAGTTTTTGGAGATGCACCTGGGTGCCAGAGAGGCAGCGAGGCCTGTGACGGTTGTTTGGCGGCCTTCTCTGCCACCCCAGAACTATTCTCTACTGATGAGGGATACTATCCCGAAACACGAGCCATGTCTTGTGTCTAGAGATACTGAAAATATCGAGTACTTACTTGCACCAATCTTGGTGAAACACTCACAAACTTTTTCCCAGCTCTTCGAGTCACACGCACTGCATATACCAGAATGCAGAGGGGCGATCCGGCGGAGAGGCTAGCAGTGTGCTCCCATCGTTGATCCCTATACATTAGAGTGTGCCATGCTATGAGTGCAAGCCTTGCTTTATACTTACAATACTTACTAACTGCAATTTTTCCAACCAGTGTGTGACTACAGGGGGTTGCCCTCTTCTCTCATGCCAGTTCTAGTGATTGAACTCGGCAAGAGGCACCAAGTGTTTGAGTGTGTGTGTGTGATCTTAAGCACATAGGTTTATAGATTTGTGGCAAGAGTACTGTTGGGGGCTTGATTACCAACATAATTCTTTTAAGTAGGTGTTTTCATTTATGTTAGAATGTAGACACATAATGCTTCCAATATTGATACTTGCATTTCAGTTTTCACAATTAATATAAGGGCAGTGTTTTCTCACTAGCGGTGGCGTTTAAGGATGAGAACGACCATGTCTCACCAAAATGGTTCAGAAAATATTAGAGGTAGCATATATAGGGCCCGATTCACAGAATGAACTTACTACTTTTGGCATTCACAGAATGCACTTACTACTTTTGGTATTCACAGAATGAACTTACTCATTTCGGTATTCACAGAAGTTAGGACTACTAACTTTAGGACTCCTAAATGCCTTCTGTGAATACCGAAAGTCTTAAAATTAGGATTTTTCTCTATTTAGTAGTAGTAAAGTTAGGACTCCTAACTTTAGGATGCCTAAATGCCTTCTGTGAATACCGAAAGTCTTAAAATTAGGATTTTTCTCTATTTAGTAGTAGTAAAGTTAGGACTACTAACTTTAGGACGCCTAAATGCCTTCTGTGAATACCGAAAGTCTTAAAATTAGGATTTTTCTCTATTTAGTAGTAGTAAAGTTAGGACTCCTAACTTTAGGATGCCTAAATACCTTCTGTGAATACCGAAAGTCTTAAAATTAGGATTTTTCTCTATTTAGTAGTAGTAAAGTTAGGACTACTAACTTTAGGACGCCTAAATGCCTTCTGTGAATACCGAAAGTCTTAAAATTTGGATTTTTCTCTATTTAGTAGTAGTAAAGTTAGGACTCCTAACTTTAGGACGCCTAAATGCCTTCTGTGAATACCGAAAGTCTTAAAATTAGGATTTTTCTCTATTTAGTAGTAGTAAAGTTAGGACTACTAACTTTAGGACGCCTAAATGCCTTCTGTGAATACCGAAAGTCCTAAAATTACGATTTTTCTCAATTTAGTAGTAGTAAAGTTAGGGCTACTAACTTTAGGATGCCTAAATGCCTTCTGTGAATACCGAAAGTCTTAAAATTACGATTTTTCTCAATTTAGTAGTAGTAAAGTTAGTAGTCCTAACTTTACTACTACTAAATAGAGAAAAATCCTAATTTTAAGACTTTCGGTATTCACAGAAGGCATTTAGGCATCCTAAAGTTAGGAGTCCTAACTTTACTACTACTAAATTGAGACAAATCCTAATTTTAAGACTTTAGGTATTCACAGAAGGCATTTAGGCATCCTAAAGTTAGTAGTCCTAACTTTACTACTACTAAATAGAGAAAAATCCAAATTTTAAGACTTTCGGTATTCACAGAAGGCATTTAGGAGTCCTAAAGTTAGTAGTCCTAACTTCTGTGAATACCGAAATGAGTAAGTTCATTCTGTGAATACCAAAAGTAGTAAGTGCATTCTGTGAATGCCAAAAGTAGTAAGTTCATTCTGTGAATCGGGCCCATAGCTCTTAAGTCACTTTAATCACAATTTTTCTTAGTTTATTCATTTATGCACAAACTCTCTTCACATGTGTTTTTATTCTCTCCACTTACAGATCTTAAATAAGAGTATGTGTACTGGACCACACAATATAATATAGGTGGAATAACTTTGAGTATATTGATATACTAGGGGCATATCACCAGAAAGGGAATCTAGGATAGGGATCCGACAGTCCTGATGATAGCCATTAGTGTCACAGATTCCGGAAGAAACATGTCGACCTTTATGCAGAAGGGTGCCTAATACACTCATCTCACCACCACCTGAGAGTATGCACTACCTTTTTCTCACCCAGAAATAAAACTATTATTAGGATGTCCCTTAGTTAGTTTTAGACTAATAATCTGCACCTTTTGAAATCCTTCTTTTTCCTTATCTATTTGTTTATACTGTCTCCCCCACTCTATTGCTCCGCCGCAAACATTGGTCTGCGCTGAGGAGTCTCAGTAGCCCTATGATAAAGCATGCCACAATACGTTGTGGGTGAAGGAAGTTTTTTAGAAAGTAATGTGCTTTGCTACAGCTTTATTGTAGACTGACACTTGATAGAAATTGCCACTATAGGAACCTTACTTCTTTTTTATGTGTTGAGGACCATATGGGACCTTCTGTGGAAATAGAAACTAGACAGGCCACCAAATGCCTATCTTAGCACCCCCACGGCCACCACCCTTCAGGCGAGGGACAACCTCATTAAAACATTGCCTCTGACAAATAACCTGTCCCCATTCACTTTATTCCGGAGTTTCCCCGGCTCTCCAGGAAGGAACATACGAGAGTTGGCGGGTGGTTGGATTCCACATGATATCTGATCTCTACAATAAAGGGGACCTACTGACTTTTGGGGGATGGGCAAACATTTTCAAGCTATCACCTGCAGAAGAATATCACATCTGCAGATTAAACATTGGGTGCAGCACCCTCAGGTGCCGCTGGCCGCAACCAGAGCCTTGCCCCCAATCAAAAATGTGCATCAGTTGCAATAACTAAGGGGACCATTCCCTTCCTGTACTCTCTCATTCGCCAGTGAACCCGCAATCAACCCAGCAACACAAAAAATTCTGGGAGACGATCCTCACCACCCACCTGGAGACAAGCAATTAGGTTCCCTCTATAAGGAACTTGCCAAATATAACCACTCCATGTTTTTAAGAGAATCCCATTATAAAATCATGTATGAATAGTATCTACACCCCAGAAACTGCACATTATATTCCCTACCAATTCAGATAGATGCTGGAGGGGTTGCAGGCTACTGGGAGATTTTCACCACATCTAGTGGGAGAGCCCTCCATTCAAGCCATTTTGGAAGGAAATACTTTCCCAACCTAAACTGATTCTTGGATACTCAATCCCAACCACCATAGACCACGCCCTCCTTGGGATACAGGACACCACTCTGAAACATCAAACGATGTGGGATTGCTCCATTATGTGGCTTTGCCTGGGTGCCGCAAAGATGGCAATAGCCGCAGAATGGAAAAATCGGAGGCCCCCTCCCAAGCAGTGGCACGCTAGATTGCAGCAGTCATTAACCCTTGAGCGGATGACAGACATAGTGGATGACTTAAGAAAGGGGTTCAAGTACATCTGGTCCCCTTGTGTGGGATGTTTGTCAGAGGGCTTGCCCCTTTTTGCATGTAGCCCCCGATTAAGAGCCCTCCACCTCTTTCACATTAAATACATTAGAGGTTCTCTCCATCTGACTGCGTAACAATATCCTCTTGGTCCCTGTGCTGCCCCTTATAACCACCCCAGGTCTTGGCCATATCTGTAATACAATCACCATGATATGACTGCTGATGTTTATTTTTTTTATAATCTGAAGTTTGATGTTTGGGTAGGGTGCATGAGCACCAATCAGCATTTCGTCCCGCACCATTATAAGTTCAATATATGTAGCAATGTCAGGATCAACATCAAAGGGACACAAATATACAGGATTCAGTCAGGGGGAGACCTTGTGAACAAGCTTTGTGTTTATTGTGATCTCTGTAACTCTTGACCTGCAAACTGTGCTTGATGCAACTACAATTTATTTTGTAGCGGGTCAAAATCTATAAAAAAGAATTTGAGATAAAAAATGGATGTAAGCATAGATCAACAATTATGTTTGCACTAGTGCGCTGGTGGAGCTCTCATGAGTGATTCTGGGCTGTGCCACAGCCTGCCTGTGGGACCCTGGAGGTGTCTGTGACTGTGTCCCACTGTGAACATTTTATTCACTGTTAAAGAGGGGGTACTTGCAGACTGACTGAGCGGGGCACTTCTGCCACCTCAACTGTACCTTTCTCCCACCCTATCTATACAACTGTAGTCATAACCTCTCTCCCTCAAACCTGCAGCCACTCGCCCTCTCACTCACTGCTTTCCTCCCCAATGGTTTCTTCTCCGGCACTCGTACTCCCTCTCACCCCTTCCCTCCCCAAGTGCCTCTTTTGATGTTCCATCTCCTTCTCATCCCAGGTTGCTCTTTAAGACCATGTACCAGTCTAACTCCCTCTCCCTCCTTCTGTATTGCTTGTCCCTCCAGACCCTCATCTTCTTATCGTACCAGGCCGTCTTCCTCCATGTTTCCACCACACCCTCAGAGGCTGACAGAAATGTGCATAGATGGACCAGGGTTTGATCAGCTCAGAGCAGACCCTGCCCTCCCACCCCCACCACCACCTCTCTATCCTGGAAAATCCTCCCATCTTTGCCTCAACCTTGTGAGACAGGCAGAGACCATCTGGGACTGCTGAAGGAAACATTTGGTAGGAAGGGAGACGGGTGGTATGTGCCTAAAGCGCACTAACACACCGCCAGGGCCTATACTGCTGCTAACAATTGTGTGTCATTTGATGAATATTTATAATACAGTTATGCAGAGCTTTTAATAGAAAATATCAGGAATATAGCAATAACAATAGGCATACCTGCAGGAGTCTGTTGAAAGAGAAAACCGCCAAAGAATTGCTCCATAGATGTCTTTTTAGATTTAAGAATTATTTTAAAAAGAAAAATATGATCTGATTTTTGGCGTGCGCTGTTTTCTCAATTTGTGAATGTGATGTAGTGATTGCAACTGTCTGGCTTTTACCACACCACAGCCCATTTATAGACTATCAGCAGCATCCATTTTTAGAGGAGAATTACTCATGACTGTTGTCAGTGGATCTGATGTAATGCTTATAGATTAATTCTAACAGTGCACTCAGTCACTGTACTACTAGTCAGCCCACACCCCGCCCAGTTGCTAGAGATGCAACAGCTGTGTGCTTTTCCCAATCCCTTCCCTGCTTGGCCATCGCACAGAGGCTGTGATGGGCTGAGAAGTGGGTGAATAAGAAAAGCGGCCTAAATGTCATCACCTCAGCCCCAGGCTTTGATATAGGAGTGTGTAAGTATCCATAGGCCTCGATGTGAGGCCGCATTTTACAAACAAAAACATAAGCATTTGCAATGCAATAGATCTTGCATTTTTTTAGAGTTAGAACAGTTGTTATCTTAAATGTCTTAGGGGCATATTATCAACAAACTGCGATAAATATTGCAGAGCACGCTTAGCGTGTTTTTTACTATCGCTGGATTTCATTGCCGAGTTAGCGCGCTATTATCAATGCCTATCTCAAAGGCGATAAGAAATCCAGTGATTGCAGCAAAACGCAGGAATAGCGTGGGAAATGCTGCAATATTTTTTGAGCGATAATGAAAACCTCGCCGATACGCCCCTGTGGCCTTAGCCCTGCAATCCACCTCCCATTAATAGGAAGGCTAAGTCAACTTTATAGCAGGAGTTACATTCCTGCGATAAAGGGGGCTTAGCGACATTATTATCATCGCTTCGCGGGTCTCCTGCCGGCTTGATAATATCGCAAAGCTGTGTTAGCAAGTTCTCCCATGCTGTTTTACTCAGAAATGCCTACTTTGCATGTCGTTAGCGATGGCATGCAGAGCAATAAAAAAACAGTAGCCATCGCTCGAAAACAAACGCTAACAAGGGTTAGCATGAGCTTGTTAATAGTGAGATGATTATCTTGCCACTTTCTTGGCTTTTAAAGCCAAAAAAGCAGCGATGTGACCTTTGATAATATTGTTGCAGCCAGATACTTATCTAGATTTTCCTCGTACCAATCTTAAGACTCCGTGGTCGACTGGACTGTCTGGTCTGCTAAGAAATTTGAAGGGAAGAGCAACACGTTCATAATAACTTTAGAAACTACCAAATTAGTAGGTACTGCGGGGAATGAGATTTTAATATCTTTTATGATCAATTTGATAACTTATCTCATTCGTCAATTTTGGATCGGTTGTTATCTGTCATTGAGTAAAAGACCAACCCCGCATAGGTTAGATAAACCCCATAAACTGATGCAACTCTGAAGAACCACTTACAACTGATGAAGTTTAAAAGTTTTAATATAAAATTAAGAAAAGTTGCAAATACAATCCTCTCAGGATAAGATTCAGCAAATATGCAGGAACTAGAAGGAACATAAATTCCCTGAAGAACCTCAGTCTACAAACGAATACAATTAAAGTCAGTTCCAGAATCAACAATTAAAAACATAAATATGATGTGGTTCCGTTGCGTCATCTACAAAAAGAAAAGAAATACAAGTTAAATCTGTCCCTACTCTATACTAAGTGACATCCCTACTTCGCAAGTTTCTACTATCCTAAAAAAGGTGTCAGCAGTTTGACTCCCTAAGAAGTTCAAACTCTCTTAGCCTCTAAAGGTAACTTAAGTTTAAGAAGCAGTACCCTCTCTGCCTACCCATCCGCTCTCTAAGGGTCCTCGGCCTACTGCTCCCTTGCGCTCTGATCTTTCTCAGCGCATCTGCTCAAGTCATCTGCTCTTCCTCTCCTTCGCTCTGAGCAATTCGCTATCTTCTCCCCGGGGTGCTGTCCCTAAAATACACAATCACAGTGTGGGTGGAACGCCCCTTCGACGCCCACCACGGACTTTCCCCCATGATGTCATTTTCTGGCTCTTTCCATGGCTTCGTCTCTTCGCGTCGTCCGTTAAGTTGACCTTTCTCCTTAGACGCCATCTTCGTCTTCTTGCTGGTGACTTCATTTGACTTTACCTTTGACACTTTCGGAGCAAAATCTATCACCTTATCAGAACTTTACTCTTTACGACTATATATGTAACCTTTCTTGGTCCTGTGAATGGTCATTTCAAAACAAGACTCAAATTCCAAGCGTCTCCTCTCATGTTTAGGCAATAAACTTCGTCCAGCATTGTCACCTTAAATCTAACAAGAACTAGACTCTTTGGCTCTCACGTTCACATCAAGGCTATTCACGACTCCTGTGAGCCCACTAAATTACCAACAGCGGACTACACTCCTACGAACCCTTGGTCAGTCAGGTTAAAATCACAAATGACCTAAACTCTACAAAACTTCTTCTACACAGTATAACCTTTAACACACATTTATATATGATCGTATTTAGCAAAACCCTTGCTTATAAGTGAATACATTTTACATAGAATACAAATTACGTAGAATATAATTTTATATTCTCATTTGTTACATCGTTATATATGATCTCTGCACATTTCTCCATGTTACATTTCTCGCCGTTTCTGCATTTAAAGTTACACACGTACATGAATTCTACTTTGCACGTTCTTCAGTTTGTGAGCATTTCTACACATTTCTACATTAGCCCACTACGTATACGGGCCTTCTAAATCCAATGCATTTTCAAGAGTAAATACAGTTACATTTCCTATATTACTTTGGTTACGTCTGTTAACTTTATGCTATAAGCGTCAACTTCACGTTCAATATACATTTCATTCCTACGTTTATACGATATGCTTGTAAATATGACTCGGATATACGTTTTATTCAAATTGCTCTCTCTCAGCTCCCCCCTTTGATGACTTTTAGGAGTCATCACTAAATGCAATTTGAATAGCACCTTTACACAGAACTAGTTACAACATTCCCTCTTTTCATCGTTTCGAGTGCTCTTAAACTTTTATACTGTTGATCTTGTAAAGCAGCTAATCTCCTTTCTTGTTCTCTCATAGATCTGTGTAACCGGTTCGTCCTATACCATTTATATAGTTTCACAAATCCTAACAATGAGATTATACAAATTAATACTATTAATACAGGTTTTAATATGTACCACACTATACTTTTGCCAAGGTTAGCAAACCAACTCCCAACTTTTCCTACTCCATTACCTACTTTTCCCCAAACATTTATTTTTGTCAAATCTTCGATTTCTCGGTGAATCTGTGTAATGTTTCTTATAACTTTCTCAAGTGGTTTTGAATTATCAGGAATATAAGTACAACATTCCTGAACCTTCAAAGTCTTGCAAACTCCGCCTTCTTTTGCTAATAGTACATCAAGAGCAAGTCGATTCTGAAGAACCATTGCTCTAATCGATTGCATCTCACCTTCTATTAACATTAATGACCTTGCAGTACTTGCAGACAATCTATCTACGACTGTAGCTAGTCTCCTGATCTTAACATCGTTAAGTATTAAACCTAACATAGGAAACATCGCTCCAAATACGTCTCCTACTACTTCTGCATCTCCTACTTCCCTTTTCGTTCTTGTCGAAGCCTTTCCTTCTATGATCGCTAAATCCTTTGCATGATATATTTTGGGGAAGACAATTGCCAAGTAACACGAACCGTACCAATTGTCAGGCAGTTTTACATAAGCATTTCTTCCGCATACAAAATATACATTAGGAATCACTTGCATCTCCTTCATGAAATCTTTCGTATAGTATTCCAACCTGAATGCATGTTCGCAATTAACTTCACCTACAAATACACTCTCATAATATGTCTTGCTTCGAGTTAAACATAATTTTCCTTTCTGCGTTCTATCCAAAGCTATTGGACCATTGCTCCCTTTCTTTTTATGTGCCTTCTCTTCTTCGGTCCAATCAGTTTTCCACTGTCCTGACATTTTTAGAATCTTCTGCCTTCTGTATCGGTCATCTACTTGTCCTATGAACTTTTTCTCAATCTCTGACACTTTGCAAGTCAGATTATTTCTGCGTGCGTATGATGTATCTAATGTATCCCAAGGAAGGAAGAATTTGGCTAGTCTATCCTCCTTTTTGTAATAGTCCCACTTATTCATTTGTTTATAATTCGGAACTTCAGGCAGTACAGAATCATAATTTGAAAAGTAGTACTCAAATCCTTCTCTATCATAAAATATACTAAGCAGTAAACTACATGTTATCCCATAAGTCAGTGGGAGATGATGATATCTGATGCCTTCATCTACAGAAGCCGGCAATTGCATACATACATAGCAATCTTTGGCCTCCATGGCATCGATATATTCATATAATAGTTTGGCATATGCATTTGACCTAAAGTTTCCCTGTGACTCGTCTATGTGTAATCTACGAGCTTCATCTGCCAGTAACGCTTTTTCACAAATTACATTGCTCTCCTCCTTCTTCCCATCAAGAGCAGGTTTCAAAGTTGTTACAGGCTTTACATCCGCTATTTCTTTATCAGTTTCATGTCCTACTATGTATGATATTGTCACTACTGTAATTATGAGAAAAATTACTACTGCTATAAGTGTACCTATTATGCATTTAGCTTTTCGGTTTGGGTTGCCGTTCTCCATGTTATCAAACAGCGTAACTCCTTCTTTTGCGAAAAAGTTTTTCTTTTCTTTTCCAGTCTTTGCTTTATTTGCTTTATTTTCTTTCTCAGTTTGTAAAGTGTTCTTTATCAACCAAAGTCTCTTTTTCGCAACAATGTCTCTTTATCTTTAACAACAGACAACCCTAACCCTTCTCCGTCCTCTAAATGTTATCCCTAATTTTATTCTTCTTTCCACTCGGCGCTAGGTTATCTTCTTCTTTATAACTTATATACAAAAGTCTTTATACATCAACAATTATTCTCGTACCTGCAGCTTTCACAACAAGTTCCAATAGTTCGAAACGAATGACTTTTTCTTCTTCTTCTGGGATTTGATGACCAAAAGTCGGAAACTGTAATCGATTTAGTACTAGTTCTTTGATCCGACTCAAGTATGGGGGTATGGGAAGTGTGAAAGTCAGTAATCCCTCAGTCTCGAGTCCAGGAGTCAACATCCATATCTCCACTGCCACAAATGGATCGTGATCGATTACTTTCACTTCCTTCACTCTCCCAGATTTCTGTCCCCAAGACATCTGCTAGATAAGTCCACTCTGGGGTGGCGTACCTTCTGCAGGGCACACGTACCCTTCTTGATCTTCTTGGACTCTCAGTTCCTGAGTCTGTAGTTTCCTCTTCTTGATCCGACTCTTCAGCGATCGGGACAAGAGTTTTCTCCTGTTGTGCTTTTAAACTTGGCCTTCTCCTTCTCTCTGGCCAACTAGCTTCGTCACTCCTTGTCCTCCTGCTCCTTGTTCTTGGACTTGTCTCTTGGTCACTCTCAGTTTGTTCAGTATCTGATTCGATTTCCCAGTTACTTTCTTCTCCTGAGGCGACTTCGGTCTCACTAGTATCCTGACCTTCGTCGACCTGTTCCGACACAGTCTCAGCCTCTTCAATCACCTCTACAGCTTGGCTTTCCCCCTCTATGGCTTCTCCGCTTTCCGCTGGACTCACATCCGAGAGAGGAGCTGTTTCTTCTAGAGGTGTTGGCACTCTTCGAGTGTGTGAGGCGTGTATCCAGTTTGGCAGGCCTCCACACTTCACTGCAGTGTTCGTGACAAGTATGACTTGAAATGGTCCTCGCCAACGCACGTCTAAGCAGTTCTTCCTGACATGCTTTTTCACCAAGACCCAGTCCCCCGGACTCAGGTCATGGCACAAGTCTTGTGCTGATGGAACCTCTGCAGCCTGGACCTGGAGGGACACAGAATTAATGGCATCAGATAGTCCCTTGCAGTAGTCCAAGATCAAGTCGTCTGTGATGTTCAATAACGCTGCAGTCGGAACCGATGGCAATCTCATAGCTCTCCCCATTAGCACTTCATGTGGAGAGAGACCTGTTTTTCTATCTGGTGTGCTACGTATGCTCATAAGAACCACTGGTAGTGCGTCTGGCCAACTCAGAGATGTTGATGAACAAACTTTGGCAAGTCTGGACTTAATTGTGCTGTTGATTTGTTCTACTATCCCTGAAGCTTCTGGTCGATAGCTGCAATGGAGCTTCTGATCGATACTCAAAGCTGAGCACAACATCTTCACTATTTCGCTGTTGAAATGAGTTCCTCTGTCCGATTCCAAAGAGGATGGCACCCCAAACCTCGGTATCAACTCTCTAAGTAACAGTTTTGCTACTGTAAGTGTATCGCATCTACGTGTAGGGTAAGCTTCAACCCATCTAGAAAATATACAGACAATCACTAAAACGTATCTGAGTCTGTTGCATTTAGGCATTTCTATGAAATCAAGCTGCATCCTATTGAAAGGCCCCCCAGACCTCCCAATGTGACTCAATGTGACTGGTGTTCTCTTTCCTACGTTTAGTTGCTGACAGATCGCACATCGCTGACATACTGCTTCTGCCGCTACTCTAAATTTAGGGTTAAACCACGTTTGTCTGAATACTCTCACCATGGCATCTCTACCTATGTGTGCTGATCCATGCAATTTCCTTGCCATTGGACTAACAAGTTCATTTGGTAAAACTGCTCTCCCGTCTGCAGAAATCCAGAAATTCATTTCGCTTCTAGTACACCCAGCTGTTTCCCAGCCCTTTTTCTCATCATCTGGTGCATTCTCCTGAACACTCTTTAGCTCATCCCACGTATCTACAGTGTCTAACAACATTGTCAACTCAGTTCTTTCTTGGATTCCCCCCACTTTCACATCAGTGTGAGAATATCCTTGTTCTGCGCAGTAACGCGCTACTTCATCGGCATAGCGATTGCCCTGCGACACAAAGTCTACATTCTTCGTGTGCGCAGCACATTTGACAACCGCAATAGCTGATGGACCTTGCAATGCATCTAACAATAGTCTCACGAATTCTCCATTCCTAATAGGAGAACCCGAGGAGGTCATGTAACCTCTTTGAGACCATAACTGCCCGTAATCGTGAACTACCCCGAAACCATACTGGCTATCTGTGTATATGGTGACTCGAATTTTGTTACCTGCTAAACAGGCACGCGTCAAAGCAATAATTTCAGCTACCTGAGCGGAGTGTACTCCTTCCAGGCAAGCAGCTTCTACAACTCTGGTAATTGTACAAACTGCATAAGCTGCTCTCAGCTGACCGATATCGTCTCTTACGCATGAACCATCGACAAAGAAAATTTCATCGGGGTCAGTCAATGGCTCATCTACGATATCTGGTCTCGGTTTGGTGCATAGTTCAGTCACATCAAGGCAATCATGATCTGTACAAATTTCATCATCCACATCATTTGGAAGTGGCATCAAAGTTGCAGGATTTAAGACGGAACATCTTTTTAGGGTCACATTCTCGGCAGCCAATATGACTTGCTCGTAGCGTGTGAGCCTGCTATTCGTCAGATGCTGTGTCTTAGTCCTGGTCATTAACAATTCCACAGAATGCGGTACGTACACCACTAACTGATGTCCCATTACCACGCTTTCAGAACGTTCAATGCTGACACCCGTTGCAGCAACGGATTTGAGACATCCGGGCAACGCTGCGGCTACTGGATCTAATGTAGCCGAAAAATACGCAACTGGCCTACGCGCATCTCCATGTATCTGGGCCAAAACTGCTAAAGCGCATCCCTCTCTTTCGCAGCAGTAAAGCAAAAATGGTTTTGTGTAATCCGGCATTCCTAAAGCCGGGGCGCGACATAAGTCCTCCCTCAGCTGCAAAAACGCCATCAAACAATCTTTGTCCCATGGTACCGGATCACTCACTCCTTTGTGCGTCAGCTGTAATAACGGCTTTGCCTTCAGTGAGAAGTTGGCTATCCACTGTCGACAATAACCGACCATGCCTAGAAACATCCTGACTTCTCTTTGTGTTTTAGGCGCGTTCATTTTCATAATCGCCTCTATTCTGTCTGGAGACACCTTCCGTTTCCCCTTTTCAATCCTGTGGCCCAAGTATTGCACTTCAGTAAGACAATATTGCAATTTACTTGGAGACACCTTATGCCCATTCTCGGCCAAATGATTTAACAAGGTGATGGTGTCTACTCTGCAAGCTTCCTCTGTTTCTGACGCAACTAGGAGGTCGTCTATGTACTGGACCAGAACCGAGTTCTTGGGCAGTACTAGACTTTCAAGATTTTTCTTCAGTAGCTGGTTAAAAATCAATGGGCTTTCTGTATACCCCTGAGGGATACGACACCATGTTAAAACGCGATCTTCCAGCTTAAAAGCGAAAAGATACTGGCTATCTTCATCCAAAGGAATCGAAAAGAAAGCCTGGCACAAATCTATCACGGTGAACCATTCAGCTTGGAACGGTATCTGAAACAATATCACTGATGGATTCGGTACCACTGGACAACATGAGACAACAATATTATTAATCTTTCGAAGATCCTGCACTATTCTGTATTTTCCACTAGGCTTCTGTAAACCCATAATCGGTGAGTTACATGGACTACCCACGATCTCCTTCAGTATTTCCTGTTTAATCATGGATTCGATCACAGGCTTTATTCCTGCAATCGTCTCCGGTGTCAACTTATATTGTGGTGTTCTTGGATACTCGGCATTGGGTCTTACCATGATCTTTACTGGTTCTACCCCTTTGATCAATCCTATTTCTTCTCCAGTAAAATCCCACACCTCAGCTGACACTTTCTCCCTCAAGTCCTGTGGAAGTTCCTCCACTGTTAAGGTAGGATATAGTTCCACACATTCCTGCGAATTTACAACCTCAAAATCGGCATCTTCATCGTTGGTCTGTACTTCTACTCCTTCAGGTGTGCAATGTATTGTGCAATTCAGTTTACACAACAGATCTCTTCCTAGTAAACACACCGGGCTAGAATCACAGATCACAAACTGATGTTCGTCACTGTAATTCCCTATCTTCACTGACACTGGTTCCGTCAGAGGATTCGTCATCCTCTTGTTTGCGACTCCTACCACCTGAATCATCTCTCCTGATATCGGCAAACCTGGGACTACCGCTGATCTCAACGTGGATCTAGTGGCCCCCGTATCCACCAAAAAGGTCGTAGGACATCCAGCTACTTCAGCCTCTACGTATGGTCCTCTCTGATCTACTTCCAGGGCTGCTCCTAGAGTACAGTCTTCTTCCCTATTCACTCGTTGCCCTGTAAGAGGATCAACGTAGTAGCATTCTTCTCCTCCTACGAACAATGGCATTTGTTTATAGGTTTTCCCTCCATTCGCAATGCGAGGCGGTTGAGGAAACGGGGCTCGAGGAGTCTGAGTCCCCCCTTTGATAAACTTTCCCTTCGGGACTGTTGCTCCCTTAACCACGTTGTTCTGTACCTCTTCCTCCTCCTGTTCTAATTCCCCTGTCTCAATATTATAAGGACACTCGCGTCTCCAATGTCCCACCTCGTTACACTGATGACACCTGGTTGTTCTTTTCAGTGTTGCGATATCTATTCTCGGTCTCGGTCTTTCTTCCTCATCTCTGGTCTGATTATTCTGTTTCTTTGCTGGCGTTCCTATTCCCTGTTGTCGCTGTCCACCCTTTCCAGCTGCTTGCATCTGTACTAACATCAGCTTTTCCTTAAGCTTCTTTGCCTTCGAATCTATCTCATCGCTACAATATCTTGCATACCTCAGAATCTCATCCAAAGGTTTGTTCTGCCAGCAAATTAAATGTTGTTGAATCATCAGGCTTATGTCTGGTCTCAATCCGAGAACAAACTTCGACACAAACTGTCCTATGTCTTTAGGATCCATTACGTCCAATCCACTGTACTGTTTAAATGCTTTCAGTAATCTCTCATAGAACTCGTGAACGGTCTCTTTAGGCTCCTGAGTTGTTCGATCTATCTTAACCCAGTCTATGTCTTGCACTGGCACTTTCTCTTTTAGCCATGTTATTACTCTCTCGTATTTTTCCATGACTCTGTCTGATGGACCGCCTGTCCGTGCGTCCCTCGGAGGCTCGCAAGCGGGCCATTCAATACTAAGTTTGCATGCCGTCCACAAATCTCCGGGTACCACGATATCGAACAAAGTGTTCAAATCGATCCACAGTACCTTAGAGATTTTCACGAATCTCGGGAAAGAATTAGTGAATGCCGCTAAATCCCCCCTACTCCAGGGTACATTAACGTAGTTTCCGTTCGCGATTTCTCGCAAAGGGAAAGCTTCCATTCGCATTAAGTCTGTATCCTGGGACTTCACAAGTGTACTCCGTCTGACAGATCCCCTCTTGGACCATCTTTCCTCCCATCTATCCAGATCTCTCCATATTCTAAAACACATGATTAGTTCCCTTATGTGTACTCTTAGCCCAATCGTTCTACGCTCATCTAGATCCCGATCTGTGCAATTCAGCCTATGGTTGGCCTGTAAGGCTTTTGTTCGTGACATGTCTATCATATACTTTTCTGCTAATTCAGATAACTTTTCATGAGCTGCCCTTGCTTTTCGAGTAACATCCTTAGATAAAAACAGTATTTCGTCTGGATCGTACTGCTCTAACCTTTCTATTGCTACTGTGCCGTCAATTATTTCATCCAAGTCTGATTTTAAGCTCATTACATCTATCCGCCTTGCTTTTATTTCAGCTCTCAGTACGTCAGTCCTAGGTTGTTCTCTTACATCCCTCTCACCTCCACTATGCGCCCTACGCCTAAGCACAGGTGAGTTATGAGGAGTTTTTCTTCTATCCCTTTGTACCCACCTCTCTAGATCCCAAGCTTTTCCATCTTCCCTTGGGGTGTGGTGGAACATTGCTCCATTCCCCATCCCTACATTCCGTCTTTTCGGCTCGGTTTCTCCAGATACGAGATAGGATCCTCCATGCTGTTCTAAACCACTGTAACTCACTTGCTGTCTGGTGTCGCTCAACAAACGATAAGGTCCTTCATGGCCCTCCATGCTCCCGCGATCTCGTTCGGGATCACCGGATGTATGGCGAGACGTTTCGCGACTCCCTATATTCTCATGACTTCGTTCTTGATCACCGGACGCATGGCAAGACCCTTCACGACTCTCCATGTTCCCGTGATTCCGTCCGTAATCACCGGAGGCATGTCGAGACGTTTCACGACTCTCCATGTTCCCGTGATTCCAATGTTGCACATTTTCATCCGGGGTATGGTGTGTGCATCTGAAAGTATTTCGGTACTCCTGCGTCCTTCGTTCTCCCTCACTAAAGGTGACGCGAGGCACTTCCCCACACCCTGCACTCCTGTCGTTGCACAATTGCCTATTGCCACTGGTAGTAGGGCAAGTATCTCCCCTGCTTCCTTGACTCCCTCTCTCCCACTCTGGGCTGCTTTTGCCAGCTCCACAATGAGAGAGGATCTTGTTATCCTGGTCTCTCCACTCTGCTCCTGTTTCTAAACTTTTATTCCGAGCCTCTTCGGCAGTATCCCATTCTTTCAGGTATTCCCTTAATTCCTTATAGGATTTCGGTTTCGGTCCCCTCAAATCCATTGATCCTCTTTGACCCCCTTGTTCTATCCAGGGACCCGTTGCGGAATCTAATGGGGTACTCCGACTCACTGGTGCTAGTATCTGCCTCTGAGGATTTATCGTATTATTCCTATTCTCCATCTCCGCCCTTTCCCTGTCCCATCTTGCCTGTTCCTCCTGCTGGACCCCCTCTGGGTTGTATATTGACACTATAGGGCCTATGGTAACAGGTACTTGTAGAGCGTCTGGCATTTGATACGATCTTGCATGCTGTGTTTCTGGCACCTTCTGGACCACGAATCTTCCTACTACTCTCTGTTCGGAACTAGATTGAGGCACTTCCTCATCTTTCTTGGTATCCCACTCTGTTACTGGGATCGATTTATATTCCCCCCATCTAGCTCCGTCCTCTTGCTGTAGTACGGGACTTGCGATTTCGCTGTTGTACGGAGGTGGTCTATCTGTTAGTAGCCTCTCTATCAGATCCTCCTCTGTCTCGCTATCCTCATCTTCTTCCAGAGGTTTCTTTCCTCCCGTAGCTTCTATCATGGTGAACAGTTTGTCTGCTTCTATCTTTTGCACTCTCCACTTCTTAGCTTCCTCATCCCATTTCGCATCCTGGACTGCCTTTACTGATCGTCTCACTCTTTCTTGGCGCACCTTTAAGTTCCTTTCGTGTGCCGCTCTAAACCATGCACTAAGTGCTTCGAACTGTGTTGGCCTCGGTAGAGGTCTCGCTGCAAGCATTACTGCTTTCAGTTGGTTCAACACTTCTAGCCTAAACGTTCCGAATCTTGGAAACGTCAGTTCCTTATTCCCTTCTGTTAGCCTATTCCACTCGGAGATCCACATTATCGAGTGTAAGCCTACATTTACTGCCATATGATAAGCTGGTGTGCCTTCTGGTGGAGCTTCTTCTCCAGCATATAAGTTTCTTCTATTTCTCTTAAAGATTGCCCTTAAACTCTTAAAGCACTTCATTTTCGGTAATCTACGATTTTTCCTTTATTAATTCTCTTCCTTATTTACGTCCCGATGACAAACCACCAAATCCCTGTGCGACTCTCGCTAATCAGCCTATCCCAACACGGTTCTATGCCAACCGACCAATCTCAGCGCGACTCTACGCTGACGTCACTCGTCCCGTCTGCGGCAGTTCCCTTCGTTTCTCAACTCGTCTCGCGGTCTTACATGCGTTTCATTCATACACCGAAAAATGACTACTTTCGTCCAAGCGATCACTTTTCTCTGACTGTACGGCCACAGTCTAACTGTAATTGTCACCTCAACTGGCGAAACGTCTTCCTCTTACGGTCAGACGCTCGCCTTAACTGATAGGTTACTTACACACAGTAAACGTACGACCAGCGTCCGTTACTCATACACTCACTCAAACGCTCCCCCTATCATCGGTCTGCGGGCGATCAATGGTACCTCATGACCCCCTTTAAATGGTAGACAAATTACTCTGGGTGTTCGATACACCCGAACCATTTAAGCCTCTCTGGACATAAGATTTTATCCGGTTGCGCGCGCTCACAACCTTCCCTCAATCACACTACAGGCATTCAACTCCGCTTGACATTACAACACAGGAACAACATAAAACACCGCAATCTTACAGCGCATGACCCTTATACTCACTCTCGACCGATTCTGCTGCTTTTCTCTCGACGCACCGTCAGCACCGTCTTCGGCAGGGATTCTTCTTCTGGTCGTCGATGACTAGGGACCTTGGGGTAAACTAAACCTGACCTAGGTAGTCTTCCTCAAGAAGAAAACCATCTTTCTCTGCTACCAACTGCGGGGAATGAGATTTTAATATCTTTTATGATCAATTTGATAACTTATCTCATTCGTCAATTTTGGATCGGTTGTTATCTGTCATTGAGTAAAAGACCAACCCCGCATAGGTTAGATAAACCCCATAAACTGACGCAACTCTGAAGAACCACTTACAACTGATGAAGTTTAAAAGTTTTAATATAAAATTAAGAAAAGTTGCAAATACAATCCTCTCAGGATAAGATTCAGCAAATATGCAGGAACTAGAAGGAACATAAATTCCCTGAAGAACCTCAGTCTACAAACGAATACAATTAAAGTCAGTTCCAGAATCAACAATTAAAAACATAAATATGATGTGGTCCCGTTGCGTCATCTACAAAAAGAAAAGAAATACAAGTTAAATCTGTCCCTACTCTATACTAAGTGACATCCCTACTTCGCAAGTTTCTAGTATCCTAAAAAAGGTGTCAGCAGTTTGACTCCCTAAGAAGTTCAAACTCTCTTAGCCTCTAAAGGTAACTTAAGTTTAAGAAGCAGTACCCTCTCTGCCTACCCATCCGCTCTCTAAGGGTCCTCGGCCTACTGCTCCCTTGCGCTCTGATCTTTCTCAGCGCATCTGCTCAAGTCATCTGCTCTTCCTCTCCTTCGCTCTGAGCAATTCGCTATCTTCTCCCCGGGGTGCTGTCCCTAAAATACACAATCACAGTGTGGGTGGAACGCCCCTTCGACGCCCACCACGGACTTTCCCCCATGATGTCATTTTCTGGCTCTTTCCATGGCTTCGTCTCTTCGCGTCGTCCGTTAAGTTGACCTTTCTCCTTAGACGCCATCTTCGTCTTCTTGCTGGTGACTTCATTTGACTTTACCTTTGACACTTTCGGAGCAAAATCTATCACCTTATCAGAACTTTACTCTTTACGACTATATATGTAACCTTTCTTGGTCCTGTGAATGGTCATTTCAAAACAAGACTCAAATTCCAAGCGTCTCCTCTCATGTTTAGGCAATAAACTTCGTCCAGCATTGTCACCTTAAATCTAACAAGAACTAGACTCTTTGGCTCTCACGTTCACATCAAGGCTATTCACGACTCCTGTGAGCCCACTAAATTACCAACAGCGGACTACACTCCTGCGAACCCTTGGTCAGTCAGGTTAAAATCACAAATGACCTAAACTCTACAAAACTTCTTCTACACAGTATAACCTTTAACACACATTTATATATGATCGTATTTAGCAAAACCCTTGCTTATAAGTGAATACATTTTACATAGAATACAAATTACGTAGAATATAATTTTATATTCTCATTTGTTACATCGTTATATATGATCTCTGCACATTTCTCCATGTTACATTTCTCGCCGTTTCTGCATTTAAAGTTACACACGTACATGAATTCTACTTTGCACGTTCTTCAGTTTGTGAGCATTTCTACACATTTCTACATTAGCCCACTACGTATACGGGCCTTCTAAATCCAATGCATTTTCAAGAGTAAATACAGTTACATTTCCTATATTACTTTGGTTACGTCTGTTAACTTTATGCTATAAGCGTCAACTTCACGTTCAATATACATTTCGGGCCCGATTCACAGAATGAACTTACTACTTTTGGCATTCACAGAATGCACTTACTACTTTTGGTATTCACAGAATGAACTTACTCATTTCGGTATTCACAGAAGTTAGGACTACTAACTTTAGGACTCCTAAATGCCTTCTGTGAATACCAAAAGTCTTAAAATTAGGATTTTTCTCAATTTAGTAGTAGTAAAGTTAGGACTACTAACTTTAGGACGCCTAAATGCCTTCTGTGAATACCGAAAGTCTTAAAATTAGGATTTTTCTAAATTTAGTAGTAGTAAAGTTAGGACTACTAACTTTAGGACGCCTAAATGCCTTCTGTTAATACCGAAAGTCTTAAAATTAGGGTTTTTCTCAATTTAGTAGTAGTAAAGTTAGGACTCCTAACTTTAGGACTCCTAAATGCCTTCTGTGATTACCGAAAGTCTTAAAATTAGGATTTTTCTCAATTTAGTAGTAGTAAAGTTAGGACTCCTAACTTTAGGACTCCTAAATGCCTTCTGTGATTACCGAAAGTCTTAAAATTAGGATTTTTCTCAATTTAGTAGTAGTAAAGTTAGGACTCCTAACTTTACTACTACTAAATTGAGAAAAATCCCAATTTTAAGACTTTTGGTATTCACAGAAGGCATTTAGGCGTCCTAAAGTTAGTAGTCCTAACTTTACTACTACTAAATTGAGAAAAATCCTAATTTTAAGACTTTCGGTATTCACAGAAGGCATTTAGGCGTCCTAAAGTTAGTAGTCCTAACTTTACTACTACTAAATTGAGAAAATCCTAATTTTAAGACTTTCGGTATTCACAGAAGGCATTTAGGCGTCCTAAAGTTAGTAGTCCTAACTTTACTACTACTAAATTGAGAAAAATCCTAATTTTAAGACTTTCGGTATTCACAGAAGGCATTTAGGAGTCCTAAAGTTAGTAGTCCTAACTTCTGTGAATACCGAAATGAGTAAGTTCATTCTGTGAATACCAAAAGTAGTAAGTGCATTCTGTGAATGCCAAAAGTAGTAAGTTCATTCTGTGAATCGGGCCCGCAATTCCTACGTTTATACGATATGCTTGTAAATATGACTCGGATATACGTTTTATTCAAATTGCGCACTCTCAGCACTAGGCTGTTCAACAACACAGCAAAGTGGCTAGAGCATCTGACTTTAACGCTGGTGAACCCAATTCGAGTCTCGACATGCTGTGATTCTGGACAAATCACTTAATCTCCATGTACCTAAAAATGAACGTGTCCATCTGTAATGCAACTGTAATGCAACTGGTGCTCACCTAATGCGCTCTGATACCTTCTGGTCGAATTAGCGCTATATAAAACAGCAAAAAATAAAAAGGAGCCCTTAGGGTTTTTCCATGGGGAAAATGCATTGTTTATCAACATTGCGATGGGCAAACAAAACGATCCCTGTGCCAACTAAATTCCACCCACGCAGACAGGTCCAGGCTGTAACAGACTGTAATGCCAAGAGGGGCGGAGGGGCCATAACCTGCTGTGCAGGAGGAAACTGTGATGGCCAACAAAAGCAATCACTTAGGGAAAACGACTCAACTGAAACAAGCACCAGAAGGAGGGACAATTGAGGGGAATGGACCAATAGAAAGCCATCCTATCAGAATAGCACATGAAAGAACCAATGGCAATTGTTGGCTGTGACAAAAGCCAACAGAAGTGATACACCAGGTCTTGCAAACAGCTCAAGTGCTGTCGAGGCTCGAACTACAAACCGGAGAGGATGTGGCCTTAGGTTAGCAGCTGCTGACTTTGAAACTCAGGAACTAGTTTGGAGTCTCAGCATCCTTTTACCAACCCATGATTAAAGGCTAATATGGATACTACATCAAAATGTGTTAAGCACAAGTTAATTTATGTTTTCCAGGCAGGCAGAATGCATGTTTTTCATTTTCTCACATCATTGTAGGTGTATTGTGATCCCCACAGCCTGGCTGCTGGTGCCCCCATGCCACACCTGGGCATTTATTCAAATGAAATTCAGGCTGCTGCACATTGAACATCAAACCTTTTCCAAAGGATAGGGCATGTTGTTTTCAGAGACCCTCACTGACTTGACCCCTTCGGTGTATGTACACTTCAGAATGGTCTTGGCTGTGACCATGACATGCCTGCCATGTCTGCACATGAAGGCAAGGATCTTGACCTCCTGTGCAGCATAGTTTACCGCCCTGCCCACCTTGGGTGCTGTCTGCTGATTTTGTTTATGGCCTGACAAATGGCTTACAGCCTACATATCCTGGTTTGATGAAAGCATGGTCATCAATGCAAGCAATACAAACCTAGCGATTTGTCAGGCCTTAAACAAAAAAACAGGACGATAACAGATTTGAGAGTATTGCACCAAGGCCAGACTGTCCTTACTGGGCATTAAATGTTCCCTCCTTTCAGGCAACATAACAATAAAGGGGCCAAGATAATTCTGGTGATTATTGTACCTGCTGTAGAGAGATTGACTGTTGTCTAGTGGCAGCTTTGACTCATCTAAGGTAGCACAAAGGATTAATATGCCTGCTGCAAAGATCATGTACTACAGTTCTATGCAGATCACAGAACAACATTTTATGTGCATTTCTTTTTGTTTTTTTTAGCTTTTGTCACAGAGATCCTTTTGTTTCTGTGCATTCCATAAGGTACAATTGAAATCTAGGTTAGAAATGTATTTTTACCCAGTTTTTCATTATCCTCATTCTGCTAAAAAAGGTTTGTTTGGGTAGAAAGACGTTCTTAATAGTAAAGACAACCATAGTCATGGTGTTACATTCTGAATCCTGAGTTTGGGCTTCTTCAGACCAAGCACTCTTAAAAAATGCCTACCAATATGGATGACATCTGACTACTACACCTTGCAGTCCCTTTTGTCTCATGTAACAATTTCTATACAGTGATTTGTACAGATGTGATTCATTGACTCAGTGTGTGTGGTGTAAAGTGGTCCAACACCTGTGCTGGTAAGAGAGGCACTATAAAACAAACGGGCCCACCCAGAGACACCTAATGTGTCCCAGGTGTGCTGCGACGTCTGATTATAGCGGAGCTGGTATATTACTGAGAGTGCAGTGTGAGGTGTACGGTGAAGTGAGAGTTAAAACGGCTCGGCGAGGGTCCTAGTACCTGAGGGTAAATAACATTTTAATAACTGGGCCCCCGTCAGCGGTTAAAATAAGGCTAGGGATGTTTAAGGGAGGCGAGTTACTACCCCCTACATCCATCAGTTGGTCGACATGGAGGATGGTTCGTATTCTATTTAGCTTTTTCTCGGTTAAGTTCTCCCAATCAGTGGTCTGGGTTATGGTCATTGGTATTCAATTTATCCAGCACGTCCTTGACACCGAAAGAACAAGCTGTCCTGGAAAAAGGCCTCTGTTTCGCCCCAACATCAAGACTTGACAAATTCAAGTTACACGTAGAACTGGCTGACTTCTTCAGAAAGCTTAAACTCAAGGCCTTTTTTGAGTAGTCGACAATAGACGGCCAACCTGTCAATTAGAACCCAAATGTCACAGGCCTTAGAACTAAATCAACCTTCAACCCGCCACCATCCACGGTGCCCCCTGAGATCAGCACTTTTGAGTTGGCAGTATACAACGACGTTGAAAATCATAGCCCTACCAATCATTTCAACAACCTATCCAAAGTTGAAAGAGACATCATTCAACGCCTCAAGAACAACCCTTCAATCATTATCAAACCAGCTGACTAAGGGGGAGGCTTTGTCCTTCTTGACAAAAAAGATTATGACACAAAATGCCGCAAACTACTAAGCAACACCAGAAATTACAAGAGATTGGAACAAGATCCCACTGAAACTCTTCAAAAAACTATCCAGACACTAATAAAGAATGCCTGCGATGCTGAACATATTTCCAAGCAAGAAGCAGAGTACCTCTGCCCCCAGAACGTTAAAATACCATACTTCTACACTGTACCCAAGGTACACAAAGGCAAGATCCCCCCCACCAGGCAGACCCATAGTGTCTGGTATCAATTCGCTCCTAGAGCCCCTGTCACGCTACTGCGACTTCTTTCTCAATTGGCTAGTGCAACAGACGCCCAGCTATTTTAAGGACACCAAACACGTATTACAAGTGATCAACAACATGGAGTTCAACACTGAGACCCAACTCCTGGTAGGGCTGGATATTGAGAGCCTCTATCCCAGCCTACCCCAAGAAGCCACAATAAAAGTGCTCAGGGACATCCTCAGAGAGTCGCCATGGCCCTACCACACCCCTAGAGAATTAATCCTTCAATGCGCCACATTGGCACTAAAAGAAAAATATTTTGACTATGAAGGAACCCTCTACCTCCAGACCAATGGAACATCCATGGGTAGCGTTTTTGCCCCAAGCGTAGCAGGTCTTTACGTCCACCAATTTGAACGCATGCACATTGCTGACAGCGCAAACCCCTATGCCAACCACATCCTCATATGGCGCCATTATATTGACGACATCCTTGTGATATGGGAGGGTCCACAAACTACCCTGGATCAATTCCTCATCTGGCTCAACGACAGGGACCCATACTTAAAGTACACCAGCACTATCAGTGCTAACCAACTTGCCTTTCTGGACCTAAATATAACTGTCAAAGATGGCAGACTCACCATGACAACCTACTACAGACCCACGGCCAGAAACTCTTTACTCCACTTCACCAGCTTCCACCCACGCCCACTAATGGAGAACCTTCTCTTTGGGCAGTTCTCACGTATACGCAGGAATTGCAGTGACATAGCAGAGTATAAAAAACAGTCTGCTGAACTATCTAAAAAACTGGAGGCCCGGGGCTACCCACCAGCCATCATCTCCAAAACCAGGAAGAGGGCCAGGAACCAGAATAGAGAGGCCCTCCTTGAAACGATACCTAAAGAAGAGCAGGAACAACCTATCACCTGCGTCACGACGTATAACACTCCAATGAGATAGGCAAACTCATCAAGAAGAATTGGAAAATCTTGAATTCTGGCGAGAGGCAGTGGGACACACCACGTTTTGCTTACAAGAGAAGCATTAACTTGAAGGACCAACTAGTTAACACCCGTCCAAGAACGCAGAACACACAAGAACCGAACACCATTTTGAACGCAAGGGGCCTCCCAAAAGTAACTGGACACTACCCTTGCAACGATTTCAGTGTGTGTCACTTGACCACCCACACCCACACCAAAAATCTAACCCTAGAACCCAACAAAGTGTGGACACAACAGAGCCACGCCAACTGCAATTCTCGGAATGTGATCTACTGCCTCACCTGCTCCTGTGGACTCCGCTATATCGGTATGACCACACGTAAAATTCGCACTAGGGTCATTGGGCACAGAAGCACCGTTAGTTGCAAGAAAAACATCAGTAAATTAACCAACCACTTCATCACCCATGGCAACACTCCCAATGACTTCACATGGAGAGAAGACTAATGAGCAATGAACAACGCTGGATCTATAGCCTTTCCTCACATATTAATGGCCTGAACGATGCAATACCCTGGAACTCAGTCACATGATGATGTCACACTCCACACGGAGGCCTTTACTAGTACCCATTCTACCCAGTTTACCTATGATCCCCAAATCATAGCGGGTTGTGACACGTTGCCACAGCCATCCATAGTCTCCCGCCCCTGCGGCACCTTGTGTTAATCGTATGCATTTAATCCATATTGATCACTATCCCGCACTATTATTAATGGCATCCTGTATTTTACTAAAAGGTCCTCCCTGTCCAACACGGCACATGCTTTACCGTGTCAGACCCGCACCTTCATATGAGCTTAACATCAGTGCCCATGTGTATTACTCAAACGTATGCATCTATCTATACTAACCCCTTGTTATTCCAAGCCAGCATGGCATGTTACGTATTACTAAAAAGCCGTACGGCATGTTGCGTATTACTAATAGGTCATCCTAATTCAAACACAGCATATGCTCTACTGTGGTAGACCCGAACCGGCATGTGCGCTTAACACTTGTGCACTGGCTTTTAACTCAAAGGGTTCCTCCTGTCTAACTCGGCACATGCTTTACCGGGTTAGACCTACACCCCCACATGCGCTAGAAGCAAGTGGTTCTCCTTCGCCCATGCGCAATAATACCCTGACACGCGCATGCACTAAAAAATAGCCTCTATCCACCGCCCATGAGCAGACAGCTAGGGACACACCCTGGGCAGTCTTTCTACTCTTACTCCCCACTACAGGTTCCGATAATTTATCCAATTAGCAAGCATATAAAACTAAACAAGAAACTCAAGCTCTTTCTACCGGAGTACGAGGACGGTGCAACAGGTACAAGGCAGGCTCTGACCAGAAAAGTTGTGAGTATGACAACCTCCAAGCAACAACCTTTGGGTAAGCGCTGTTTCCCTCCTTACAGTTCTCTAACTCCCAGTGGCCACCATTATTTTTCTACAGGGTCAACCCCTTATCGCTTCACTCCTGGAAGCACAGGCTGCAAAATTCAAGCGTAAGAATGATTACTTATGCCCTATCACATTTTGTACCTCATGCATATGTGTGATACTCGTGTTTTAGCGACACCACCCCTACTGTTTGCGATTCTCACTATAATGGTACCACCAGTGCCATTACACCTTTGCCGACTGTAGCCTACCCACTGAGCACTGTAGTTTCAGCATTTTATGTTTATGACTATGTGGCGAAGACGCCAATTTGACTCTCCTTTCTTACATGTTTTGTCTATGTCTTTAATGTTGTCGGTACAGGCATCTATGAGAAAGGAATCCCCTCTCACACTTAGAGAAACACCTTAGTGAGTGTAACACATAGCCTGGAATACACTCCTTTTTAACCTGCACTACACCATATTAAAAGGTCCTGAGGAAAGCCAGATTTAATTTAAGGCACTGGCTGAAACATGTCCACCAACTGATGGATGTAGGGGGTAGTAACTCGCCTCCCTTAAACATCCCTAGCCTTATTTTAACCGCTGACTGGGGCCCAGTTATTAACATTTAATTTACCCTCGGGTACTGGGACCCTCGCCAAGCAGTTTTAACTCTCACTTCACCTTACAGCTCACACTGCACTCTCAGTAATATACCACCTCCGCTGTAATCAGGCGTCGCAGCACACCCGGGACACATTAGGTGTCACTGGGTGGGCCCGATGAGGAAGCATGCCACCAACTAGGCTGGTGGATGAGGGCTTCATGAACTCACCAACGAGGTGCCCATGACAAATCTAATCAGAGTCCTAACATATTGGTCATATTTAAGCTGGTTTCTCTTGATAACACATATAACCACGGGGACTCGGACTAGCTTTCTAGTCCTCTCTCTCTCTCTTGATATGCGCACTATAAAACAAATGCAATAAATTTGACAGAGGGGCTAAGAGAGATGAGAGGCACTGTTGAAGAGTGATGGTGAGGCAGTTATTGAAGAACCCCAGTAAATAGTGCTGCATCCTGGTGCACAGTAAGGTCATTATTTACTATGCTTTAAAAACAAATACAATTGAAAAAATTAAAAATGTGTTGTAGAATACGCTGGTTTTGTCATTTTTGTCCACATTTTCTTGGAGGGGGGCAGGGAGAACACTCCCAAGCCACTTTGCAGTGGTCAGGTTCGCTCACTACGCACCCTATGGGGACTGGTCTGACAACATTTGCCAGTGTTGCTTTGGGTATTTCAGTTCTCACTTCGGCCGTAGATGGCATCATTGCAAGATTGTTGCACACTTCATCACATTCCAAAATCCTCTCATTTTAATAGTGGCACTTCCACCAATGTCTACCATTGATTTGCTAACACTAAAAATAGGGATCCTACTTCTTCAAAGGAATCCCTTTTTGCCTAAAATGATTTTCACAGGCACTAACAAATCACAATAGCTTGTATTTCCTCAGTAGATTTAATTTCTGAAAGTATCTTAATAATTAAAGAAATCTGTGACATAGTCAGCATTGTTATCTCAAAGTGTGTTATGAAGATCTGTGGTTATACTTAATAAGCAGCTACCTACATCATTTCACAATTGCTCTATTACCCTTCCTGCTTTCGCATATTTGCTTGAAAATGCATAATTTGCCCATTATTTTTTCAAAATTTTCTTGTGGGAGAAATCCCCCAAACCGCCCTCATGCTTGTCTGGCTAACTCACACGCAACAGTGCCCTCACCCGCAACTTTTACACCCCAGTACTTTCAAATGTCACCAGCAGTTACTGGCTAGCTCACAGTGCCAGCATTATCCCCCTAAACTTAGACAGGTAGCGAACAGTTCTGGCAACAACTGAACGAACAGGACAACCCTGTATCCTCTGGAACTGTGGTGACAGACCTTGAACTGTTCGTTCAGTCATGTGTACTCTCTTTAGCCCAGAGAAATATACAAAGACTACACAAAAGTATGTTTTTCAATATTTATTGAAATGTAATGATTCTTGTATAGAAAATATGTGTTGAAATGATTAATAGACAGAAGCAGGCAAAAGTTATAATGAGTGACAAAACAGTGAACAAAATGAAGAGTTCCGCCATCTTGCTGAGACAACTTATATATACATACGTATACAGGATTATAAGAATCTAGTGTAATGCTATGATGCACACCCTAACCTACGTGTCTAGGGTGTGAATGTATGGTCTGCCAAGAATCCCCCTTCTGTATAATGTAACCGCTCTACCTGGTGGGTAAGAATAAAGGACCCAGTCTTGGTCATGAACTGGACACCACTCACAGAGATATCAGTCAGATGCTTGGTGAAAGCTACAGCTTGCAGGGAACTCTCAAAGTCAGCAGATGTGTCTCCTCTGATGGTATTTGGAAACAAAAGGGTAAATATAGAAAAGGGCGAAATTGTGCTCAGGCCGTATGGACGTAATAACAAACACATTGGTATCACACTTGTGAGGGCCTTGCACATGATTTCAAGGAAGTCTGATAGTGTTTTCACAAAGTTCTTTGTGTCAGCAAGGTTGGTGTTTCTTAGAAATTAACCAAAATGTCACAAATGCATATGTGAGGCAAAACTCAATGTGACAAAGGGAAGGCAACTTTAGGAAAAGACCATGTACATGTAAAATGGTACTACTTCCTGCCAAGCCTAACTTGGGCACATGCTACTCACTCATTGTACATAGGTCGGCTAAGAAGCTATCTAAAGCAAACTAATCCAACCTTTGAAAAATACATCAACATATTATTAAATAAAAATGCTTAAAGTGTGTATGATAAAATTGCTTTTCAAAACTAAATCAGGCATTTATGCTGTTTGGATGCCCAAACCATAAAGAATGCCAATAGCTAATAAAAATATAAAAGCAATAACATGTAAGCCAATTTAAAAGTAATTTAGTAGTTAAAAAAGAGGCTGTAGAAAAAGTTTCCACCACACGGAGAGCAAGATGATTACATGTTATGAGTGGTAAATGTAATGAGTAATCTGAAAGTCAGACAATCATGGCTGACAGAGACCTTTTCAAATAGCAAGATAGGCTCACCACATACACATTACATGCCCTGTGCAAGGAAAAGTCCCAGCATAATAGGGACCCACTTAAAGCATTCTTGCAGTGTGAGCCACTGAAAGAAGACTTCCGTATCCTTATTTCGGCACTGGAATGAGAGAGGAGGTTCCCATTGTATTGCAGAGCATTCTGGGACAAAATTGTCCATTCAGGAAAAAGAAGAACACATTTATTAAACCAATCAAAAGAAATAGGAAAATAATGACATTGTAATCCAAAGGTGTAACCATGGAAAAACATGGTATTTTCTTTTCAGCCACCAAAAGAAAGAAGATATGTACATTTAGTTTGAAAGGCAGAGGTGGTGATGGCAGTGGAAGCACTAATGCATTGGAGGAGAATTCATCAAAGTCAATGAAGTATCCAGACGTCAATCGGTCTGTTTTGGGCAGCTCAGCAGACGAGTTCGAATTAGATGAAGACTTGATCTGTGGTACATTAACTTAGACCTTGCTCTTCCGAGGATTCTGAATTGAATTCTATGTTGAAATAGGTAAAAGGAATACTTCATTATGTTTATAATTGTCTATTGTTGAGGAGAGCAGGCTTAATTTGTAATTAAAGCTTCCATCTGACCTCCTGTGTGGCAGTGAGAGGAGATTGGTATCCACCCAGGAGTCCACATGGCTTACTGTTTAGAATCAGCCATAATATTTTGGTTTGATCAGGTCAATAGAGGCACACCTTTTGTTCGGCATCCTGTATGGGGTAGGGGAAGTTCAGTTCATGTACCTTCAACATCCAGGATAGGTACAGGCACTCTTTAAGATGGTCCAAACTGTTTGTTGTCCACAATATTTTCTCATACCGGATCCCTGATCTTAGGGATCCAGCTGGTACTTGCAGGAACAACCTTCACTTCTCCAGTGGTGGTGCCTTTTTATTTGGACATTGCTTTGTTCATCCCGTAAATCATAACATTTCTGTTAAAACGGCCAAACGTTCATTGATGTCAAACGGTATTTCTGCTTCCAATTGCTGGCTTTATCGTGGTCTAGGACCCACATTTTAACGCCAAACAGGATCTCCTAAGAAGTACGACCACCAACGTATTTACTTGATATATTGTTCAAAGCCCTCAGGACCCCATGTAGGTGATGGACACAACTGCTACCGCAGCCAAATATTCTTGCTGCTAAAGACTGCTTTAGGTCCCAGTTTTTCCTATTGACAACCATGTTTCCCTCGGAATGATATAGAGGCAAGAAATGCAGGGTCACACCCAAAGTTCCAATGGCCTCTGTAAGCCTGAGAGCTAAACACCATACCCTGATCAGTATGTAGTGGGCCAACTGTGTATGTCCCAATCAAGATTAGAAGATCATGTATAACAGTTACTGCATAAGCAAATCCCAGTGATCTTACCACAGGAATCGAGAGCAGGAATCCACTGCCACCAAGATGTACTTGTAAGCCCTGTCTGATGATGGGGGCCACCATGGTCCAATTGAACATAAGCCAGAGGCATGCTTGAAATCAAAAGGGGTGTCTGGCGTTTGATGCAACACTGTGGAACCCTTCAAATGCTGAAAAATATCATGTCGACGCGTTTGGATGGTTCTATTGGTGTCCCATCCTTTTCAAGAAAAATAATATAAGTATATCTTATTGGCAGTGTATAGTTGCCAGTGGTAGAAGGACCACTCAGAGCTTTGTTATCGGATGAATCTAAGCAGGATCAGATGGAAGGCACGAGTAGAGACCATAATTTTGGAGTTTCTGTCTACATATTAAGAAAACTGAAACTCCAGTTTAAAAGAGAATATCTGAATTTGAATGCACTTGGAGATCTCTAGAATTACGAAACGTCATATGACGGTTGAAAAAGGAACTTCATTGAGCTAAAGGCAGTACCTAAAGGCTACATTACCTAAATCCATCAGATTTTCTGGACCATGGGCACATAATATGCCAGGCTGAACAAGTGATTATATGCATCAGTAATTAAGGATTGAGACCAAAGGCAACCATACAGTGCCAATAAGAGAGACTTATAACATTTGCCTTGAAAAAGATGGGACACCAAAAGAAACATTGAAATGCGTTGACGCTTCATCTACATAATCCGTGGTAGTAACTAATTCTGTAAATATGGAAAAATAGACTATATCCAGGCTTAGTCACATAATTGCTCAGAACGGATACGTTACTTTGATGACAAAATATATCCTCTTTTATTTTCTCTTTCTGTTAACGTAATATCTTTGTGTATTAATAAAACTATATGAATTTCAGGTTTTTGTACAGTAAAAATTATTTCAACTGTATAAGGATTTGAGACTGAATGTTATTGCAATTGTTTTTAATTGTTTCTATAATATTGTTGTGATATCTGTGACTTTTTTAAAATAAAAGAATATATTTTAGCGATACAACAAAAACTGTTGTATGTGAAACTAGTTTATATAAATCACATGGACTTCTAATTTCTATATTTTTTGGGAACTTGTGATTTTATTTCAAACCAAGTGGTTCTATACTCTTCTACCAAGGGATACATTGTTTCTACCTGTCAGTAGTACCCTATTCCCCTGGTTTGGCATAAGGAGCCCCTCTCTCTTTCTATCATATTGCCTGTACTAGAGCCTTAAGTTCTGCCAGCTGTGCTGTGCAATCACTTAGCGATTGTGTGCAGCTTTTTTTGGATGGAAGGTTCCATTGTGCATACGGTCTTTTATGACTGGCCTGCAGCTCAATATTGTTCTTTGGTCCATACAACAGGCTAAGCAGACAATCAGTGTAAATCATATCGTCATAGCATTCTAGTGGCAAGATTTCTTTAGGCAGAGGGTATTCTTGCTTGGACTAGAGGAATGCTTATTTCTGTAAAGTATGGTCAAATCTGTAATCTATATCTGTAGCAGCAAGGGAGTTTTCCCATTATATCTGTCTTGGATGTAATGTTTTAGCTTTCGGAACACTTGCTCTGGTAACCACCTCTAAGTTCGCTACTGGGGTCACAACAATAATATGTTTCCCTTAAGCCAGGACACACTCACTCACTACAGCAATCTGCATTGCTGTCAGTATGTTTTCAGTGGGTGCAAAAAGCCTTCCCGCATTGGTATAGAGATGCGCTTTATAGACAATCAGTATTGTGTCACCTAAATTGAACGTGACATTTGTGTACTCTGACGCACCCGTTATTACACGGATAAGCAGGTTTGTTGTGTTTACACGTGTGGTCAAATGTTTGGAAGTTATCATGTCAGCTTGATCGAATGTAAGATTCCTGTGTGTTCTTTGGTCCAATATGTGCTTGAAGAGTCTGGATGAATAAGGTTGTAGAACCGTTTACCAAGAATGCATGTTCTACCAAAATGTATAAATCCTAAAATGGACTGTAATCTTTTCAGAGTCGTCAGAGTTTGGATCAATGCACGTTTTTCGTCAAAATAAATTGCCAGGCAAATGTCCCCACTTTGCAGCTCGTATAGCAAAAACAGGACACTAAGGTGGGCAATATTTGTTTTTTTTTACTGAATCTATGGCCCATATGAGCAAACCCCAAAATTATGTGGTCCACTCTGGTAAGTGTTCCTTTAGGTCATCGTCTGTTAAGTATATGTCCTCGACATATGACGATGCCTGGTCATCAAAGTTTTCAAGTACTTCTGTGACCCTGGCTGCAAACAGCCAGGGCTATTCCTATATCATTGTGGTAAATTACAAACTTATTTTTGACAACCTAGCAACTAGAAGGCTGTCAAATATCTGCTTCCAGGTGGAATATTTTGGCAGAAAAAAACATTCAAGATATCTAGTGTTGTTTTATATTTTTTGCACACATTGTTATTTATTAGTGCTGTACTGTGTGCACCTTGTACTGCAAATGTGCAAGTTGCTGTATTCAACTGTCTGTAATTTAATACTAGATGATATGATGATCTGGTTTCATTACTGGAAACAAAGGATTATTTATTGAAAAGGTGCAACTTTGAATCACACCTTGATATTCACGATGTTTTTTGGATTTCTTTAACTTGTTATTTTGCTTAATTTTGCTACTGGGTAATGTTTTTGACCTTGTGGCATTGTCCTCAATGGTATATTATGATAAGATGAACCTTCATCCTCCCCACATGGTTGTGGTTTAAAGCAGGAGGGAGTGCTGAAGCCCACTCCCGGGCATATGAGTGTTAAGTTGACTCTGAAACTAGTGTGGAGAAGGATGGTAAAATCACTGTTTCCCCCTTTGGACAATCCATTATCAAGTCAGATTGTCAAATGTTTTCAGCCAGTAAAATGCCATCACCTTGAGTGAGTTCCTCCAAGAAGAGGACATTTATAAATCTGGGCACGACCTATTCCAACAGTAGTTGGACTTCTTATAAACTATGTGGTACACTTACCCTATTGTCTGTTGTTTCCACAGTGAAATAATCACTCAGCGCTCCTCCCACCAGATAATCCATCAGTTTCTGATGAACTATTGAGACTTTGCTATGGTGTCCAGCATCATTAAAGCCCATTTCCCGTTCAGAAGCGGACTCCTCAAAATACAAGGCTTGCCTGACCTTTAGTCTGGCTACCTTCTTCTACTTAAATTGAGGTTTTGATATTTTAGTCTTGTCTTTACGTTTTATTATGTATTCCGATGAGTGTTATGAATCCTTTTTGATTTGATATGCTCTTCTGTTCTGTGCTCTGACCATCTTCCTTTCTCTGAATATTTAGTGAAAGAATCCTGAAAGGAATGGGAGGAGCGCATATGAGTTTAACATTTTCACTGTTTTAGGTTGATTCTTTGTAGGAGACCCACCCTGTGATTTTGTATTTCCCTTATTTTTATTATTGTCCCACTTCTTTTTCATTGTAGAGCCGGGTGCTTGCTTAAAGCTAGAATTACTCTTCAATTGTGGTTTTCTTGGTCTGGCTCCCAAATTATCTCTACCCTGAGTAGCATAGGTTTCTTCAATAATTTTAGGTATTTGCGGTCTTGCTAAGCAGGTGTCAAATCCCTTTGACATTGGCATCTAGCTAATGCTGCTGCTTCCCCTTTAACGTTACTCAACATTTTGAGGGATACTTCGGCAAAATTACCCATCTGTTTCATCTCTATGCCCAGGGCAGATGCCGCCACATTCTCATTCTGTACCTGTTTTAATACCTCAGGTAGAACCACCAACGAAGGGGTACTATGTGTTCTGGTATATACTGTAATGAAGACTATACCCCAAGTGGCACAATACTTTACCACGGAAGCCATCCCCATTGGCAAGCAAATTGTTAGTATCCTGTGTTTTTCCTACTTTCCTGTATGGGGAACATTGTCTAAAGCTGGTTTGTTTTTTGTGTGATCCAAAATTGAATTTCTTCCCTTTTGGTGGGAACTTTTCCCTTTATTGCATTCAGAATTTGAGGACTAATGCCTGGTGCAGTTAATTGTGGTGCTACCACTTGAACAGCCCGCCCAGGAGCAAGCGTTAATGTTTGCATTACGAATTGTGTAATACTTCTGTGTATTATCAATAGATTATTATATAATTCCCGCAGCTGGCCTGCGGTCAAATCATCAATACAGTCTCACATCTTGCATACTATGGGGAGGGTGCTCTTAAACCAATTAACAAGTTCTTGGTAGGTTAGAGGGATTTCTATCTCCTCATAAGGAGTGTATTCTTCTTGCATTTCATCTACTTTAAATTTGTGTAGCATCATATGCAGCGGGTAATTTAACCCAGGAGTAAAACACCTCTGTTCTAAATTCCTTGTGTAGGTTACATCCCCACCTTCTAGTGTGAAGCCAAGTGGATGTCGTTTTTGAGTGATTGCGTGTCTGCAGTCCTCTGAAATATTTAGAGCCATGTTATGTAAGAAATCGGGGGCGTGGCTTGGATGCCGAGGAGGTAGGCAGCGTGATCCCGGAGCTCCGCGCCCGATCCCGAATATCATCCTGATTATCCGTGCGGATTCCAGTAAAACTGGGATAATCCATAATCTGAAGTCATCGCGGAAGCTACGGCGTTCAGAGTGGACGACCTGGAGCTGTTCCTTGTCCTGAAATTTGACTTTGAAGACCAGCACCGGGTGTGATGCCGTCGATCTAAGATGGCGCCCTGAGGCCTGGACAAAGCAACGACGGGGGTACGAGGCCTGATTCTCCTGCTGATCTATTACTGGCAGTGCTTACTAAACTGGAGGGCCCCTCTTGACCTTCTCGGCGGGCACGGGTGATCTTTCCTCACGCTGGTGCGAGCTGCTGGGAAACTGTAAATGTAAATGTATAGGCATTTATATAGCGCACTACTTACCCGTAGGGTCCCAAGGCGCTTCGACCGCTGCGAAACCCTTCCTGGCTTCCCTGAGAGATGGTCCCTTAATGGGTATCTCCAGGGTGAGACCAGGCATCCCCGGCGGTCTGGTGGGGCCGTTAGTGAGGATGAGGCAAGCTAATGCCCAGAGTTGCCGAGTGTGATCGCTGATCAGAGTGGGCACCGAGGCGAGAGATTTATCGAGTCCGCTGACCCTGGTCTAGAAACCTGCCGCGCCGGGAATCGAACCCTGGTCCCGGGCTGTCCTCTGCTCTGGAGTCTGCCGCCTCTAACCGGTGAGCCACACTACGTCAGCCAAACGCGACCACAATTACGTTCGCCGACAAAGTCCTAAAATGGCGGCGGCTTTGTGACGACGGTCCCGATTATCCGAGCACAATCTGGCACCTTGAGGCTCAGCGGCAGCAGTGGACCCCCGGGAACTGAACCATCTAGTGCGATCGGAGCAGAGTCCAATGCCCTGAGGACATCCTAGGTCCCTGATCCTATTGCCCGGGGAGTTATCCAGTGGCGGAGCTCTGCAGCGCAGAGACAGTGAGGGGGACAAAGGGACCCTAGGGGCCGCTAACAGCTGCAGCCAAGATGGTGAAACCTAAAGGGAAGGGGGACGGAGCGACTGACACAGAGGCGGCGGATGGAGCGGATCGCGACCAGTCTGCTCTCCAGCGCATGCAGGATTGTATACTGGAGGCCATCGCAACCACGAAAGATGCCCTGCAGCAGGACATCGCCCAGGTGGCGACGGGCTTGGGTCTCCTGAAAGCGGATCATGATAAACTTAAGGACAGAGTCAAGTCTATGGAGATCACTGTTCAGGAATTGGCCTCAGACCACGCAGCTGTGAAAGCGCAGATGGCGGATGCGCTAGATAGGCTGAAGGTGTTGGAGAGGAGGGCCGAGGATGCGGAAAACAGGAGTAGGCGCAATAATGTTCGCCTCGTGGGCCTACCGGAAAAAATTGAGGGCGACGATATGGTGGGCTACCTCAACAATTGGCTACGCACTGAGGTGGAACCAGAAGGACTATCTCCTTTCTTCTCCCTGGAACGGGCCCACAGGGTTCCGGCTCGACCTCCGGCCCCGGGCCTGCCGCCTCGCCCGGTGGTGTTCAAGTTGCTCCATTACAGGGACCGGGACTGGCTACTACAGAGGGCGAGAGAAGCGGGACCCTTTCAAGTTGATAACAACAGAGTCACCATGTTCCCGGACTACACTTTTGAGACCCAAAGACTCAGGGCCAACTTCTTGTCCCTCAAGCGTGAGCTCCATGGAGAGGGCATAAAATACTCCCTGCTCTTCCCAGCGAAGCTGAGCGTTGTGGTGGACGGCAAGTCGCTTTTTTTCACGCCCTCGGCGGATGCTTGGGCCTGGTGGGACACCTATAAAGCCGGAACGGACGGAGCTAAGGCCAGGGCGGAGGAGGCTAGAGAGACACAGCCGATCAGGAAGTCGCAACGGATTCGTAAAAATCGCCGGAGAACTGGAAAGCCATTCGTGTCACAGCCAGAGTCAGAGAGGAAGGCGGCCCTACAGGCGGTTGTGGACCTATCTAGCACGACTAGAAGCCAGTCCGGGAAGGGCACGGACTCTGATAAGCAGGGCACGGGGTCGGAGACGGGGCTCTCGGAATTTGGTGGAGCCAAAGGCCCTATAGTGACACCGCAGACATCTGGGGAGATAGTCGAGGCATGAACCGCTGGACTGGAGGAGCGGCCTACTGGTCAGACACTGGGGCGCTGTGCCCGTGAGCGCAGTTTACTGTTGTATGGGATTTCGTGAGTCTATCATGGGGGGATCATGGGGCGGGAAAGGCGGGATTGATTTGCTTTAACGAACTCTCTCGACATCGGTCCGCGCCCTACTGGCCCTTACGGTCATCGCAGTGGAGACTGCGAATAATAGTGCCTTCCTTTGAGGGGATAGTTGGTTGTGATAGTTTGGATGGGTTTGCTTCCAATTGCGGGGGGGCCTGTCCTGGGGGGGTGGGAACCGAGAGTAGTTGGGGACGCTCAGGTTGTTTTTGGGGGGTTGGGGGGTTCGCTTGTTTGGAGTGGGAGGGGGGGCAGCTCGTTGTTGGCAAAAGCGCATGGTCGATGGCTTTTATTGTTCTGTCTGTATGTGCAAGAGGACATGGCTAGTACGGGGGCTTTGAAATGTGTGACCTGGAATGTGCAGGGTCTCCATACTATGGTGCGTAGACACAAGGTTCACGCTTATCTAAAGCGTAGGGGTGTGCATATAGCTTTCCTACAAGAGACGCATCTCACCAAGCAGGAGGGAATTGCGCTGCAAAGAAGGTGGAGGGGGCAGCTGTTCAACACGACATATTCGGCCTTTGCGAGGGGGACATTGATTTGGATACGGGCGGGGGTCCCTTTCCAGGTCACTAAGACGGTGGTGGACCCGGAGGGTAGGTTTGTGGCGGTGGAGGGGAGACTCAGGGGCCGGGTGGTATCTCTCTGCAGTGTGTAGATTTGCCCGCTTTTCTAACGGCACTCTCGGGCAAACTGGCGAGTTATTTGGCAGGGCCGATGCTCATGGGGGGGGATTTTAACTCGGTGGTGGATATTGATTTGGATAGATCTCATCCCCCGCTGCACACATCCCCAGTACACAGGGTAGCGAAGCGCAGACTGGAATGGCAGGAGAGTTGGGACCTGGGGGACGCCTGGAGAACACTACACCCCACCACGAGGGACTATTCCTTTCATTCACATTTACATGACCTGCATGTTAGACTGGATGCGTTTCTGTGCTCTCCACATATGCTCTCAACAGTGGGTAGTGCGGAGTATTTGGCTCGCACGGTATCGGACCACAACCCTTTATTGTTGTCCCTGAACTGGATGGTGGAAATCAACTGTGTACCAACATGGCGGCTGCAACCTGATACCTTAGATGACTTGCTCTTTAGGGAGGCCTTGGGGGAGCGAATAGCGCGTTACTTTGAGGAGAATAGTGGCTCCGCCTCTACTAGAGCTGTGGAGTGGGACGCGTTTAAGGTGGTGATCAGGGGTCACTGTATTGGGAACACTGCAGGGGCTCGTAAAACTTTACTAGATGATCTCGAGAAGGCGGAGAGACGATTGAGGGAGAAGGAGAGGGAACGCCCGAATCACCACGAGCTTCAGGAGGGGATTAGTGGTGCCAGGGAAGCGCTAGCGGTGGAGTTGGAGCGGCTGCGTAGCTTAGACCATAAGGCGTATATGACAAAGGCGCATGCGGAAGGTGATAGGCGGGGTCGATGCTGGCGTGGCTTGCCAACCCGATCAGGCGGGGCGCGCCGATCATGGCGATTCAGGCGGAGTGGGGGGGGGGCTTTGCCACACCCAAGCCGGGATTCTGGATAGGTTTAGGGCGTACTACGAGGGTTTGTATGAGAGCGGACAGACGGGCGGGGCGGACGAGCTCGGTACCTTTCTCGAAGGGTTGCAGCTACCACGATTGGAGGACTCGAATGCAGAGGAGCTGGGTCGGCCTATAACGATTGGGGAGATAGGGAGTGCAGTGAAGCAGATGGCTAGAAATAAGACTCCGGGGCTTGACGGTCTCCCGATAGAGTTTTATAGCAAATACTTGGAGTATCTGGCTCCGCAACTGCAATTGGTTTATAATGAAGCGCAATCACGAGGTAGGCTCCCGAGCTCCATGTGCGAGGCCCTTATGATCCCATTGTTAAAGCCTGGCAGAGAGGGCGCTGCCCTTTCATCCTTCCGTCCATTGTCTATGCTCACGACGGATTACAAGATCCTGAGCAAAATCCTGGCAAATAGATTATTGACCCACATGACCGGTCTGATTCATAAGGATCAATGCGGCTTTATCCCGACACGCAACACTACCCACAATATCCGCAGGCTTACAAGGCTGATGGGGGCCCAGTGGTCGGAAGCCACTACTCCATTTGTGCTCTCTATAGATATCGAGAAGGCCTTCGATAGTCTTGAATGGGACTATCTGTATGAGGTGATGAGGCGTTTCGGGCTGGGGGACGGGTATATCAACTGGACCAAAATCCTATATACGGAATCCACAGCTAGAGTCAGAGTGGGTTCATTGATCTCGAAGCAATATCCGGTACGACGAGGCACTAGGCAGGGGTGCTCCCTTTCTCCCCTCTTGTTCGCTTTGGCAATGGAACCTTTTGCAGCGGAAGCCAGGTCTGGCCACCATTATACGGGACTGATATACAGGGACAGGCCGCATGTTATCTCCTTGTATGCGGACGACCTACTGATGTTCTTGGCTGATGCGGAAGCAGAGTTACTGGGGGTGAGACGTTTGTTGGAGCTGTTCGGGCCGCTGTCGGGCTTGAGGGTCAATTGGCCCAAATCTTGTCTATACCCTCTGAGACAGAGAGAGCCGTGCCCTCTCACCGCACAGGAACTCCGATGGGAAGCGCATTGTCTGCACTATCTCGGCGTTTACATCTACCATACCCCAATGGATATGCTGGATGGCAATATTAATCGCTGTATTACTGCCCTGAGAGGGTGTATGGATTTCTGGGCCACTCTTCCACTCTCACTGGCTGGTCGGGTCTCCCTACTTAAGATGGTGGCTCTGCCCAGGCTGTTGTATTACTTTAGGACTCTTCCGGTATGGATTCCGGGCTCCGTCTTTCGACGCCTGAGATCATTGACCATAGCGTTTCTCTGGGGCACGGGCAGGCGACGAATCGCGCTGGATACCCTCTTGCGACCCAAGGATGAGGGAGGCATGGCGGTGCCCGATTTCGAAGGCTATTATCTGGCGGCTCAGCTGCAGACTTTCACTCAGGAGGTCGCGAGGGTGTATCGAGGCCCGGAGCATTCTAGAGATGAGGGCACCCCGCGGCATGTGCTGGCATATATCACGCTGCATCAGAAGCTCTTGGTTAGAGATTTGACAGTGGAGGAACAGACGTTCCGACTTTGCTGGAACCGGGCGCGCAAACGAGCAGGTGTCCGCCATATGTATGCTCCGGAAATTCCGCTGGGAATGGTTACAGCCCTGCCTCATGGGGGGGACTGGTCGCGATTACTAGGCTGGGAAGAGGCTGGAGTTCAAATGCTGGGCGACTTGTATGAGGATGGTGCGTTGCTTCCGTTTCAGGAGTTGCAGGAGCGGTTCGACCTCCCGCGAGGAGATTACTTGTTACATGCGGCGGTAACAGGCGCCATGCAAGACCACTGGGGAGAGGGTTTGCAGGAACCTGGGACATCCATGGCGTGCCAATATACGATGATGGCAGCCGGGACCTTTAAGGCGGTAACCTGCCTGTACTCCAGAATGTTGCGGGAGGCCTTACAGCCGCTCGCAGCTTTGAAAGCTAAATGGGAGTTGGACCTCCAAATGGAGATCCCTGATACAACTTGGGGTCAATTGCTGCGAAGGGTGCGGAAAAGCTCAAGGAACGCTAGGTTCCAGCTCATACACTTTTATATTATTCATCGGGCATACCTCACGCCTGGGAACATACGGCAATACTTTGGGGTGGAACAGGCGGCCTGTCCCAGGTGTAACACAGTTGGAGTAGATCTGGGTCACATGCTGTGGGACTGCCCTGCCTTGGGGGAATACTGGCAGGAAGTTGGGAGGGCCCTGAATAATGCCACAGATAGGGAAATACAGTACACCAAAGCAGTGGGGGTCCTACATTGGTTTCCACACACGTCTAAAAATAAAAATACCAGCCGATTTATTGATTTGGGACTGATCCTGGCAAAGAGGGAAATAACGAGGAATTGGAAGTCAAAAGTGGGACCCACGTATAAACGGTGGTATGGTGAATGTCTGCGGTGGGCAGCCTGTGAAAGCACTTTGAGGTACCAGATGGCTAGGAGGACTGATGATGAGAAAGCCATGGAGAGGGCAACAGCATGGGAAATGATGGTGCAGGCGCTCCGGGATGATAATGATGAGGAGGAAGGAGAGGAGGAGGACTCGGTAGCAGCTGACCCCACCAACACACCTAGGAGCACACCTTAGTGAATGTATAGGACCTTCTTGCACACACCAGACCTTAATCTGACTGGGATTATCATACAGCGCTGCCACAGGGGGGGGGGGGGGGGAGTTCGGGACTGTAAGAAGTTGGGGGGAGGGTGGTTGATGGGGGTGGGGGGGGGGCGAAAATTACAAAAGCAGTCCACTTCTTCCTGTGAATGTGACCACGGACATTGAACTATGCAGCAGGGAATGGACTCAGCACGATGGCAGCTTAGTCTTGTTTCTGGAGACGTGCCTGGTATGGTGGGGGGAGAGAATTGATAATGTGCCTTCCTGCTATGTTTAATGGATATGCCATAAAAAGATATTGTCTGTACAATTATTTTGGTGCTGCAATAAAAACGATGTTACAAAAAAAAATGTTATGTAAGAAATGAATTTCAAAGTTTGGCTACCACAGTGGGAACAATATCCTTTCAAGCTTGAATTTAACCACAGCCAACACATAGAATAAATCTACACAGCTGAGGAGGACATTGCCTACCACCATGGATATTTCTGGTTTAAAAGGTATGTAGGGATCTCTGAGGAAGTGCAATTGAACTACTCACTTGATTCATACAAAATAAGAAACCACCCAATGTTGGTGGTGACATGTTGTATAGTTTCCACTAATCAGTAAGAACTGAGTGTTTGCAGATGACCTTAACATAGGATGGTGTCAGACTGATTACAAACATCCCATCAGAATATGTTTTCCTTTGGACCAGCTAGCTCGCAGTGCCACTGTTAGCCTCCAAACTTAGTAAGCCAACAGTTCTGGCAACAACTGAACATTATAATCCTGTTCCCTCAGGAGCCATGTTGACAGACCTAGAAATGTTTGCTCAGTCACTCTAGCTCTCTTTCACTCAGAGAAATATACAAAGAATACACAAAGGGATATATTTCAATATTTATTGAATCATAGTGATTCTTGTATGAAAAATATGTGTTGCAATGATTCATAGACAGAAGCAGACAAAATGCATAACGAGTGTCAAAACAGTGAATAAAATGAAGAGTTCCACAATCTTGTTGAGAAAACTTAAATATGCATTTACAGTATTAAAATAATCTGACATACTCCTATGAAGCAAGCCATACACTACATATCCAGGTAGTGAATAAGCCCACTTGTGGATGAGCTAACTCTACCACCTGTTGCGTAAGAATGTAGGACCCTGTCGTTGGAAATAAAAGGATATTTATATACATAGAAAACAGTATCCTTGCCTTGGGTCAAGATTGTGATGAGGCTGCCATTGTTTGTATTTCACAGATAGCTGTGTCATCATATGTATATAATAACAAACACATTTTTATCACACATGTGAGGGCTGTGCACATAATTCCAGGCAGTTGTGTTGTAAATCAACAGCGATTAGGTTAAGCATTAGCAGAAGACATGCTGTGTTTGACTATTATCGTAACAAATGTACCAACTCCATTTTGTATTTGCAACAGCCATTTTGTATGCCATACATCGCCATGTGCTCATCATGTGCTTTGTCCTACTTCCTTGTTAACCGCACCTGAAGTCTGCCCGGCAACAGGCTATATTTAGCATTCCCCGCTTCCAGCATGTCCACACATGCGCAGTTGGGTCTATGACCGTTACTAATTAGTTCCAGATAGGAATGTGTTTACTAGTTTCCGAAGACTGTTTATTCCGTCCACTTATCGATTGTGCCTTCCAATATGTCCTTGTATGGTCATGAAACTGCTCTTGTCTTCTGTACGGCCTTCTTTTGAGCCCCCTCTTTGTGTATAAAAGGGGCCATGTGCTTTCGTTCGGTGTGCTACTCTATACAATACTGAAGGGTGTTGTGTGGACTGTAGTACCATGTTTAAAGGTTTAATAAACTTTGCTTTTGTATTTTCCAGTTTCATTGCCAACTTCTTACTAAGGTCTGAGGACTCTGTGCAGAAAAGGGCGAACCCCTTGCACTAAGTAGGCCTAGCTGAGGTTTGCTTATAACAGTTGGATAGTGTTCCCACCATGTACTTTCTTTCTGTGATCAATTTCAGTGTTTTCCTAGAAACTAATCCAAGTGTCACAAATGCAAATGTGTGTCAAAGGCATCTTTAGGGAAAGACTGTGTATGTGTAAAATGGCACTATTTCCTATCAGGCCTAACTTGGGCACATGACAGGACAAAAAGAGAACCACACTGCTATATAAGAAAAAGGACACCTTAGAAAGCGACAAAAAAATTAGATTCATCACAACGTACTCAAGGGAATCTGGAGAGATCCATAAATTACTGACAAAGCATCAGACAGGGTTAAAATGGATCCCACAGCTGGGATATAGATTAGTGACCAACCTCAAGTAACATTCAGGAGGGCGCAGACTTTAAAAGACAAGCTGGTGCAGAGGCAGTATAGGAATTAAATGCAAAGTTGGTTACAAAAACCGGGATTCTGCAGGTGTGAAAATTGTAAGGCCTGTAAGATTGAAATTAACAAAAAAAATAAACCAAATATCAAATGGCCAACAGAAAATTATCAAACATTACATCACATGCCAAAGTCATTTTACCATGTATGTAATTGAAGGTCTTTGTGGCCTCAAATATGGACACAAAAAAGGATATTGGAACATATTTGTGAAACAAACAATCTGGATAGGAGTTATGCAGTCATAAGACATATGGAATTGGCACATGAAAGTGATTGGCAGCAACTGAAATACTATGCTATAGATTATATACCCAAAATGGAGCGAGGAGAAAATAGGAGAAAAAAAATCTCCGCCAGAGAGAGTCTGCACACATCATGTAGATAGGGTCTCTTGTTCCTAGAGATTTCAATTTGGATGAAGAGCTATATATTCATTTATAAATTGGGAGTTACAGAGTGTCTATTGTAATGTATATTTGCGTACAGATAAGTGATGGTGCAATGTTTTTCAATAGATACAGCCTGGTACTGAACAGTGCTGATATTTATATTGATGCAAATTTCTTTTCATCCACACAGTTACAATCAGTGTCATTCTATGATAAGATTGAATCGTGTCCAAGAGGACCATGTATTAGTTTTGGTAGAAGTTTGTTCAATGCATTTTCACTATACATCCTCATCTCATGTAGTACATCACAGGTCATTAGTTTGAGATCAATTGTAACCTCTCATGGCCAGTTAATCCATTCTGCTCCATTGAAATACTAATGCCCTTATTGGAGGGGTGGTAAATGTATTGTGAACTTAGAGTATACAATCCCCCAACCGGTAAAACACCAGGAGGCATGTTTACAGAGTGTTAATGTAAATGTAAATGTAGTTCATTTATATAGCGCTGTATCACCGACCGGTTTCTAAGCGCTTGCTTAGGGAACCCGTCCTGGTATTCCCCTGTTAGATAACCCATTACTGGGCATCCCCAAGGTGAAAGCCAGGCATCCCGCTGCGAGGGGCCGTCGTGGAGATTAAGCAAGCTATTGCCCAGAGTTGCAGATTGGGACTCCGAGATTGGAATAGGCACCAAGGCGAGAATTGTCAGGTCCGGACCCGCCGAGGCGGGGAATTGAACCCTGGTCCGGGCCAGACATCTGCATCAGGGTCTGCCGCTCCAACCACTTGAGACACACTTAGCTCACTTAGTGTTGGAGAAAGGGGGCGTGGCTTACAAAGACCTCTCTGCAATCCCACTGTCTGGGACTTACTGGAGGTAACAGGAGAGCTTGTTGGCCCCCAGGGAACCTCTGGATCCAAGGAGACCTAATCCCCAACTGGCAGTGCACCAGGAGGAGGCGAGTTTGCAGAGTGGTGGTGAAGGGGCCGTGGTCTTTTGCTACTTGCTGGAGTTTTTTTACCCTTTTTTTTCCTTTTTTAAGAGAGTTCCAATTGTTGCCCAGAGGACTTCTACCACCGGGGCCCAGGCTTTTCTTTTTTTTTAAATGTTTTTTATAATTTGTAGGGAGGGGGGCTGAGCAGTCCCCTCCTGGGCCGATTTCAGCTTCGGCGATCCCATCTTTTGGGGGAAGGCCTTTAAAAAAAACAATTGAGCAATGGGAGAGGGGGCGCACATCCCTCCTCCTGGGCATATTTCGTCCCCGGTAACCCAATCCCCCAGTGCCTGGCCTCTCTGTTGGGGACCGCAGGGAGAGCCTGAATGCCCCTGTGGTCCCTGCTGGCTCCCCACGTCCTGCAGGATCCAGCAATGCTTTTGCACAGGGGGAACTGAAATGATTTCACTCATAAAAAACCAGTGAAATTCAGCTGTTATACTTAAGAAGCTAACTATAACTTGTGCCGCCCGCAATGCAGTGCTTATAACCTCACATGGTCAATGGCATCACTCATGACATCACTAATGACATCTCAAATGACTGTGAGTGTTTTCAGAAAGTTTATGAGTGTTAAATATATATGTACCAAGGTGTATTGGTGAATCAGTGGGTGTATGAGTGCCTGTATGGATGATTCAGTGGGTGCATGATAGACCTTATAAGTGAGTGATTAGGTGTCTCAGTGAATGTATCGTTGAGTCATTGGTTCTGGGAATGTTAGTATCAATCTGTCAGTTGGTGTCTTAGTGACTATGAGTGGGTGAGTGGCTATGTGAGTGGCTGTATGGGTGATTGATTGGTTGTCCGAGTAACTGTATGGGTGTCTGAGTATCTGTGTGCGTGAGTAACGGTGTGTGTGACTGCCTGTATGAATGATTGAATGGGTGAGTAAGTGTCTGCAAGGGTTAGTGAGTACATGTGTGAGGGGCTGTATGTGTGAGTGAGTGTGTTTATGACTGTGTCAATGAGTTGGCAGACAAGTCAGTGGTAAATGGGTGAGTAACTTAATATGTATGTGAAAGGCAGTATAGGTGAGTGTTGTTGTATGTCAATGACTGTAAGGGTGAGTAATTGTGAGAGTGTCTGTATAGGTGAGTGTGTACTTGTGACAGTGACCTGATAGATGAGTGAGTATGTGTTAGTATCTGTATGAGTAAGTGAGTGGGTGTGTGTATAACTGTATGGATGAGTAAGGGACTATGTGATTGACTCTATGGGTGAGTGACTAGGCATGCATAGGTCTATGGGTGACTGACGATGTGTGAGTGGCTATACAGGTTTATGAGTGGATATGTCAGTGGCTGTATTAGTGAGTGAGTGGGTGTATGAGTGGCTGTATGGGTGAGTGTGTAGATGTGTGTGTAGACCTATGCATCAGTGAGTGGGTGAGTAAGTACTGATATGAGTGTGTCAATGGTTTCAAGAATAGTATTGTGGACAGTGGAGTGGGTTTATGGAAGGTTACATGGGGGAGTGAGTGAGTGCAGTAGAGATTCTGTGGATGATGTAATCAGTAATGTAATTTGAGATGTCATCAGTGATGACCATGTCACGAGTGATGTAATATGTGAGTTCCTAAGCAGTACATTGCAGGAGAGCAAGTTACGGTTAGCTTAGCTAACTATAACTGCTGGATTTCACAGTGACATCAGTAGCCATGAATAGCACATGGTTTGTACAAAGTTTAAAACATGTAAATAGACATATTCTACAGTATATTTAAGAGTAGAGCTTTATTAGTATATTTTTTGAACTCATATTTTGTAGTGAGTGTCCAGAATAATCATTTTCAAACACTATCTTCCGTTTCCACGAAGACAACACAAGTCGCGATGACATCAGTAATCGTGGATACAGCCTGTTTTTCAACAACTCTGAAACATATCTGTAGATGTATTGTGAACAAGTTTAGTATAGCTGTTCACTATTATAGTATTTAAAGTTCTGCTTTTCTTTTCATTTTTATAGATTTGTATTTTGCATTTCCACTTCACCGCAGTAACCCTGACTATTTCGGTCACAGAGAATATCACATGGCCAGAAAGCAAAGAATATCATTGGATAATCTACTTTTCCCCAAAATTAATAGGAAGTACACACCCACTCCTCCTTTTTGAATCGTCGTTCATAGAACTTCATTCTGAGCAGGTGGATTCATCTTGGTGCGCAAAGTTTTTGCCCTTTTTTGTATCCAAAATGGCAACACAGGAAGGAGATGGGGCTCAGCAGGAATAGCAGCGTGGAGATTGAAGATTTGGATGAAGTGGAACCTCTATAAAAGAGAGCCAGTGTGGCATGGGATTTTTTTTCAAAATCCCATCAGGGGAATAGAAAATTGCTAGCAAATTTGTGCAATGCATAATCTGCGACAAGACCCTCTCTCGAGGGATGAACAAGGAATCGTCATGTGGGACAACGTCCATGTTATTCAATCCAAAACCCAATCGTAAAAAAGTCTCCAACTGGCAATCAAGCAGAAGGAAGCTGGAGGACCATCTACTTCAGTGGCAGCAGCAATAATTTCCGGCAAGCAAGTCCCCCTGAGGTGTAGACTACTGCAACAGATATGGCTCCAGAGTTTTCAAGAATGGTCATGGACTCTAATGTTGTTATAAGTGCTGGTGAGCAGTGTTTACAACTATTTGTAATGCTGCAAAACAGCGTAAATACTGTTTGTTTTCAATGTACGTTTTTTAAATTCCTGCTGTCCCCGCTGCCATTTTTTTCATTATAAAAAAAGACTTTTTTCAAACTTTACAAAAGCCTTTAAACATTTTTTTTAAGTACTTGGTATAACTTCCTTTTAACAGTTCGTAAAAAATAAATAATGTATATATGTTGGAGTGGATGACTGGTGTATGGATGAATGAAAGAGTGATAGCTGGTGCATGGATGTTACAATGAGTGCAGCAGCGGTGTCTGAGTGAATCTAAGAGTGCATAACTCGTGATTGAGTGATTGGATGAGAGTAAAGGTAGTGATTAGGTGATTGCATGTGTAGTGTCTGGGTGAATGGGTGAGTGCATGGGTAGTGCCTGAGTGAATGGAGGAGTGCAACTGTAGTGCCTATTGAATGGATGAGTGCATGGATAATTGCTGGGTGAATGATTGAGTGCATGGGTAGTGCCTGGGTGATAGGATGAGTACACAGGCAGTGGCTGGTTGAATAGATGAGGGTATGGTTAGTGGCTGCGTGAATGGATAAGTAGAGGGGTAGTTCCTGGGTGATTAGATGTGTGCAGGGGTAGTGCAAGGGTGAATGGATAAGTGCATGGGTAGCGATCGAAGCGCAGTGACCGTCCTGACTTCGTCAGAAGGGGTCGCTCCCTACAGCCCCTGGTCTCCTCTGCCTACTCTGCCTGGGTATCATTAGCGCTGCTCTGCTGCATTTGATAGCGCTTGACTGTGCTTGCATTATCTATTTATTCAAAGTGCCTTTATTGCCTGCTCGCATTGTTTATGTAAAGGGCCTCATTGCCTTGAATACTTAGCATTAGCGGATTGTTTATTTCATATTGTGCCTCATCCCTTCTGTGCCCCATTCCTTAAGCGCCTCTCTGCCCACAGCGTAATTAATTATTTATTTTCCCCCAACCGGTTTGCGGTTTCTTTTCTGCCACCATTGTTGTTGTTGTTGTGCCCAGAGCCCGCCCTCTCCACCACGCACCCGGCTCCCAGCTGCTACTCCCTCGCCCCTCCCCTTCCACTATCCATATATGACAGATGCAATCGCGCGCAGCATTCACGCCCAGCATTCACGCGCAGCGGTCGCGCCCCATGCGCGCCGAAGGTGCGCCAAAGGTAAGCCCGTCTACGCCCGTCAGCGCCTGGACCGCGCCCAGCGCCAGACCCCCTGGCCCCCACAAACCGCACTCCGGCCGCATTAAGTATGACGCAGCCACCCTCCTAGCCCTTAACCCCGGACGCACACCCCAATGCTACGAAGCTGTCCCGGGACGTACCCACGGTCCCTTTGCCTGCCACTCCTGCAAATTTACCAGCATCAAGACCTTTACCACATCCACTAACCCCAAACACAGCTCCGACTCTAACCACCTGAAGTGCATCCTGCTGAACACCCGCTCGGTCCACAGACACGCCACCGAACTCTGGGATCTACTCGACGCTACATCACCAGACGTCGCCTTCCTTACTGAAACATGGATGAATGCATCATCAACACCCGACATCGCCATAGCCATCCCGGACAATTACAAGATCATCCGAAAAGACCGCACCGTCAAAACAGAAGGAGGCATCGCCATCGTCCTTAAGAACACCATCAAAATCACGACCAGCTCCAACGATAACCTTACAACCGCTGAACACCTCCACTTCCAGATCCACGCCGACCCTAGGACCACACTCAGAGGCACCCTCATCTACAGGCCTCCAGGAACACGTAAACAATTCAGCGAGGACAGCAATGACATCATAAGTCCACATGCCCTCGCCTCCGAGAACTACATTCTACTAGGAGACCTCAACTTCCACCTCGGAAAAGAAAAACGACAGCAACACCACCACCCTTCCGGACAACCTGGCCAATCTCAGACTCAAACAACTTGTTGACACCCCCACCCATGTAGCCGGACATACGCTCGACCCAATCTTCACTTCCAGCAAACACATCTCCTTCGATCGCACCACAGCTCTCCATTGGACGGACCACAGTTGTGTTCACTTCAGCTACAAAACCACCTCGATCCACAACCCCCCACAACCTATTCCCCGAAGAAAATAGAACAAAATCACCACCGACCAACTCCTCACATCGCTCAACCAAAAACAACCCGCCCTCTCATCGACCCAAACCAAGCTGCCATCAAATTCAAAGAATGGATCACTCACAGCGCTGATGAATTAGCACCCGTGAAAAACCATCACAACAAACAAGACAGAAAAAAGCCCCCCTGGTTCAACGATGACCTTAAGAAATCCAAGAAGCTATGCCGTACTCTCGAGAAAACATGGAGAAAAAACCCATCCACCGACAACATGACCACCTTCAAGGCAGCCACCCGCAAACACCACCAGCTGATTCGATCCACCAAGAAATCAGCATTCAAGAATCGACTCAACAACAATGCCCATAACAGCAAGGAACTATTCAACATTGTCAAAGAATTTACCAACCCCACTGCAGCCTCAAACGACATCACTCCCTCCCAAGACCTCTGCGATTCGTTATCCTCCTTCTTCTACAACAAAATTGTCGACATACACAACAGCTTCGAAAACAGTTCCAACGAACAATCCTCCCCACCCCCTTTAGAACCTAAACCGCCCTCTAACAATCTCAGTGCCTGGAACCCAATCACCACCGAAGACACCATCCGCCTAATGAATTCCATCCACTCTGGCTCGCCAACCGACCCATTTCCCCACCACATCTTCAACAAAGCAGACTCCATCATCGCACCCCATCTCTGTGATGTCATCAACTGCTCCTTCAACTCTGCTACCTTCCCAGAAAGCTGGAAACATGCCGAAGTCAGCGCCCTCCTGAAGAAACCCACAGCAGACCCCTCTGAACTCAAAAACTACCGCCCCATATCCCTCCTCCCTTTCCCAGCAAAAGTCATAGAGAAAGCCGTCAATAGCCAACTCGCCGCCTTCCTCGAATCCAACAACTCCCTCGATCCTTCACAGTCCGGCTTTCGAGCCAAACACAGCACCGAGACCGCTCTCATCGCAGCTACAGACGACATCCGAACACTACTGGACAACGGAGAAACAGTGGCCCTCATTCTACTCGACCTCTCCGCCGCCTTCGACACAGTCTGTCATAGCACCCTCATACAACGCCTCAACAACGTCGGAATACAAGGAAAAGCATTGGACTGGATCATCTCGTTCCTCGCCGGAAGAACCCAGAGAGTCCGACTTCCCCCATTCAAATCAGAGGCTACCGAAGTCATCTGCAGTGTACCACAAGGATCATCACTCAGTCCCACCCTCTTCAACGTTTACATGAGTCCACCCGCATCCATCGCGCGTCACCACAACCTTAACATCATCTCCTACGCTGACGACACCCAACTGATCCTTTCCCTCACCAAAGACCCTAACTCCGCCAAAACCAATCTTCAAGAAGGCATGAAAGAACTAGCCGAATGGATGAAAAACAGCCGCCTAAAACTTAACTCAGACAAAATGGAGGTGCTCATCCTAGGATCATCTCCCTCTGCCTGGGACGACTCATGGTGGCCTTCGGCTCTGGGCACAGCACCCATACCCACAGATCACACACGCAACCTGGGCTTCATCCTAGATTCCTCCCTCTCGATGGCCAGACAAGTCAACGCCGTCTCATCCTCCTGCTTCAATGTACTTCGTATGCTCAAAAAAATCTTCAGTTGGATCCCCTCCGAGACAAGAAAGACTGTCACCCACGCACTAGTCACGAGTCGAATGGACTACGGAAACACCCTCTACGCCGGAATTACAGCCAAATTACAGAAAAAACTCCAATGCATCCAAAACGCATCAGTGAGACTCATTTTGGACATCCCTCGCCAAGATCACATTACCGGCCACCTGAAAGACCTCCACTGGCTTCCCGTCAACAAGAGAATAACATTCCCTCTCCTCACCCACCCACAGAAGGCCCTCTACAAACTAGGGCCCGAATGCCTCAACACTCGACTATCCTTCTACACACCCACCTGTCAACTAAGATCCTCCAATCAAGGCCTCGCCGCAGTTCCGCGTATCCAAAGATCCACCATGGGAGGTAGATCCTTCTCCTACTTGGCGGCCAAGACCTGGAACTCACTCCCCACTCACCTCCGCCTTACACAGAACCACATCTCCTTCAGAAAAGAACTTAAATCCTGGCTATTCGATAAATAATTAACCCCATCCCCAAGCGCCTTGAGACCCTCTGGGTGAGTAGTGCGCTATATAAATTCTTGAACTTGAACTTGAACTTGACCTAGTAAGAGGATGAGTGCATGTGCGTAGGTAGTGCCTGAGTGAATGGATTAAAGCAGGAATTGTGCCTGAGTGAATAGATGAGTGCATGTGTACTGACTGAGTGAATGGATGAGTACAAGAGCCGTGCCTGGCTGACTAGATGAGTGCGTGAGTAGTGGCTGATTGATCCAAAATGTGCATGATTAGACCATGGGTGAATAGATCAGTGAATAGTAGTGCATGAGTGAATGGATGAGTGCATGCATAGTGCCTGGGTCATGGGATGAGTGTTTGAGTAGTGCTTGAATGAATGAATGAATGAATGAATGAACACAGGGCCTGCATGAATGGATGAGTGAATGGGTAGTGACCGGGTGATTGGATGTGTGCATGAGTAGTGCCGGGGTGAATGGATGAGTGCATGGATAATGCCTGAGTGAATGAATTTGTGCATGGATAGTGCCTGGGTCATTGAGAAGTTTATGGGTAGAGCCTGAATGAATGGATTAGTGCATGCGATATACCTGAGTGAATGAATGAGGGCAAGGGTAGTGCTTGGTGATTGAATGTGTGCATGTGTAGTGCCTGGGGGAATGGATGAGTGCATGGATAATGTCTGAGTGAATGGATGGATGAATGGGTAGTGCCTGAAGGAATGGATGAGTGCAAGCATAGTGCCTCGGTGATTATGTGGATGCTTGTATAGTGCCTGGGTAATTGGAAGAACGTATGAATAGTACCTGGTTGATTGGATGAGTACTTGAGGAGTGTCTGCATGAGAGGATGGGTGCATGGGTAGTGCCTTAGTGAATGGATGAGTGCATGGGTAGTGCCTTTGTGAATAGATGAGTGCATGGGTAGTGCCTGGGTGAATGGATGAGTGCATATATAGTGCATCTACCTTCACGCCCTCCCTAGAACAAGTGGGGCCAGAAGTAGGTATCTTTGAGACCACAGTTGTGGGCAAATAGAAAGATGCCAACAAGTTTAACATCAGACTCAGTTCCAATTTACAAAAAGAAGAACTGGAGGTTTTAATGGAAATTAAGAATACAAAGAATATAACAGTAAAAATTTGTGACAAAGGTGGTTGTATTGTATTAACAGATACATACATATATACCAACAACATGTATTGAATAACCCCGCCCAATACCGCAAATTGAATCTAGATCCTACCACTACAGTCCAACGTAAAATACAAACTCTGACCAACAAAGCAGCAGTAAAATGCATTATATGCCAACAAGAGCTTGATTATATGAATTTATCACAACCTTGCAAGTGTCTACGGAGTCCCTAATATACATAAAGGTAGCAAAAAAAACCATACAGACCCATCATCACCACAATAGGGTCGGCTACAGAAAACATCTCAAAGTATATTGAAAGCATACTGCGGCCCCATATATCTAAAACCCAATCGCATATCAAAGATACTAAGCAGATGATTAGTAAAGTAGAGGGACTGGATTTTAACATCAATAGAGACACTTTGGTGTCTCTAGACATAGAGTCTTTATACCGCAACATCCCACAACAAGAAGCCCTCACGACTGTAGAATTATTTATTCACACTTATCACATAGACTGCGATATATGATTCATGATTGACATCCTACATATTGTCCTTGAGGAGACCACTTTTGAATTCAATGGGTAAATCTTTAAACAAATCAAAGGGGTAAGCATGGGGGTGTCTTGCGCCCACACTATAGCTAACATCTACATGGCACACTTGGAACACTGCTTCATATACAAAAAGGTGGCCCAGTTCTATAAGTCAATTAAACACTGGTCGCGATATATTGAAGACATTTTTTCCATCTGGTGGGATGACCAGGAAACCCTCACAGATTTTCTAGAATGAATCAATTTGTGTGACACCAACTTACGATCTACTGCCAACATTGGCGCACGTAGTATCAAGTTCCTAGTCATTAAAATCAAAGAGGTTGAGTCAAAACTAGAAGCATATTTGTACACCAAGCCCACGACAAGGAATACATTATTACACTTCCCCAGTTAACACCCTAAAAACCAAAAAGAAAGTATACTGATGGGACAATTCCTATGCCTCGGGCGTAATTGCACAAATTTACAGGATTATGACATAAGAGCTGTAACCATGAAAATGAAATTCATTAATGGAGACTACACCAGAAGACTAGTTAGGGAAGGCATACAAAAGAGAAAGATTTTACGACAGTGTTCATCTATTACAATGTAATAATAAGAATTAGAAGCTGAAACTAGTCTCTGTTACCAGACATTCAGCTTTTAATGAGAAAATACGCCAGACAATCAATGCCCAATGGCATATACATAATGTAAATGCAGAACCTAACGCTGTTATCCCACGGCCTACGTATACGCATAGATGCAATAAAAATCTCAGGGACATGGTTGTTTATTCCAGAATAAAGTCCGAGCCTTCCTTTATACAAAAAACTACTGGTGGTGACAATGGTATCACAGGGAGCTACAAATGCTCCCAATGCAAGGCTTGTAATGGAGCAGTGATTACTAACAAATACACCTACCTGTAATTGAATGTAAATGTTCCAGAGTATATGTGGGAAAAACTATAAGGATGTGTAAAGAACGTATTGGTGAACATTTAAGAGCAATTAAGCAGAATGATTTTAGATATCCAATAGTGGAACATGTGCATAATTGCACAGCCCAAGATGTCAGCAGAAGTTTTAGATTTTTTAGAATAGAACAAATAAAAATCGATCCACGAGGTGGAGATAGGAAGCTTGTGTTGCTAAGGTGCAAGGCAAAGTGGATCATGCGCTTGACATCCGTAGAGGACAGCTTGAATTTTGATCAGGAGCTACAATATTTTTTGGGTGACTGAGTATGAAGCTTATGACTGATCAACAGGACGTTTTTGTTGGGATCTGAGTTTTTCAAGTTGAGACTGTTATCTCCCCCTGATTGGTGTAATTATAAAGGGCTGCTGTGGAATTTTAATGGATATGCAATATTAAAATCCAGGGTATGTGATCAAGTACATTTGAACCATTTTGTGATGGGAGCACCCGAGTTTATTTGCTCATAGCTGCGAGAATTATTGTAATTTAAATGATCCTTTAGCCGGAATGTGGGTAAAAGTAAGAACATCATGAACGCATAATTGGAATGTGAACATTTCCACTTGAATAAGGATGATACTTAATTTTCAGGAGAGAATGGTGTCTATTGCTTGGAATTGGGATCGCCTATATAGACATGATTATATATCAATGTAGTCAAATATTGTGTGTGAAGCTATCTAATATTTAGTGTACATTGTGATCACTTGATCGCAATAGTATGTTTAGGGATGACACTAATGGTTTCACCCTGATGCGTGAAATTTTAGGAGTATCGGAACTGCTGGGAGATTTTGCCACCCTGAACTAGGTAATAAGTTCATATGAAGTTGGAACCGGTCGGCAGACACATTGTATCTGTGTAATAATTACTTTATTGTTTGATAAGTATAAAGTCACCACGCTTACAAATTTGGTTTTAAAAAACATGTAGTTTTTGAGTTTGAAGTATTTAAACACCATCTAAAGATGGCGCCCAAATACGTGGGTTATTGTGAGCAAGTCCGCTTTCAGTTTCTGAGACGCATTGCAATTACCACTAACCCGGAACACAGGGGCTGTTTGCCTGAATTCGGGTGCAGTAGGGAGACGTTATGGGAGATGAGGACCAGAGAATCAAGGTAAGAGGGGAGAGCAGTGTTAAGCATTAGAATAAGGAGAACTTAGTGGGGAAAGGAGTCAGGGTTTCTCTGCTTTCCTCTCTTCGTTAGGCTGAGGCTGGCGTACGCAGTGCGAAACGCTGTGGCCAGGTAGGCTTATTGTTGTGTACTTGCCTCGGAAGTGGGACAGGAGATGGGCACGAGCAGAGCTTTTTTGCGATCTGAGCAGGTGTACGCGCACGTACAGCCACACGCTGTGCACATCTCCTGTCCCACTTCCAAGGCAAGTCCGCCTCCTGCGATAGCATTATTTTAATGCTCACGGACACACATACACACACGTAGCAGCCACTCCCATCCAGTGCATGCCTACTCAAAACAAAAATAAACAAACACATGCACCAGCCCCCACGGTACAACTAAGCCCCACTCACCGGGCTCTTGTGTCGCTGCTACAGTCTCCGTCAGACTTAGGACTTCCCTGATGTCATCTCCTCCGCATCCCCTGGCACACGCGGGGCTTCCCTCACTCATGGGAGCCCCGCACTTTCATTGGCGGCCTCAGCCGCCACTCCTGACCCACCTTACTTCTGCAGCCACCGCTGGGTTCTCCCTCAGGCATGGGAGCCCCCCCCCCCGTCACCACTGCACTTCTGGGCCAACCACTCCTTGGGCGCGGCCTTCCCGCAGAAGGCGGAAATCCCGCCACGTGACAGGCGTGGCGCTCCGGAATGTCCTGTTTTCGCCCACTGGAGATGCTGTACGCTGTCAATTACGGGTATTTCAGATTTGTTTCCTATGGTGATTGATGGCCTTTTTAGATTTACAAGTTGTTCTAATTGCATTGATCAAAATGTTATATTTAGAAAGATTGTTTGGAAGCGACGCACAACATTGCACCCAATACACCAAAATTTTAAGCGACCCTAAAGTGAGAGAGGGGAGCCCTGGATCTTCAAACATGTGAATATTCCTTTAAGACATTCGGAAAAATGTTGAAACTGGCACTCAACCGGGGTCTGCCATGCGCACACCTGGGTAACAGACTTCGATGCTTTAAAGAAATGTCTTCATAACGCGTCACTCTTAGTTGATTGAGAAACACTGGGAACTAGTTACACAATGTAGTGCACTCTTAAGTCTTTGTAAGAAATGCGTCCAAATAACGCTTTAAATAATTTATCTTGATTTTGATGTGCATATTCCATTTTCGTATGCAGATCAGACATGTTGAAAATCTGACGGAAACGTCCTGCCGTTTGACAAACAGAGGTAATTGAAAAGCCCCCGACACAGTGCAATGGGGGCGAGAACTGTTGAATCCTGAAGGGGCATTCCTGCTGTGAAACCCAGTGCCCGAGTTGCTTTGTTCAGTGAGCTCTCAGAGATGTTGTGTCATTTTACCAAGCGCGTTCGCCTATTTTCTCAATCTTCAAGAATGAAAAAAAAATCTTACCCAGCTGGTTGCCAGGAGGTCTTGAGAGGGTTGACGCTGGCCAAGCGAGCAGAGCCCTCTGGTTACTGTGCCACGTGGATGGTTTATTAACGACATGGTGGGGAGGGAAGCTCGTGAAATATCGCATACAAGAATAAATCAAGTGGAAAATGGTTTCGACCTGTCTAAACTACTCTTGATTTGTTTTGATAGCAAATGCATGCACTGTTCAGAAAAAAACCGAACAAGGGTTTTTAAACAAAATGTGGTATTTGTCCGAAGTTTCATGAGTCTGCCCCTAAGACAATTTTTGATTTCTCCCTAAGTCAGCAGCAATATTGAATATTGGGACCACAGCTGCTACCGGGTGCTACTGCCATTCTTTTTTTAGAGATGGTGCATCCCTATACCTCTCTCCCACTAAAACTACAAGCAGGCTTATGTAGCATTAACCAATGTTGTAGTAAAACTTTTTTTTTGTTTACTAGTCCACTATTGTATTTTCCTGAGACATGCATGTTAGCCACAGCTTTTTCAACGTAAGGTTTTTAGGTCGAGCCTGGTTGTTTGCTGCATTCCCACAATGCTGCTGTGAGTTTGCTTCTTTCCGGGCTGTGGTCGCTCTGTGTGTGCACTTACCTGGGTTTAAAATTAACAGCACGGACCCCTATTTATTTTCTGCGCAATTTGTCATGTGACATGCCTCTCAGTTTAGCAATATTTTAGTGTTTTTCCCACAGGCTGCGCTTGAGACAGGAGCTAAACTGGAGCGTTAACCCTTCGCAATTTCGGTGCTGAGAACAGATTTTTTTTTCTTTCATTTTTGAGGGCGGAGATGGGGGATTTAGAAAGTGGGAGCCACGTTTAGAGGAAAGTGCATACTCTTCCTTAAGGGTTCACGAGAAGTCCTCTACTGCTGCCTATAGCAGGATTGTACTCATTCTACACTGTTTCACTGATTTTGGCTTATTCTGCACTCTTCATTTGACAGCTGGCCAATTTTTCTACTTTATCTGATCATCTTTACATTAATAAAACATAGCACGATCGCCTTTGTGGGGGCACACACTCGCTCATATAAGGCTTAATTAGTGCCAGAAACATATGTATTTGGGTTTGTAATCTCTTTGAATTGATTACCTTTAACATGAATCAAAAGCTTTGCTACAATATTTGTGCCTGAACATAATAAAATGCTCTTTCAACCACCTCTGTAAATCAGGGCATTGTGGTTGTTTCTGTGTAACCATTTGTGTTCTGAAAAGATACTGGGCCTCATTTATGAAAAGTGACGCATCGCTGCGTGAAAACAGCGATGCGTCACTTTTCACTGCGCACTCCTTACGACATTCCTGATGCGTCATATTTAATGTATGACGCATCATGTTGCAAGGAGTTACAGATACGTCAGTATTTCTGACGTATCTGTAAGCGCAAAAGTGACGCATTGCTGGAGTGTGTCACAAAAGTGACGCAACTCCAGCAATGCGTCCTTTCACATGGGGAAAGCCCCATGTGAAAGGGCTTGCATCAGTCTTACGCCTGCTGTGAGGCAGGCGCAAGATTTTGACGCAACAGCGTCATAAAAGTGACGCAGTAAAATCTCATAGATTTCACTGCGTCACTATTACGAGGCTTTTTACGGTGGAACGCCCCCTCTGCATACATTATACCTGACGCAGGTATAATGTGGCGCAGGGGTTTAAAAAGTGACGCATCTACCTAGATGCGTCACTTTTTAAATATGGCGCAACGAGGCGCATTTTTTACACCGCTGGTGCGTCACAAAAAGTGGCACACCGGCGGCGCAAAACTGACGCAAGGCCTTCATAAATAAGGCCCACTGTGTGAAGAGCATGGTTTACAGATCTTTGGAGGCTGGTAGACTTCGCAGCCTTGCCCTATGTAGAGAAAACACGTTTGCACAACCAAGTAAAAAAAAAAAATCAGGAACAGCAACAACGAATGAATGCATCCACGTGGAGCTCGGCTGAACAGAACCGTATCCACATACCAAACTCCTGTGCATTTCCTCACTACTGATAACTTGGTCCCAGCACCATGGCAGAAACTCAACAAAATATTCGCAGAATGTTCATAGTAGTACATATGTAGCTCAGAACATGCACGTTTAAAGTGTTCTGATGAATGCCTCTCCCGAACCAAGAGCCCCTTTATACCAATCAGTGCATGTGCCACGTATCAAATGGGAGCTATACGATGACTTGGTCACAGGGCACCTCAAACTCACCCCCAAATTTTGACTTTCAATGCTCTGTTTTGCTTGTTTACACGGTGTCTTAATTTTGTTGTAAGTATCTGAGTACTGCCTCATGCAGCAGTAAACCTGGGCTGTAAAAATAGGGCTTATTTTCAGCTATGCACCCTTTCGGACCAGGTAAAGCAGAAAAAGAAGAAAGAGTTGCATTCCTCAATCTGCTCTTTTCTTTCACTGGATTTCTGGTCCACAGCAGCAGACGCTATAGTATTATTTGTGTTTTTAAGCAGACTCTCCCCAGAAAACAGTAATTTGATGTGAAAAAGTGAACCAGGGTCTACTTTTCAGTACTGGCAGCAACAAAATGTTTTTCTGTTTACTTTGGCTCAGATCAGACCTCAGACGCTGAACTCGTAAGGGAAAACTCTGATCTCTCTCACCCTTATGGCTCTGCCCTCCTCCCTTTCCCCTGGCTCACTGGTTCCATTCTTGTATACACCCATCGCTCTTACTTACTCAATCCCCCTCACACGGCTTCCTCTCTCCTGCACCTACTGTGTTTCTTTTTGATTGAGTTGAGTTGAGTTGATTTGATTTGATTTTTGTTTTCATTGCTCCTTCCTCTTTTCCTCTTTTCCGCTCCTCGTTCATTTTCACTCCCTTGCACAGCTGTCGTCTTATACATTTCTCTGTGCACGGACATCACTGCCCCTTCTAATTTCCTTTCCAAGTCTTCATTTATTTCATTTCTTGTTACAAATGTCACAAAAAGATGTTAACATTTCACTTCTGTTCTTGGATTTTCGTCACAATAAAATACACTGAACATAATCTTCATAAAAGTTATTTACAAAAGTTTAAGCTATTGCCATTATAAATTACAATAACTTTTATTTAACTATTAATTATTTAAAAAATAAAAGCCATTGTTATTTGTAATATAAATACATCTAAGTCACGTAAATACAACATATTGCATTACAAATGCTATAGGTGTCACATTTGCGAAAGTTAAAACTTTTGGCATTGTAAATGACAAAGCTATTAATTTCGCTATATTCAAAACCAACACATCAATAAAAAAATAAAAAAATTGTAATTTACAATACCAATAGCTCAAACTTTCCTAATGCGAGACCTATTGCATTGCAAATGCTTGTTTTTACATTAGGAGATGGTTAGGAATCCAAATTGAGGCATGATAACGACTGCGTGTGTGCTTTTTCTGGACTGGAGTCCGTGTAGGCACTGTAGGAAGCTTTTAAAGTAGACTTCTAGACGTGTACTCCTTAAACGTTTATGAACATATCTTAAGACCAGGTATTCCTGGATTTATATTTCAGATTGAATTGGGCACGACTTTAAAAGGCGACCTTGGGACTAAGTGTAGCCATAGTGATTATTTTAAAAGGTAAGAGGAGAACATAATTGGCGAACTCCTTCCTTTTGGTGCTGTTTGGATGAATGATCTTTGGCGATATTGGCCTCTTTGGAGTGGGAATAACGTCAGCTTATAGATTCTACTGTTGGAAATCTTGTTTTAGACTCAACTGGCAGCATGAACTGAATGGAATATACGTTATTTGTGGTCCGTGAGTTATTAAAGAGTGTATTTGGAATCAAGTCGCATCAGATCCAGCATTATTGTGGACACGAGTACTGAGATATCGACGCAATAATTCTTCAGTGAGGTAGGATTTGATTTAAATAAGTCAGATGGCTGTTGACTAAGCGCTAAACTGATAAAGCTTTGCCTGGCATGTTCTGAAAAAACAGGAGACCTTATTCTACCTTAATTTAACAAGATCATAACTTGAGAAACTTTAAGGTACCAGCGTCAATTGACGCAAACTTTTTGTATATTCTCAAATGGGCTATATAGACATAATACACTATTGTGGATCCAGGGTTCTAAATAGAATGATCACACTGAACTAGATGTAAAGGGAGAAACAATGGAATGCTGATTATTGAATTATGTATCAAAGTGTAAATTCTGAATTGTGGTATAACAAAGTAGGATGTTGTTGCAAAATTCCATGCTCACTGTAGGCTTGAATAGTCCATCTGTACAAGGTTGTAACAATGTGGGCTCTCTTGGCACTGATATAAGTGCTGTAGTATGTTATTACAAATGCGTAATTTGTATTATTTCCAGCCCTGATGAAGCCGTGGGTTAACCCTACCACGGCAAAACGTGTTGGCACAAGGGTTTGGAATTTGATGAAATTAAAGAAAAAAAACAACAAGAGCCCAATCAACTTTATGCTGAGTGTTTTTTAAGGGTTGGCGTAGTTCGCTAAGTAGCGCTACGCGAACCTACGCGAAGTGCACATCGCACTATGCCAACTTCACGTAGCACTACGTGAGCTGCGTAGTAGCATGTTCGCACTGTGCAAGATGTGTTTTCAATGATTGCACAGTGAGGAAAAGCATCCGGCACTGTGCAATCATTGAAAATGGCATCTTGCACAGTGCGAGCTGTAGTTTTCTGCTGCTCGAGTAGATTTTTACTCGAGCGGCAGCTTTCTCAACGCAAACTGGTAGTTTCTCATCGTGAGTGGTCGCGAGCATGCGCAACCACTCGCAAAGAGAAACCTGACCTCCCCGAGTTGAGAATCTCGCCGGGATGTCATTTTGCTTGCTCACAGTCGCGAACATGACGTTGAGGACCGCGAACAAGCCAAAAATGACCGCTGCACTACGCTACCCTGCACTATGCGTGTTCGCACTGTGCTACGCACAGCTCACGTAGTGCGAAGTTGCGCAAACTTCACAAATTATTCAAGCGTAGTGTAGTGCTTTGCCCAGGGTTAGTCTTTTTAAATATTTAATACTGAACTTTAAAAGCGCATGTGTACTCCGAAACATTGTTTAAGCATTGTTCAATCATTGATTGAGATTTGGGAAGTAAGGTGTTCTCTTCCCCATCTTTTGGATGCACCAAACCTATTCTTTGTTGGGACAAATTGAGTGTAGATAACTATATGAGTGCCAGTATATCCTACACACCCTAAAGCATTTCCACCTACCAAAGGAAGGAAATAAAACTCAAAACATTCACCAACTGTAAAACCAGAAATGTGGTGTATCTGCTGCTTTGTCCATGTGAGAAAAGCTATGTGGGTGAAACATCACATCAATTCTCCACACGTTTAACGGAACACCGCTTGGCCATTAGAACTAACAACATCATGGCCCCAATAGTTAAACATTATAAGGAGAATAACCATACACCTTATGAAATCAGATGGCTAATCTTAGAAAAGATAGAGAATAAAGGAAGTCTGGAAACGCAGGGAAGTGTTCGGGATTTTTACCTTAGACAAACATTGACGCCTCGTCAGGGGCAGTAAGCGCTATATAAATGCAATTACAATACAATACAAAACATACTAATGGACTGAACCAGGAAATTCCCTGGGATAAAACCCATATTTTACAACAGTGGCTAACTTAATCGGATCCCATTTCTCCTCTTTTTAAGGCATTTACAAATACCCTTAGGAAGATTAGACAATATCCATGCTAGGTATTCTCATCCTAGTAAATCCATTTTTATTTTTTCTATTTCATGATTGCAGTTTTTAAAGATGAACACTCACAGTCCAAGTATTTCATACATCCTCCAAGATGGCAGCCAGTATACTAGAGCATTTAGATACATATTTCACTTGCTTTGGCGATTTTAAAATTGTTGTGTGATACATCGATTAAATAATAACACTTACAAACCCCTTATAAAAAATGTCCCCCTTTTTTTCAAAATACACACATCATGCCATGGAGCATACATTTAATGTAAGCATACGTAATAAGTCCATTAGGTATTTCACCTCCGGATTGTCTGTAATTTTAATCATCTGGTTTCTGGTATTAGGAGGTTAAGTTTTCATTTGTTCTGAAGACCTGCGTAATTCAGTTGTTGGCAAATTACCTGATTCGCACTATTGTTTCCTATGATTCTATGGCAGGACCGGAGGCTTCTGATTATGCTTTCTCATTTCTTTACTGCACAAAACAGCAGCCAATGAAAATGAAACTACAAATGTAAAAAACAACATTTCCCATGAGGCTTTGAACCACGCCTCTCTTACAGCAACCAATCACAATGGCAATAAGCATATATAGTATAGCGACACTAATCTGGCCTCCTCTTTCTTTGCTGCTCCGCAGCCCAGATAAGTGCTCTATGCTTTATATACTTATTTTAGCTGACTCATGGCCTATGCCTAATGTTTCGCCTTAGCGCGTTATACTGTTGAAATACGCTGTGCTTGTCTATGTTAATGCTTTGATATCTTGCATTGCTTTGCGATTGTTGCTCGCATTGTGCCGCGATCGCGGACTGTTTGCCGATTTAATTTGTGTTTCTTTTGCCCCGTTCTGACCTTAGTTTGGGACCGGAGCTTCCCGCTCCGCGTCCCGATTCCTTCGGTGGCACGGTTGCGCCCGTAGGCCCCCCGCTCTCCTCCTTGTCTCGCTGCTTCAGCGGCCGCTTGATTCGCGGTCCGCGTTATTGAGGGGTTTAGCCCCCCCCTCGGGGAGGGAGACGCACGCCGGAGCCCGGGGAGTCCCTGCGTGCGTCTCTGAGGTCTCGCGCGCGTCGGTGTGCGCGCGCAGATCTCGAAAGGTGCCTGCTTGACGCTCTGCCCCCGGCTGAAGTGGGGATCTACGCAGCATTGGCCAGGAGCCGAGGGTGACTTCTAGAAGCTATTAGCAGCGTTTTTTCACCGCTTTGTGCACCGGAGCTTCCCTGCAATTAAACCTTGCCTCCCAGGGAGTAAAGAGGCATATCATAATTTTTGGAAACCCTTTCTGCTCTCCAGACAGGGTTACTCCCTCCATTAGTCCTAGATTTGGACTTTATACTTCATTCTTACCTGGTATTACCGACTCCTGCGCCTGGCACTCCCCAATATCGATGCCCTCGCCTGGGCTGGTACCTGAGCTTCCCTCTGGGGACTGGAGTTGGAATTGCTGATTCCTTGTAAATATGGAAGACAATGAGTACTGCGATGAGGAGGGTGCTGCGTGTGACTACCAGGGCCATGAGGAATTCTATGAAGAAGAATCCATGGAAGATATTATTGATAAAAAGTTGGACGCTAAATTGGACAAAGCCCTTTCCTCGGCCCTCCTTCCCTTGGCCAAGAAATTGGAATTATTAGTCCCTGGTAAGCCTCTTTCCCTTCCAAACAGGGATTCCTCTCGACCCCCCCCTAAGAAGGTGGCACTTGGCCCCATGCCCAGTCTTATGAAAAGATTTATAAATCTAAAGAATCCCTTTCTGCTGATAAGGCTCTGACCTCCCGCCCTCTCCCTTCTCCCCCTCCCAATAACACCACTACTGATACTGGCACCGATACAGATTCTTCGGATGCCGATCCCTGCAAACGCACTAAGAAGTGTAAACATACCTCTCCGGTAACTCCCTCTCCCTTCTCTTTTGACCCGACAGACATTGTCCACCCCAGGTCCTCAGATTGGGTCCCTCCCCCTGCTGTGGCAGAATACCTGGAGGCCCACCTCCGTAAAGGTTTTGATAAAGAAGTAAGATCCCGCCTTATGTCCGAGTGCCCCCGCCCCGATTTACCCCACAAGGTGGCAGTTACCCCGGACATCGACCCCTCCATGACCACTTTTCTAAAGAAATATAAGAAAGACCCCAAGAAAGGGATTGATCGCGCGCTCAGAGCGTGCCAAGATAAGGTCCTTGACCTTTCGGGCCTTTGGCCAAGATCCTGGAGTTGGCCCTGCAGGCCCAAGAGACTGGTGATGCCATTCACCCGGAAGTTTTAGCGGGTTGGGCTCAACGAGCCATTTGCATGCTGGGTAACGCAAACTGCGCTCTTGCCTCGGAAAGACGGAAATCGGTCCTGCTACGGATCGATCCTCAACTGGTGGAATTGGCTTCTTCTGAGCCGGGTCCTTTGGCGGAAGGACAGTTGTTTGGGGACAACTTTGTTAAAGACATTGCAAAATTTGCCAATACATTTGCATCCCTGGATAAGTCTCAAGCCTCCTTGAAGAGGGTGTTACATCAGGTCTCTAATAGGGCCAAACGTGGCAGAGGACGCTCGACCGGCCGCTATTCAAATTCCAGTCCTCAAAGAGGGTACGCCCCTAGACGTGGCAGAGGGTACACGCAGGAACCGGACCAAGCTGGTTTTTACCCGTCAAGATCCCGCGGCTTCAGGGGCCGCTATAATCGAGGGGTCAACAGAGGCTACAAAAACTTCGATAATCAATCCTCCGGTAAGTCTCCCGTTTCCTTTGGTCCCGCTAGGGGGAAGGTTGCGTCATTTTGTCATTAATTGGACGAGCCTCACTGTAGATGCTTGGGTCCTTCAGACCATCCAGGGCTACGAGATAGAGATGGTGGACTGCCCCTTGCAGCCTTTTCCCCCTCAACCTCTCCTTTTTTCCCGTCTCGAACAGAGTTTTATAGACTCAGAACTAGACGAACCTTTGACAAAACAGGCCATTGCTGTAGGTCCCTTCATTCCAGAGGGCTTCTGCAGCAACGTCTTTCTTGTGCAAAAGAAGGGACGCGGTCAACGCCTTGTCTTAAATCTGAGGGATTTCAACCCCTTTGTTACTTATCGCCACTTCAAGATGGAGGGTATCCATCTCTTACGAGACCTTCTGTTGGAAAACGACTGGATGGTCCGATTGGACCTAAAAGATGCCTATCTGACAGTCCCCATCTGCCCATCTCATCAAAGATTCTTGCAATTCCCTGGGAAAGGGCGTTGGTTTCGTTACAAAGTGCTTCCCTTCGGCCTGTCCTCAGCCCCTTGGGTATTCACCAAACTGCTCAAGCCTGTGATCTCTCGCCTTCGACAGATGGGAGTGCGTCTTATTGTCTACCTAGACGACATGCTACTCCTGGCCCAGGACCGGTCCCTCCTTCTCACTCACCTGGAGCGGACGACGTCCTTGCTGCAGAATCTGGGATTCGTGATCAATACCAAGAAATCGGTGATGATACCGAATCAACAGATGGAATTCCTGGGCTTCCTGATAGACTCTGTTTCAGCTCAACTACTCCTTCCCCTTCGGAAGATCAGGTCCATCAAGAGAGAGATAACATCCACCTTGACCAAGGAGAAAATGTCCTTGCGGGTGCAGGCGCGGATTGTGGGCCTTCTGGCCTCGTCGATCCAAGCCATCTTTCCCGGTCCCTTGCACTACAGGGCCCTGCAGAGATTAAAAATCTTTTATCTTCAGAGGAATTTTCACTACGATCACTTGATTCCTCTTTCCCCCGAGGCCCGGGAGGAAATTCCATGGTGGCTGGATCACATGTCATACTGGAAAGGCCGAGCTATCTTCGGCGCAGCCCCAGATGTGGTGGTCGAATCAGACGCCAGTCAATGGGGCTGGGGCGCTCGCTGTGGAGAATATACCACAGGAGGACGGTGGTCAGCAGACGAACTCTCACTACATATCAACTGTCTACAGTTGTTGGCGGGGTCTTTTGCCATCAGATCTATCTCACCGCTGAAGAGCAATTGTTGTATTCTCCTTCGGATGGACAATGTCTCTGCGGTGAGATGCATCAACCGATTAGAGGGGACGAAATCCCGAATGCTGGTCCACATTGCAAAGGAATTTTGGCACTTCTGCCTGGATCGCAAGATCTCTGTGGTGGCGGAATACCTTCCGGGGAAATTCAATCAGTTGGCGGATTGGAATTCCCGATTTCTCCGAGACTTCAGCGATTGGAGACTCCATCCATCGCTGTTCTCTCAGATCATGACTATGCGAGGCCCATGCCAGATAGACCTGTTTGCCTCTCGCCTCAATGCCTATCTTCCCCTATTTTACAGTTGGAGACCGGACCCAATGGCGATGGGGACAGACGCTTTCCTTCACCATTGGGGGCACGATTGGGGGCAGCAGAGGAATTATGCGTTTCCACCATTTGCGCTGATTCCGAGAGTGGCAGCGTTGATACGCCGGCAGGGGGCAACAGTAGTGTTGGTGACCCCATTCTGGTTGACGCAGTCGTGGTTTTCCACACTGTTGGAGTTGTCAGTAGACCTCCCCTTCCGGCTCCCAGTCTTCCCGACGCTTCTGCAGGACCCAGTGGGAGCTTGCCATCCATTGGTCCTGCAGAACCAATTGACCTTGATGGTGTGGACGCTCTCCGGAGACATGAATGCCTTGCAGGCCTTTCACGAGAGGCTTCCAGCTTATGCAGCAAGCGTGGGCTCCTTCCACCCAGAAACGATACTCTGCATCTTGGAAGAAGTGGGTGGGTTGGTGCCTTTCAAAGCAGGTGGATCCCGTGGGATCAAATCTGAACGTGCGGCCTCAGGCCTGGCTTACAGGTCGGTTAATAATTTCAGGTCTGCTATTTCTGCTGGTCATGACCACATCGACGGTAAGCCTGTGGGGATGCATCCCCTGGTTTGTAAGTTGCTTAAAGGTGTGCGCGTGGCCAACCCTCCTCGGCCCAGGTATTCAACAATGTGGGATGTTACTAAGGTGCTTAATTTGTTGGAATCCTGGCCCAATAATGGTGATTTGTCTTTGAAACAGCTCTCTGCCAAGCTCACTATGCTGTTGTGCCTCATTTCATGTCGTAGGGTTTCAGATGTTAGGGCTTTAGATTTGGCTGGTAGGATGTTTTCTCCTCAAGGTGTCTCCTTTGTCATTACATGGCGTACTAAGACCATGTCACGCTCAGTAGAGTACCCAGCCTTTCCACATAACAGCAAGCTATGTGTTTTACAGTGTCTCAAATGTTATGAAGAGCGTACTATTACACACAGGATTGATCCGTTGGGGCAGTTGTTGATCTCTGTTCAAAAGCCCTTCAAGCCAGTCGCTGCAGCTACCTTAGCCAGATGGGTAAGATGGATCATGTCGGAAGCCGGCATTGATATTTCTGCTTATGGTGCTCATTCAGCTAGAGGTGCGATGGCTTCTAAAGCCTATTTACTGGGTTCCCGCTTGGAGGATATCCTGAAAGCGGCTGATTGGTCTTCAGATTCGATGTTTAAAGTGTTTTATTATAAACCTATTCCTCATGTTTCTGATGCTGTGATTGATGAGCTTTAATTGTTGAGCTTTGAACCAGCATAATCAGAAGCCTCCGGTCCTGCCATAGAATACAAAATTTTCTAGCTATCGCGACAAGAATTTTAGATTCTATTAAGGACACGGAGGCGAGGATTATCCCACCCGTTGGGACAGTTATGTAACTGTTTTGTTGTTATTACATGATGTTGTTTAACAACTTGGTACCCACCCTCTGAGAAATGTTGGTTGTGGACGTCTTTTCTCAAACTTTCATTTCTGTTTCAGGAGATGACTCCAACAAGAGTTAATTGCCTCCTGTGGATTCGGCTGCTGTCCCTTCCTGTTGGAGGATGATGCCTTATGGTTCTGGATTTCTCTGTTGAGAATTGCTGATGGAACTGTTTCTCTCCGTTGAGAGTTAAGACTTTTGTTCACTGTAACGAGACTGTCCGCGCAAAGAAAGAGGAGGCCAGATTAGTGTCTCTATACTATATATGCTTATTGCCATTGTGATTGGTTGCTGTAAGAGAGGCGTGGTTCAAAGTCTCATGGGAAATGTTGTTTTTTACATTTGTAGTTTCATTTTCATTGGCTGCTGTTTTGTGCAGTAAAGAAATGAGAAAGCATAATCCTCGCCTCCGTGTCCTTAATAGAATCTAAAATTCTTGTTGCGAAAGCTAGAAAATGTTGTATTATGCATTACGATCCCTTTTCTTAACCTGTGTTTCTCATTAACACACTCTAAGATGGCCGCCAGAGTGGTACTGCATCATAATACTTCCTTCGTGAATAGGATCACATGACTTCCGCTTTATCTTTAAAAACTTGCACCTCCGGTATCTCTGTTTCACAGCATTTGGGTCCAATTTGGATCCCTAGAGGCACCTTAGCAGTACGAGCTGATGATACAGGGATTATTTCTGGAGGTAGGTGCTCTCATCTCATGCTCTCTGTCACAGATTGCCCATCCCAATATCCTACTTCAAATTGAATCCTTGCATTTTATCATCTTGCGCAGCCTCAGATATAGGATTATTAGGCGCATCATTACGATCTATGCGAGCACTCTCACTATTTCTTTAGTGTGACTTGTACCTAAATATTACAAGTAGATAAGCAGTAATCCGTCGCTGCATTATTATTTGCATACCTAGAAAGCCTATCCTGACATGTGGTGACCCATATTTGACCCCTACCTCTTTTTTATTTGTTTAAACATAAACTTCAATGCCTATGAATATTTACATGGATAGAACACCAATATTGATTATTCACATTGTTGCTCATTTCCATTCCACTAATATGAAGCTCAATTTTGCATTCCCATCACCCTTGTGTTAGAGCTCATTTTTAAGACATAGACACCCAGCTCGTCCTTTCAAAGAAAACACAGTCCATTTAGGTATGCAAGCTTTGATCTTTCAAAATTATTCTGTGCAGTCTGTGCTATTATATTCCAAGTAACCTGATGACTCTCGTTTAATTTGTTGCCATAGGACCAGTCCACATAAAGATTTTTTTTAATAAAAATTCACCATATCACGAACAGGTAGCATCTTTTTGAGACCTACTTACACATTACATGTCGGTAAGCCACTATGTCATTTACATAAACTTTCTGATTACATTGAATTTTACACTCAGGGGGCCCAGAGTCATATTCCTATTCCCAGGGATATATATATAAAATTTGGAGTGTGAGAATCTCCCCCCCTGGCCGTTATTTTCTTTGTAAATTAATGGCATGGATCATGCTATCTAGAAGTAGTCTGCAGGTATTTAAGAATAGTTCATAACTTTGGTTACCTTTGTCAAAGCACAGATAGGATAACTGCCCAAGTGCAGTTGCTGAATAATCCATAATATAGCATTTTTATTCATTACTACAGGATCCAACCTTATTCTAACTAGGGAACCTTGTACGAATTAATTGCGATGTATTGAGGAAAAGTCTATCTATTTATCGTGACCAGCACTCCTTGGTAAGCATTCCTTAGTAGGTCAGTGTAGCTGTGGACAGAGCCATGATCAATAATACCAGACACAGAATAAAATAGAGATCGTATTAGATCACCTGTCACTATTTGAGGGATTGGCACATTTTTATGTATTTAATTCAGCTTAGAATATTATTCACATTTTCGTACTACTAATTTCTAACCATTTCTCATGGGGAAAGTTGGATCTTATCTTATGCTTATTTCTTCTTGATCTTCTGACTGGTATTCTACGATCAAGGTTTTTTTTAAATGTGGGGAGTCTATTTAGTCTGTATATGTTGACTGAGGCCCATTTTGTGAAAAGAGACACTCACTCATGTCAATTAATTTGATTTCAATTCACAGAGAAACAATTTTGGAATTGGTATTCCTGAAGAAGGCAGGTTTCTGCCGAAACGCGTGTAGAAAGACGAACAGATGCCACATCTCTTATTGGCGCATCCCTAACTTGGATATATAAATAATGCAATCATGGTGTTATTACTTGAACACTGTGTTGTTGCATGTTTCCAATTATCACATATCAAATGTATAGATCACTTCAAAGAATCTATTCATGTATGTGATATGTCTGTATGGGTAAATGGATAAATGGATTATGTACGTAGTTGAAATTGTGTTTTCTCTGTCATAAAAATCAAAACATTGCATAATTACTGAAGATAGTATTTAATAAAATATATATTTGTATTTTTCTAATAATGAGTGATGGTCTTTCTCTGGAATATGATTCCATTATGTAGTTTTAAACATATGTTGAAGTTGCCTTAGGAACTTTACAGTATATATTTCCCTGCCTAGGTGAACTTCTCATTATGTTATGTTATGTTATGTTATGTTAACTGTTTTTTTACCGCGCACAGCTGCCCCAGCAAAGGGGCGTCCTGGCGCCATAAGAAGGTATACACAACACAGCATAAAAGAAACTCAATCAGAGATTTTTATTAAAAAGGAAGGTTTTAATGGCCTGTCTAAACTGGAGTAAGTCATCCAGTGCCCGAATTTCAGCAGGAAGAGAGTTCCACAGCTTTGCGGCCACTACTCGAAAGGTGCGGCCACCTGTCCTACTCAACAAAAAACGTGGGACAACAGACAGGTTCTGACCCATCGATCTCAAGGATCGAGAGGGGACGTAAGGGGTCAGTAGGTTCATCAGTATTGGGGGGGCCGTGCCTTTTAAGATTTTAAAAGCCAGGCAAAGCACCTTAAACTCGATCCTCCGACCAACAGGCAGCCAGTGGAGTGCTTGCAGTGTTCTCGAAACCGGAAAACGCCTGGGCAATCCCACCACCGCTCTGGCTGCGGCATTCTGCACGCGCTGCAGCCGCGTGAGTTCAGCCTGGTTTGTTCCTGCTAGCAACGCACTGGCATAATCTATCCTGGATAGTACTGAGGCTTGGACCACTAACTGTCTGGTAGGGGCATCGAAGAATTTAAGTACAGGTCTAAGGCCCCTAATAATGCCAAAGCAAGAGGCTGCCACCCTCTTAGTGTGGCAGGTGAAACTGAGAGTAGGGTCCAACCAGACCCCAAGGTTTTTTATCTCCATTACAGGAGAAGGGGTCATTCCTAATTCGGGAGGCCACCAGTTATCATTCCACCATCCTGCCTGCTTTCCCACAACCATGACCTCTGTCTTCTTAGTGTTCAATTGGAGGCAGTTCTGATTCATCCAATTGGCCACCGCACGTAGACCCTCGCAAAACCTGAGGGCCTCCACATCTGAGTCCCCACTCAACGTGACCGCCAGCTGTGTGTCATCCGCTTAGGATACCATTGTCAGGCCCCAGCGCTTGACTACCGCAGCCAGCGGTCTAACGTACAGGTTGAACAAAGTGGGGCTCAGAGATGATCCCTGTGGGACCCCCAGTGTCAGCGGGTAAGAGGTAGATTTACCGGGTGGGATAGCAACCTGGAAAGATCTGTCAGAAAGGAAGGACCGGAACCAACACAAGGCGGACCCCCTGACGCCTGCTTCCTCCAGCCGCCGCAAAAGGATCTCGTGAGAAACCGTGTCGAACGCGGCACTCAGATCTAATAACAGGAGTGCCGCTGTTCGGCCGGTATCCAGCACGGAGCGCAGATGTTCAACCATAAACAGCAAGGCAGTCTCCGTGCTGTGGCCCGCATGAAACCCATTTTGAGTGTGGTCCAAGATGTTAGCTTTGGCGAGATGGTCAGCCAGGATCCCATTCACGTGGGCCTCGGTGACTTTGGCGGCCCACGGCAGCAGTGAAATGGGGCCATAATTCTCAGGTTTTACTGGATCTAGGGAGGGCTTTTTTTAGGATAGGTGTCACTACCGCTTGCTTCCACCTGGTGGGCACGATCCCTGAGGCCAGCGACAGGTTGATGAGAGCTAGCACTGGTTTACGACATATCGCCTGCATGTTCTTAAACTGGGCCGGTTTAAGTGGATCTGCAGGGGAGCCAGATTTGATTTTTTGGCTAAATAAATCAAACCCCTCCTCAGAGAGGGGGGCCAGCAGGTCCAAGATCACATCAACATCCATAGGGCAACCAGCTGGGTCCGAATGTTGCAGATGGGTTGGAAAGGTGCGGTAAATTGCTTGCAACTTTTCGATGAAAAAGGATGCCAGACTTTCACAGTGGGAGTCTGTGCATATTTCCGCTGCGGTGGCCCTCTTGGTCATGAGGTCCTTTAGGACTTTAAAAATCAATTTAGAGGGGTTAGGGCTATTCCGAAACTCCTGCGCATAGTAGGCGGCGCAGGCTCTACAGACCGCTCTATGGTATACCTTAGTTTGAGTTAGATAGCAGGTTTTAAGCGCAGGGTCAAAAGATTTTCTCCACCGTCTTTCTGCTTGCCTGCAGTCTCTCTTAAGAGACGCTAAGGTCTCATCATACCAAGGGCTGTGGACTTTAGTCCGACAGTTAGATTGGACCAGAGGAATAAAGAGTCAAGGGCCGTAACAATCCAGTTACAGAATGATTCGTAGCCACAATTGACATCGGAGAAGGGAGGCAAGGGTACCTTCTCCAGTAGAAGATAGAAGTCTTCTAACTTTAATTTATTTCACTGTTAGTAGCAGGGGTCTCATATCTTTGCAGTTATTTACCCGAATCCTGTCTGGGTGGGGCTTGTGTGTTTTTACCTTTACAGGTTTATCTGACTCCACAATTTGATGTTTATGTCCTTTTGTTACATCTTGCTTATTTCTTGCATGAATTTTTTTTTTCCAGTTGCAGTAGTTCCAATAGTCTTTAAGTTCTTTAGTTGCAGTAATAATCCATTTACTCAGTCTTCTTTCCACGCATAGGTTCTGTTCTGTACCTCGTCGCCAATTTGTAGCAAATAAAGTTCTTAGATCCAGTATGTATAAATAGGTATGATTTATTGTAGCTTAGTTTCAGGTAAAAATAATAATAAGATATAAGTAGATGTAAGTATAAGTCCCACCAGGAGCAGTTCTTCTGTTGCTCAGCCTGCCTGCCATCAACTGCCTCTCCACAGATTAGTCAGGTACCAAACATTCTAAGGTGTCATCAAACATTCTACCAGATGCAGTGGCTAGGCAATGGGGAAATCCAAGCAAGGGAAATGCAAGACATAAGCAAGATGTAACACCTTTTCTATTTTATATCTGTATAAATCTAATCTTTCCTTTCCCCTATACCTATTACTCCTTTTCTAACTCGCTTCTCCCAGAAGATTTCTGTTGCACAATTGGAAGTGCTTTGATTGTCTTGGACACACCCATTTTTGTGACATTAGACAATATTTCCTCACTTTGATAATGGAAACCTTACAAACGTTTGGCTTCACAGATGAGCAATACGCTCTCTTACTTGGCAACCAAAGTAATTTTGAAAAACAAACTAACCCGTCAGCCCCAGTAGCCAATAATGAGGACAATAATAAGTTACTAGCACTAAAAAAGAAAATTATAAGTATAGAAATGCATAGACATACATGCTTGAATATCTCAAGGTCGGAGTTATACCACAAGGCCTAAGAGGACGAAATATCCCTGGACTGTTTGTCCAAGTTAAACAATTCTTAGAAAAATGGTCACATATCACTTGCTTTTGGAGACCTGATGATTTCAATAGTTGAAACTGCCAAGGAGTTGATACAAATTCTTGTGGACGAGATGTCGCCCTTAGAAGATAAAATAAAAAAAAGAAATGCTGTTGGGGAAGCAAAGAAAAAACTTGAGGAAATTAACAAGGAAGTCACATCATATAGTGACTATTTGATTAAGAGAAAAACTGAAAAGTTGAAGAAAGATATATGCTTCTACTCCAAGGAAAAAACATATCCGTATCTAAATGAATATTTCTATTCAGAAAATCAATATCAAGAACCAGCGTCTTATGGCCCAGCACCACCTAGACGCTAAATTACTATGTTCTCTGATGCATCTGACTCAGATAACGAACCAAGTCCACATAGTACAAACTATGAAAATGAGAGAACAGGTTATCATTATGACCCCCCAAAGAAGCTAACCTTTTTTAGGGAGATGAGGCCCGCGCAGGGGCCCATGGAAACAGAGATACCAGTCCAGGTATCGTGGCAATTTCAATCACAACAACTATCAACAGAACAACTCCCAGTTCTTAGTCACACGCAATGCTCAATATTGGCAGACATAGAACCCATACCCATCTTCAACTTATCAAAGAAATCTCTTAACCATGTGGAAATAACACTCTTGTCCAAGGGCCTTTGTTTCATCCCACATACAAAAGCTGACATTTTTTATATCTTTCAGGACATTAATTCTTTCTTTCGAAAAATACGTTTAAAAAGTTATTTCAGGACAGTATGACATTGATTTATTTTTATTTATTTTAAAGGCTTTTTTATAGCCCTTGCTAGACCCAGGGGTATCAGAGCGCTTTACAGGAATGTGAGGAGGTACAGTATTAAAAAACATATGAACAAAACAAGAGCCAATATAACAAAGAAAGCAAATAAATATGAAAGCTATTTGCAAAACACCTATATTAAGCTAACATGAGTAGTAAGAACTTAGATTAGGGTGGGTGGGAGAGGGTGAGAGAGAAGAGTTGAGGAGGGGGAAGAAGGGCTGGGGGGTGATTGTGGCTCCAGGAGGGGCAGGGTGAGTCAGCGCTGGGCTCAATAGGACATCCGTGCTGGGAGCAGTGGGAGGAGTAATCCCCTGACTCTGAATAGGAGTGTTGCTGCCCTGTACAATGCTGGCTCCACCCATGTGGTGTGTCTGATCACCTAGCCCCTACCTGACAAAGGCGAAGAGGAGCTTGCAGAACAAAGTGCTCCAATTCCCCCCTGAACCAGTTGCATCTGGTTAATAGATCAGGTATATGCCCTGTATCTACCTTCACGCCCTCCCTAGAACAAGTGGGACCAGAAGAAGGTATATTAGAGACCAAGGTTATGGCCAAATTGAAAGAAGACACCACGTTTAACATCAGACCCACTTCCAATTTACAAAAAGAAGAACTGGAGGCTTTATTGGAAATGAATACAAAGAATTAAGCAGGAAAAAATTGAGACAATTGCGGTGGGATCATAGTCATAGATACAGAAATGTAAATCAACAACATGTATGACCTATTGAATAACCCCACCCACTACTGCAAGGTTAATCTAGATCCTACCACTAGAGTCCAACTTAAAATACAAACTCTGACGAACAAAGAAGCAGAAAAAGGCATTATATGCCAACAAGAGCTTGATTATCTGAATGTATCACAACCTCGCAAAGCCAGGGTCTATGGGGGTCCCTAAAATGCATAAAGGTAGCAAAAAACCCCGTACAAACCCATTGTCACCACAATAGGGTCGGCTACAGAACACATCTTGAAGTATATTGATAGCATACTGTGCCCCCATATATCTAAAACCCAATCGCATATCAAATATGCTAAGGAGATGATTAATAAAGTAGAGGGACTGGATTTTAACATAAATGGAGACACTTTGGGGTCTCTGGACATAGAGTCTTTATATAGCAACATCCCACAACAAGAAGCACTCACGGCGGTAGACTGGATTATTCACACTTATCACATAGACTACGATATATCATGATTGACATTCTACAGATTGACCTTGAGAAGAACACTTTTGAATTCAATGGGGACCTCTTTAAACAAATAAAAGGGGTAAGCATGGGGCGTCTTGCACCCCAATTTAGCTAACATCTACATGGCACACTTTGAACACTGCTTCATATACGAGGTAGCCCCGTTCTATGAGTCAATTAAACACTGGTTGCATTAAATTGCCAACATGTTTTTTATCTGGCTTGATGCCAAGGAAACCCTCACAGATTTCCTAGAATCGATCAGTTTGTGTGACACCAACTTACGATTTACTGCCAACATTGGGACGCGTAGTATCGAGTTCCTAGACATTGACATCAAAAAGGTCGATTTGAAACTAGAAGTGGATATTGTACACCAAGCCCATGGCAAGGAATACATTATTACACTTCGCCAGTTACCACCCTAAAAACCAAAAAGAAAGTATACCAATGGGACAATTCCTACGCCTCAGGAGTAATTGCACAAATGTACAGGATTATGACCTAAGAGCTATAACCATGAAAATAAATTTCATCAATCTTGGCTACCCCAGAAGACTAGTTAGGGAGGTATACAAAAAAACCCGGTTTTACAACAGTGATCATCTATTACAATCTAATAATAAGACAGAGGAGCCTAAACTAGCCTGTGTTACCAGACATTCAGCTTTTAATGAGAAAATACCCCAGATCATCAATGCCCAATGGCATATACTAAATGTAAATGCAGAACCCAACGCTGTTATGCCACGGCCTATGTATGCACATAGACACAATTAAAATCTCAGAGACACAGTCGTCCATTCCAGAATAAAGTCCGAGCCTTCCTTTATACAATAAAACTATTGGCGGTGACAATGCTATCACAGGGAACGACAAATGCTCCCAATGCAAGGCATGTAATGGAGCAGTGATTACTAACAAATACACCTACCAAAGGAAGGAAATAAAACTCAAAACATTGACCAAATGTAAAACCAGCAATGTGGTGTATCTGCTGCTTTATCCATGTGAGAAAGGCTATGTGGGTGAAAGATCACGTCAATTATCCACACGTTCAAACAGTCGGCCATTAGAACTAACAAAATCATGGCCCCAATAGTTAAACATTATAAGGAGAATAACCATACACCGGATGACATCAGATGGCTAATCTTAGAAAAGATAGAGAATAAAACTGGTATGGACTCCGAGGAAGTCTGGAAACGCAGTGAAGTGTTCAGGATTTTTACCTTAGACACACATACTAATGGACTGAACCAGAAAAAGTTGTGGGATCAAGCCATACATTATAAAAGTGGCTAACTTTTATCTGATCCCTTTTCTCCTCTTTTTAGAGCGTTTACAAACACCCTTAGGAAGTTTAGACAATATCCATGCTAGGTTTTCACAACCTAGTAACACTACTTTGGATTAGGTTTACTCCTTTGAATTTTTTTTTTTTTTAAATCGTTTTTTATTTTTTCTATTTCATTATTGCAGTTTTTAAAGCTGAACACTCACAGTTTAATATTTCCTACATCCTCCAAGATGGCAGCCAGTATACTAGAGCACTTAGACACATATATCGCTTGCTTTGGCGATTTTAGAACTGTAATGTGATACATCGATTAAATATATACACTTGTAAACCTCTAATAGAAATGCTCCCCATTTTTTCAAAATACACACATCATGTCATGGAGCATACATTTAAGGTAAGCATAGGTAATAAGTCCATTAGGTATTTCACCTCCAGATAGTCTGTAATTTTAATCATCTGGTTTTCGATATTAAGTGGTTGCATTTTTATTTGCTCTGAAGACCTGTGTAATTCAGTTGTTGGCAAATTACCTCATCCGCATGACTGTTTCCTAAGATTATGCATTATGATCCCTTTCCTTAACCTGTGTTTCTCATTAACACACTTCAAGATGGCCGCTAGAGTGGTACTGTATCATAATACTTCCTTCGCGAATAGGATCACATGACTTCCATGTGACTTCTGCTTTATCTTTAAAAACTCGCACCTCCGGTATCTCTGTTTTACAGCATTTGGGCCCAATTTGGCTCCCTAGAGGCACCTTAGCAGTACGAGCTGATGATACAGCGATCATTCCTGGAGGTAAGCACTCTCATCTCGTGCTCTCTGTCACAGATTGCCCTAGTTCTAATTGAATCTCTGCATTTTATCATCTTGAGCAGCCTCAGCTCTAGGATTATTTGGTGCATTATTGCAAACTATGTGCGCACGCTCACTATTTCTTTAGTGTGACTTGTATATAATTATTACTAGTAGATAAGCGGTAATCCGTCGCTGCATTATGATTTGCATACATAGAACGCCTATCCTGCTCATGTGGCCACCCGTATTTGACCCATACTTATTTGCTTAAAATTAAACTTCAATGCGTATGGATAGAACACCAATATTGGTTAATCACATTGTTGCGCTTTTCCGATCCATTAATATGAAGCCCAAAATTGCATGTCCATCATCCTCGTGTTAGAGCGCATTTTTAAGACATGGACACACAACTCATCCTTTCTTGGAAAACACAGTCTATTTAGGTATGCAAGATTTCATCTTTCTTAAATTACTCTGTGCAGTATGTGCTGTTATATTCCAAGTAACCCAATGACTTTCGTTTAATTTGTTGCCATGGTACCAGTCCACATAAAGATTTTTTTCATAAAACTCTGCCATATCACGAACAAGAAGCATGTTTTTGAGCCCTAATGACACATTACATATCGGTAAGCCACTATCAGGCACATGCATCAAAGGAAAAAAACGGTCGCAAACTGTCAGATTCTCAGAATCTACCCCTTTGTGATGGGTATTTTTGCATTTTGAATGCATCATCCCAAATGCAAAATCGCAATATAAGGAATCTCTAAATTGTGATTCCTTAAATTGCGATTGCATTTAAGGAATCCCAAATTGAGATTCCTTAAATGCAGTGCTTTAATGTTAAAAAATTTGCGATTTCGCTAATAGGAGAAGCAAATTACCCTGAAATTGAACTTCATGGTAATTTGTAAAAACTTTGAAAAATGCACTTTTGTGCATTTTTCAAAGTTTCATGTTGTGCACACACATGCCCTTAGGGCATGTGTGTGTGTGCAACATATGTGCACAGATCAATTTCAGGGGTGCAACAGGGTGTCATTTTGACTCCCTTGTACCCTTGAAATTGCATGATCAAATTGCTCATGCAATCTCTAATTCATCCCTATGGTCCTAGTGGCCCATGGGAATGAATAGGACAGCATTCCTTAATTGCGACCAGCAAGTTGCGAGTAGCAATTACGGAATGTGTAGGAATCGCTATTTTTATATTGATTCTTACATGCATAGGCTTTTACGATTCCCAAATAAGCATTTCCTTAAAAACCGCTATTTAGGAATTGCAATTTCTTCTTCTTATGCGTGTGGTAGTACGTCATTTACATAAACTTGCTATTTACATTGAATTTTACACTCAGAGTGCCCAGAATCATATTCCTATCCCCCAAGATATATATAAAAAATTTGGAGTATGAGAATCTCCACCCTTTGGCCGTTATTTTCTTTGTAAAGCAGTAGCATGGAACATGCTACCTAGAAGCAGTCGGCAGGTATTTAAGAATAGCTCATAACTTTGGTTACCTTTGTCAAAGCAAAGATAGGATAATTGCCCAGTTGCAGTTGCTGAATAATCGATAATATAGCATTTTTATTCATTACTGCAGGATTCATCCTTATTCTAACAAGGGAACCTCGTACAAATTGATTGCCATGTATTGAGAACAAGTCTATCTATTTATCATGACCAGCACTACTTGGTAAGCTTTCCATAGTAGGTAAGTGTACCTGTGGACAGAGCCACGGTCAATAATACCAGACACATAATAATATAGAGATAGTATTAGATCACGTGTCACTATTTGAGAGATTGGCACATTTTTCTGTATTTAATTCAGGTTAGAAGAGTATTCACATTTTCTTACTACTAATTTCTCACCATTTCGCTAGGGGAAAGTTGGATCTTATCTTTTGCTTATTTCTTCTTGATCTTCTGACTAAGTTACAGGTTTTTTTTAATGTGGGGACTCTATTTAGTTTATATATGTTGACTGAGGCTAATGGCCCATTTTGTGAGAAGAGACACTCACTCATGTCAATTAATTTAATTTCAATTCACAAAGAAAACATTTTGGAAGTGGCATTCCTGAAGAAGGCCGGCTTCTGACGAAACGAACGTAGAAAGACAAACAATTACCACATCTCTCATTGGTGCATACCTCACTTAGATATATAAATAGTGCAAACCTGTTATTATAACTGGAACACTGTGTTGTTGCTTGTTTGCAATTATCACATATCAGATGTATAGATCACTTCAAAGAAGCGAATCATGTATGTATGAGTAAATGGATAAATGTAGTATGTATGTAGATTTAAATGGTGACTTCTCTGTCATAAATATCAAAACATCACATAATTACTGAAGATAGTATTTATTAAAATATATATATTATGTATTTTTCTAATATTGAGTGATGGTCTCTTCTCTTGAATATAATTTCATTATGTATTGTTAAACATGTGTTGAAGTTGCCCTAGGAATGTTACAGTATGCATGGATAGTGTCTGCATAAATGAATGAGTGCATAGGTACTGCATGAGTGAATGGATGAGTGCAATTGTAGTGCCTGGGTGATTGGATGAGTACATGGGTAGTGCCCGAGTGAATTGATGAGCGCATTCTGTCGCTTCTTCACTCCCCACCCTACACGATCAGCTTCTCGTCATCATCAGATGCAATATGAATGGGTACATTTGGATTTGTTGTACATTTGGCGTCCCGGATCTTCCTTAGGTGTGCCTCCCAAATGATAGTGTGGTGTTTTTCGAGATGACCTCTCTGGCCTCCGGTACCATAGTTGGTACCAAGCTTACACCGACTAACTACACTTTTACAAATCGAACAAACAACCATGTTTTCTGCCTTTTTGCTAATGCTAAAGAAGTCCCAAACTAGGGACTGGAGATGTCAGCTGGTGGTGGAGGTGCTACTTTCAGTTTCAATCCCAGATGAAGTGGAGAATGGGCGTGGCTGAATTTGACTCTGTTGTGCACTTACAGCACCACTACTTGAGGTAATGGAGGTCGAGCTGGATGGAGGTCCCTGCCGGCCCTTATGACGAGAAAATATGGAAGCTGTAGGTCGTGTTGGTGGTTGTAGTTAACTGTGTGAAGACACATGGAGAAATTATCACTCACAGTAGCGGGGGATATAGAGCAATTTAACGATCTTTGGCAACCATTCCACTCTCTACTGCTCACTGAATTCAGGGAGCTCACCTGTCCCAGATACCTTCTCCTCTTGAGGCTCACGGACCCGGCCATACCGACCTCCTGAGTGAATAAGGGATCCACCTCTCTCACTAAGGGCGACCTTGATAGATGTCTCGGAAAAGACCTGTACACTGGATGACGGGCGGGTGGGGGGTGGGGGGAGCAGGGGAAACGGGTAGTTGGGAGTTGGGGTTTGGGGGGGAGTTTGAGAAGGGAATGTAATACAACACTGCAACCATACGTATCCTACAAGGCCACTGCGGACTGGCCCGTGATCTAACTATTATCTGCAGATGTTACGTTGCGGGAGCGGCCTTGTCCGTACTGAACTGATGCCTCATACCTTCTGTATGTTTGTCAATGTATGTTGCACTAAATAAAATACTTTAAACCTAAATTGAAGACACCCGACAGAAAGATTTGGTCCATGCACCACTCACTACCCCTGGGCATAATGGATGAAAGCAAGTCAAACTGGGTGCAGGCCTGAGCACACTGCCTGGCTTCAAAATGGCCCCTTGACCCCCAGCCACATGGCCAGGCCCTGCCTGGACCAGGCCTCCAAATGGCCCCCACCCACATGGCCAGGCCCCAACAACACCCCAAAAAGTCACAAAACACACACAAATCACCACAATCCAATGCCATCCATGCACTCAATGTTGTTTAAATTCAAGACACCGTACAGAAAGACTGGGTCCATGCACCACTCACTACCCCTGGGCATAATGTATGAAAGCAAGTCAAACTGGGTGCAGGCCTGAGCACACTGCCTGGCTTCAAAATGGCCCCTTGAACCCCAGCCACATGGCCAGGCCCTGCCTGGACCAGGCCTCAAAATGCCCCCCACCCACATGGCCAGGCCCCAACAACACCCCAAAAAGTCGAAAAACACACAGAAATCACCACAATCCAATGACATCCATGCCCTCAATAATATTTAAATTCAAGACACCCCACAGAAAGACTTGGTCCATGCACCACTCACTACTCCTGGGCATAATGGATGAAAGCAAGTCAAACTGGGTGCAGGCCTGAGCACACCGCCTGGCTTCAAAATGGCCCCTTGACCCTCAGCCACATGGCCAGGCCCTGCCTGGACCAGACCTCAAAATGCCCCCCACCCACATGGCCAGGGCCCTACAACACCCCAAAAAATAAAAAAACACACAAAAATCACCATGTTCCAATGCCATCCATGCCCTCAATGATGTTTCAATTCAAGACACCGCACAGAAAGACTTGGTCAATGCACCACTCACTACCCCTGGGCCTACTGGCTAGTTTGGCTTTACAGGCACCCCAAAATAAAAAATACAAATTCCACATATAGTGAGCTAAAATTCCATGACATAAATGAGATTCAAGTTCAACAAATCTCACAGAAACAGTTGTATCATGCACCCATGACTAACCATGGGCCTACTGGATACTGTGGCTACCCACAGTATATTTTTTTCAAAGCTGTGAAAAAGTTTTAAAATTGTAGTTGCAGCAACTGCAATGCCCCAAACAAACAACACCAACTTACTTGTAAAATCTCATATCCAAAATTGATCCAAAGTCCTCAAATACAAATATCCAGCAGCAGCCACAAAAAGTAATCCTTCCAGCCCCAGATCCAAATGAAAAGTGATCAGGATATGTACAAAGCACTGAGAGGAGCCTGCTGGACAGGAACAGGAAGTTGGAGACTCTGGAGCACTTCCTTCCTCCCACCCCCCAGAAATGGGCTCCTTGCACAAAAGTGCAGCCAAATGTCAATCTGAGCAGTTATACTGATCAAAATCATCATTTTCAGAAGGGTTATGCTGCCTGCAGTGGATTTCTTGTGCAGAATTGCAATTTCTGCAAGTTCGGGAAAGCGAGCTTGTCAAATCTCCCCCCGGAAGTCATCTGCGCGCCTCATCTAGGTGTTCGCAATTGTTTACTCCTGCGATGCGTGATCGCGGGCCCTTATGACGTACTCGCGTTGTCAAACTCTCTCTGTGCAAGATGGCGGGCCGCAATGACATACTCGCGGTCGAAGCGGTGCAGCACATGCAAACTGGGAGGAAAAACAACTCGGCAAACTCAAAATCACAGTAAGTCAACGCCACGCGCGCAAGATTGTATTTTTTAAGCGCGACCAAGCAAATAATCCGCCAGCTTCGTATTGCGGATTTTTTGGCAAATTCGTGCGATTCGCAGACCGCAAAATTTGCCAAAAATCTACAAATTCCGCGAACTGAACATATTTTCAGCCCATACTTAACTGAGTCATTGGATGAGTGCTCAGGTAGTGCCTGAGTGAATGTATGAGTGCATGCATAGTGCCTTAGTGAATGAATGAGCGCAAGGGTAGTGCCGGGATGAATGGAATAGTGCCTGAGTGAATGGAGGAGTGCATGAGTAGTACCTCAGTGAATGGATGAGTACAAGGGTAGTGCTTAAGTGCATTGATAATGGCTGGGTGAATGGATGAGTGTATGGGTAGTGCCTGGGTGAATAGATGAGTGCATGGTTAGTGCCTGGGTGGATGGATGAGTAGAAGGGTAGTGCTTGGGTGATTGGATGTGTACATGCGTAGTGCCTGGGTGATTGGATGAGTACATGAGTAATGCCTCAGTGAATGGATGAGTGCAAGGGTAGTTTTTGAGTGCATTGATAATGGCTGGATGAATTAATGAATGAATTAATTTATTTATAAAGTTGTATATAGCGCAAACAAGATCCCGACGGATATCAGAGCGTTTTACAATACGATCGAAGGGAGGACAAAATGCAATATCGAAAAAACATCAAATGGAAAAGGAAAGAAACACAATAAACAGATGTAAGCGGGTAACGAAGGGGGGTAATATTAAGCAGTAAAACAGTGCTGTATCAAATGGAGTTTCTATGAAAGCAGGAGCAATGTCACCGTGCAAGTGTGCTGATCTCTCTTAAGGTAAGAATTTGCTCATTAGGAATCTGTTAGCATTCAATTTGAACGCCGTCGTTGAGGAGAGACTGCGTACAACCGATGGAAAAGAGTGTCATATCTTTGGGGCAGCAGCAGAGAAGGCTCGGTGACAAGATCTCTGTTTGGAGAGGATGAGTGGTTTCAGGAGGAAAGTAGTGGCGCTTCTTGATGCTCTCTCCCCACAAGATAGTTCAGGTTTTTGAGCCAGGTACCTGGGGTTATTGAAATGGAGGGAGTTTGTGCGTCAGTACGGCAATCTTTAACTGATTTCTTGCTTCACAAGGTAGCCATTTGAGAGATTTTAGGACTCGGGATATGTGCTTGTTTTGTTTGGTGCCTGTAACCAGTCTAGCCGCGGTGTTCAGTGAGGTCCTTAGTGGAGTCAGGGCGTATTTGGGAAGACCACAGAGGGTAGCACTGCCATAATCACACAAGCGCTTGAACCACCTACTTGAAATCATTTTGTGTCAGGAAGTGTTTAATATTTCTGAGAGTCCCCATCAAGTGGTTTGCTCCCTTACATAAGTTGCTCATATGATTTTTTTTTCTTCATATTCAAGTGCTTGTCCATGGTGCCTCCAAGAGATTTGGCTGAGTCTATGATGCTCAGAGTGCAGGTGAAAGCAGTGAGGTGCGACAACCAGAGGTCTAACTTAGGGATGTGATTTGGGGTGGAGATGAGAGAGAATTCCATGCTGGAGGTGTTGAGCAGGGGATGGTTGGTTCTCTGTTAACCAGTTTTGAGTAGATTTTAAGATATTGTTGAGTGAGATGTTTTCCGGGGGAAGAGATTTTTATATAGAGTTGTGTGTCGTCAGCATACATGAGAACTGGAGAGGGCAGAGAGAGAGAGTGGTTTGCCTTGACTTTTTGTGAACTGTGGTGAAGGATGAGAACCATTGTAGCACCCAATCCGAAAAACCCATTCAGTTTTGCAGGATGCATAGCAGGTTGTCATGATTAACCGTGTTGAATGCTGAGGAAAAGTCATAGAGGATCAGGAGGCAGGATTTGTTTTGGTCAAGCATTTTTAAAATGTCATCCATAACGTGTGTGAGGGTCGATTCAGTGCTGTGCCCCTTCCAAAAACCGGATTGAGGCTGGTCTAGGAGTTGGTACTGTTGGAGATGTGGCGGAAGTTGTTGAGATCAAATTTGTCAACGTTGGTTTTTTTGTATAGGTAAAACTGAGCTGCTTTTAGGCAGTCAGGGATCATGCCTTGAGATAGGAAAGCGTTTACAATTCTTGTCCAAGTGGGGATGAGTGCATTCTTCATTTCTTTGAAGATGACCGCAGGCAACGGGTCACCAAAGTGGTTGGAAGGGTTATTATTCTTAAGAATCTTGTGGATGTTTATTTCACTAAGTGGGGTTAAAGTGCCCAATGACGCATTGTTCGTGGTTTTCATGATGGTCGAGTTGCCCCTCTGTGAATAAACCATCAAATCTTTCGCAGGAAGGTGGATTGCCATCTGGGTCATGGAGGTTTGGACCTATATCTGATTGCTGTTTGACCAATTTGAAAAGCTTCTTGGGGCAGCTTGCTGCGTTATTGCATTAAGAGTGCATGGGTAGTGGCTGGATGAATAGATGAGTAGAAGGGTAGTGCCTAGGTGATTGGATGTGTGCATGGGTAGTGCCTGGTTGAATGGATGAGTATATGGATAATGCCTGAGTGAATGGATGAGTGCATGCACTATGCCTGAGTGAATGGATGAGTGCAAGGTTAGTACCTAGGTGATTTTGTGAGTGTATGTATAGTGATTCCACAAAATTGGGCTCCTAAAGTGAGTTCCTACGGGTATCTACAAAGTTAAGGAAAGATGAAGTGCCATGGGGACATGTCACAAAAAGTTATGGACTGGCCTCACACACCGGCCGGTGTCATGCTTCATCATCAGCTGTCCTCGCCCTCTAAAACCTTGGTTTGAAAGAGGGAGGGCATACACCTGGAGACAGGGATGCACTTCTAAAGCTAAATGATGGCTGTGGGAGAGTGACAAGTGAGTTAAAAACCATTACCTTTGCCCAGATCCTATGTTTATTCGAGGAGCAAAAGTATGGTGTTTAAAAGAAGTGATATGTGATGTGGGACGTTATTCTCCCCTTACCGTGTTATATATGGTCAACATGTTTCTGCTTAAGTGTCTCCAAAGGGTACGTAGCATTCTTCAGGACCAAAGGGGAAGTTTTCACCTAAGGGTCCACCTGCTCACATCAGAAAGTGTCAGAAAGGATGAACCTGCCTCTAGTGGAAGAGGTGTGGCGCCGTGGCCAGGGCAACTGACGCTGGAAGCTGGGGATCACGGATCGTTCCCCGGCTCAGGCGGCAGGGGTCTGCCCAGCACCATGTGACTCTGGGCAATAGCTCGCTTAATCTTCCAGACGGCCCCCAGCGCCTTGACACCTTTGGGTCATTGTTCACGCTTTACAAATTCTAGACATTTACATTTACATCTAGTGTGGGAGGGGGCTGTGATTTTAAAACTAGCCCTCCTGGTGCAGTACCACAGTAAATGACTCTGTAGAAAATAAAACACTAGAAAAAGAAGAAAACATACAAACCAAAGTGTGTGTGTATGTACTATTCAAACAGCGCCACACTTATTGCGGGTGTGGTGTGGTCTTTATGAGACATGTGACGTGTACACGTGTATCCTTGCAACCAAATAAAAGAGTAGCTGGTATAATATCAGTCCTTACCCTATATCCTAATCTACTTGCTCCATGGGAGGGCAGAGGTGAAAGGACATACTTTGACTTTCTGAAAATGAAAAGCAAAAAACATCACCAGTGGTAACCAGGTCTGAATCCCAACTCAAATTGTAAGTCAAGGGTGGCCTTTCAGTCAGGCAGAGTTCCAATACCTAGGTAACACATACTGTGTAGCACCTTTACAATCATTACCATCCATACAGTCTCTTACTGTCTTCCTTCAGTGCTTCCAGCCGTTCTTCCTAGAGGTGTCCTCTCGATCTCTCCATTGATAGAAAGTGAAGGGCACCAGGGGGTATATATACTCTAGTTGAGTGGTTAATTAGTGCGATAACGAGTGTTAAATGAGGCCATCAGGTGTGTTTTCTGTGTCCTTCTCGTGGGCGCCTGACCGCCTGAGGATTGGTGTGTCGGAGTATGCCTGTGCGCATCGGTCAACAGGCTGAGAGAATCAAACGTAACCCATCCCCGCGCCTGTGTGTACCTCTGCAAGCAGAATGGTTTCCCTTGCGTGCTCTGTTGTTGGTTTTGGTTAGTTAAAACAGGGAGTGGTCTTACCCTGTGCATGCGAGTTCCACTTAAGAAGGGGAGTTTAACTCTTTCGCTGAGTTGCTGGTACAGGGAAGTGCCCACCCATGTGCGGGTCAATAGTGTTCCAGTGGTGCGCCTGCGCATTTCCTCGTACTAGACTTGCTATAGTCCGGTGCCGGTTTATGCCCTATTGTTGTCATCACACATGTGCAGCGATGAGTATGTTTTAAACAAATTTCAGTCAAGCAATTCCCCACTATGTCTAGTGTCAATCCACACCTTTTTACACTCTCTGCACTTAGACACTGTCTCGCCTGTGTTTTTGTAGAAAGTATAGCAACATATGCGGTCGGTCATGTTAAAAAGTGCCCATATATGGGTGTGATGTACCCACACATTATTGTTCCAATACTGCCCTCTCTATATTCTTTATTGGCCGTTTTGTGCATTGCCCATGGTGCAATCAGAGGAGGGGATACTTGCTTTTGGGAAAGGGTGTGGGGGTTGGTTTTCAACCTGATCCCACAATCCAGGTATGACTCCTTAAATCGCCAGTGTTGCCCAAGGTCCCTACCAGCTTAGTATGGTCAGTGGTGAAGTGTTACTCGCTATAAGACGGAGACATTTATGTGCTTATATGCACCTGCACTATTCCTTGTTCATTATTCGCAGGATGGTATCTGAGAGAGTCCCTATATGGCAGGTCGCAGACTCTTAGGGTGTCATAGGTAAATAGTGGCGTGGTTTATTTTGCCAGTTGCAGCCATGGTATTTTGTCATTGAGGCCTTTCTCACAGCTGCAGAGTCTGTATACCCGACGTTGTTCTCAGATGTATAACTGTCTGGGGGTGTCTGCTTTCTGTTTATTCATAACCTAATACGACCCACCTGAGATCTTGGTCGCTGTGGCATTTGTTAGTGAAATGTTTTGTAAGTTTCGTGTTTGTTTTTTTACACCGTATTATACTTCAGTGTTCACTGACCCGTACCTTCAGTTTTCTAATGGTCATACCGACGTATGTCAGGTTGCGGGTGCAGGATAGAAATTAGACTACGCACTCCATGTTGCAGTTTTCTAAAGTTTTTAAGCCTCCATGGGTTTCCTGTGGCGATGTCTACTTCTTTCATGGTAGTGGTTAACTGGCGACACACGCAATTCATGCATGGGTAGTGGCCCGTCGGTTTGGGTTGGCTCCAAAGGGTCTTTTGATTGTCAGTGGCATCTCTGGTGGTTTTAGAGTGTACCAGTTTATCCCTCAGGTTTCTGCCACGTTTGTATGCGAAGAGTGGGGGTTCCCATCTGCCGTTCTCGCTGTTTAGGATTGCCCATTATTTTCTGATGATGTTCTGAAAGTTATTTGAAATGGGCGTGCATGTTGTTACACAGACTAGACGGTCACTCTGTTCCTTCGGTATTGTTTCCAAGAGGGTGTTCCTGTCATTATTCCTTGCCCTCTTTCACGCACGTTTGACCATTCTTTTGGGAAAGTGTATTTCAAGAAGTTTACTCTCAAGTTGTTCTGCCTGTGCTTGGAATGTATTGAGCTCAGAGCAATTACTTCGGATCCTTAGAAATTGTCCCACCGATACATTTTCCCGGAGAGCCCTCGGGTGGTAGATCTTGTATAGTAGTAGACTATTCCTGTCTGTTGGTTTTATATGGACCTTGATGGAGATCCATTCCACCAATAGGGGGATGTCCAAATCCAGGAAAACTGCATGGTTCTTGTCAATGGTGTGTGTGAACCTGAGGTGGGGCTCATTACTGTTGACCCACTCCACAAATCGTGCAGCTTCTTCTGTGTTGCCCTTTCAGACTACCAGAATATCGTCTATGTACCGCTTCCAGGTTTTCATCTGAGGTATGAAGGAGTAAGAGGGGTTGAAGATGTAATCCTCCTCAAATTGATAGACATACAGGCATACCATTCTCGACGCAAAAGTGCTGCCCATTGACATGCCTTTTACTTGATGGTATAGGGTGTTCTCAAACTCAAAAACAAAATCAGTGAGCGCTAGTTCAGCGCACTTCATAATGGAGGCTTAAAAACTTTAGTAACTGCAACACGGAGTGCGTAGTCTATCTACTATCCTGCCCGTGCAACCTGAAATATGATGGTATGACCACTAGAAAAGTAAAGGTATGGGTCAGTGAACACCGAAGTACAATTCGGTGTAAAAAAAACAAAACACTAAACTTACAAAACATTTCACTGACAAATGCCACAGCAACCAAGATCTCAGGTGGGTCGCAGTAGAGGTTATGAATAAACAGAAAGCTGACACCCCCAGACAGTTACACATCCGAGAACAACGTTGGATATACAGACTCCGCAGCTGGGAGAAAGGCCTTCAATAACGAAATACCATGGCTGCAACTGGCAAAATAAACCACACCACTATTTACCTATGACACCCTAAGAGTCTGCGACCTCCCATTGTGGGCTCATGTTGAAAAGCAACCCCCCCCCCAAAAGCAAGTATCCCCTCCTCTGATTGCACCATGGGAAATGCATAAAATGGCCAATGATGAATCTAGAGAGGGCAGTATTGGAACAATAATGCATGGGTACAACACACCTGTATATGGGCACTTTTTAACATGGGCGACCGCATATGTTGCCATACTTTCTACAACAAGACAGGCGAGACAGTGTCTAGGTGCAGAGAGTGTAAAAAGGTGTTGATTGACACTAGACATAGTGGGGAATTGCTTGACTGAAATTAGTTTAAAACATACTCATCGCTGCACATGTGTGATGACACCAATAGGGCATAAACCGGCACCGGACTATAGGAAGTCTAGTACGAGGAAATGCGCAGGCGCACCACTGGGACACTATTCACATGGATGGGCACTTCCCTGTACCAGCAACTCAGCGAAAGAGTTAAACTCCCCTTCTTAAGTGGAACTCGCATGCGCAGGGTAAGACCACTCCCTGTTGTAACTAACCAATACCAACAACAGAGCACGCAGGGGAAACCATTCCGCTTGCAGAGGTGTACTCAGCCGCTGGGATGTGTTACATTTGATTCTCTCAGCCTATTGACCAATGCGCAGAGGCATAAGCCGACACACCTATCCTCAGGCGGTCAGGCGCCCAGGAGAAGGACACAGGAATCACACCTGATGGCCTCAATTAACACTCATTATTGCACTAATTAACCATTCAACTAGAGTATATATACCCCCTGGTGCCCTTCACTCTCTATCGACAGGGAGACCGAGAGGACGCCTCTAGGAAGAACGGCTGGAAGCACAGAAGGAAGACAGTAAGAGTGTGTATGGATGATAATGATTGTGAGTGTGCTCCACAGTATGGGTTACCTAGCTATTGGAATTTTGCCTGACTGAAAGTCCACCCTTGACTTACAATTTGAGTTGGGATTCAGACCTGGTCATCACTTGTGATATTTTTTACTTTTCATTTTCAGAAAGTCAAAGTATGTCCTTTCCCTTCTGCCCTCCCATGGAGCAAGTAGATTACGATATAGGGTAAGGACTGGTATTATACCAGCTTCTCTTTTATTTGGTTGCAAGGATACACGTGTACACATCACATGTCTCATAAAGACCACACCACACACGCAATAGGTATGGCGATGTTTGAATAGTACAATGTGCTAGCTATTTACATACACACATACTTTGGTTTGTATGTTTTCTTCTTTTTATTTATGTTTCCTTTTCTACAGAGTCATTTACTGTGGTACTACACCAGGAGGGGTAACTTTAAATCACAGCCCCCACCCACACTAGAGGTAGGTTCATCCTTTCTGACACTAAATGTGAGAAGGTGGACCCTTAGGTAATAACCTCCCGTTTGGTCCTGAAGAATGCTACGTACCCTTTGGGGACACTTAAGCAGAAACATGTCAACCGTATATAACACAGTTAAGGGATAATAAAGTCCCACATCACCGATCATGTCTTTTAATCACCATACTTTTGCTCCTCGAATTAACATAGGATATGGACAACAGTAATGGTTTTTAACTCACTTATTGCTCTCCCATGGTCATCACTTAGCTTTAGAAGTGCATCCCTGTCTCCAGGTGTATGCCCGCCCTCTATTAAACCAAGTTTTTAGAGGGCAAGGACAGCTGATGATGAAGCATGACACCGGGCGGTGTGTGAGGCCAGTCCATAACTTTTTATGAGATTCTCCCAATGGCACTGCATCTCTTCCTAACTCTGTAGATACCTATAGGAACTCACTTTAGGGGCAGCCCAATTTTGTGGAATCGAGTGGAGGCTGGCTTGCCCCTTAGCCCCCGTGCCTCTAGTTCCCACCCTTGGCAACTGCTGAGGTTAGTGTGTGTGGATCAGTGTATGAATAGTACCTGGCTGACTGAAATGATGTATGAGTAATGCCTGGGTGAATGGTTGAGTACATGAGTACTGCCTGGGTGAATGGATGAGTGAATGGATGAGTGAAGGGTAATGTATGGGTGATTGGATGAGTGCATGGATAGTGCCTAGGTGATTGGGAGAGTGCATAGATAGTGCCTGAGTAAATGGATGAGTGCATGGGTACTTCTTTGGATATTGGATTAGTGCATAGGTAGTGCCTGCTTGATAGTATGAGTATGTGAGTAGTACATAGGTGACTGAATGAGTGCAAGAGTAGTGCATGGGTCATTGGATGAGTGCAAGCGTAGTAGCTTGGTGATTGGGTGAGTACATGGATAGTGCCTTGGGGATTGGTTGAATACATGGATACTGCCTGCTAGATTAGGGAGAGCTTGGATAGTACCTGGGTGGGTATATGAATGCATGGGTATTGCCTGGGTGATTGGATGAGTCTATGTGAGGATGAGTGCGTAGGTAGTACCTCAGTGAATGGAGTAGTGCATACCTAGTGTCTGAGTAAGTGCATGGTGTGAGGATAGCACCTGGGTGATTGAATGAGTGTCTCAGTAGTGGCTGGGTGATCAGAATAATTCAAGGGCAGTCCCTGAGTGATTGAATGACTGCTTAAGTAGTGCCTGGATGATTGAATAAGTGCAACTGTTGTGCCTGGGAGATAGGAAGAGTACATGAGTAATAACTCAACGAATCCTTCACTAGAATAGTGATTTGACAGAGGTAATTAGAGGTAATATATCTCACCCTCCAACCTGCTGTGAAAAAATAGAAACAGACAGAAATGTATCAGAATTTAATTTAGAATATTAGGCAACCAAACAACATACAAAGGGGCATATTATCAAGGGGGTTTATGTCTGCTTTTTTGGCTATAAAAGCCAAGAAAGCGGAAATAAAATTATCTCCCTATTACCTAGCTGTCGCTAACACCAGTTAGCGACAGCTAGTAGGAGATAGCGACCATCTTGGGCCCCACTTTGCATGTCAGAAAAATTCATCACTAATGACATGCAAAGTGGGCGTGCCAAGATGTTAGCGACTGGAAACAGTCGCTAACATCGCTATCTCCTATTACCAACTTTTGGAGTTATTCACGCTAAGCGTGAATATCTCCAAAAGCTAACACCTGCCCTGAGCAGTTCTTAGCCATGTTATTTAATGGGAGGGGGATAACATGGCTAAGAGCATTAGCTCGGTAATGCATGAATATCGCTGACTTTTCAGCGATATTCATGCATTGCGGCAGATTTTTATCGCATTTGCGATAAACCTTGGTAATACCAAGGTTTATCTGCGATAAAAATCGCCGCAAGTCGGCGATACATTTTTGTCTCTAACCAAGCAATAGCGATAGTTATCGCTATTGCTTGGTAATATGCCCCAATATTTTTTAACCAAACCTTTAATTAAAATAGACAAATGTTTTACTCTTTTTCCTTTTTTTCAGTTTTCATACTTGCTCACTTTCAACAGTGCTTTGGATGAAGACTCATCATGAAACAGTGGTAAAAAGCAATCAAGGGATTGTAAAAAAAACACATATGTACAGTAGATCATTACAACTATGTCATACTGTTCACTGCACTCACTACAAGTGTTTTAATACTGGCTTGATGGTAGTTTGCTACCTTAATAAAAGCAACTATATGTTAAAACATTTTCTGATATTTTTATATCTGTTACAAAATATCCAACAATTATGAAGCAGTCTTCATGTTTGCAAATCCTTTTGTAAACGTCATCCCCGTTAGGCCAAATTATATCTACATTTTCTTAGTCCATGTATGAAAAACATAACTCATAGTACTATGTAAAAGTGGCTGTAGCAGAAACAAAAAGGAACTTTTTTTTAGTAGTGAAGAGACTTTTCAGATACAGCTGAAGATTGCTGGTATTATAATACCTCAATTTACTTTTTATCTGTAGTAACACAATGTAGTTCTCAAATGTTCTATAAATACCTTTCCTGCAGTTAAAAAGAGTCCTTCATTTCCAACAGCTTCCTGTAGACAATACCCCTCACCCGGCCGAATATTGTCTCAGAAACACATAATCCATACATATGTCAACAGAATTCCACAATGTCTTATCCTACTTTTTCCTTAGAACTTTAGGAGTTATGGGTTTGGTAACTTTTTGGGAAGTCTTTATTTGAATGTCACTTGTATGTCATTGCACTCTGTCCATCCTCTTTGACATCTTAAATATATTTTGTCAAGTCCAGAGGTTATATTAAGTCCTTCATGAAAGATGATTGCTATAGTTGTGAAAGTTATTTTAAAGATGGGCATTTGAACAGCTTTAAAGTTTGTAATGTCAGCTCCTAATTTAGTACCATCCACCTTGCATCGTTGAAGCATGACTATGATATATTTGCCATACCTTTGCAGAAACAATATTGACCTAAGTTCTAATCTGCAGTTTGGACAGATCATATCTTGATGGGCATTTGTAGTTAAATCTTCAAACTGCACAGCTTTACAATCTGGTAATGTCAAGTAGAGGAATTGTTCTGAATTGAATTCAATGGTAATCAAAAATTCACAATCTTCACAATTATGGGTCCTTTTTAAGTTAAACCAAATCATTCATTGATATTCACATCTTCTTCATCTAATAGTCCTAGCATTACCATTAAAAATTCTTGAGCATCCTGCTGAAGATTTTGAGTGAACACTACTGATACTGTACAGTCATTGGTGAGTTTTCTTATTCCACAACCAGAATGTGTAATATTTGTATCTTTTACATTCTTGAAGTAAGCTACACAGTTGTGCAGACATTCTTTTATTTATCTTTTTGTTAATACAATTTGTAAAAGGAGGCAAATGATATCGCCCATTTAACACTACATTTGCATAACAGTTCACTTTGGATGTATTATCAAAGTTATAGCCTTGTATTTCTTCATTGTGCTCTAGTTTAATTTTCTTTCCTCCTTGTTTTTTTTTGTTCCTCTTTATGTTCAACTCTGATAGACTGGTTTGATATTTTCTGCTGTGGACCCAGTATTGCTTTTTGAACCTCAGAATACTGGCCTAAATGAGGAGCATATTGAGCTCGTAACCGATTATACTCCGCTCACATCAGCACTTGCTTTTTTCTCATCAAAATCAATCAGAAATAAACCAGACAATGTCCTAATTCACGACAAAGCAACATATGATATTCCTTCTTTGAATACACAACTACCAATATTAACAAGACCTGTATCTACACCTAAACCTTGTGATTAGTGCAAAGTTATTGCATACAGTTTAAACACTGGGAACTACTTTTGCTAGACATACAAGTCTTTCATTAGGAGGAAACGTACAATGCATCTATCAGCCTGCTTAACATCAGCAATATCATCACATTTTATGGCTAAGTATTCCATATAATTTCTGTTTGGATTACTAACAAATTTCATAAATGTACCCATTTTACCATTCACTAGCCCTTCTCCAACGTTTAGATTACAACCTAAAATTACATGACAATTTTTACAGACAGGTAACTGTTTTTCTAATCCTATAGTTTTTTGACACAGACTTTTCAAAACCATCCAATTTCTATTGCAGTTTTTCTGTTAATAGCACTGTAACTCCTTGATGTTCCATTTTATCATTTGTTTTAATTTTAACAATCTCTTCTTTTTTCAGTTGAAATATTTGTTCATTGAATTTACTACACTCCTCAAGATTTGGCATCAAACATACATTAGACTTCTCTCCCTTAACAAAATTGTTCATTACTTCAGCAGCTGAAACATTATTTGGAAACAAATATTTTGATGAGAGGGGTTTTTAATACTATCTTTCCCTCTTATATGCTTTAGCAACTCTGCATAATGCATATCTGATGCTTGGTGCATATTTAACTCTTTGTATTGAAAGTGTTCCCAAATGTTTACATTTCCAATACTTCCTAGTGAATTCCTTGTTTCATTATGCAGTAGTTTCTTGAATACAGGTTGTCCTTTTACAGGAGTTAGTTGTAGCAGGTCTCTCGCAAGTCTATTAAGTGTTTTCCTCCAAAAAGTAAATTGTAATCATTTTTAAATATTTGCTGCATTCTTAAATGTGTACAATCTAACATTAGGTTAGGCACCATACTGACTTCATCAATAATTGGTAGCTTTGTTTCTTTAATGCTCTTTCCATTTCATAACAAACATTACCAGATAATTTGTTGTATTGCAATTTGTTGTCATGTTCAACAGGCAGCAATAATAATTAAAGAAGGGTAACTCCTTTAACATTATGAGCAGCTACAGCTGTTGGTGCCGTGACTACACATGAAAAAATTGGAATCTGTTGTCTTCTTGCCAGCACTTTAATCAAGAAGCTTTTTCTAGTTCCAGCTTGACCACTCATATACAAAAGAACTGGTTTATACTGAGAAAATTCACACATTGTATTCTCATGGAGAAATCCATGTTCTACCATACCCTTTACCTCTTCAAAAATGTCTTGCTGATCTGCATTAATTGCTATTTTGGTAGTTCTGGATCCACAGTATCCTGTCTTACTTACTGCATTGGATTATCCACAGCATTCATTGCTATTGCAGCTTCATCTTTAATGATTGGTTGCCCAAGAGGATCTTGACTTCCAGGTCCTGAACTTGACTGCTCTGAAAACTCGTTCTTGCTATCTCAGTAGCAATTGTTTCTTCTTGTTCTATTTCTTCTCTCAACATTTGAAGATACACTGGAAACAAACAGTAATAAATGCTGTTTTTCACAGTGTTGAATGACTCATCATAACAGTCAAATTCTCCAAGCAGCTCACTTTCAATTAGACATTGCTTAACCGCATCGCTGCTGCGGCGATTTTTGCACTGTGCGGCTTTTTTTAAAAAGCCGCGTTACATGACGAGCTCAGCTCGTCATCAGCACACGCCACCCGTGGCTGATGACGAGCTGAGCTCGTCATCAGCAGCGAAGGGGTTAAACACCTGTAACAAAGCTATATACAAAAACTCTTTTGTCTGGAATTTAGCAACTTAGCTATCAATGGTCGGTTAAATTTCACCAAAAATCCTTCATATCAAGCCACAGCAAATTTACCTTCATCTATGTTTTCACTGATATTACTTCTGAAAGTGTAATATTAAAGAATTTGATAATGACACATCCTTTCCAGATGATGACTGCTTCTTGGATATTATATATCCAGTATGGTACTCTTCAGGATATCTGTGCTATCTGGCTCGAATTCTTCAAGATTCTCAATTTCAGGTAAAGACTTCCGTTCTCTGTTTCAAATATTAGCAAGCCCTTAACTCACTTATAGAATTTCTCTAGATTTAGAAAAAAGTTTAACTGAGCCTAACCCGTTTACACATTCATAGGAGCCTATCTCTCTGTGAGAAAGCATTTTCAAACAAAAACTGTAAAATTTCTTTGTAACACTCTTTTCTGCTGAAATCTCCTCCTACATCTTTCATCTCAGTTTCCTCTGACATAGTTATATAAGAGGTAACGTACCAAGCAACACCAATTTAGCTATCTGCAACAAACTGCACATCCATGTTTGTATTCCACATATTCAGAATCACAGGGTAGTAGTCATTAATGTACTTGGAGGCCTCTGTTCTTCTTAGGTTGTATGTATTTTTCAGTGATTCCCTTGTAAGTGTATGTCTGACTGCAGACGAAAAGCTGTTGACTCTTCCTTGTGAGATGTCAGGCCGTGGGAATCCGAAAGAACACCATGTATAAAATTCCCCTTTTGCTTTCCATTTTTGCTGACAATATTTTTCACACCTACGATTTTGGAATTGTAGAACTTATTTTCTTAATATGTTGTCATTACTCTTGATTGGGATGGCGCGATTTAAATACTGCTCAATAAAAGACAACACAGACTCATCACTGTTCCAAACTTTGGGGCATCCTTTATCCACAACAGCATGTGAATATGGGGAGCTCCTCTGGCTTGGTACTATTTATGCCAGAAGAAACCAATCCCTTCACGAAGAGGAGGTTTTACTTTGTTCTAGATGAAAGGCATCATAGCATGAAATCTGTGATTAAAATATCTGCAAACATTTGCAGGGTCTGGTTAGCACAGTTTTCATGGCGTCTTCGGATGAATGTCTTTTATATTTGAATTTGCCTTTTGCAAACATTTTAGCAGGTCATCCAATGCATATTGAGCAACACTAGGCATCAGGAACCAAGTAGGTGCTCCAAGGTTCCTAAACATGCCATTGAGTTTACCATGACACGAATATCAATACTCATTAGTTCCACACTGACATGCAATTAGGTTTATTAAATTGTATCCCCGGTGCTCATCTTGTCCTTTAACTTTCTCCAAAAGTCTTGCTAATATATTATGCAAATTAACTCCTGTTTTTAGAATATGATTTACAGCACATAAGAGATCAGACAAGTCCCTCTCAAATAATAGTTGACATATATATGGAATACATTGACGAAATCTAGGATTTTCTGAATAAAGTCTACTATATCTATACTCAGCTGCAGGTATTTGCATAGCCCGCACGTCATACCTGCCACCTACTCCAGGAAGAAAAATATGTGGGAAACACCAAGCTTCTAAACTATTTTCCCCTCACACTTAATGGAGATCATTTTGCTTCCTTCATTTGAAACGGCTCAATGGCATCATCAATAACCTCTTTAGAATGCAAAGGGAGGATTCCATCATGTTCATACATTTCTTCTGTTGTCGGCTAATGCACCTTCTCAATCTGACATGTTGATGGAAATGTCTGATCCCTCAGATGTGTGATATCTTGCAGGTTTTCCACATTTCTATAGTAAATATTGGTTTATACCAGATATAAAGTAGATTCTTTTACACTTTGGTAACATCTACTAACTCCTGCCATATCTTGTTCTTGGTAGGCACACCATTTATAAGAATTACTAGTCCTTCCGCTAAATCTCTATCTATCCCTACCATTTTAATGTTTTTCTTAACCGATGTGCTGCTACTCGTCCCCCCCCCCCCCGTGCTAAGCCTTTTTTTGGCTATTTGGGTTAGTTTGCGCTTAGGCACCTGTCACTTTTTGACCACATAAGGCATCCACACCAAATTTGCTTCCTTTTTTTCCAACATCATGGGGATTCTAAAGATACCCCAGGGTCTGTGGAGTCTGTGGAGTCCCAAGAAGTGAGCCAAAATACATTAATATGTGGTTTCTTTTTGGAAAAATGGGAAACAGATGAAAGCGTCTCTTTTTTTCCCTCCAAATGGAATCAAAAAAGGAGGTTTGGTGCTGAAATCACAATCTTTCCAGCTTTCAGGGCCAAGCAGACTTTTGTCATAAAACCTACATTTTTTACACAGTTTTGGCATTTTTCTGGGACATAGCCTATTTTTGCTATTTTCTGTGTTTTCAACCTCCTTCCAGTTAATGGTAGAAATAGGTAGGAAAGCAATATTGGATCCTGGAAAGCTATACATTTGATAAAAGTAGACAACATTCTGAATTCAGTTAAAGGGGTCATATGTGTAGATCCTTCAAGGTTTCTTTAGAGAAACTAACAGTTAAATGTAGGAAAAATTTTACATTATTTGAAAAAACAGCCATTTGTGTCAAGGTTTTCACCTGTAACTTCTTTTATTTACAGCTGTTTAAACGCATTATACTATTACATCCGCTATACCTTTCTGGTTGTGGGGATATATAGGACTTTTAGGTTCACCAAGAACCCGACAAACCCAGAGCCAATAACTGAGCAGCGACTTGCATTTTTTTTTAATATGTACCAGTTATATAACAATTATTTTGGGAAAACGTACACATCGGTATGAAAGACACCTATGTAGTTCTGAAATGGAAACAAAATATAGAGTTTTGAAACAGTAGATATTAGCACATTTCCAAAATTGGGAATACCCATACTATCATGAGACTTATAGGCCATTTTTCACAATGACTTCTTTTTTACACATTGTCTTGCATTTGGAAGGCAGAAATGCATCAAAAGTCAATAGGTAATAACAGTTGCTCTACAATTCTGTATTACCCTAAGTCTCCCGATAAAAATAGTACCTCACTTGTGTGGGTAGGCCTAGTGCCCACAACAGGAAGCGGCTCAAAATGCAACGAGGACACACCACATTTTCACAATTAAAAATTACCTTTGTTTTGCAAAGTGCCTAGCTGTAGTTTTTTAACCCTAGCTCTGCTGGCACCTAAAGAAACCTAGCAACCTTATACATTTCTGAAAACTAGACACCCAGGGTAATCCAAGATGGGGTGACTTGACTGGCTCTCACCAGATTCTGTTACTGAGAATCAAATTGCAAACATAAAAAATTGTCAAACAAAACACATTTTCCTCACATTTCTGTGGTGGAAAGCTCTGGAGTCTGCATGGATCCTCAAAATTCCTCCCACCCCGCATTCCCCAAAGTCTCTTGAGAAAAATGGTACCTCACTTGTGTGGGTAGGCCTAGTGCCCGCGACAGGAAATGGCCCAAAACGCAATGTGGACACACCAGATTTTCACAGTGAAAAATTACCCTTTTTTTGCAAAGTGCCTAACTGTAGTTTTTGAACCCTTGGCCTGCTGGCACCTAGGGAAACCTAGCAAGCCTATACATTTTTGAAAACTATACACCCGGGGTAACCAGGATGGGGTAACATGAATGGCACTCACCCGGTTCAGTTACCCAGAATCGCCTGCAAACCTAAAAGTTTGAAAAGAAATACACATTTTCCCCCCATTTCTGTGGTGGAAAGTTCTGGAATCTGTGTGGATCCACAAACTTCTACCCACGTTGCGATCCCCAAATTCTTTTGAAAAAAATGTTACCTTACTTGCATGGGTGGGTCAAGTACCCGCGACAGGCAGGGCCCAAAACCTATTGAGGCAACATCAAAATGACCTATCACAAACCAACCTGGTTTTGCAAGGGGGGTGCCATTTGTTTTTGGCCCGGGGCTCGGCAGCCATCTAGGGAAACCTACCAAACCCACACATTTCTGAAAACTAGACACCCGGGGGAGCCATCGAGGTATGGCTAGCGTGGGTCCCCCAACATTCTTCTACCAAGAATCTCCTGCAAACCTCAAACTTAGCTTAAGAAATCACTTTGTTCCCAAATTTCTGTGTGGGAAAGTTCTGGAATCTGTGTGGATCCACACATTTCCTCCCACCCAGAATTTCTTCAGGTCTCCAAATAAAAATGGTCATTGTGGACATTGTGGGTAAGATAGCGTGTTGGGATCCACAAGAGAGATATCACCATGTACTCCCATGGGTGTTTAGTTTACAACAATATCTACAGTTGGTGGGCTTTTCCTACATGAAATGTACACCTTAGGGGTGAGACAAAAAAGACAAAGATTACTGCAAAGCCATCTATTCCTCAAGCATACAAACATACTGGTTGTATTTGGCACCAGGGCGAGTGATGGTTCAGCATGTAAATTTGTACTACCAAGAGATTTCATACAAATGAAATGCACTGTCAATAACTGAAAGGACTAGAAACTGAACCAGTGACTCGCAGCCTGTGAGCTGTATAGCCACGTCAAGGCCCCCACTGCTTTACAGGTCAGTCACACACCTTTCATATGTGATACACACAAGACTATTCACATCACCAAGCACAAGACCAACACTTTACAACATTCACAAAAAGGGACAAAGTACACCCTGCGTGAGAAAGACAGAAAAGACAAATAGTTCTGCACTGCCACCTATTACTCAAGCACACATACATACTGGTTGGATTTGGTATGAGGGTAAGTGATAGTTCAGTAAATACAGTTATATTAACCAAAGATTTCACAAAAAATGAAATGCACTGTTAATATTTGAAAGGACGAGAAACGGAACCATTGACTCACAGCTCGTGAGCTGTAAAGCCACGACAAGGCACCAACCTCTTTACAGGCCAATCATATACCTTTTCATACGTGTGACACATACAAAACCACTCACACCAGAAGACAGCGCTATTCAAGGGCCCATTCCTTCATACAACCACATTCCTGACACATCACCAAACACCAGCTCATGGATTGAGTGAAGTGGCGTTTGGCTCGCAGTGTCTGTAGTGACCAGCAGGAAGTCACTATTCACACACCGCCTGTCAAGTGCCAGTCCAAGCACGCCGCCAGCCAAGCGCCAGTCCACAGACACTGGCAGCCGAGTGACAATACACGCACACCACCAGCCAAGCACCAGTCCACGCACACTCCCAGCCAAGCGCCAGTCCACGCACCACGCCAGCCAAGCGCCAGTACACACACACAGACAGCCAAGCACCAGTCGATGCACATCGCCAGCCACCCGCCAGTCCACACACACCACCAGCCAAGCGCCAGTCCACCCACACCACCAGCCAAGCACCAGTCCATGCACACTACCAGCCAAGTGCCAGCCTACACACACCGTGATCCCATTAAGGATTTTTTTATAAAAACAAGAAAACACAAACAAATTGCAAATAGATACAAATCTACTAACACAAAATCTGAAACTAAATACATTGCACAAATGCCAACCTTGAAACTGAACAAAAATTATATACAACAATAGAGACCAGGCAGTTTACTTTACCACTCATGGATGCTCCTAAAAATTATTTTGCATGTGGTACATTCCAAAACAAGCAGGCACACACAGCGCAGGGTTAAAAGGACACTCTGGGCAGTACATATACAAGTCTCCTTCTGCGTACCTCTTCGCCAACAGACTCTACATCTCCTACTGGGAAAGTCTTTTGAGGGTGTGGGAGGAATGCGATCAGGAAAGTGGCGATCTTTCAATCTAAGAAAGTTTGTTGCCTTACAAGTGTAAGGGAAGACACTGGAGCACACCTGTAGGCAAAATTAATTGCAGCTGCGTTTATAAAGTTCAAATGTCCAAACTTAGTATGACTGGGTATTTAAGGGTTTTATTCAGTCTGTGATTGGAGTCATATTACTTCAAATGTTCCAAGTTAAATCCAAGAGATGAACAAATCCAAAGTGGTTGTACAAATACATTAGTTGGAATTACTGCGGTAGCATGACGTTATAAAGGTCACACCGATGCATTTCGAGCCGTGGGCTCTTCATCAGGGGCAAAGCGTCTACGGAAAAAATACAAATGTCAATTTTGGGAACCGGAGCCCGAGATAGATATGGAAAGAGGTATAGAGATAAAAAATGTCATAAGTGAATGACAACCATGGTGGACCTGGTGGTTGGAAAACATGGATAGAGAAACAGGTGAAACCGCTTGTGCTGGCGAGAGGAAGGGGTATGAAAAAGATGCTAACAGATGTGTAATAGTGCTGGTGATCTAAATGAACAAACATGGTGCATGAAAATTAGTGCGGAGAACTGGTGCCGGGATGGATGCCAGTACGGCTTGAATCATGAAAGAACTTTGTTAACATGCAAAACTGGGCTTAGTGCATACATATAGAATTGCACCAGAGTAAGGGCAATTGTGAAATAAGCGTGCTGATAAGCATCACTTACCATGCCAAGGTAAATCGAAAAGTGCTGAAGTCTGCATCGTTTGGCGTTCGAACTCTCCGGTAAGAAGTGTTGCCGGTGCGCGAGCATGCGTGTTAAGTGCTACGATGTTGGATGTAGAAAGAGGATTACAGAATGTAAATAAAGTGAGGTGTTAATAAAGAGAGTGACTTTGGGGGTTAACATTTACTTTTCCAACTCAAACATTAACCATGTGGGGGAAAGTGTTGGGCTGTGAGGCGGTCCAATTTACTGTTTTCACTCAAAACATAGTTACAATTGGAAAAATTACTTTGGAGTGTGGAGGAGTTTAGATTTATTATTTCTGCACCAAACTTCATTACATTGTGGTAAGTGTTGAAATTAGGGGGGATGTTCAAGTGCACTATTTCCACTCCAACTTTAAAGTCATTAAGGAATAATTATTAATAGATGTTAAATAAATAAGATATAGAAAAGAAATCAATTAAAACATTTGAAAAACATAACAATATTAACAATGAATTAACAAATTAAATACAATTTATGGAAAACATTTATTTTTACATAGCTTAAAACAAAAAAAATAAAATTAGATATAATTTACTGAAACTTACTTTAGCAAAACATTAAAAAAAATAAAAATTAATACAATATTTTGAAACATCACCAACCTAAATAATGAAGAGTTTTAAAATACTGCTCACCACAACCCACTATAAACCGAATATGCCACTCATACAATTGTTATTACAAAAATAAACATTAAAATAAAACAACATATAACAAAACAAATAACTTAAAGTGATATAAATTCAAGCGATATAACACACAAAGGTGTGTCCCATGTCTACAACTCATGTCATTAAAGCAATGGAACCTTTGCAAACTCTATAATCCTGAGCAGCACAGTTCCCAGTTCACTAAGTTCGCTGCCCTGTACCTCCATCACTATGTAGCTACCTCTGCTTATGAAGGGCATGAGCTACCTTCTTTCATCTTCAGCACAAACCAATTAAATCATGATGAAGTATGAACCTTTATAATTTTTGGAGAAATATTTTACAGCTGCAATGTATATCCAACATAAATAAGCTTTTTTTAGGTACATAACTCTCCATTTGCTCTTCCCATAGCAACAGTTGTTTTAAAACCAGCCTGCTGTCACAGACTTTTACTACCCACTTCCACCAAATGTCTAAGGACCGTATTATGACTTTGGTGGTCTTGGAGCAGGGCGGCCATGCTTCCACCCCGCTCCGAGACTGCCAAACCCATTAAAGCATGCCTGCCAGAGTACAACTTATTTTTACTCTGGTGGGTAGTTCTTTGGTGGTCCCATGGCACGGCCTTTGAAAAAGACACCACAACGGGGGAGTCAAAGGTAGTTCCTGCATGGCATTGACAGACAAGTCCATGCCCTTCAGGAACTAGGGGTACATGCACACAGGTGCCCCCCTGCATGCATCCCATGGGGAAGAGGCAACAAGGGGCACTGTTGCACTGCCTTAAAGTGTGGTGGTGAAGAAACTCCTAATATGCTTAGTGGTAACACAGGGGATTATGGATCCCTGGTGGAAGCAGCGGTCCATGGCAGTCAAACAGCTGCAGGCCTAATGTGGCAAGCAGGCCTCCAGCCTGGCGGTCCGCAAACTGACAGTAAGGCTTCAGCAGTCTATTGTCCAAACTCGTAATAAGGGCAGAAGATTAAATGCTAAGACTGTTAGGAACTTTCAGAATCTCTCAAAGTAGTCACTCACCTACTGCATAATACTTCAGGTCTGTGGAATTCACGTAATAGGTTGTATTGTAATTGCACTATATTACAGGAATTAAGCAGGACTATGCGGAACTAAGGCGGAACAGCGCAAGATATCTCACCCAGAATTTACCTCTATTTCTTAGTACAAAATGCACCCTACTGTCTAAAATTGACCAGACGATGCAGTTTGCACTAAGAAAATAACAGCTATCTGCCGCTAATGCTCATTAAGTTCATTGTTCCTTTGCTCGTGCATAGAATTTTGTTGCCAAATTATTCATAATTAGGTGAATTGACATAATTGCATTATTTTTGGTAATATTACAAGAATAATGGAAAGTTACCAAAATTACTCTAATTACTCTGGTGTAATTTAAATACTGCCCTGGCCTACATAATACTCCCTTATCCCATAATAATTCAAGCAGCCGAACGTAAAAACTAAACACCCTGAATTTAGCTCAAGCCAACAGATGATGACGAGGAAAACATAAATAAAAAAATTAAAACCAAATACTTTACACTCGCCACGTTGCCGAGTCAGCCTGGAGAGAGTGCATCTATTCACCACAGCTGTCATACTCTCAGACCAATGTAGGACCCATGTCCACCCAACATTTTTGCAGACAGTGATGGAGGTCTGCTAAAATATCAGGTTCAGATGTGCAGTAAATGTTGAGAGCTCTTTCCAAACAGAAGCCAGTGTCAATAAATAACTAATCCCTGTTGCAAGGAGATTCACTTCCGGTAGTTTGCAAATTTAAACCAGCCAACCCTCTTAAACATGACCAACAATTAATCGCTGTGTAAATTAATTTAAGATTCAAAGGTTTGAAGCAACTCACTCTGCAGTGTGCACTATATATATATATGTAAATATTTGACGTATTAACAAATGTACATAATTTATTATGTATAAATTGATTTAAGAAGAATCCTAGGTAAGATTAACAAGTGATCCAATGTTGAACAATCAGGCATTGCGACATCTGCCTCCATAATATGAGGCAAAGAGGTCACGCTTGAATTGTTGCAGCAGGTCACCATGCTCCTGGCATATTAATTTTAGTTGTTTGTTCCCTGCCTCCCTGTTAAGTACCACCATTGCTTCACAAAGACTGTGCCTTCTTTTTAAAGCACCTTTGTCCTCATTCAGCATGCATGTCATGGTGCTCCGCTGAGCACATATGAGTGTAATACATTTAGAGTGTTAGAACCACAGACATTTAGCATGCTCTACTCTGTTATTAATGGGTCAAGCAGTGGACCTTCCGGATGGTACAAGCTCCCTTAAATTTACAACTGATCCCAGGTGTCACACATAATTATATGCAAACCTTGTTTTATAAAAAAGTTAGTCTTTTGCAAGGCCTCCTGCGAAAAACAGCCTTTTCTGACGTATTTTGCATTCATTTTTAAATGTGATTTTTTTTTTCAATGTAATGTGCAAGAACAACTGAACCACTTAAAGTGTTTCCATTTGTGGTCTTTGTGCCGGTCCTTCTGGGCAGAGGTGTTTCTCAAAGAGCGGTGCTGTATTCTGGTCTTCTACGGTAAGCATAGTTTAGATCCGGGGGTTAAAGGTAGAATTGGTCAAGCCACAGGTCGATGGGTAGTTCCAGGGGTAGTAATAAAGTTAAATGGCTTGATTAATATAGGCCCCACATTATATGTAGGCTCATAACTAGCTTAGGTACTTGCTTAGGTTAAGGATCAGCAGCAACAGCAGAGGACGTTCTTTCTCCTACCTCGCAGCAAAAACCTGGAACTACTTCTCTCTGCAGCTACAGACCTCCACCGCTCTAATGGAATTCTGGAGAGCTCTTAAGACCTGGATGTTCATTTGAGTCAACTGAACTATCAGGACCCTCAAGCGCCTAGATACCCTTTTGGATTATTAGTTGCGCTATATAAATCCATTGATTGATTGATTGATTGATTGAAGTATTAGAATTAGGTGCAGGGTGAAAAGTTACAGTTTAGGGCCGGGTACTCGGCTGCGGTTTGTTTTAGGGAAGGCTAAGTTTATGCACAGGATTGGCATTATCTTAGACTCAGGTCAGGCTTGAAATTGAGTCTAATGCATACATTAGGAGTGTCTTGTAAATCCCAACACCTCTGCAAACACCTATACTGGGTGTGATATAATACAGTGGTTGGAATGTTCTGCTGGTAATTAACGATAATTCAAACCTGCCCATACGTAAGGGAACTTACTTTGTTGAATTGAGTGAAGGGGAAAAAGCTGAAATGATCCCTATTTACAGAGATATATCCCATATAAGCTCTCTCCTTGCACTGGTGCACTTGTGGCAGCCTAGTGCCAATGCAGGCACCCTTGCACATTGATGTCTATCTGCACAAAACCTATTCTTGGAGGTTTTGTCCTCTTTGTGTGATGCACTCGCAAATTGGGCTTGCCTGTCTTAGTAAATACAGACATACATTTTGGGAAAGGGTTGCATCTAAAAAGTAACACAGCCTGACACAAAATGTGTGTAAAACTGGCAATATTCATAACATTTGATAAATGACAAACTCCATTGTCTCATTTATCAGGTGGAATACATTTTGCACCAGTATCAGGGAATTCTTAATGTTCTGGAACACCTTCTCTATTTCTTCTGAGCAGCCTAACTTAGACTAACCCTCCACTGCAATGGGAAGGGGCCTGAACAAGCCACAATGGTCATGGGCTTGAGACTGCTGAGACTGTAATTCTCTTATTGGCTCCTCTGGAAAGAAGAGACACAACACTGGAGCTAGGCAACGACAAAGAGTAAATACAGGAATACAGCATACAAGCAGTCCAGGAACTGATACGTCTAAAACCCTGAGTTCGGCTGAAAGTTCACCGAAGCCATGACATGTTATTTTTTATGCTTCTCGCAGAGGAACTTTGTCAGGTGTTAGTCCAGAATGGACCTCTGCTGCAAAAGAAGGTCACAGGCACCTCTCCACACCATCTTCAGATCATAAGACAATACCGTCATCTCCTGCACTGAAGACACCTAACTAATCATCCTGCTGACGGACAAGACAAACACCAACAGAACCAACTTCATCAACTGCATGACCATGGTAGCAAACTGGATTTGAACCATCTGCCTGAAGCTCAACTCCAATAAGAAGAAAGTACTGGTCTTTGGCAACAAGATCTCCCATGGGATTGCACCTGGGGGCTATCAGGGCTAGTACCAACACCCACATACCAAGCAAGAAATGAAGGGATCATCGTAGATGGTAAGCTCAATGTAATGGCTTAAATCAACGTAAGTGCATCTCCTGCTTCCACATCCTACACATGCTATGAAAAATCTTCAAACGGTTGTCTCAGAACAATAGATGGACAGTCATGCAAACACTCATCACCATCAGGCTGCACTATGTCAATATTCTCTATGCTGGAATCTCCAAACAACTCTTAAACAGACTCCAGATCATCCAGAATGCAGTCACAAGACTCATACTTGACTTTCCAAGCAGCAACCACATCACACTGCACCCCAGGAAGCTTTACTGGCTCCTCATTCACAAGCACATCCAATTCACACTTCTCACACACACATACAAAGCCCTACAGAACACACAAGCAGAATACAGAACAGCCTCATATACTTTGACCAACCCACCAGACACCTACACTCTGCCTCACTGTCACTTGCACACAATCCCCACATTCGCATAAGTGAAACTGCAGATCACTCATTCTCCTACATCGCACCCAAGATATGGAAGGACCTCCCTCAACACATCAGAGTCTCTTCCTTAATTCTTGAATTCCTCAAGAAGCTGAAGACCTGGCTCTTCATATAAGCACCTTGAGGCCACACATCTTGCCCAAGCACCTACAAACCCTCTTAGGTGATTAGTGTGCTGTGCGAATCAATATAACATAACATAGCGGAGATATGCAGGACAACTATCTGTCCATGATGCAAGACAACTTGTCCACCCAAGATAGGATTCTTAGAGATATTGTGCAATAGATCATGCACATTTCCTCCCAACAAGGATGCTGACCCTGAGGTAGTTGAACTATTTTTCAAACTGTCCATGTTCTTATTTTTATCGGTGCAGTCCTTGTGGTCCAAGATGCAGTAAGAGTTGGCCCCACCCTGGGAGCCAGGACAAGACAGTTCGATGGTAAATTGATGCACAAATCAGTCGGATCTGGCTATCTTGAAAAGAACCCAAATGCACAAAATGGCAACTACTCAGCGAGCCCCACCCCCTCCCAATATCCCTGGGGGAAGATCTCTTTGGTTTTGTCTGCCCCGCAAACCCCCTGTGGGAGGGAGGGGGGCAAGACAAACTGAGGCCAAATTTGTGTGTGTAAAAGGCCACTTTATTGAAACAGGTGCATATCACATTAAAAATACTGGCAACTGCCTTACACAACTAAAATCTTACTATACATCATATGTAGGCTGTCCGGTTTTTGGTTTAAACCTATAATAACTGATAAAACCCCACTGAAAGAGAAATAACCCTCACCAGTGAAAACATATAAACACTGAAAAAACACCTGCAAAAACCACAAACTAAATGCCATTCAAAGAAAGGAAAACAAGAGTGAAAGAGTCATTTGTTTTCTTCCTGAAGGGGCCAATACAATGTAACTGTTATACAAGCTAGCAGTAAGAAAGTCTGGGCTAACATTATTCTGCTTGAGTTTTGTTGTTTAGGGATGCCACTAAAATATTGTTTCTTCTTCTTTTGTTTTGTTTCCATTTTGTGGTCTTTGGTCTAAAGATGCAGGGTTAAGAAGCATGTTTTAGGTCTTGTTTAATTATTTTATCAACTGTAGAGAATCAGGAAATACCAAAATCTTATTTGATATTTTGGCTTTATTTGATTCTTTCACTGATAGGTAAAATGGCTGATCTTGTAAGAATCTTTACTAATATGTGTCATCATATTTACCCACAGAGAATGGGTAAAAACCCTTAATACATCAGCCTCCAGTTTCTAGTGAGTCAGTATTGATAATAGGCGAATTGACAACACCTCAGGCTTTAAACATTCAATGCAATTTATAGTGACAAGTAATATGTGAAAAGAGCGCAATCGCCAAGCATCTGGGACAGTGGTTAAAACATGACACCAGACTTTCTGAAAACATGCGACGCAGCGTATATAAAAGTTGTGTGATGACTTGTCAAAATTGATACCTGAGCTGAAATGCTTCCCTGTAAGAGGTCTTTGCCACTTGTTAGATGGTATGCTGAAAGTATCTTTACAATCTTCATAGTTAATGAGGAATGCTATGGACTTTTTAGTCCATTCTGGTGCACTGTTTTCTGATGCACAGGAACTAAAATGCAAATATTTATCATGTTGTGCTTTGTGTGGCATCAAAGAAATTCATGCCAACTGTGCCCATAACTGATTATTCTCAGTCCAAGGGGCTATTAATGCTATATTATCCAAGTTGCAACCTTTTACAGAATTTTTGCTGAGTGATGATGCCAAAGGCAAGAAATGTGAGGATATTTACAGGAGAACATAACTGCTGTAGTGGACATAATAAAAACAGATCAGCGCAAATGTTGCCGAACCTGCCCTGAGAATCGCAATCTTCAAGTGAACGAGTATTGGCATGAAAAGCTATGTCACTGACCAGAGTTAACAAATTGTGTACTGGTTCTTTTGGCGTTGCCCATCTCAAGTGACAATGTTGAAAGGGCCTTTTCACAGAAGTTTACATGGGAAGGAAAGAGCGAGCGCACATGACCAAAGTCTCACTGAAGAAGTATTGTATGGTTTACTACAATAGGTTTCATTTGCAAAAATCCATTTGGACCTCATATACACTATACTTATACTGTCAATATACCATGAGCTATCAGTGTAGAAAGAAAGCAATAATAAAAGTAAAACTTTCCATAAACACTGGAAAAACACTGTTTCAGTAGTTTTTAATGGCACGAAAATGCGTAACCACTGATAACCACTGTTTTTTAAGGTGTTGAAAACACTTGAAAACACTGAAAAAAAAAACACCAGAATTTGCAAAAAATAGAAACTGAAAACAGGAAAGCCTAATCATATAACTGACCCCAAATCCCCCAGCCCCTACTATCCCTTCAGCTATTCCCCCCACCTTGCTATTAACCTAACAACAACATTACACAGTATTGCAGTTAAAACTTGTGCCCTCCAATAAAACCCAATTCCCTTACCTGCCTTTCTGCGATTGTAACTACCAAATGTCTACTCTAAAACTTAGCCTACCTGCCTATCGCTTTCCCTGCCCCTGCTCACAAACTTCTAACACTTAGCTAAAAACTTCAACCAACCCTGGCCAACTTTTAAAAAACCCACCTCCCAGAAAAAAGGAATGAAAAGGCCGGCAGTGCCTCCTCCCCTTTTTTCTACCCCCCTTCCTCATAGGGACTAACTGTATCAGTGCTTTTGAACATTCAGATTCCTGGCTAAAACTTTCCTAATTTCCAAAAGATACAGATCCATGCCCAGCCGTGAAAAGTGAACACGATCCTCCCTAAAAAAACTCCACTGTGACAAAGCCAATTTCCCTGTAAGCAATCCTAACAAAATCTAGCTCTCTACAAAAACAAACCATCTCTGTGTTGAGATTCTTCTGAGCTCTGTCCACTGCCCCAGGAATCACTGCTCCCCAACAAATCCTGCGGGGGACAAACTCCGTTAAAATCACAAAACACCCAGACCACCGCTTCTTGATCAGGGCACGTCTCCTTTTACACTCCTCATTAAAACTATCCCCTTTTCTTTAACAAAATAATTTTCACCTAATGAAGGACCAAAATATCTGGACAACTATCTACCACCAACAAACTATTCAAGCAATGAATATGTTCCTTCCATAGCATGCCCTCTTTTACCCTCCATGACACATTGAAATGCTTTTTATTCCATTCTATGGTTATCTCGAAAATAAGTCATGCGAGCTTGGATCTGAGCCCACTTCACGAAGAAATGCCCAACTATCCAAATTTCAATCTCTCTGGAGAGGGGCCAGTCCCAGAACCTGTGACAAGAAAAACTGTGTGAACTAATAGACCAAACTGCGCAAGCTCCCTCAGCCACGCTGGCAGGTAACGCTTATAACATTCAGATGGCCATCTCCCAAGCTGCATGATCTACACCCGCCCTACCCCCTGTTATTTGCCTCAGATGGTGCTCCATTTCTGAGAGAATGTGTTCTAAAACCTGCGTCATCCACACCTAGTTCTTTCATCGCCTTCCGCAGAACCGCCAACAGCTGAAACGCAGTGACCTTGCTCCCATTTGCATGCAAGCATACCACACTCTCCCCCTTTGGAAGACGCCCTCCTTTTTGCCTCCCACCTCCAAGGACAAGTCATCTGATGGAAAGAAGCCTACAGGGGCACCCATTTACCCAAACCCCTCTGGTCCATTTTTGACTTCCACAGCCAGACGTAAACCCTGTCATTAAGTGGAATCACATCCTCCCACATGACCCCCCCCACCCCTTCTACCCCCCAGCAATTCAGACAGCCAAAACACACCCAAGAACATCCACACCATCACTGTGGAAAATAAACATGTCTCAACATCTTCTGAGCAAATATGAGGCAATGACAGTATTACTTTCACCGCAAGTACCAGGACAAAGACTTCATAGCCCACTTTCAATTACCTTGCTCCCTGGTCTAACCTTCCAGCATCCGAGCACCTAGTACCCCTGAGGATGGTGCATAGCTCTATATTGACTTGCCCACTAATGCGATTCCAGCTAACTTTCCCATGATAGTCACTCGAGATAGACCTTTTTCGATCATATCTAGGAAGAATTGAACAACATCTTCCCTTCTATGCTCTGTCTTGGAATGCTGTCGTGCTATTGAGAGCAAAAACTCTTCCCACGCCAAATTGTAAGCTATCCTTGTGGATTTCAGTGACCCTACTACCAGTTGTAGCATGCTGTGTTGCCTATGTACCACAACTGATGAGGCATGGGCATCGGGGTTCTGTCGGCATCCCTGACTAGCCCACAGAATCTCCAACACTATGAACAAGACAAAGCATCCGCTATTCACTATCCACTCCTGCCATGTGCAAAGCTCTGAATGCAATGTCATGGTGCAAACAGCTCATCCCAAACCATCTCAACAGTTTCAAGACCTGTTTGTCCCTGGATGACTGGCAGATCACTATCTCAACTACTGCCATATTGTCAATTCTGAAGGTTACTTTCTTGTGTGCCAGCTGCTCTCCATACAATGTCACTGCCACTACCAGAGGAAAGGATGCCAAAACAGCAATACTACTACCCCCCATTCTGAAGGCCATTGTTCAGCACACCATTTCCATTGCTAGAAAAGTCCAAAACCCTCACTTTCTGCTGCATCTGAAAAGATCTGTACATCCCATACCTTGTCCATTTCTCTCACCTGCGGAATGCCTTTAAAATCCTGCAAAAAGACCCTCCACATTTTCAGGCCCTCTTACACACCCACTGAAAGTCTCACATGGTGGTGTGGTGTCCTCCCTACTCTCACAACTCTGCAAGCGAAATTGGGATATCCTAGCAGCACTTGAATCTCTTTGAGGGTGACCTTGTCCCGAGTTAGCATATCATTATCAGCCTCAACATTCTTTGTTTTTTGTCCTCTGGCAAGCGCGCTTGCATCCTCCTGCAATCGATTTGTATACCCAAAACGGAAAGAGCTGTGCTGGGCTCCATCTCGGGCGCCAAAGGCACCTCTAGTTCCCTCATCAGCTCTTTGAAGTTTTCCAGAGCCACTTGGCACTCTGTGGAGCCTGTGGTGCCCACAAAATAGAAATCATCCAGATAATGTGTTGCCAATTGGTTACCTGTGCGCTTAGAAACCAGCCACAGCAGAAACGTGCTAAAACACTCAAATAATGCACATGACAGAGAGCAGCCCATCGGTAATGCTTTGTCCACTTACCATCTCCCATTGAGATGGATACCCAGAAGACCCCAATCATCCAGATGGACTAGAACCACATGGAAAGCTGTCACAACCAATTACATGGCACGTCCACTGATGAATATGAAATAGTAGCCTCTTTAACATCAATAAAATTGTTCATTAATCTTCCTTCTGGCCCTGACAAATGTTGAATGAGATCGAACTGCACTTGTTCCTTCTTTAGTACCACCCCAATGGGTGAAACAATCAAATTCTCTAAAGGCCACTCCATAAAGGGGCCTGTCATCCTCCCCTTACGCACTTTTTATCTAATTTCTCCTGAACTATTTTAGGAAATATTTTCGCTGACATATTTTCTGCCCATCTTCTGCATTTTGTTCCCAGCTAACCTAATCTAAAGCCCCATCTGAACCCTTCCCTCAATACCTCTGCAGCATACTGGTTGTCGTGAACTTGTAAGGCTGCCTCCAATTCGTCTGCCCTAACAGGTGAATGAGCCCTTATGCCCAGCCCCCTAGTCCCACGTGCTCCTGTGAAATGCTGTTGCTGCTGCCCTCCTGTGTTACCTCCCCCCTGCAGCCACTGCTGACCTCCCTGCTGCTGGCTCCACCCTACCCCGAAGCAGTAGACCAACTCTTGCGTACCTCCACACTTTGAGCACTGTGTCTAAATTTACAGAATTCCAGGGTGTTCAACCCCAAAGGGCCCCTGACTTCTTCCTTTGGGGGTGCAGACTGCATTCCCCGGTATTCCCTGGCACCCTTCAACAGTGTATTCCTGTGTCCTTGTTGCCCTGCAGATCGCTGAGGTCTGTCGGGTTTTGGGGCCAGCGAGACTGCTTAGGGCCTACATTCGCTAGCCCGACAGGATCCCATGCCGGTACTGGGTATGCTGCTTGAGGCTACCCACTCCCTTCTCCTAGGCACCTCTGAACCGCACCCAGCTCTGCTAAGTCCATACCTTGATGTTGCTCCTAAAACCTCAAAGAAAAAGGACTGGTCTTGTGTGCTGGGCCTAAATAACCCCTTGCCCTATGATCCTTCTCGTCTTCCTACCCACCCCCAATGTATCCCCGGCCCACCCCTACCCTACTTTAAATAAATCATCTTCCTCCAGATCACTAGCAACACATCTTTTCACTCACTCCATTCCAGCCCTGCCCTGACCCGGTAGGGCCTGCACTTGGCTCAGGGGGCCCACTACCCGGCTATACCCTGCCCTTCTTCTTGCCCCCTGCCCCCCTTTGTGCTGCATCAGCCCCCTTGCCTCCAACCCCGCTGAACCTCCCTGCGTCATATAGGCATCTACCTGCCCCAACCTATTCAAACCCCTCTTTTCTTCATTCCAAGAAGTGAAAATATCCAGGCCCTCCCAAGCCTGGCTCCCCCTGCTGGCTCCAACTCCCCAGAAAAATTGCATCCTTCCCCCCCAGACTCCTGCTGGCCCCAGCAGGGGTCCAGCTCATTCTCAGACCCAACAGGAGTCAACTCTGGGCACACCTGCCCCTCATGTCTCTCTGCCTCCCAAACTGCTGGCTTCTGGCCCTGCAGGCCGCACTCCGAGCTTTCCCTGGAGGCCTCAGCTTCAGGGGCATTCCATTCCCTCTCTCCCCTCCCCACATCGCCGGTCTGCAAAATTCCTGCCACTCTAGGGGAGTTGGGCTCACTAGGCCCCTTCCCCCGAGCAAGCAGCATACGCTCCTCCGGCAGGCCCTGTCCTCACGCACACTCGCCTGAGCCTCAGAGAGGACTAGAGTCTCCGGCGTAGTACCGAGGATCGGACGGCTCTCCTGGCATAGGAGCGTCCCCGGGTACTCACCTCACTGATCTTGCCCAGTGTCGGGGATGTGCAGACCGTGACCGTGTCCTCTACTCCAGTGGAAGTGCTCTGTGGGGGCTGTGCACTTCCTGCAGACTCCGCCATCAATAAATCAAGGCGGCCCACCTTGCTCAGGAGCCTGGCAGCCTCACAAACGGCATAATCATTCTTTATATAATCTACTGGTATTTGCTAAACTGAACAAACAAGTGAATGCTAAACAACTGCCACTAAAAGATAACAGCTACCCTACACTGCTCCTAGCCACCAAGTTGCCAAACCTAAAATTGTGGCTGGGAGAACCCCACGCACAAACTTATAATATTGGGCTATCCTTGGGCTGTCTTAAAAGGAGCCCAAATTCACAAAATGGCTACTACTCTGCCTGCCCCACCTCTCCCAAATCTGTCAGGGGCAGACCTCTCTGTGTTCGGCTGCCCCCAAACCTCCCATGTGATACTATATTGGTTGATATTACTAGTCAAGAAAGTTTTAATGATCAAGTGATGCTTTACATTTGTTGCAAATGAAGATGGGCGTGTGCATGGCTATATCGCACTTTTTTTTTTTTAAACCAATTTTATTTGTCAAAACATCACATATGATGCAGAGCTCTGTGACCCAGAAGCTTCTGCCGCATCAATATACATCAATCGAATTTGACCATTTTCATGTATTTTCAGGAGAAAATGAAGAGCAATACAAATAAAATTTGAACCCTAAAACTGTAACACCCCTAATCCCACCTGCAGGACACTGTCGACCATTCCAGAGCAACAAATCATATCACTGACTGCAATTGTACAATTGTAACATAACATCACCTACGAGGCAGCTGTCCTTTCGAACATCTGTAGGAAAGGAGATAAGAATAACAAAGAGGAAAAAAGAAAAATATAATAACAATAACAAAAAGTGGGGAGGTCATTCTGGGTCTCAATGCCGGTCCACCTGTGTCGGCTCAAGCTCCGGGCCAAGATAGTCTGCCCAGCTCTTCCAGATCTTAAAATGCTTTCTAGGGCACCCCCTGGCCACATAGATTGGTGTCTTTAGACCCATACAGAAGTCCAGACCATTTTTCCAGGCAGAAACAGAGGGTGCCACAGCTGCCTTCCAAGCCCTAGCAATATCCCTTTTCGCCAGGGAAAATCTCATAAGCATGAGATGGAGCTTGTAAATGTTGCCCCAATCCCTTCCACAACATGCAGGAGTACGAGCTTCGGTGAGTTGGGAAGGTCCCACTCCAACACTTCAGAGAGATAGGCCATAACCTCCTTCCAGAATCGCACTAATGCGGAGCAGTTCCATACAGTATGTAACAGGGTTCTTCCTCATGTTCATATCGGAGACACACTGGGGAGGCCACCAAACCGGACCTCCAAAGCCTAATCCTGGTATAATATACCCGGTGCAGGTACTTCAACTGGATAAGTCGTAGGCTCATTGCGAAGGCCGCCCCTCACGGAGAGGCCAAAGCCTCCATCCAGTCCTCCTCCTCCGTCTGACCAATGTCTTCCTCCCAAGTCTCTCTCAGGTGCTGTAGTGATGGGAAGAAGTGTGTGCCTAGGGACTGGTAAATTTTGAGATCTTGTGGTCGTGGAGGTCCCCCATAAATACCTTGGCCTCCACGGGACTGAACTCTGCCAGTGTCTCCAACCCCTCCAAGCTAGGGGAAATAGCATGTCGGAACTGTAGATACCTAAAAAATTGGGTTTTCAGCATATCCTGGAAGAATTTCAAAAACGGTCCCTGCATAGTACGACTTTAACATTGCGTACTTCTCAGTGCTTGGCCACTCTTTCCATACCATCGGAACAGGAGTTTAATCTCCTAGCGGCCAAGGTCAAATCTGGCTCTCCCGATGACCCTTTGAGACCGGCCCAGTTTTTGGACTCGGCGTCCCTCTGCCTTCCTCCTATTCGCCATCTGGTGGAGCAATCCCTCACCACCGGTTCAGTTCCACCCAGTTGGAAGGCTGCCTGTGTCATGCCCATCATAAAGAAACCGGGACTGGATCCGCTGAAGCTGGAGAGCTATTGACCTACCTCCCTTCTTCCTTGGGTGGCAAAGATTACAGAGGCCTATGTGAATAATATCTTAACAAAACATCTGGCCTCTGCACACCTATTGGATCCTACACAGAATGGTTTTAGACCTGGACATAGTACAGAGACGGCACTCCTATATATGGTTGAACATCTCCGCTCTGTACTAGATGCAGGTCAAACGGCGGCACTGGTCCTTTTGGACCTCAGTGCCGCCTTTGACACTGTATCCCATACCATTCTTATCCGTAGGCTTGGTGAGGCAGGCATTTCAGGCAGGGCGTTGGACTGGTTTCAATCGTTCCTTTCGGAACGATCCTTTCAGGTGGTAGTGCCACCGTTTAGATCTAAGCCTCATGCCATCACCCAAGGAGTTCCGCAGGGTTCGGCGTTTAGCCCCACTCTCTTCAACCTTTACGTTCAACCGCTGGCGGAGGTTGCGAAGAGTTGGGGTCTCACAATGGTATCATACACCGATGATACCCAGTTGGCGGTGGCCCTTAACGGGGATTCAGACCAACTGGCATCGAACTTTGCGGATGGTTTGAGGGCTGTTGCTAGTTGGCTTACGGTCAACTGTTTACAGCTCAACGCCCTCAAAACCGAGGTGATGGTACTGGGGAAACATCCTGATCTGTGGGGTGCTAGCTGGTGGCCTAAGGAGCTGGGACCTCCTCCAAAACCTGTTTCTGAACTTAAAAATCTCGGCGTCTGGTTGGATTCCAAACTAACCTTCTCGTTCCATACTAAGAAGGTGGCATCTATGTGCTTCGGCATTTTACGTGGTTTGAGGCCTATCCTCAAATTTTTTGATGCCCCCACTCGCCAGACGGTGATTCAAGCTAGCGTATTATCGAGGCTCGATTACGCTAGCTCACTGTTTGTAGGCGCCAACCAGGCGGAAGTCCTGCGACTCCAACGGGTGCAGAATGCGGCAGCCAGGGCCCTGGTGGGCCTGCCGCGTTTCTGCTCAGCCCGCAGTACAATCTTCAAATTGCATTGGCTACCAGTAATTAGACGCATAGAGTTTAAGACCCTTTGTTTTGCGCTTAAAATTCTGAAAACTGACACTCCCGCCATTCTCCAGCACCTCCTGACTTCGTATACCCCTTCGCGCAGCCTTCGTTCTGCCGGCCAAAATCTGGCACTTGTTCCTCATTTCCAAAAATGCAGATTAGGTGGCCAATCGTTCATGGTGCTGGCCTCCAAATTGTGGAACGCACTTCCTGTCCACATTCGCTCTGTAGATGACCTCTTTGCCTTCAGGAAAGCTGTTAAAACATATTTTTTCCCTCTGCCTTATTAATTACCCCTTTTTTCTGTTTTGTTAGTTATGTTACCTTTTCAGATATAGCGCCGGGACGCCCCTTCGCTGGGGCAGCTGTGCGCTCAAAAATTCAATTAACATAACATAACATAACATGACATCACCAGGGGGAGATCCCAATGCTATCCCAGTCGCGGAATCCAGACAGAGCCGCAAAGTGTGGTAGGCATCCATTATGCCATAGAGGGTTTTCCTGGGTCAATCTGTTCCACCAAACCATCCTCCGTAATGCCTGCCTCCAGACTTGGAAGACTGTCTGCGTGGTAGACGGTAGGGAGCGTCTCAACGGGGGCAGAGTGAAGAATTGTATGTAAGGTGTGGTCCTCCATGCACCGACGTTCGACAGCATATGCGGGATCCGTTCCGGTCTTCATACCACCATTCGTTCAGGATAAGCGGGGCCAGATAGTAGGACAAAATGTCTGAAGTCGCCAATCCCCCACAGTACATAGACTGAAAGCAAGTCCATAGCGCCACCCTTGCCACTCCACCATCCCAGAGAAACTGACCCAGTGCTGCATTGACCTGAAGGAACCACCTTGGGGGAATCGGGTACGGATGATTTTATTTATGTCTTTTATTTGTTAGATTTGTGCCTTTAACCTGAACAGAATAACTGGCTACACTGGAATTTCACACAAAAAATGGAATCTTGCTCTCCACACTGCTGTTAATGTAGATACATTTCATGTTTCTGAATTGCGTTTTGAATTGAGCAAAAGCACACACATATTCTCCCTTAGTGATGAATTGAGAACTAGTAACAGAAAACTGGCAAAACATCATCATCTCGTTAAGCCCTTACAAAGAAACTCACTTTGGAACTTGCACTTTTTGAAAACTCTCAAGAGGTGCCTTTGAACTTTCCATACAGAGGTTTTTATATATTGTTCCACCTTTCAATAAGCTGTGTAAATACATTATTTCATTCAATTCTCTCTTAACATAGATAATATTGGATAGCATCACTTAAACTTGAACATTTTACGAAAACTTACTTTCTATTATCCACAAGAATGAACCGCTATCCAGTCAGTTGAACTTGATTGGTGGAGCTCTGCAACTTCTCACATAATGTCCTGCTCTAGTACCTTTGCCCCCTAGCTCAAATATTCCATGGCGGGCAAGCTTGGCCCTCCTGAGCCCACCCTGCCACTCAAGGTTTTCTGTTCTGCCTTGTACCTTCAGTGTCCTACCCACTTCACCAATGGTAGTTCTCTCCTCACACAGTTCATCACGCCTTACATAAGTAAGCCCACTCCAACCATGGGGCTCCTTCAGAACCTTTACTAATGATCGCAGGATGGTGCAGAGTCTATCCAACCATTTTATTGCTTCAGGCTGTCTTGATCATGTCACACCCTGGAACTAGACATGATAACCAGGAGGAGGAGCAGCATGTCTGTACCATACCTTGTGAAGTCAGGAATTTTCAGCCAGTTTCACAAATGATGATATTTCACGTCTCCTGACTAGGGGGCATAACTCAAATGCAACCACAACTTTCTGATCAAACTCTCTTTTGTCTACAGTCACCATTGATCCAGTCTAACTTTCAGTGTCAGTATTTTTTAATTTCACTAAAATGATTCGGGAAGCAATACTGGTTCTCCTTCATACCCATTCACATCTGCAAACCAACTCTACCTCTTTACTGAATATATATGTTGCCTTTATACCCGATAATGTACTCCACACAGGGAGTAGATTTAAAAAACATAGAGCAATGCATAGCAGAAATCTATATTGCTGCTTGGCGTTCAGCAAGGGGTAGAGTGCAGATCAGAGCCATATTTATTATATATGGCCTTCTGCTGCTCTCTTGTCCTGTACTCTCTTCTCTCTTATTTCTCCTATTTTGCACCAGCCTCAGTGAGGTAAATTTTTGTTGAGCAAATCTCAGTATACCAATTATAGTACCAAAGGCTTTTCATCCAAAACCATAGGAAAGTGCCCCTTTTGGTGCAGTAACTCTCCACTTTTTGCCTAACACATGATGCACTTTTGACTTGGTGAGCCCTGGGTCCCTGCCAATCAGGTTCCCAGGGGCTGTGTTCTTTTCCAAAGCTGCAGTTCTGTACTCATAATTGGCACATATCTGACCACAGGTATGCCCCTTGTAAAAGATACCATGGGTACAAAGGGCATTATGACCAGGGAAGGCCTCTAAGGGCTGCAGCACCTATTATGCCACCCTTAGAGACCCTGAACGTTAACACCCACTCACTGCCATTGCTGGCTGTATGTTTTGGTACAGAGAAAAGGGAAGAGGGTACATGGCACACATCCCTGTGTGCAATAGCTACAATCCACTGGCTGAGGCCTAGGTAAGCTGCCCCTCTAGAAAGGTTCACTAGCCCTCAGGTGACGGTACAGTTGCTTGAGCACTGTAACCCTACAATGCCTAAGTCCATTCTAAGGTAAGAGGTTTACTTACCTATGAAACTGATAACCACTTTTCTCCCATTGGAACCCATGGTATGAGTTTTTGTGCCTAAAATGTTTTAAGTGTTGAACTACTGTTTTGTACTGTTTTGTATGGAGGAAAAATTAACTACACCTTAAACAAAGGAAATTATTACTTACCATGTATTGTGGGATCCCTTGGTGTGGTATCTAGGCATACCACCCCAAGCAGTTGATATCATCTGAAAGTAATCCAAAGGTATTCTAAAAGTAATTATAGTGTAATTTAAACTGATTTTTGAAACCATACCAACCTGTAACAATCAAAAATCCACTCCCAATTGCATTTCTGTGTAAAGGTTTGCAATTGAAAGTACATATTATCAACCTGTATAAAGTCTTGTTTCTACAAATAAAATATAAGTATACTTTTGTTATACTTACCCAATTGGTCTGGATTCTGTCTCTGAGTGTGTGTGTAAACAGTCCTTGATTGAGTGAATACAATAAATGCTTTGATAAGCCTAACTGCTCATCCACACTACCACAAAACAATCTGTTAGTACTTACATAATTTAGCCTCTGCTGTACCTCTGGGGACTCTCTGGACTCACTATACCTTACTTTGGTGTAGTATATGAAAAGCCAGCTTCCTACACTGAGTGATTGCCCTAGCATGCACCTCGAAGCTGGGGAACTGGGTTCAAGTATCTGCAATAACCTCACATTCTGTGAAAAGGAATGTGTCCATCTGTAACAAAACTGGTGTTCATGTAAAACGCTCTGATACCCGATATCATCTGGTCTAGTTCGCGCTACATAAAACTCTAAAAACATGCATATGTTCCAGCCTTTAAACACCCCTTCAGTGCAAAGAGTTATTTTGCACTACAAAAAAGTTTTTGTGTCGAATATATCAAGTTCCTCTATCCATTACTTTGCATTACTTTGTGAAAGTGCAAAGTATGGCTAAATCTGTCCCCAAATCTTCTCATTGCTGCCAACTAAATCAGAGATTCCACTCCTTCAAAGACCATGCTAATGATGTCCTTCAAACGGTTTCTGACATCACTATCCAATGCATCAAACTGGTTGACAAATGGCAAAAAACAATTTAAAGCCACTGTGAATACCCATCCACTCATGGAAACAAGCTCCTTCAAATGTAAGCCCTCATCAGAGTTTAGTTATGAAATTTTTAGACAAGGGAAAATATGGCTTACCCTGTGCTGAAGTTAGCCCTTAATAATTGTGAAGCATTTTGCTTCACCTTCCATGCAGCAAAACTGCACAGCTGTTAACAGCAGGTCGCACTTCTTTTGCCTTTGCATACTTGAGAGAATGATGATAAAGACAACCTCCTTCAGCAGTCTCACCACTTTCTTCCAGATTCACTTATAGCAATGTGAATAGACGCCAAGCAAGTTACCAAGAAAATTGGACAAGATGGCAGAGGAAACATAAAAGTACCTAAGATAAGAAAATGCTAATAAGTTGCAGAGAAAAGCTCTAAAAAATACACAAGTAAATCTAGGAAGAGAAATAAATAAACACAACCATGACACAAATTCTAAATAGAACTCAAAAGAAGACCAGCAAACATCCTAACTCAAAAATTCTAACCAGAACACGTATAGGAGAAGAAAGGGATTGAGGTACTGTGAGCAAAGAATGAGATACAGACGGATACTCAAATTTAGAGCTACACTGAGCATTAGATTCTGAGCCCTGATATAGGAAACTAGTGCTGACACCTCTTTCAAGGACCCAGGAAACAGAGTTCTACCATTTTGTATTTGCAAAAGACATAGAGTGAGATTATGCTTCCTTTTTCTGAAAACCTTGTAGTTTTCTCCTTGGACCACCAGATATCCCAGACCCTACTAATACGCTAGTTGCTAATCTAGTTCCCTTTTACTGTTTTTGATAAAAGTGGTGACTTAAAAATTAGCACTGTTGCCTACAGGTAAGTGTACTTCTTTTCTCCGAGTCATGTGTTTGTTAACAGTGTTTCTAGGAGTTGCTGAAGGCAACTGAGCAGGGTCTGAGAAGGCTCTCTGTACCAGTCCTCATTCGATGGCGGTGACAATATCTTTCAGTGCCCTTTTGAAGAGGCATAATAGCAGCCTCACATACTACTTCAATCAATATAGCATTAACAGAAACAGCACATTCTTCCAAACCACCAAGCATTTCATCGACACAGCACCTGACTCTGAGGATCCAGCTTCTACCTGTGCCAACAACTCCCCCCCCCAGTTGTTTAATTTTTAGATCTCTGTTTTACTGACTCCTTCTGAGTTATGGGACCCCACCTGGCACCTCACCTCTGTAAAGCTCTATGTAAAGTGGTTTTGAACTATAGCCTACACCTCCAGTACCCACCAGTGAAATTATGGTCAGCTGCTGTGGACACCTTTGAGTACAGGACTCTTCAAAATGTGCATAGTGCTTGTGCAAATGTGCAGGGTGAGCCAGGAAGACTGTTGTCTAACTAACCATGTTTTGACACGACAAGGGAAACCCAAAAGGAATCGCACTAGGGTCCTTGGGCAGTAGACTATTGTACAGAACAGGGGACCCTAGTAATTGAGGATCACATAAATGATAGACATATACTTAATAGTATATATGACCTCTGCCCAGCCGGACAGGTTTTTTTATTATGCAATTTTTTTGTATTATTCCATATAAATGACAATTATACAAAAGTGGGCACAGCCTGTGACCCACAAAGGACAAGGACAAAACAAGTGACACAAACAATTATGTAGAAACACTCAAAAGCGGTCTGTACTCATTCCTTGGTTATACAGACTAGTTTACAATCATAGCAACCCATTGTTGTTCAGTATTTATGAGGTCAAATCAACATATGGTGCATTTAGGTCGACGACGTTTCGATGCAATTACACAATACTTGCATCATCATCAGGACAGAAAATAATATGTCATGTTTGTCTGGAGATTCGATTACAACCACAGAGCTTCTTTTGCGAATTACATAATGCATATGGAAAGGAAAAATGGAAAATTGTGAAGAAACATTTTTCTGCTTATTGTGGCACTTATACTGCGTATTGGAGTATGTTCATGTCTCTGTCAGATCTTATTATGGACAGGTACAAGAGTGTGAGCGAATGGGTGTGTCTTGCAACCGTGATTCCTGAGAGAGATGGGAGTGTTATGTTCTGGGGTGTCTAATCCCTTGTTCCTCTGTGAGTGAGTAGGAGGGCAAGTGACACACTATAGCTAGTCTGTTCTGGGCTCATGGGTACTAAGGTGGTAGGATGACTCAGTTCCTATTTACTAAGGTCCCATAATCCTAACCATAGTTCTGTGTTTGCACAGAATCACTGCAACATGGTGCCACCAACATTTGGTCGTGTACTTATTCTTGGGATCCCTGAGTATTGCTTGTGCTCATCCACAATACCCTCTTGCCACTTCCCGGGGATACCTTGGGTGGGAGGGATTAGCCTCCTGCAGTCATAGAATACAAAACCTTTCTGTAGGTTTTTCAAGCTTGAATTCTAAAAAGTTTTTTTAGACCCATTTTGCTCTACCGTTACCTTTGACTTTCCATTACATATTGCACAAATGGTCGCGATTCTGGCACATTGCTGAGAACCGATCACGCAACATTTGACACTGCATGGAGTCTGCGATACAGGGGCTAAAGTTATCATGGTGGTTGAGGCAGATCCAGCATACCACTTCAAGTCATTTAATACTGGGTTGCCTTTCCTGCAGTTGATGCTAATGAGGATTGTTTTCAAGCTTGCACGGTCGCTGCTCCTCCGGCGGCGTCTCGTCCTTACATGATGATTTATTTTCTGTTGACTTCCTTGGTGCATATGATTTGGTATAATGGCGCCCTTCCATACCCTATCTCTTTTGTTCGGACGGGCCACTTAAGTATAGATGGGGTTGCTTAGCTGGTTTTGGCTGGTTTTACACAACATCCAAACTATCTCAATGTTACTATAATGGAGCTTTGTCAGCTCTATGCGCTGGTGATTCAACTCTTTAGAAGGGTCATACAATACATTTCTCATACCATTCAGCTGGCTCTGCCTGGAGTTGGGCCTCTGGAACCTGTACAGGGCCAGGAGTTTTTTGATTAGTTCCGTAATGATTAACTTGGTGGTGTGCAAACATCCTCAGAATCATGAGGCTTTCCATTTTGAAAAGCACAAAAATTTGAACAGACTGAAGATTTTTTCCCACAAACGAGCCTTGTGGAGAAACACAGGATCCTTACTATGTGTTTGTCAAGTGGTCTAATTCTCCCTCTAGCAGATTTCAAAACCTGAGGGATGGTGTTTGCCTCAGTGTATACACTATGCTTTGGCACACCCTCCATGAGCGTGCTGCAAAGCTTTCTACAATGAGTACAGGATGAACATGGGGCTGGGCCAACCCAGGATCTGGGGATGAGATTTGTGGAAATGCTCCCTATTGTCTCTGATATAATTCTGGCTAAGACTGAAGGTGAAGTGGTCTGCTTGCAGGTGCGCCATAGCCTTGTGGTGGTGGCAGAAGCTAATCGGGAGCGACAGTTGCAGATTATTATTCTAGATGTCTAAACATCCCTAGGTCATAATATTTTGGGAGTCAGGCCAATTACACAAGTAAAAACTATACGCCCTCTGGACAAGGAGGGTCATCCAGTCTTTCCTAAGAAGGGCTGGAATAAAAACTCTCAGCAACAGAAGCCTAGGTCCCATGGTGGTTCACCTCCACCTGACACTTCTGAGCATAGATACGATTTACTTGACCACTCCTAAGTTAAGACACCTGAGAGGTTCCAGGTTCCTTAACCCTGTACTCCTCGTTCCTTTCAGGAATCGTTGGATCAGCAATTTGGCAGAGGAGGATGTCAGGATTACAGAGAAGGCGAGTCTACACAAGCAACACGTGACCAGCAGCGCCAGTTTGATGTAAAAGTCAAGCAGGAGGAACCACCTCAATACCGTGCCCCTTTTCAGAAGAAAAATGTTGCCGCTTTGACTGCAAAGTATGTCCCAGACAGTGAAAAACCCTCATCCTGGACAAGAGTTGAGCAGCAACTCCCCTACACAGCACGGAGGGCACGTATGCACATTGAGAAATGCATTTTTTGTGCATTTTTCAATGCATGCACCAATGACCATCAACTTGAAGTTGATTGTAATTAGAGTTTCCTAAATGCACAGTCGCATTTAGGAAATGATACATGCATCTCAAATAAGGAATCGCAAATTGCAATTCCCTAAATGCATTCGCAATTTAGGTAATCGCTATAAATTGTGAAAAAAGGTACAGACATCTGAAAAAGCATTTTTTCAGTCGCAAACTGGTTAACTGCTTGATGCATGTGCCCCAAAGGGCCTTCTTTTTATGGCTAGGTATAAATACACATACTAATTGGGGGAGAGAGTTATATGATCCTGAACGACAAGTCTTTTCTGTTTAAGGAGAAGTTCTAATTAACCGTCTCTCAACAGGGACACAAGCAGAGTAGCCAGAATCCATAAAAACAAAAAGAAATGAAATGCTAACTAACCTCAACAGTGCACTATCAAACTTACATCACATTGCCCAGCAATACCTTTGGAACAAATCAAAATATAGATCTCTTTTAGTTTGTTTCAGTTACACAATAACAATTGTTGGTGGTGCATGCGTGTTCCTGTCATGTGAACAAGTTATTTGGATTTAGGTTGTGTGTTGGCAGGAAGGGACTGGAACTACCATGCATATGTTTCGACACTGAGTGAAAAATATACTATTTTATTTTTGATGGTTTGCAGTTTAATTTCTTGTGTTGAATCTCAATGGTTTAGCATAATATATGCTGATATTGTATTGTGAATAAGACTGCTGATGTGTCATTGTTTTACCTATATTTGTAGATCCATGATTCTCCATTCTTTCTCATTTCTGCCCTGATTGACAGCCTATGTAGGCTTAGTTTTGAAAATATATTGTAGTGTAGTTCCTATTTTCCCTATAGGCCCTGCGCATTGGAATAACATAAACAGCAGTGTAGACGTAGAAGTGCGGTCTTCCAGGTCTCTACTGACTATGCTAAACTTAATTGGGTTTGTACCAACTAGCTCAGAGGTCACTGGAAACTTTCTTGACTGAATAGGAAGTGATCAGCTTCCCTGGTACAGACAAGAAGGGATTCAGTTTTCCAACAACCGCATACACATGACAACTTTGCTCCTTAGAATAAGAGTCAACCTCTAGAGTCGTGTAAAACAATAGACAGCTATTTCACTCAGTCAGTTGTGCAAGAATTACTTTCACCAGGATGCAGAGAATAGAGAGACGGGCGTTTTCAATAAAAGGTATTATTTATTGAACAGTCTTTCTTCTCATGCAAGAGAAATGAATTGCCACAATTGCAAAACTTGTTATTATAAAAAGTGCGTACAGTAAAAGCAGGATTGCGATATGACACTGTAAGAGCATTGATATGGTTTCTTAGCCATATAATGGTTAAAATGAGTAAAATATATACATTCATATATACATTTAGCTAACGTCCTCAACTGGTGCTTCTAACTACGCCTACCCCGGTGTACCTGACCTAAGCCTAATACTTGGGAGGGAGTAAGTAAGTAGCAGTTTAGTTAAGTTGGTTTTGCCAAGAGTTTGCTTCAAGAATTCTCTCTAAGGGTTTAGTCAACACCATACCTCTGGAATAGAATGTTGGAGGGCTGGTATCTCCTTTCAGGACTCGATATTCCAGTCACCCGCAAGGGTAGGCTGGAAACGCCGGAGCTGGATTTTCTCGGCAGGAGAAAAGACAGCGTCTTTCTCAGCGCGTCAAGGGGGAGGAGGGGCAGCGTCCGTGGGCTTCTCGCATCTGCTGGGCTCTGCAAGGGACAGCTGTTCTGCTCCTGTATTCACCACACCATCGCATTTGCCTAAGGCAACGTTGGTAATATTTATACCTGAAAAGTGCCTTGTTTGACGTAAGTTTTTGGACATAAGACGTCAATAAAGATGTCACTCGGAACTGGTCGTTCTTACAGTGCTCATTAGAGTTCTATTACTAATAAAAACAAAGCAAGCGGGGCTTTCCCAGGTTGCTGGGGGTTTTATCTTGTTGAAGAACTCGGAGTGTAATCTAGGAATCTAAGATAGTGGCTTCTGCTGTGTCATCTACTAATGAGCTGCAGAGGCGAGGTTCTGAAATATGGCTCTAATCGTTTATGCCAGAGACGAGTTTCTGAAATATGGCTCTTATTGTTTATGCCATTATAGGGGTATGGATGGATTATAGCCGTATAGGGGCATAAGGTCACAATATTGATTGGGGTCCTAGATTAGAACACGACAATATTAAATTGTCTTTTGAATCCCGTTAATATGCTTTAGAAATAATCAAAAAGAGAGGAGGCTGCATGGCATTCCAGCACACAATTTACCCAGATGCATTGGGGTTAGTGCAGGGTGAGATAACTCCCACTTTAGCTGAAAATTGTTAGCAGTCACCATTGTTGGCAGAGCCAGTGCTATGTATCTCTAGATGCATGTTTCAGGATATTTGTCAATGGGGCAAGGCTTCCGACCATGTCCAAGAATGAGGCAACATTACTGGGGAGCAGCTGGATAAAGTCATGGGCCCACATGCATCAATCTCGGCTTTTGCGACTTCTAAATTGCGATAAAAAGCGATTCGCAATTTAGAATTCGCAAAAGCCTATGCATGATTATTTTTTAAATATTTATGCAATTCGGTAGAAATCGCTATTTCTACCGAATCGCATAAAAAAAGCGATTTTGAAATTGCGATTTCGCAATTCCCATTCATTCTTATGGGCCAAAAGGCCCATAGGAATGAATAGGATTTGCGAATTCGCAATTTCAAAATCGCAAATCCTGATTGCATTTCAAGGGTGGTGAGGGGGGTTCAAATGAACCCCCCCTGCACCCCTGAAATGTATTTTTCGCATCATGTTGCACACACACATGTCCTAAGGACATGTGTGTCTGTAACATGAATGCTTTTAAAATGCGTTTTCAGTGTGAATTACATTTTTTGCAAATTTACCGAGTAGTTCAACTACTCAGTAAATTTGTCCCTCTAATTGCGAATTCGCAATTTCAAAAGTATTCATGCATTGCTTTTAGGAAATCGCAAATTTGCGATTTCCTAAAAGCAATCGCATTTTTGGAAATCGCAAAAATGTTGCGATTTCAAAAAATGCTTGATGCATTCCAAAAAGCATTTTTGGAATCGCAAACGGACGATTTTAAGGAATCGCACAGTTTGCAATTCCAAAAATGCTTGATGCATGTGGGCCATGGTGAAGATTTCTACGGCCGGACTTTGTCACTATTTTTCGAAAATCAAAAACTCTCCAACAGGACAAAACTGGATGCATTAGCTGACAAGGTTGAACAAGGCTGGATACTCCTTCCCAAGAGAAGTCCCTAAACAGGTTTGCTGTTACAGGGAGAACATAGAGAGATGTACCGCAAGGTCAGGCAATCCAGCTATGCACCTTGGCTGGACCGGTGAACAGGTAGATCTGGGTATCCAATATGTTCTCTGGACACTTTTTGATGGAATATTTTCTAAGTTCCAAATTTCAGTTTTTGACTGGTTGGGCACCTTTAGCACCACTTTCAAGGGTTCAAGGCTGTTGGGACACCACTTGGAGAACGCAGAAATCACTTTAGGTGGGATTGAGGTGTGGGTTCAGGAATGGAGTTTGTTGAGCTTCTGCAGCTTAGAACAGTAAGTCAGCCAACTGACCCTTGAATCACTCAGTTTAACCTGTGATGAAGGCAGAAGGATAGGCCTCAAGCAACAGGGCAGGAGTCTGGAGAACAAGGCAGGCCACAAGCTGCAGGGCAGTCCTCTGAGGAACAAGGCAATCTTTCTTCTGCTGTCTATATGTTTAGTGGTGTACTGAAGAGGTGGTTTGGGTGGTTCAATATGTGTGCTTGGTGTCAGCCTGTTAAGGTGCTATCCTGGCTACCCCTACTTCTGGTTCTGGAAAACTCTTCTTTCCCCTCCTAAGGCCCCAAATAGTCTGGGGTGACAAAAGACGGGTGTCAGGGTCTTTGTGAATGTGCTTTGAATTGTAACTGTGGAAGGGGATAGCTTTGCTTCTTCAACCCTGGCAGGATAGCCCATCATGCCAACACCTAGTCCACATTTGTCTCACTTTCTTGGTGGAATACACAAAGGCCAATTCCCACTCTAATCACAGTCATGTGACCCAGGACACAGGCTGCAGGCACCATATTGGTAAGCAAATGTTTTTTTTTAAAGTGACATTTTCAGACTTGTGGCTTGAAATCCAACTTTAATATTATATTGGATTTCAAATTACAATTCACCTGAGGCCAAATATGTATTTTGTACCTGTTTCCAATCAATCATTAGAAGTTATTAAATTTAAGAAGGAACCAAATGTTATCCTATGGGAGAGTCCTAAGGCCAACACAAATTCATTTTGGAAAACAGGAAGGGAGAAGGTAAAATGTTTTGTGAGGCGAACACACACGGCTATTAGGTTCAACAATGAGCCACTGAGGCATTTGAAACTTGCACCGCTGGCATATGATCTATGCATCCATGGCACAGGACACCAGAACTCAAATTATTATACAGAGACTAACAATTGTAGCCAGTTTCCAGATTGTATTCATCTCACAGCTATTGCTGATTTTTGAGGGTGAGGAAGTACATTATGTTCAAAGATAATGCACAATGATGTCATTGGGGCAGAGAAACCAGAATGAACATTGGTTCTCTGCTTTGCAGGGTATGATCCTGGTAATTTAGGGAAGCCTTTTGGTATTAATAAAAACATCTGTCATTATACGATATCGTGAAATGGGGCTGTGATCCCCAATGCTACACTTGCCCCAATATCATTCTTACTTGTTGCAACACTCCTGATGAATTCACAACATTATATGTCTTGCCCTACTCATGCGCCAACACCATTGCTATTCCTTCCCACGCCGATATCCCCGCCAATCCCGTTTCTGAATTCTGGTCCTGGTGTATTACCAGCGAAATATGGAACACATACCACACACTTCCTCCACTATTTCCCATTTTGATCCACTACTGGTCCTGTGCAACACCTGCGCCGTACTGCTCACGAATCAGCTCACAACTTGTTTCACTCTCTCTGACTTTTGCACCTGCACCATTCCCAACTTATCATTTCCTGTTTTTCCTATTCACTTTTATTGTTCCTGGGATACCCTCAGTTCATGCAATTCACTGTTCTGCTTTAATAGTGTATCTCTGCCATCTATACCACTTGCGCACCCACGATACACTGCAATGCAGTTTCCACGTCACCAGTTTAGCGAGCAGCACGGCGTTGTCAGTTTCCACCTTCCACACTAGGTAAAGCATACCATGCCATTTACATGTTGCCCGGTATTCAGTATATCACACATTAATAGAATATTGTTATCTAATTATCCTAATTACGATGCCACTTTCTCGAAACATAAAATCAAGCACAGAAATGAATACATACGTGCATGAAGGAGCATGCTTTTTCATAAATGCACCAATGGGAACTAACAGCCTTATTCATGACGCCGAAATCGGCTCGCAAAGGGCCAGATTCTAAGGGCCAGATGCATCAAGCATCCATTTTGCGATTCCTTATTAGCGAAAATTAAGGAATCGCTAATAAGGAATAGCAAAATGGAATGCATCAAGCAATCTCAAAAATAATAGCGATTCCTTAATTGCGACTCGCAAATTGCGAGTCGCAATTAATGAATACCTCCCCATTCATTCCTATGGGCCTAGAGGCCCATAGGAATGAATGGGAAGACAATCTCAATTTGCGAATCGCAATTAGTGATTCGCAAATTGAGATTGCGAGTTCAAGGGTGCAGGGGTGTCCAAAGGACACCCTGTTACACCCCTGAATGTGATCTGTGCACATATGTTGCGCACACACATGCCCTTAGGGCATGTGTGTGCGCAACATGAAACTTTGAAAAATGCACTAAAGTGCATTTTTCAAAGTTTTTGCAAATTACCATGAAGTTGTACTTCGTGGTAATTTGCGTGCCCTATAAGCGAATTCGCTATTTGTGATGCTTTCATGCATTGCATTTAAGGAATCTCAATTAGAGATTCCTTAAATGCAAACAATCGCAATTTAGCGAATTCTCTATTTGCGATTTTTGCATTTGGGATGATGCATCCCAAATGCAAAAATTGCACTCGCAAAGGGCCAGATTCTGAGAATCTGGCCCTTTTGCGAGCGCATTTCGCTTGATGCATCTGGCCCTAAGAATCTGGCCCTTTGCGAGTGCGATTTTTGCATTTGGGATTCATCATCCCAAATGCAAAAATCGCTATTTACTCTATCGCATATTTACGAGGAATTACATTTAAGGAATCTCTATTTGAGATTCCTTAAATGTAATTCATCATCCATTTTTCAATTGCGAAATCGCAATTTCGGGCCGCAATTTACCGCGAGGTCAAACCTCGTGGTAAATTGCGAAAACTCAGAAAAATGCATTTAAATGCATTTTTCTGAGTTGCATGTTACACACACACATGTCCTTTGGACATGTGTGTGTGCAACACCTGTGTAAATTTTCATTGCAGGGGTGCTACAGGGTGTCCTTTGGACACCCTGGCACCCTTGTAATCGCAATCTCATTTGCGATTAGCTAATTGCTAATCGCAAATAAGGAATGACTCCCCATGCATTCCTATGGGCCCTTTGGCCCATAGGAATGCATGGGGAGTTATTCCTTATTTGCGATTAGCAATTAGCTAATCGCAAATAAGGAATCAGTGGGAATTGCAATTAATATTGCGATTCCTACATGAATCCCGTTTTGCGAGTTTGTAATAGCGATTCCTTATGAATCGCTATTATAGACTCGCAAAACGGCCCGTTCATGAATCAGGCTGTAAGAGAGGAACAAATACACACCCAGAAAGAAAGAAGCAGGAAAGCACCCAAGCACATTTAGGTATGTAGGGTACCCTCACACAATGGCAGACTGACGCACACGCGGAGACATTCTACTTGCTGTAGTCTTTGTTCTAACCCGTAGATAAAATCTAGGTGACAGAATTTACACCATGTAACTAAATAAATAGTAGTACAAGGAAAATAACTGTAAATCTACCGGCACTCCAGAATCTCTGTAATGACTTCCGCCTCAATAGCTTGCAAAGTTGCAATGCAAAAAAGAAAAACCACAGCCTTTCTCTGTTTTTAAAAAAAAAATATGATAATTCTTTTTCCAGTGGTAAAACTGTACACGGACGAATACGAAAATCACGCCACCATTGTGATTCAGCTCTCATTGCCTTTGATTTCAAAGGCTGTAAACAAATGTTTCTTTCAGAAATTACACAAATTATCAGCTATGTCACTGTATGGGCATAATAGTTTGATATATTTAAAACGAATTAATCTTCCGATTCATGTTCTTTAAAATTGCATTAGCTCGGCTTGAATCTACTTTGTAACCACGAACACAGAAAGATATGAGCAATGCAGTACAGCTCTTCCTAATTACAGACTATCCACGAGCCACAAACTTAATTAGAGAACATTGCATGCTGCGACGGTTGGTAATTAGCAATTGAAATGCACTGTAACAGACGTGATTCTCTGGGCTCACGGAGTCGGTAAGCACATCAACTGTGATCGTTCCTCTGCTATTTTAGCACTAGATTGCGCAAAGTACACTAACCTGAGAATCAATTTTGGAGGCCGTTGATGACTCAACTATTTTATAACACCCAATGCTCTGTTTCTGAAATGTAGCTGGATTTAGAAATGTCAGGGCTAGCTCAATATAATGTGGAGCAAGACAATGGCACCCATACTTATTTATTTATTTATCCAGTTTTATATTGCTCGGACATTACGCAGAGGTGTCAGAGCTTTACAATAGAGCGAAGAACGTTACATGACAAATTCAGAGTAACAGGGTAGTAGGTTACACATGGTGGGAATTATGTATTTCCGAGCATATTCCGAGTTGTATTTCCACCATCCTTTTCATGGCGTTGATCCTGCCACGAAAAGGGTGGCAGAGATGCAACTACCATCTGTCACTTCTGGGACTAGGGGTGAATGCGGGAGGACATGTGCCCCCCCCCCCCTGGAACTGCACCCCGGTTCCTGCACGGTGTAGCATGCACAACATGGTGCATGCCACAATCAATCAATCAATCAATCAAAAACATTTATAGAGCGCACTACCTACCCGTAGGGTCTCAAGGCGCTTGGGGGGGGGGGGGGTGCCGCTACTGCTCGAACAGCCAGGTCTTGAGCTTCTTCCTGAAGGAGAGGTGGTCTTGGGTCAGGCGCAGGTCGGCCGGGAGGGAGTTCCAGGTCTTGGCGGCCAGGTAGGAGAAGGACCTTCCTCCTGCGGTGGCTTTACGGATGCGTGGGATGGTGGCGAGGGCGTGGCTGGCAGATCGGAGGTGGCGTTTGGGAGCGTAGAAGTTGATGCGGTTGTTGAGGTAGCTCGGGCCTTGGTCGTGGAGAGCTTTGTGTGCGTGGGTGAGGAGGCAGAAGGTGATTCTCTTGTTGACCGGGAGCCAGTGCAGATCTCTTAGGTGTCCGGAGATGTGGCTGTGTCGTGGGATGTCGAGGATGAGTCTGGCTGAGGCGTTCTGGATGCGCTGGAGTCTCTTCTGGATCTTGGCGGTGGTTCCGGCGTAGAGTGCGTTGCCGTAGTCCAGTCGGCTGGTGACGAGGGCCTGGGTGACGGTCTTCCTGGTCTCCGTGGGGATCCACCAGAAGATCTTCCGAAGCATGCGCAGGATGTTGAAGCACGACGAGGAGACGGCGTTGACTTGCCTGGTCATGGAGAGGGAGGAGTCCAGGATGAAGCCCAGGTTGCGTGCGTGGTTCGTTGGTTTGGGTGCGGTGCCCAGGGCGGGGGGCCACCAGGAGTCGTCCCAGGCGGAGGGCGAGGAGCCCAGGATGAGGACCTCCGTCTTATCTGAGTTCAGTTTCAGGCGGCTCGTCGTCATCCACTCGGCTACCTCTTTCATCCCTTCGTGCAGGTTGGCTCTGGCGGCGGCGGGGTCGTTGGTCAGGGAGAGGATCAACTGGGTGTCGTCGGCGTAGGAGATTATGTTGAGGCTGTGTTGGCGTGCGATGGCCGCGAGGGGGCTCATGTAGACGTTGAAGAGAGTAGGGCTCAGCGAGGATCCTTGCGGGACGCCGCAGATGACTTCGGTGGCCTCTGACTCTTACGGTGGTAGGCGGACTCTCTGTGTTCTTCCGTCGAGGAAGGAGATGATCCATTCCAGTGCCTTCTCCTGGATTCCGACGTTGCTGAGGCGCTGCACTAGGGTGCGGTGGCAGACCGTGTCGAAAGCCGCGGAGAGGTCTAGGAGGATGAGGGCCGCTGTTTCTCCATTGTCCATCATGGCTCGGATGTCGTCGGTGGCGGCGATGAGGGCGGTCTCGGTGCTGTGGTTGGCACGGAATCCGGACTGCGATGGGTCGAGGGATTCATTCGTCTCGAGGAAGGCGGCCAGCTGCTTGTTGACGGTCTTCTCGATGACTTTGGCTGGGAACGGGAGTAGAGAGATGGGGCGGTAATTCTTGAGTTCGCTGGGGTCTGCTGTAGGTTTCTTTAGTAGAGCGCTGAGTTCGGCGTGCTTCCAGCTCTCGGGGAAGGTGGCGGTGTCGAATGAGGTGTTGATGATGTCCCGCAGGTGGGGTGCGATGACAGTGTCAGCTTTGTTGAAGACGTGGTGAGGGCAGGGGTCGGTCGGAGATCCGGAGTGGATGGAGTTCATCATGTGGACGGTGTCTTCGGTGTTGACCGGGGTCCAGGCGCGGAGGGTGGTGGTGGGTGGCGTTGCTGCGGTCGTGGCGTGCGTCGGTTGCGTGCCTAAGCTGTTGTGTATGTCCGCGATCTTGTTGTGGAAGTAGGAGGCGAGGGAGTTGCAGAGGTCTTGCGATGGGGTGATGTCGTTGTTTCCGGCGTTGGGGTTTGAGAGCTCTTTCACGATGTTGAAGAGTTCCTTGCAGTTGTGTGCGTTGTTGTCCAGTCGGTTCTTGAAAGCCGTTTTCTTGGCGGTGCGGATCAGTTGGTGGTGTTTCCGGGTGGCGAGCTTGAGGGTGGTCCTGTTGTCCGGCGCAGGAACATGCTGCAGGCACTGTCACAGTGCCGGTCTGCTGTTATGGCTCTCCCATGAACCTAACACAGCTGCCGCCACAAGACCACAGCAGCACTGCCTGCCTGCACTCGAATCATCTTAGAATCCGGTCGGAGGGTGCACCACACGTTTGGCGGTTCTCCTGCCAGTGCAGCAGTGATGGTGATGTAGGAGGAGTGCCAAACTCGTAATAAGGCGTTGAGTCATTACAAATTTAGAAAAGTTAGAGCACTTAAGGTTACACAAATTCAAATGACATATTTACAGAGTAAAGGCAGAAAGGTCTTTAAAACTTTTGGGAGTGTCATGTAACAGTTAGGGTTAAGCAATGAAATGTGAGGGCATATGCCGGGTGGGTAGCTTGGTGAGGAGTGATTATTACAAAAATGTCTTTGGAAGAGAAGAGTTTTAAGGTCTGTTTTGTAGATCCGGAAAGAGGTAGTGGTCCCTTTTCAAACTTGGAGGTTCGAGTAGCAGATTTTCAGCATTTTGTGTAGCTCTAGAGCCAGCTGATATCCTGAGCTTATTTGATAAGTAGCAAGGGGCGGCCGTGGGAATGGCTCTATGGGTGATACAAGCAGTCTTTTTTTAAATGTATTTTTTGTCCTCATACGCCAAACAGGATATTCTCAGAATAAGAGGTTTGTGCGCTCCACTACGCAGCGGAAAGGCCCCACCTTAAACCCTGAAGATCTTGATGGATGCTCTTTCTGCAGATACCCAGAGTGTACCAGACGGTACCAAAGAGTTCAATTCAGTTCCTCTCTCTTTCCAGGACTTGAACTGATCTTAGGGTAACCCATTCTGCAAAAAGGCATAATCATTGGACAAGATTGTTTATATCCTATCGAGCCATTCAATACAGGGAATCCAAAAATGCTTCCTTCTCTTCCAACCTATCTTATCTAACTTAAGTGTGTGTTTGATTGCCCTAATCCAATCTAGGTATGAAGGTGCAATATTCTTGACCCAAAGTTTGCATATCTCTCTGCTTGCCAAAATAATTAGATAAAGGGAAAACTTATTTGTATCTTGAGGATGTTCCTCGTAATTCGAAAAAATCCTAAAAAAAAACAAGTGGTATACTAACCTGTATGTCAAATTTAAAAAGCTCTTTCATACCTTCTTCTACCATGGCCCAGAAGTCTCCTAGAGCAGGACAAGTAAAAAACATATGAGGGCCGTCAGTTTTAACCTGCTTACACTTTGGGAAAGAAGGAATTGGACCCTTAGAAAATGTTGCCAATCTAGCTGGAGTCCAGTGTACTCTGTGAAGAGAAAAATGATGGTTGCGCTTTAATCAAAAGATACTTGCCATATAGCCTGCAAGTCGACATCCGAAACTTGGTCTCCCCATAGTTGAGCTGGCATAGAGAAGTCCCCATCTTCTTCTTCCAAAATGGTCGAATACAGAGTTGAGGTTTTTATCCGCCTGGGCTTTCTCAGTAAGAGTTCCTCCAACACTGTCTTAGTGTCGATTTCAACTGCGATGGCCTGACTCCAACTAAAAATTTGCAAATATTTAAACTAAAAATTTGTAAATATTTAAACTTGGATAGGTTATTGTCTGTGAGACTGGAGATCTCTTCCCAAGTTACCAAGACCCCTTCCGGCATTAGCTGACCCCAAGTTGTTAAATTGGCCACCAGGAAAGGGGTACTCAATGAATCTTTAGGCCACCCTGGAGAGCCAGGAGATTCCCAAATTGGAGCCAGAGCAGAGTAATATGGAATACTCAGTGATCTTCTTACTCTGGCCCAGACATATGCCATATTTCTCAGCAGCTTTAAACGAACCTTCTTAAAGAAACGCGATCCCCAAATTTCAGCAGGAATCCCTGAGCACCTCCTTGAACCCCCGATAACATTATCTGAACATGTTGCCTGTTTCTGTCCTCTCTGGAGTATCGAATAGCATTACCCCTGCCTTCATTAGCAAAGTCCAGGCATAGACTTTCAAATCTGGAGCACAGAGCCCTCCTTTGCTTTTCTTTCTACAAAGCTTCTTCCATGCAATCCTTATGCCCTTTGAAGCCCATACAAACGAGTTCCATTTAGCTTGAATTTTACTTAACTTGGCTTCTTTGAAAGCTAGGGGGATATTCTGGAACAGGAAAATTAGTTTAGGGAGCAGCATCATCTTGATAATATTGACCCTCCCAATTAAAGTCAAAGGAAGAAGTGACCAGCTTCTGAGCGATTCAGCAGCCTCTCTCTCAATTTTCACCAAATTTCTGTCAGACAATTGTTCTATATCCTGCGTAATTTGTACCCCCAGATATCTTATTTCATGTTTTAAAATTGGAATCGGGATAGAAGTGATGATATTCCAGGTCATACATTCAGATTTAGACTGATTAATCTGGTATCCAGAAATGTGTCCAAACTGATCGGCAGCATTATAAATAAGAGGGATTGCGTTAATTGGGTCTGAAGTATATAACATCATGTCATCGGCGTAGAGAGAAACTTTTTTCTCCCAGCTTTTGTATTTAAATGGTACAATGCCCTGATCAAATCTAAGTTTTTAGCCAATGATTCTATATATAAATCAAAAAGCAGAGGTGAGAGGGGACACCCCTGTCTTGAACCCCTTTTATGGATGCTGAAAGACTTCCATTTATCAAGACTCTTGCTGTTGGAGCATGGTGAAATGCTGATATAGATCTGCAGAAATTCCTGCCAAATTGCACCTATCTAGAACTTTTGCCAGGTATCTCCAATCAACGTGATCAAATGCCTTAGTAGTATCTAGTGTTATGATCGCCAACAGTAGTTTGCGAGATCAATTGCGCCCACCAATAATAATTTCTCTGTTTAAATTCTCAGATGCCTGATCATCGATTTTCCGAAGAGCAAATTGCTCGAGTCATGTCTGAATTAAGTCTTCCTGTGGATCTAAATCTTCCTTATATACTTGATCAAAGTGATTAAAAAAAGCTTCCTCAATATCAGCCCTATTTTCTGAGATCACGCCCGTATTACCCAGCTGAACTCCTTTAATTGTGTTCCTCTTCTGCTCCTTTTTGGCTTTCCAGGCTAGTAGCTTACCGCTAGCTTCCCCATATTTGAAATGAGCAAGAGAACTAGCCTGCCATCGCTTCCTGAGTCTATCATCTAGAGTGTCTTCGAGTTGTGATTTACAACTTGCTAATTTTTTCATGAATACTTGCTTCTGAGCCTGAGGTGAGATCTAATAAATCTCGTTCTAATGTAATGATTTTTAACTCAATCTCAGAGATCTTTGCCCTATATATTTTATGTCTGGAAGACTGAATAGCCAATATTATCCCTCTCAAAAAAGCTTTATACGAGTCCCAGACAACAGGAAGTGTGGCTGTCCCTAAGCAGTTCTCGAAAAATGCTTTCGACTCTGACAACAATTTTTCTATCATATCTTCCTCCAACAAAATACTCCTATCCATAGTCCATCTTTTATAGCTCTGTGGGGCCGATAGTTTCAGAGATAGAGAGACTGCCGAATGATCTGAAATATGTGCTCCTAAATGTTTAACTCGCAGAGCTGATCTGAAATTAAAAAGAAATCTAATCTGGATTTATGGCGCAGCTTCTTATTGTGAAAGGTAAATTCTTTTTTGTGCCCCATTTCTTCCTCCATATATCCTTCCAGCCAAACTGATTAATAGCATTTACAAGTAGTGATCTTGTTTTAGCGGTATGCGAGATCTTGGGTTTAAATGATTTATCTATTTGCGGGTCCAGAACTAAGTTAAAGTCCCCAGCTAGTATTAGAGGATCCTCAAAATCAAGGAGCTCAACCAACAGTTCTTTAAGGGAGAGCGGATCCTCTAAATTCGGCCCATAAAATCCTGCTACCGTAAATTTATAAGACTGGAATTTTATCTTTGCTATGACCCATCTTCCTTTTTTATCAGCTCTTGATTCTAGTAGTGTTTTTTGCCAGATTTGATTTAATCAAAATTGCCACTGCCTTAATAGTGCTTTGCTGTGATGTGGTTATTTCATGCTGAATCCATTTTTTATTTCTACAAATTTCTTTTAGCTCCTGCTCCTTAGAATACGTCTCCTGCACAATAAGAATGTGTTCGGGGGCATCTTTGAAACATTGGAATATTCTTTCTCTTCTATATTTAACCCTTAAACCATTTACATTCCATGACAGAAACTTCATATATACCAGTGGGGCTATCTTATCCTGTGACATATTTTTCTTGGTAGGTATAAACGATTGCGTATCCTATTTGGCGATTTGGACATTTTTTTTCTTTTTTCCCACATGCTCCCCACCAAGTGCCCTCCCTCCTCTGCACTGTACAACCCTAACCCTCCCGTGCTCCCCTGGAGAACCCTCCTTCTTACAAACAGTCTTGTGTAGGGTCCTAGCTTGAATAGGAAGGTCCTAGTAAAAACTGAAGAGCACAAATCCTCATACTTTTGCAGCCATGCTTGAATGATATGATCTCTGGTGGTTTCATGTAAAGATGCTAAAAATAGTTAGTAAAACTAAGGAATGCGACATGAAGTCATTTTATTTCAGTAAAACAGGTACACATAAGAATATAATGTTTGGTTCGAACTGCAGACATTGTGGTACAAATACCGGGATGCAACCTAGCTGTTTTTGTGTGCTGTGTAGTATATACCAGTTAGGGCCTCTCACAGGTGTACACTATGCAGGCTAAGATGACTGAAGTCAAGGAGCTTTGGCCCTGAATTATAGTTTGGGGGTCAGAAGTTAAACCATAGGTATGGTGGAGTACTTTACTCTCACCATACTAAGGGTCATCAGCTAGTCAAATTTAGAGATGTTTGCCTGGCCAGCAGACACCTCTGAACAATGGCAGGAACCGCTTTCACAGTGGTTCTGGCCAACATATTAAAAGTTTGACAGACAGCTCTGTCAACATGACTGTACGTCTGTCAAACTTTTAACATGTTTTTTGTATTTTCAAAAACTAAATCACAAAGGGCAAAACTTTTTGTTGAAAGTACAAAAACAAATGATCCCCATGTCATGGGAGATGTCTCCTATGGGGTGGGGGTAATTTTGTAATTTTCACAACCCCTTACCATTAGGTTTTACCTAGCAGTGACAGACAATGAAAACTGGCCATTCGACCACTCACTGAAAATCGTGCAGTTGGTCGAATGGCCAAACATTTAACGACTCCTACTCCTTCAAGCTGTCAGAGGAGAACGTTAGTGGCAGAGACAGAGTAGTGTCCATTACTAATATGCTTAAGGTCCACCTGTGAGTAATTCAAGTGGGCCAGCCTTCAATTTGGCAGTGAGGGTACCCTCTCCACCAAACTCTAAATGATCCCCTTTGCAGGTAACTGAGGCTTTATAACTTTGTCCATCATGAATTTAACCCCTTCCATGCTCATGACGAGCTCAGCTCGTCATGAGGCACAGTTGAGCTGTGCTTATGATGAGCTGAGCTCGTCATGAATAATAGGATTCAAGGAGCTGCAGCACAGAGGGGGAATTACTTATACACAAAGCCACTTAAACACAAAGTGAAACACTAATATATATATTTAAATATTTAAACATTACTCACTAATATTTATTTTTCAGAAAGACACACATTAACTGGATGGTGTCATCAGTGATGTCATGAGTGATGTCACTGACCATGTCATGAGTGATGTAATATGTGACGTCATCAGCAGTGCATTGCATGCGCAAGTTATAGTGAGTCCAACTAACTATAACGTTGGAATTTCAATGGTTTTATGCGAGTAAAATTTCCAGATAAATATAACTGGTGTGAAACCTATGGTTTTTTCAGTGAATTTAATAGGTTATTTAAATGCTAATTCCTAACTATAACTGGTGTGAAACCTATGGTTTTTTCAGTGAATTTCAATGGTTTTTTACTAGCAAATCTCTATAGGTATGAAAAGTAATATTTTTTATAACAAATTTTATATTGTATACTTATCTAATAATATTTTTTATATTTTTACTTGGTTTTTTTTTGCCCCGGAGCGCTCCCGGGGCGCGTACCAGGGAGCGCCCCAGTCAGCGCAATTTTGCCGCGCGCCCCGGGGTGCGTACCGGGGAGCGTCCCGTTAGCGCTATTGCCGCGATTGAAAATTACATCGTGACGTTTCGCGCAGTCGCATGATGCATCATATGACGAACTGCGTAAGCGCACCCGGAAGCACGCGATCGCATACGATCGTGCAACGTCTCGACGTGCTTACGCCGCGCTTATGCTATGCGCCTCAGGGCACGGGCGCGCCCCGGGGCGCGTAGCGTAAGCGCGTCAGGTCATGTGATCTGAAAATAACACTTTTCATTGGTGCAGATCAGTTTTGGTTTCCAAATGATGAAAGCCTGGGTCATGTGACTTGAAAATAACAGTTTTCATTGGTCCAGAACAGTTTTGTTTTCCAAATGATGAAAGCCCCCACCTTTTTTCCTTATTCTGACTTTGTCATTTGACTAAGAAAGAACTTTTTGGAGTTCTATCTCTACTCTTTACTAGTTTCAAATGGCTACATTAACAGCAGCAGCTGGAGGATCTGCCCCACCACCACCACCACCACCATCTAAAAGACCACCAGAAGATTACATTGGTGGTCAAGAGGATGAGGAGGAGAATGATGAAGAGGAGGAACAGAGAAGGGAATTCCTGCCTGAAAATAAACAGCCCTACCAACCAAAAGAGCACTTTATTTGGGAGTTCTACAAAATCCCAAGGGGTTTTTAAAAAAGTCAACGTTGCAAAGGTGACTTGTTTAATTTGTGGTGCTGAGTTGTCCAGGGGGAACCCTAACAAAAAGTATTCCTTCGGGAATCATACAATGATTCGCCACATGATGCGTTTGCATCCAAACAATTATTCTAATGCAGAGTTAAGGGACCTCTGCAGTAAGCTACCCCCATCAGCGTCTAGACCCTCAACATCAAAACAACCCACTCCATCTGGTCCGGGGGCAAGAGACACATTGGCAACTATTCAACCTAAGTTTGCCGATTACAAAATCGTGTGCAAATATTGTAACAAGACACTTTGCTATGGTGAGCAAAGTATCGAACTTATCATGGTTGCTGGTGATAACCATAAGTGTCCAAGAAAACCCTAAATGTTCCTGATTTTTTTGTTGCTCCAGTTGAGCCATTTACAATTCCCTGTTTTTTGTTTCTCCCCATAAAAAATACAAAAAAAATATAAAAGTGTTCAGAAAAGCCAAAAAAGTAAAAAATGTTCAAAAAAACAATAAAAAAAGAAAAAACAACAAAAAGAAAAAAAAAACAGTTCTTTGCAGAACTACCTCCAATTTATAAAAAAATGCTACATTTTTTGAAAACTCTATCATTCTTTTTTTCCCATGGTACGCTCCCCGGTCCGCTCCCCGGTGCGCGTACCGGGCGCTCCCCCCGCGCAAATCGAAAAAAAAAAGAATTTTTTTTTTGCCCCGCGGGGCCCTTTTATGGCCCCCACATCAAACCTAGGAGGTCAGGGGGGGTCTACTCTGCCCCCTTATGGTCATTTCACCCTTTGTTTTTGCCACCACTTGTGTCTCGATTTTACCGAGACACAAGATGGCGGCCGCTCCGGACTGTTTGGAATGTTTACAGACACCAGAGAGCCAATCAGCTTTCCGTGCACAAGTCGCGTGGCGCGCCCGGTGCGCTCCACGGGGCGCTACGCGGGCGCACTTATAGATATATATATTTTTTTGAACCTAAATTACTCAAAATCCACTGGAGCACACATCTTGAGACATAGCAAAGGCACATCGGGCTACCAGTCCCTACAATTTTGCCAAGTTTGGTGAAAATCCATTTAGCCGTTCGGGCTAAAAGTGAGGCCAACCGCCCTATGGAAATTAACATGGGGAAAACACGTTTTGGGACCCCCCTTTTATCTTGACCCCCGCTTGACGAATCCCCCGCATATTTTCAGGGAAGGAGCAGAGCGGAGCGGGCCATGAACTTTGAGAAATTTGCAAAGATTTGTCCACCGGCGCCAAAGTTATTCCCAATAGAATGTTGCGGATTTCCTATGGAAAGTAGATCCTAACTATAACTACCTACTGGCGACCGCCAGTAGGTAATATATATCCACTGAAAAAAACAAAGATTTCAGGGCAGTTATAGTAAGAAATTAGCATTTAAAAAACCTTTGAAATTAACTGAAAAAAACAGAGGATTTAGGGACATTATAGTTACAAATTAGCATTTAAAAAAAACATAAAAATTCACTGAAAAAACCATAGGTTTCAGGGACGTTATAGTTAGTTGGACATTTCACTCGTACAAAACCTGAGAAATTCGTCTGTTACGGTTAGTTGAGATATTGAGCTAACTATAACTCGCGCCCCCGCAATGCACTGCTGATGACGTCACATTTTACAACATTCATGACATGGTCAGTGACATCACTGAAGACATCACTGATGACATCTCAAATGACATCAATGATGTCATCACTGACAACATCATCCAGTGACTATGTTTGTGTAAAGTTTAAATATGTGATATATATATATATATAATATATATATATGTATATATATATATATATATATATATATATATATTACCTACTGGCGTGTCGCCAGTAGGTATATATAGTTAGGATTTTTTCCCTATGGGATTTTTGAAAATTCTATGTCTAATAACTTTGGCGTTTGTGGACGGAATCGGCTGAAATTTTCAGGAAAATGGCACATTTTGTTTCTGAGCAGCCCCTAAAAATTTGGGGGGGTTTCCTCAAGGGAGGGCCGAGAAAAAAGGGGGGTCCCAAAACGCGTTTTCCCCATGTTAATTTCCATAGGGCGGTTGGCCTCACTTTTAGCTCGAACGGCTGAATGGATTTGCACGAAACTTGGCAAAATTGTAGGGACTGTTAGCCCGATGTGCCTTTGCTAGGTCTCAATATATGTACTCCAGTGGATTTTGAGAAATTAACGTTGAAAACAAGATATATATCTGTAACAGCGCTCCGGGCTGCGCTCCAGTCCGCTTACTTTTCGCGAAACGGAACTTTGCGATGCGAAGCTGATTGGCTCTCCGGTGTCTGTCAACATTCTAAACAGTCCGGAGCGACCGCCATCTTATCTCTCGGTAGGATCGAGAGAGAAGAAGAGGTGAAAAACGAAGGGGGAATTTAATGAAAGGGGGCAAGGTATACCCCTCTTGACCCCCTAGGAATGTTGTTGGGGTTATTAAAGGGTCCCGTGGGGAAAATAAAAAAATATATATTTTTCACGGTAGAAGCGCTTCCCGGGCCGCGAACTGGGCCGCAAACTGGTAGCGAAACGGGAATTTGCCATTTTGTGCTTCGTTTTAATTAAATTACTAGGTATAAGGGGGTGCGGGAGACGTATCCTAATCCCTTATGTTTTCTGAGGGTGGCTGAGGAGGCTCATATATGTTGATATATGTCTTCCAGCGGCTGTGCGTGCGCCATCTTGTCTCTCGGTAGGATCGAGAGAGAAGAAGAGGTGAAAAACGAAGGGGGAATTTAATGAAAGGGGGCAAGGTATTCCCCTCTTGACCCCCTAGGAATGATGTTGGGGTTATTAAAGGGTCCCGTGGGGAAAAAAAAATTGATTTTTCACGGTAGAAGCGCTTCCCGGGCCGCAAACTGGTAGCGAAATGGGAATTCGCCATTTTGTGTTTCGTTTTAATTAAATTACTAGGTATAAGGGGGTGCGGGAGACGTATCCTGATCCCTTATGTTTTCTGAGGGTGGCTGAGGAGGCTCATATATGTTGATACATGTCTTCCAGCGGCTGTGCGTGAGCTTTTTTTTTTTTTTGCTGCGTGACGTCTGTTAACGTTCGATTCGATGGAAATCAGGAAGTGTTGACCGCCAATTTGTCAGTGCGATAAAATATTTTGTTATAAATGAATCCTTATTGATAAACATTGTCTGCGCCATCTTGCCTTTTTTCCAATGCCACAATTTTGTCGTGCACGGCAGCCATTTTAGATGCCAGGCCGGTCCAAGGCTATCACCTAGCCCTGCGGATGTAGTTTATGGCCCCAGCTGTAGAGAATCCAGACATGCCAACCCTCCCGATTCAGGCGTGAGACTACTGATTTCAGTGCTAGTCTCCCGCCTCCCGATTTCTGCAAGCAAAAACCCGGGGGCATATTACCAACAACTAGCGATAATTTTTGTCTCTAACTTGTTTAGAGACAAAAATTATCGCCGCACATCGGTGATTTTTATCGCAGATAAACCTTGCTATTAGCAAGGTTTATCGCAAATGCGATAAAAAACGGCCGCAATGCATGAATATCGCTGAAAAGTCAGCGATATTCATGCATTATCGAGCAAATGCTCTTAGCCATGTTATCCACCTCCCATTGGATAACATGGCTAAGAACTGCTCAGGGCAGGTGTTAGCTTTTGGAGATATTCGCGCTTAGCGCGAATATCTCCAAAAGTTGGTAATAGGAGATAGCGATGTTAGGGACTGTTTCCAGTCGCTAACATCTTGGCACGCCCACTTTGCATGTCATTAGTGATAAATATCACTGACATGCAAAGCGGGGCCCAAGATGGTCGCTATCTCCTTTTAGCTGTCACTAACTGGTGTTAGCGACAGCTTGGTAATAGGGAGATAATTTTATCTCCGCTTTCTTGGCTTTTAAAGCCAAAAAAGCGGAGATAAACCCCCTTGATAATATGCCCCACGATTCCTCGGGGGTTTCAGCTGACAGGGCTTGGTATTGTGTTACGTGCTAATTCTTCCAGGAAACGTCAGAGGGTCAATGCAGGGGCTCTAGAAGGGGTGATAAACCGTTTAAGCCTCATGAACAAGCGCATGTTCTTTTAAAGATCTGTGAAGTACTCGGGGTGGCGGTGTGTGTGTGCCCTCTTTCAGGAGCGGGCGGGGGGGGCACTGCCAGCAACTTGCCAGGCCAAGCAGTGTTCAACACTTGCATCACCCTTTCTCTGCCTGCTATTGCACTCCATGCTTCGGAAAGGTAAGAAAAAGAACGTGCATTTGAGTTTGAAATGTCCGATCCTGTAGCAGTACACTTGCAAAGCCCACACATGACAATAACCCGATTCAAGGCCCCATTCACCCGATTTTTTAAAAATATATAGCACTCCAACAAAGTAGGATTATAAAACTTTATTAACTTTTAAATATAACGAACGCAACAAAAACTGTAAATACATTTAAACATTTTTTGACAAAAAAAAGCAACAATGGTCAGAAGCTGTCTTTTGTGCGAATAGTCCCAAGGCAGCACAACGTGCTGAGTTCTGGACGGCACCCAGGTCATGTCACCTGGGTGCCGCACTGGTTTTTGGTTTCCTACAATGCAGCTCAGAAAAACAGCGTGGGGCGTCCCGGGTGGTGCGGGGGGAGGCCTCGTCAGTAGCGGTCTGTTGTGCGAATAGTCCCAAGGCAGTAGAACGCGCTGAGATGTGGATGGCACCCAGGTGATGTCCAGTAAACTGCCGCACTGGTTTTGGTCCCCTATAATGCTGCTCCGAAAATTGGCGTGGGGCGGCTCGGGGGGGGCGTGGGGGAGGCGGCGTGAACGGGCCTCCCCAGGTGGCGGCCATCCAGCTGAGTTGCGCCCGCTCTTGCGGCTACAGCGTCTCGCTCACCATGTAGTTGACTTCCGCCCACTCTTGCAGTGCAGCGATAGGCGGCTGCCACAGGACTCCTAAAATGGCGGACGGCTCTTCGGTTTTGGGCCTGGTCCACTAAAATGGCCCTGGGACACCTTGGAACTCGGACGCTTGCCTGCTAGGGCTTGGGCTCCATTCTCGAAAGCGTCCCCTCAGCCGTGAAGATTCTACAAAAGTCTTGGTGGCCCTCGACTCCTGCAGGCTTCCGGTGGGGAGCGGCTGCCATGATTGCTCGCGGAATGACCACGACGGAGCCACGAGATGGTGATGCTCTCATGCTGACGCCAGCTTCAGTCTGAATCATCCAGAAACAAGGTGGGGCTTTCATCGTTTGGGAAAAAAAATGTTCTACACCAATGAAAAGTGTTATTTTTAGGTCATATGACCAAGCCTTCCATCTTTAGGAAACCAAAAGTAAAATGAACCAATGAAAAGTTTTATAAACAAGTCACATGACCTGTTATGCGGCATAGGGCTACAAAAAGCGTAGAAAATCCGTTGGCACGTGAGGCGGCGTCAGTAGCGGACCGATGTGCGAATAGGCCGAAGGCAGCACAACGCGCCGAGATCCGGATGGCACCGAGTTAGTGTCCAGCAAGTTGCTGCACTGGTGTGGCTATCCTACAATGCTGCGCCGAAAGTCGGCGTGGGGCGCCCCGTTGGCCTGTGAGGTCGCATCAGTCAGTGGGGGCTGTGCGTCTCCCCCAAGATGGAGGCTCCTCGGCTGCAGTGGGGCGCCCCTTAGCGTTTCAATCGCCGTCCAACTGAGTTGCGTCCGCACTTGCGGCTACAGTAGGCCGAAGGCAGCACAACGCGCCGCGATCCGGATGGCACCGAGGTGGTGTCCAGCAAGTTGCCGCACTGGTGTGGCCATCCTACAATGCTGCGCCGAAAGACGGAGTGTCCAGCTGAGTTGCGGTCACTCTTGCGGTACAGTGACTCGAACGCGCCGAGATCCGGATGGCACCGAGGTGGTGTCCAGCAAATTGCCGCACTGGTGTGGCCATCCTACAATGCTGCGCCGAAAGACGGCATGTCCAGCTGAGTTCCGGTCACTCTTGCGGTACAGTGACTCGAACGCACCGAGATCCGGATGGCACCGAGGTGGTTACCAGCAAGTTGCCGCACTGGTGTGGCCATCCTACAATGCTGCGCCGAAAGTCGGCGTGGGGTGCCCCGTTGGCTTATGAGGTGATGTCAGTAGTGGACCGATGTGTGAATAGGTCGGAACCAGCACAAGGCGCCAAGATCCGAATGACAAGTCCTGGATGTTGAGTGCCATAGTTGAGAGTTCTGAGCAGTGCTTGTAAGACTGTCTGAAGCTTATTTGCACCTGCTGCAGCTTCACTATTGCCCTGGTGTGGCCAAAGATCGCACATGACATAGGCGGCCGGCTCCCGAGGTCCGGCGGAACTTTTTTCCTTTTCCTTTTTGCTTCTTGTCCCACAATCCGTTTCACCTGAAGACACGACCAGGTCCCTGAATGTGTGCAGGGGGACGTTATTGATTGAATCAAAATGGCGGCTTCACACAAAGCTGACTCAAGCGTTGCTGTTGATGCTATACAGACAAAAATTGGTTTTCAGTTTGTACATTCTTCAGGATTTTTTTTTCCATCCAAGGCTGATTGAGAGTTTGTAGAAAAATGGCTTCAGATTTTGCACATACTACTCTTCAACATTCTTCCTAAATGTAACAATGTGAGACTCACTAGGAGAACGGCTGTTTATCTTTCCTTTCAAAATGCTGCCAACAATATTTTCTGAATGGAAGACACCATCTTGTAGCATAAAGGGCCGAAATGGGTTCTGGTCTGGCCGATGGTTGGTGGAGACATTTTGACTATATCTTGCACCTGCCCGGCCTCGCCCAAAATGGCGCCGGTATAAATGGGACTCGTAACTCCTTGTTGTGTACTGGTTGAACAACCTTGATATCACGAGATATGAATGCAGTTTTGATGCTCATGGCGGGCGGGGACGAGAATTGATTGAATATTTTGACATCCCTATTGATATTAAGTTCTGATGTGTTATTGATTACTGTAGTATTGAAAGTTCGAATTAACGTCACCCATGGTACTTGCCCGCAAATGTATATCTAGATGATTTTTTTGTAAGTGGCCCTGTCGTAATTTAATTACAAAATGTACGTCCACCGATTCCGCAACTGTTAGACACCTTAGTTCTTGCAACCTAATGGCCCGCTCGTTACGTTCCTCTATAATGTAAATGTCTCCTCATCATATACGATTTCAGTTTGCTCCGTGGCCGGCCCACGTGGTTATAGGCCCGTATTTGTATACTGACATTTTCACAATAAAGGTTTTTAAAACAAAACATGGTAGTAGTATTTACATTGGTAAAGTTTTTACTTTTAGTCACTGTTTTCGAATCAGTAAAAGGCAAGTGAAATAAAGCAGTCCAATTACATGACGGATAAAAGGTATAATACGTAGGAACGCAGTAAAGATAAATGGTCAAGGGCAGTTGTGTTTTCCACTCCTGCAACATAAAGTGATCGATAAGAATCTGATAATCAGGCGTATCGGCGACTAAGACAGCAGGCCGAGTCTCTTTTACTCAACAGCCCCGTTTTTCTCGAAAAAGGAATATATTTTACTTGCAGGACAGTTGTAAATTTTCCAGGAAAGTACATTAGCCTGGAATATTATAACATATATGTTTAAAAAAAAAAGTTCGAAATCAATAAAAAGCGTATTTTTTAGGTCATATGACCAAGCTTTTCATTATTAAAATAACAAAAGTAAAATGAACCAATAAAAAGTTTTATTAACAAGTCACATGACCTGTTATGCTTACGTTACGCGCTGCGCGCCGCGCCCCGGATCACTTCCGGGTGCGCTAACGCGGCGTGTCATATAACGCATTACGCGACAACGTAGGTCAAGAATATAGTCAAAATGTCTCCACCAACCAGCGTTCGGAACACAACCCCTTTCAGCAGTCCAAAAAGTTCTGTTAAATGACAACAGAGGGGACAGGCAACAAGAACCATCAGTCAAAGAGGGGAGGGCAAGTTCTTCTCTACCGGGTCATGTTGGGGCGCTACCGGAACTGATCGAATTGGTAGTCTACAGTGTTTCTGGATGTTTCAGACTAAAGCTGGCGTCAGCATGAGAGCACTACCATCTCGTAGGTCCGTCGTGGCCATTCCACGAGCAAACATGGCAGCCGCTCCCCACCAGAAGCCTGCGGGAGTCGGGGGCCCCCAAGACTTTTGTAGAATCTTCACGGCTGAGGGGACGCTTTCGAGAATGGGACCCAAGCCCTATCAGGGAAGCGTCCGAGTTCCAAGGTGTCCCAGGGCCATTTTAGTGGACCACGCCCAAATCTGAAGAGCCGGCCGCCATTTTGAGAGTCCTGTGGCAGTCGCTTATCGTTGCATCGCAAGAGCGGGAGCAACTCAACTACATGGTGAGCGAGACGCTGTAGTCGCAAGAGCGGGCGGTAAACAGCTGAATGGCGGAAGAGGCACAGTGTAGCAAAAGCGGGCGGAATGGCAACTAAAACGGTAAAGGGGCGCCCCACTACAGCGTGTCTTCAGGTCAAACGGATTGTGGGACAAGGTCCAGAATAGAAGAGTCATCAAAAGGCAAAAAGTTCCGCCGGACCCCGGGAGCCGGCCGCCTATGTCGGGGGCGATCTCAGGCTAAACCGGTGCTATAAGACTTGGGGAGGGGGTCGGAGCCAAGCGTCTTCTCCGAGTCCGTGCCATCACACCGCCCCTCGGGGGCCTCCGTCAAGCGGTTTAGGGAGGTACCATATCACATTGTTTTCAAATGCAGTCAGGTCCACAAACGACCCTCACTTACTTTGAGAATAGTGAAGCTGCAGTAGGTGGAAATAAGCTTCAGACAGTGTTACAAGCGCTGCTCAGAACTCTGAACTATGGCACCCAACATCCAGAACTTATGCCATTTGAGAATGGCAGTGACATCGAAGCAACTCAGGGACCAAAACCATTAACGTACTTTCACGTATGAAAATCTTACTTGGGGAGGGGGCAGGAGCGAACCGCCCCCTCCCAGTCCGCGCCACCACACCGTATGTTGAAAATCTGAAGCCATCGTTCTACAAACTCAACCAACCTTGGATGGAAAAATCTAGAAAAATGTACAAACTGAAAACCAGTTTTGGTCTGCATAGCATCAGTAGCAACGCTTGCTATCAGAGTGCATGAGTTTCATGCTCGATCGATTGAGCTAGCCGGATCGGGCAATAAAAAGTATAAAATAGTTATGTAAATAGTTATTTAATAAAATGTTTTACCCTGTTTCTTTGCTGGTGTGTTGTATATATTTTTAATATTTGCATAGGGTTTGTCGTTATTTTGGGCGGGGTGGGTGACGGAGCCGAGCTGTCTTGCAGCCCTCATGGTGTGGAGCTCAGTTCATCTCACTATTTTCGTATTTCTCATGAAGGGTTGTTCCTAATATTTCTATTTAAGCGAGGTCAAAAAGAGATCCAATTAGTGGCCTACTGATTTTGCTCGATTAATTTTATTTTTTTACACGATTTTTCACGATTTTTCACTATCTGCAAAGACTAAACAGAGTATTGCGACTTTGTGCTTGTTTGTAAATAGAGAATGAACCAAAGAGAATCAATTGTAAAACAGTAAATGCTTGGATAACAATCAATCAAATGGAGAGACAAGCAGGCACGACGGATTACAACGGGGGTAAAGGCCTGCGTTAACTACTCTTCACTATCTGCAAAGAGAGAGTACTACTAAGAGAAAAGAGGGGAGGGGGGGCAGCGTTCAAAGCACATCAGCGTGCATAAACACGAAAACGTTTTTACCTATCACGTACTTGACATTTGACAGCTTTTGATATTTGCTATTAAAAAACCATTGAAATTCACAGAAAAAACCATAGGTTTTAGGCCATATATAGTTAGGAATTTGCATTTACAAAACCTTGAAAATTCACTGAAAAAACCATTGGTTATAGACCATATATAGTTAGGGATTAGCCTTTTCAAAACCTTATTTTACTCACACAAAACCATTGAAATTTCATATATAGTTAGTTGCACTAACTATATATCGCGCACCCGCAATCCACTGCTGATGATGTCACATATTACATCATTCATGACATGGTTAGTGACATCACTGATGACATCACTGATGACATCTCAAATGACATCACTGATGACATCACTGATGACAACATCCTGTGACTGTATGTTTCTGTAAGGTATATGGTCTATAACCAATGGTTTTTTCAGTGAATTTTCAAGGTTTTGTAAATGCAAATCCCTAACTATATATGGCCTAAAACCTATGTTTTTTTCTGTGAATATATATATATATATATATATATATATATATATATGTACATATATTCCCACGTTATAGTTAGTTGGACTGACTATAACTTGCGAGTGAAATGCACTGCTGATGACGTCACATATTACATCACTCATGACATGGTCAGTGACGTCACTCATGACATCACTGATGACACCATCCAGTGAATGTGTGTCTTTCTGAAAAATAAATATTAGTGAGTAATGTTTACATTTTTAAATATATGTATTAGTGTTTCCCTTTGTGTATAAGTAGCTGCATGGGTTGGTGAGAAGCTACATGTGTATGTACATGTGTTATTAGATGTTTTTCTTAGTATCAGTATGAATGTGTATATGGTTTGGTGGGGGTATTACTTAGCACATAGATGCATGATTGACTGACTCTCTGTTTGTATGTGTTTTGAAGACAGCATATGTGCAGGACTGTATGGGTGAATGAGTGTGTATATGTGTATGTTAGTGAGTGACTGACTGTCTTACTAGTGTCCTTATCAGTAACTACATATGTTTTAATCTAGTATATGTGAATATTGATGTATATAAGTGAGTATATGTGAGAGTAAGAGTTTGTAAGAGTTCCTGTTTAAATAAGTATGTGTTTCTATAAGGGATTGTTTAAGAGAATAAATATGTTTAAATTTCAATAGAAGTAAGGTAGTAGTGTGTGTATAGCTCTATATGCAAATAAATGGATGTTCAATAGTTTATTTGCATGTGTGAGTATGTGTGGGAGTAACTTTTGGATGACTGTCGGTGTGTAACAGGATGTATAGGTATATCACTACATATGATGAATGACTATATGTATGAGTGAGTGTATTGAAATGTTTGTGAATGAGTAGATGTGTATATAGATGGTGGAATTACTGAATTGGTTGTTGTAACTGGTATATGTATCTCCATTTAAAAAAAAAAAATTAGTTTCTATTTTTGAATATGTGTTTCAAGGGTTACATTACAGTGAAAGGAGGTCTGTCACTCTGTCACAAGGATGGTGTCATCAGTGATGTCATGCGTGACGTCACTGACCATGTCATGAGTGATGTAATATGTGAAGTCATCAGCAGTGCATTGCACGCGCAAGTTATAGTGAGTCCAACTAACTATAACGTGGGAAATTCAATGGTTTTATGTCAGTAAAATTTCCAGCTAACTATAACTGGTGTGAAACTGGTGTGAAACCTATGTTTTTTTGAATTTCAAAGGTTTTTTAAATGCTGATTCCTTACTATAAGTCTCAGTTTATAAGTAAGACTGTTAGCGCTCTAGTTGTTCTTTAGAACACTCTGGGACATTCTGTCATTGGGCTATATTTGGGCTACATCTGGCTGATATTTCGGCTACATTTTTTTTTGTTGTCTCTGGTGGCCATCTTTGGGCTACATTGGGCTACATTGGGCTACATTTGGGCTCTAACATATATATATCCCAACGTAGCCCAATATATATATTTTTAAAGTTAATTTTCGTAAAAAGCAATTGAGCATATATCTTGAGGCATAGCAAAGGCAAATCGGGCTACCAGTCCCTACAATTTTGCCAAATTTTTTTTGTATATTGTTTTTTTTTTGCCTTGGAGCGCTCCCGATGCGCGCCCCGATGAGCGCCCCGGTGAGCGCCCCGGAAAGCGCAATTATATAAAGCACCCCGGGGCGCGCACCTGGGAGCGTCTCGTAAGCTCCAATATCGCGAACGAAAACATGATTGTGACATATCGCGTAGCCGCGTCCGCGTGATACGCACGGCGTAAGTGCACCCGGAAGCACTCGAGCGAATACGATCGCGCAACGTAGGCGTAAGCGCGTCGGGTCATGTGACCTGAAAATAACACTTTTCATTGGTTCATAACAGTTTTGGTTTCATAATGATGAAGCCCCTGGTCATGTGACCTGAAAATAACACGTTTTATTGGTTCAATACATTTTTTTTTCAAAAGGATGAAAGACCACACCTTTTTTCCTTATTCTGAATTTGTCCTTTGAGTTAGGAAGACCTGTTTGTACCTCTCTGTACCTTTTTGATCTTTATAATGGCTTCAGTAGCAGCAGCAGCTGGTGCATCTGCACCACCACCACCACAACCACCAAGAGGACCACCACAAGATATCATTGGTGGTCAACAAGAGGAGGAAGAGGAGGAGGAGGAGGAAGAGGGGAGGAGAAGATGGCTTGAAGAACAAAATACCCCATACCAGCCAAGACCACAGATTATATGGGAGTTTTTTTCGATTCCACAGGGGAAATTAAAAGTAAATGCAGCCAAGGTGATTGCCTAATCTGTGGCATGGAACTTTCTAGGCGGAACCCTAATAAAAAATATTCATTTGGAAACAACACGATGATTCGCCACATGCAGCGCAAGCATCCAATAAACTATTCTGCTGCAGAGATGAGGGAACTGGCCAGTAGCCCTCCCCAATCCACAAGCACCACCACAAAAAGAAAGCAACCCACTCCGTTGGCACCAGAGGAAAGTGAGACGATGCCTTGCATTCAGCCAAGATTTGCAGATTTCCGAATTATCTGTAAATATTGTGGGAAGACCATCTCCTATGGAGAACAGAGTTTAAAGCTCATCGTCCTTGCTGGGGACAACCACAAATGCCCCAATAAACACTAATTATTTATTTTCTTTTTTTTTGCTCCTGTTGAGCCATTTTCAATTCCCTGTTTTTTCGTTTCTCCCCATGAAAAATACAAAAAAAATATAAAAGTGTTCAGAAAACCCCCAAAAAGTTTAAAATGTTCAAAAAACAATAAAAAAAATATAAAACAACAAAAAGAAGAAAAAAAACAGTTCTTTTTAGAACTACCTCCAATTTCTAAAAAAAGGCTTCATTTTTTAAAAACTCTAATATTCATTTTTCCCCATGGGACGCTCCCCGGTCTGCTCCCTGGGGCGCGTACCGGGCGTCCCCCCGCGCAAATCAAAAAAAAAATATTTTTTTTTTCCCCGCTGAGCCCTTTTATGGCCCCCACATCAAACCTAGGGGGTCAGGGGGGTCTATCCCTGCCCCCTTATGGTCATTTCCCCCTTTGATTTTTCCACCTCTTATGTCTCGATTTTACCGAGACACAAGATGGCGGCCGCTCCGAACTGTTTCGAATGTTTACAGACACCCGAGAGCCAATCAGCTTTCTATGCGCAAGTCGCGTGGCGTACCGGGGCGCTGCCATAGATATATATATTTTTTAAACCTAAATTAATCAAAAACCACTGGAGCACATATCTTGAGACATAGCAAAGGCACATCGGGCTACCAGTCCCTACAATTTTGCCAAGTTTGTTGCAAATCCATTCAGCCGTACGGGCTAAAAGTGAGTTTGACCGCCCTATGGAAATTAACATGGGGAAAACACTTTTTGGGACCCCCCTTTTATCTCAGCCCCCGCTTGACGAATCCCCCCCAAACTTTCAAGGAAGGACCGGAGCTCCGCGAGGCAAATTTGAGGAAGTTTTCAGGCAGATTCGTCAACCGTCGCCAAAGTTATTCCAAATAGAATTTTGAGATTTTGCATTGAAAAAAATCCTAACTATAACTACCTACTGGCGACCGCCAGTAGGTAATGTATATGTATATATATATATATATATATATATATATATATATATATATATATATATATATATATATATATATATATATATATATATATATATATATATATATATATATATACATTACCTACTGGCGGTCGCCAGTAGGTAATATATATAGTTAGGACCTAGGTACCATAGGAAATTCCCAAATTTCTATTCGGAATAACATTGGCGCCGATTGAGGGATCTGCCTGTAATTTTCCTTAAATTTGCCTCGCTGCGCTCTGCTCCTTCCCTGGAAGTTTTGGGGGGATTCGTCAAGCGGGGGCCGAGAAAAACGGGGGGTCCCAAAACGTGTTTTCCCCATGGTAATTTCCATAGGGACATTCTGACAAGGCTACAGCTCGAACGGCTGAACGAAATTACACCAGATTTGGCAAAATGGTAGGGACTGGTATGCAGCAGTGACTTTTGTATGTTTGGTGTAAATCCCTCCAGTAGTTCTTGAGAAAATTGAATTTGAAATTTTTCAAATGGCATTTTCTATGGGACCTTTAGACACGGCTACAGTCCGAACGGCTGAATGGAAGTACACCAAACTTGGCAAAATGGTAGGGACAGGTATGCAGTAGTGCCTTTCCTATATTTGGTGAAAATCCCTCCAGCAGTTGTTGAGAAAATTGATTTGAGCAAATTATATATCTATATGAGCTCAACATTCTATTGGGAATAACTTTGGCGCTGATTGAGGAATCTGTGTGTAATTTTCCAGAATATTGGCCAGCTCCGCTCCGCTCCTTCCCTGAAAGGTTCGGGGGGATTCGTCAAGCGGGGGCCACAAGGGGGGTCCCAAAACGTGTTTTCCCCATGTTTATTTCCATAGGGACCTTTAAACGGCTACAGCCCGAACGGTTGAATGGAAGTACACTAAACTTAGCAACATGGTAGGGCCTGGTATGCAGATGTGCCTTTGCTATGTTTGGTGACAATCCTTCCAGTAGTTCTTGGGAAAATTGAATTTGAAATTTTTCAAATGGCATTTTCTGTGGGACCTTTAGACACGGCTACAGCCCGAACGGCTGAACGGAGTTACACCAAACTTGGCAAAATGCTAAGGACAGGTATGCATTAGTGCCTTTTCTATATTTGGTGAAACTCCCTCCAGTAGTTGTTGAGAAAATTGAATTTGAGCAAATTATATAGCTATATGCGCTCACCGTACGCTCACCGTACGCGTACGGTAAGCGTACCGTACGCGTATGTGCGCGCACCCTTACGTGCGCGGGCGAGTTTCTGATTGGCTGGCAGTCGACTGTCAACATTACAAACTGTCCAAACCAGGAAGTGTTGGTCATCATCTTGTTTTTCAGGAGAACTGAGGCACAAGAGAGCCCAAAACAAGAGTGAAAACACAAAAAGGGGGCAGGGTAGAGACCCCTCAACCCTCTAGCCCTTCTCAGGGGGTCCCAAAAGGACCCCAAGGGCAAAAAAAAAAAATCTAAAAAATGGCGGGGTACGATTTGACATCAATGATGAAATCACTGATGACATCATCCATTGACTGTGTGTTTCGGTAAAGTTGAAATATGTTTTACGTATTGAAGAATGAGTGGATGTATAATTGTCTGGATGAAGGATTAAGTAGGTGCGTGACTGACTGTATGAGTGAGTGATTAAATGTGTCTTACTAAATGCATGGGTTAGTGACTAAACTGTCTGATTGTGTGCATCATATGTCTGTTGTTGTGTAAGCTGCTGCATGTGTTGATCAGTCGCTATATGAGTGGCTATATGGGTTATTGATTGGTTGCCCAAGTATTTGAATGGGAGACTGAGTGTGTGTTTGGGTGGCAGAGAGGTGTGTGACTGTGCATAGATGTGTGTGCAGTTGATTCACTAGGTGTATGAGTTCAAGAATGCATGTGGAAACAGCTATATGGGCGGTTGACTGTGTGCATGGGTGTGTTGGTGAGTGAATGGATATCTCAGTGGTACATGTCCAAGTAAGTACATATGTAAAACACAGTGCATGTGAGAGTTGGCATATATAAATGACTATACATGAGAGCCAGTGAATGTGCGAGTGGCTGTATGGATCATTGTGTACTTGTATCAGTGCTTGTATAAGAGAGTGAGTATGTGTTAGTATATGTTTGAATAAGTAAGGTGTTGTGTGTATAACTGTATAGTTGAGCAAATGGAAGTGTGATTGATTCTTTGCATGACTGACTAGGTGTGTGAGTAACTCCATGGATGAGTGGCAGTGTGTGAGTGTCTGTATAGGTGTATGAGTGCATATGATAGTGTTGTATTGATGAGTGACTGTATGTATGAGTGATTCTATGGGTGAATGAGTGAATGTGTGTGTAGACCTAGGAATCAGTGAGTGCGTATGTAGTAACTGGTATTGGTGTGCCAATGGTTTCAGGAATGGTAGTCTGTATTTAACACTGGGTGTATCAAAGGTTATATTAGAGTGTGAGGAGGTGCATCGTATTAACACATGAATGATATCATCAGTGAAGTGATCAGTGATGTCATCAGTGATGTCATTTGAGATGTCATCAGTGATGTCACTGACCATGTCATGTATGATGTAATATGTGACATCATCAGCAGTGGATTGCGGGTGCGCGAAATATAGTTAGTACAACTAACTATATAGGAGCAATTTCAATGGTTTTTTAAATGCTAATTTCTAACTATATAAGGCCTGAAACCTATGGTTTTTTAAGTGAATACATATGTATATATATTTCGGAGTAAATCTAAATACATCCCTATGATGCCCAGGGATGCAGTGGATGTGTTCCACGATTGTGTCGTCAACGATATAAAAAAACTTTATTCTAAATCCAACAATAAATATCGAAAAAAAGAAATACACAAAAAAAGAACATATGACAATCTAATGAAAAAATTGGGCAGTAATCCTGAGATAGTCATCAAGAAATCAGACAAGGGCGGCAACTTGGTGATCTGGCCCAAAACAGATTACATTAGTGAAGCTAAACGACAATTAGATGATCCCCTCTGCTATATGAGAACTACTACTAAAGAATATGAGGGTGCAAAAAACAAGTTGCACAAAATGTTGGCGCAATACAAGCGAGAAGGTCTGATATCCTCTGAAGAATCTAAATTTATGTGTGTGGACCACCCTATCTTACCATCTTTGTATTTAATACCTAAAATACACAAGGCTGTGGTTCCCATACCGGGCAGACCTATAGTATCTGCCATAGGAAGCGTGGGGGAGAAAGTGGGGGAATTTATTGACTATTTCCTCCAAGACTTTGTAAAAGAATTACCCAGCTTTGTGCGAGACACCAGTCACTTTTTAAGTAAAATTGATGGAATACAATGGGACTCTGATATGTGGTTAATCACCTTGGATGTCGAAGCGCTTTATACAAGCATTGACCACCAACAAGGGATGGCTGCTGTTCAACATTTTCTGTCTAAGCGCTCCATCATACACTATGAACATAATAAGGTCATTATTGGTCTCATGGATTGGTGTCTGCACAACAATTTCTTCAGCTTCGGGAAAGAGATATTCAGACAACTTCGGGGCGTGGCGATGGGGGCCTGTTTCTCCCCCAGCTATGCGTGTTTACACGTTGGCTGGTGGGAGGAGCAGGTCCTCATGGTACGCCACAAAATGTGGATGGACAATCATGTCGTATGCTTTTTACGTTACATTGACGACATCTTCATTGCCTGGCGAGGCAGTGAAGATGAAGCATTAGCATTTATTGATGACATCAGTAATAATCATCTCAATTTAAACTTTACTGCTCATGTGGACAAACATAAAATTCAATTTTTGGATGTTGAACTTTATATTGAGAACAACAAAATTAATACCACCTTGCATAGAAAATCCACGTCAGGCAATGCCACTTTGCATGCTACTAGTATGCATCCCAGACACACAATAGCAGGTATTCCCTATGGCGAGATGTTGAGATTAAAAAGAATCTGCAGCTCTGCATCTGATTTTGAATCTTGCCTTAGGGAACTTACTACACGCTTAAAAGCTAGGGGCTATTCTGAAGCAGTCATTAAATCTGCCTACACTAAATCTCTCTCTCGGCCGAGGGAGAGTCTGTTCACAGACAACATTCATGAAACATTGATCACTCCTACATCTGAGCTCCCCACTACTTGTCCACGCATGATCACTACTTACAGCAAGGAGGAAAGGAAGATTAGAGCCATCCTCGACAAAAATTGGCCCATTGTGCTGAGTGATCACGTGTTGAGTACTAAATTACCTGTAGCCCCATCTGTTACCTTCAGGAGAGCTAAAACAATGGGGAACTCACTTGACACACCTGCCCCTGAGCTGAAAGCCAAAGTACCCTGGTTAAGACCCACCAGAGGTTTCTTCAAATGTTCGAGTTGTAGGGCTTGTAACTTTGGCATTTCCACGACACGTTACAACACTCCTTTCTGCACTTTACCTATAACCATCCAAGGTAATTTTTCATGTAAAACTGATTATGCAGTTTATGTTTTAACTTGCACCTGTGGGCTTAGGTACGTGGGCAGTACCAAGCTCCAGGTGCATGTCCGCATTTTACAACATTTGCGGGCTATACTGCATAATGATTCAACTTATCCAGTCGCAAGGCATTTTAATTTATTCCATAACAAAGACTTATCTTGCCTTAATTATTTCGTGATCGGATCTGTTCCAGTGTTGAGAAAAGGTGGCAATAGAGAGTTGGCACTTAGAAAGTTGGAATCACGGTTCATTTTAGAGCTCGATAGTCGTTGGCCCAACGGGCTCAACAACATTGAAGAGTTACATCATTTCCTAGAGTAACACATTAGAGCCCTTCCAACGCAAAGCCACCGGTCTACCTTCATTACATTAATATGTATTTGTACCACAGCAGCAGTTCGCAAGTTAGGTTCCCTATTTGCGATCTGCATCATTACAATGCTTTGGTCTTAGGAGTTTATGCTGATAGTATATTTTCATAGTATGTTGTATCTTGCTGTCCTTTATCAATTTTGCTCTAAATGTTTTGTATGTTTCGTGTGTTTTTTGTATGGTGCCATATATGAATTTACATATGGGATATAATGCTTTTGGAAAGGGGCGACCAACTCGGTCCCCCCGAACTTATGGCAGAGTGCCTCGATCCCCCCGGGAAGCCATTGTTGGGCGGGGGGCGCGTCTCGGCTGGTATGCCCGAAGCGGCGTAGCTGGGGCGCGCCCGTTCCCGCCCTAGAGTGGGCTGGCCTAGACACTGACGCAGCCAGCCACGCCCTCGGGGCAGGCAGGGGCGGGTATACGCCCGCCCTGAAGACGGATAAAAGGGGACGCAAGACCAGAAGACATCCTCTTGTTCTTGTGCCCTGAGGCTGCACCTCCTCGCTGCACGTGAGCTCGGGACAGAACGAAGAGCCAATTTTGAGCGTTTTAATCTTTCTTTTGTCTTCTAGATACTTCGTTTGAAAGATGCCCAAGAAAGGCGCGAAGAGAATGACGACTGACCAGATGGTTCGGGTCCTCATGAAGGAGATGTCCGAAATAAAGAAGCGGTTGGCGGAGCGAGACGGGGGGGAGGGATCGGGGCGTCCACCGGCTGGAGGGAAGCCAAAGAGGCCGAGAAGGGGGCCAGCCGGGGGAGACGTCCCGGTCCCCTGTTCCCCGCTCGAGGCGCCAGCCCCGGTACCGGCCCCGGTACCGAAGGAAGGGAATCCGATTCCCGTCGTAGTCACCCCGACATCCACTGAGGATATGCCTCCCGAGTTGGCGGCACAGTTAGCAGCGTGGTTGGGGGACAGTAGCGAGGGCGCCACGGCTGCCGAAGCGCAAGCACTGATGAAACAGTTGCGCGAGAAACGTGATACAGCCAAGGTACCCGCGCCGGCTGCGGTGATAGACAAGCCACGAGTGGCGGAAGCAGCGTTCGGTGCAGGTAAGCGGCCATTGCCGATCGCGAGGGATGAGTCAACACCCTCTCGTAGAGAAAAATTGGGGCAACATGTTCCTTTGACAATAAAGGAGAAGATTTGGGCGGGGGAATATGTAAACATTTTCTCCTTGCTTGTTGATCATTATGAGGTTGAAACTGTTAAGAGTCAAAAGGATCTGATGCATCCAAGTGTTTGGCGCGCAAAAATGGCCGCCTTTAAAGTGAATGAGAATATTGGCAACTGGGGCAATGCATGGGGAATTTTTACGTCAATTTTGGGGGAACGTAGGCCTGAATTGCTCCCTGAGTTTCCAGTATATCAGTCACGAATTATGGGGTACTCGACATCGCACCAAGGTAACCAATGGTTCTGTTATGACAACCTTTTCAGGAAAGCGATGGAGCATAACAAAAGTTTAACCTGGGACTGTTATGATTCTTTGACATGGGATAAAATGAAAGAGTCAGGGATGTTGAAAATGCCGTTGGTGGGGAGTACTGTTGGTGAATCCTCCCGCCAATATGGGGGGACGCCCTTTCGGTCGGGTACGGGTACCGACGATTATCCGAGACCCGCCGGCAATGCAGGGAAGAAGGGTTTCTGTTTCAATTTCAACAAAGGTAAATGTACTAGGCCCCCGGGATCGTGTAAGTTCAAGCACGAATGTAGTGGTTGCGGGGCACCCCATCCTGAGTCCTCGTGCAGAGCCAGAACGGGTGAGAATGGGGGTAGAGGAGGCGCCAAACAGGTCTAATGTGGTCCGAGGAGCGCCTTTACCAACCCCGATTGATACCTTGGCGATGATTCCCTGGCTCAGCGAATACCCAGATCGTACTTCTGCTGGGGTGCTGCGGAACGGTTTTTCATATGGTTTCCGCATCCCGGTGGGGGACTTTCAGGGTGTCGGGACGTGCAAAAATCAACTTTCCGTCTTGCAGCATACGACTGTAGTGCAGGATAAGATCCGGAAAGAGGTTATCCGAGGTCGGGTTGCCGGCCCGTTTAGTGTTCCCCCGGTACAGAATTTTGTCTGTTCTCCTTTAGGGGTGGTCCCCAAGAAGGACCCAGGTGAGTTTCGATTGATCCATAATTTATCAGCTCCTCAAGGCCTTTCTGTGAACGATGCAATTGATCCAGAGGTATGTTCGGTGCGGTACGCATCATTCGATGAGGCCGTAGCCATTTTGAATCGCTTGGGGCCCGGGACGCTGATGGCGAAATCAGATATCGAGTCAGCGTTCCGTTTGCTCCCGGTACACCCGGACGACCAACGTCTTCTGGGATTCATGTTTCAAGGTTCGTATTACATGGATAGGTGTATGCCGATGGGGTGCTCTATATCTTGTGCATATTTCGAGAAATTCAGTAGTTTTCTACAATGGGTTTACACGAAGGAAACGGGTTTTCGAAATGTGATGCATTACCTTGATGACTTTCTGTTCCTTGGGGCCGCTGGGGATGACGAATGTGCCCGGGCCTTGACTGAATTTTGTGTATTAATGGATCGATTTGGCGTGCCATTGGCACCAGGTAAAACTGTGGGTCCCACGACTTGCCTCGAGTTTCTGGGGATCGAGTTGGACTCTAGTGAGGGTTGTTTTCGTTTACCAGCTGCCAAAGTGTCGAAATTCAGGGCAGCCCTGCAAATGTGTATAAATGCATCTAAAGTTACGCTGCATCAATTGCAGCAATTGGTGGGGAAGTTGAATTTTGCCCTGAGGGTGATCCCAATGGCCCGCCCCTTTTCCCGTTCAATTGCCCAGGCGATGGTCGGCCTAAAGGAGGGTCATCATCGCACGAGACTATCGGCTGAGGTCCGCCAAGACATGCGTATTTGGTTAGCATTTTTGGCGGATTTCAATGGTTGAGTCGTCTGGAACAAACCAGCCTTGTCCTCTGAAGAGCTTGGTCTATGGACGGATTCAGCAGGAAGCATGGGCTTTGGCGCCATCTTCGGCACAAAATGGTCGGCACAAAGGTGGCCAACATGGTGGCATGAAAAGGGGCTGACGAGTAATATTGCTTTCCTTGAACTGTTTCCCATTTGGGTGGCCCTCAGAACCTGGCCCGATGGATTCAAAAATCACTCTGTCATATTTTGGTCTGACAATATGACCGTTGTAGAATGCATCAATAGTCAGGCAGCACGTTGTAAAATGATTTTAAGGCTGCTTAAAGAAATTGTCTTACTGTGTATGCAACTGAACGTGGTATTCAGAGCGAAACATGTCCCAGGGGTGATGAATCAGGCGGCTGATGCACTGTCTCGTTTTCAAATGCAGGCTTTCTCGGGTTTCCTTCCCTCAGCGGACCCAGAGCCGGCACCCTTTCCCGAAGCTCTCTGGTCTCTCGGTGCCCCGAACTTCGTTACCTCGTGGGAGAGAGTCTAGCACCAAGGACGAGGAAGGCATACGAAGGGGCGTTTCGGGCCTATTTAGCCTTTTTGGGGACTGAGAGAGGGGGGCTTTGGGGGCATGAGGATTGGGTAGTACATTTTCTGATGTCCTTGCGTAGGGCTGGGAAGTCGGTGGCTACAGCCCAGAGGCATCGTGCTGCCATTTCCTTTGTTGCCAGGGCTCATAATATCCAGGACCCGACAGCGTCTTTCGTGGTACAGAAAGCGCTGCGTGGGTGGCAACGCCTTGAGGGTCGCAGAGTAGATGAGAGGCGCCCGATAGGTCTGGATAGGTTGTCCCAGTTGCTGGCCACACTCCCCGCCACATGCTCGTCTCAGTTCGAGGCCTTTTTGTTCCGAGCTGCTTTTACGCTTGCATTTCACGGGGCGATGAGGATAAGTGAGCTGGTGGCAAGGAACAAACGGGATGTGGTGGGGGGTTTGTGCCGGGAACACGTTCAGATCTGGGGTGAGACGATGACTGTATCCTTTGTCAAGTCCAAAACCGATCAAGGTGGGGTAGGGGACTGCATAGTCATTCGCAGGATTCCAGGGTCCTCCATGTGTCCGGTAAAGTGTTTAGAAGACTACCTAGCACGAAGGGTGGCATCATGGGGAGGGACATTGTTGAGACACGCGGACGCCACCCCACTGACGAAATTTCAGTTTCAGCGGGTGCTCGCGATGTCAATTACCGCAGCGGGCTTGGACCCGGGCGAGTTTGGGACCCATTCCTTTCGGATAGGGGCTGCCACTGAAGCTACAGCCAGGGGTCTCAATGTGGAACAAGTGAAACGTGTGGGGCGCTGGTCCTCCAATTGTTATAAGAGGTATGTGCGGTTGCACATGTTGTGAAGCTATGACAATGTACTCACGCTTCTTGTCTTTTGTTTGGTTTTCAGTTACGCAAGCCTTCGAGGCGGGGCGGACTATGCAGTCGACCCAACACCAGGCCAGCGGTCAGACATCACCGGCTGTGAGGAAAGAGGTGTGGGTCGTGGGCCACTCATACGTGAGGCGTGCCGCTGACGTATTCAAAGCAGGTGACATGATTCACGTAGCTGGGGAATACGGGTACAGGGTGTCCTTCTACGGAAGGGGCGGTCTCTGTATTGACCAGTTTCAGGCATTCTTTGAGGGTCTGTTAGGGCGGACGAGGTCACCGCCGTCTATAGTCATAGTACATTTAGGGGGCAATGATTTGGTCACCACCGGTAGACGACTTCTCCTAGAGGCGATGCTTTCCACTGTAAGTTGGTTGGCGAGGAAAGTTCCGGGGTGCATAATTGCGTGGTCTCATATGATCCCACGAAAAGTGTGGCGGGGGGCTGTTTCGATTCCTGCTTTGAACCATTCTGTTAGAAAACTTAATAACAAAGTGAGTAGGTTGTTCCGCTCCAGGACATTGCATTCTATCTCGCATGGTTGTATTAATGATGACAGTATGTATCTAGGGGATGGTGTGCATTTGTCTCGGGTGGGAAATGAGTTACTCATAGGAGACTTCTTTGCATGGTTAAAAACGTTGAAACATGACCTTTAGGTAGGAGTTTTGTGGGGGTCCGGATAGCCGGTCAACTATCCGGCCTGTGGCGGTAAGGTCATGATCGGTGAGCACTAATTAGTAGATCCCTATGAGTGGGCGTCACCCAACACGGATGGGAGCGCTCGGGAGAGGTGGCCATTGGCCCCTCAATGGGGAGGCGGTCCCTTCTAAGGATGGGTCGCCGGAAGTAAAGGAAAAGGCGGTCAAGGCCCCTTCCTTTGTAGGAGGGGTTACAGCCCCCTCCTGGGGAATTTCCCGGGGCCAGTGACATCTGCGACGGCAGATGCGGTAAGTTGTGTGGGGTTGGGATAAGGTCTACGATACCTTCTAGATACCTCACACGAGTATTCGAACGACCTTTAACTGGCGTCGAGTCTTTAGGTGCCCCCGTCAAGTCAAGGGAAATTGGTAGTAGTTGCACTTGAGGTACGCCTCCGTGCTGTCGCCCCTCCCAAGTGGGAGGGGTAAGTCGGGTTAGGGATCTTGACACCGGTTATGACCTTGCCGTTGGCCCTTAAACGTTAGGATGTACAATTTCAATATGTCAAGAAAATGTTTGTAGGATGCTAGTTCGGCTAGGAGAACCTCTGTATTAAAGAATCTGTTAAGGTTAGCCAAACATCGCAATGTGGTAATGAAATTGTACATAGCATGAAACGTTTAATGTTTTAATTTTGTTTTAATAAATACGGCCGGGATGGTCACTCCATCCCACTTCCAAAAACTTCAAGAACTGTTTCCGGTTTCCCTCCTTTTGGGGATTGTGTTGAGAGGGGGTGGCGGGTATCTCGGCCATATGGAAAGGGGCGACCAACTCGGTCCCCCCGAACTTATGGCAGAGTGCCTCGATCCCCCCGGGAAGCCATTGTTGGGCGGGGGGCGCGTCTCGGCTGGTATGCCCGAAGCGGCGTAGCTGGGGCGCGCCCGTTCCCGCCCTAGAGTGGGCTGGCCTAGACACTGACGCAGCCAGCCACGCCCTCGGGGCAGGCAGGGGCGGGTATACGCCCGCCCTGAAGACGGATAAAAGGGGACGCAAGACCAGAAGACATCCTCTTGTTCTTGTGCCCTGAGGCTGCACCTCCTCGCTGCACGTGAGCTCGGGACAGAACGAAGAGCCAATTTTGACCCACCCACCAGCCCCTGAAGACAGACAGTTGTTTGTAATAAAGTTGATTAATTTTGCTTCCATTTCGTTTACAGGTTGTGGAGTCATGTTGATGTTGAGTATAATAAAGAATGGTCGGTTTGAGTACGTTTTGCCATTAAAGAGATTCAGATATAGTGTTGCATTTTAAGCATGCTCTTTCGGTCATAGTGGCCAATGTATTCTTAGGTTTAGTTAGCATTGTCGTATTTATTTTGGTAGGCGGTAAGGTCATGATCGGTGAGCACTAATTAGTAGATCCCTATGAGTGGGCGTCACCCAACACGGATGGGAGCGCTCGGGAGAGGTGGCCATTGGCCCCTCAATGGGGAGGCGGTCCCTTCTAAGGATGGGTCGCCGGAAGTAAAGGAAAAGGCGGTCAAGGCCCCTTCCTTTGTAGGAGGGGTTACAGCCCCCTCCTGGGGAATTTCCCGGGGCCAGTGACATCTGCGACGGCAGATGCGGTAAGTTGTGTGGGGTTGGGATAAGGTCTACGATACCTTCTAGATACCTCACACGAGTATTCGAACGACCTTTAACTGGCGTCGAGTCTTTAGGTGCCCCCGTCAAGTCAAGGGAAATTGGTAGTAGTTGCACTTGAGGTACGCCTCCGTGCTGTCGCCCCTCCCAAGTGGGAGGGGTAAGTCGGGTTAGGGATCTTGACACCGGTTATGACCTTGCCGTTGGCCCTTAAACGTTAGGATGTACAATTTCAATATGTCAAGAAAATGTTTGTAGGATGCTAGTTCGGCTAGGAGAACCTCTGTATTAGAGAATCTGTTAAGGTTAGCCAAACATCGCAATGTGGTAATGAAATTGTACATAGCATGAAACGTTTAATGTTTTAATTTTGTTTTAATAAATACGGCCGGGATGGTCACTCCATCCCACTTCCAAAAACTTCAAGAACTGTTTCCGGTTTCCCTCCTTTTGGGGATTGTGTTGAGAGGGGGTGGCGGGTATCTCGGCCATATTAGATATATACCCATTTTTAATGTTTACATAGCAATTCTTTTTGATACTAGTTTTTATTATATGGGATTTTTACATTGTTACTATTTATGATATATATTGCTTACTAGCTCAGGGATCTGAGTTTAGGATGCATTTATATTCTGTTTAGTATATTCTAACCATATGATAATGCGCTTCTTCCTGCATAAGAGAAATATAATTCCTCGTATTCACTTTTTGCACTTTATATAATTATTTGCACTTTTTCGATCTATTGCTGCTATTTCAATTTTGCTATTTTGCACATGATAACTTAATTCCTTCTATTGTGATATGATGGTTTTTTGATCTTAAATCACTCCAACCTTCAGGCATTATGCTATTTTGCACTACTAGGATTTATTGACCTAATTTTACTTCTGGATTTTAACCTAGTTGTATTGTAGTGTGGTAAGAGTGTTTTTAGTCATTACTCTCATCATTGTTGGATTTTTAACCAAAAACTGTATTTTTCATGTGCATTATGCTTATTTTCTTATGTGTCAGCAATAGACTTTCCTCACTTTTTATTCTTGACACAATACTGGAGGTTACCACCAGGGGGTGGTAACGGAGGAGTAGTAATGCATAAAAAAAGACAGTGAATGTTTAGTTAGTCGCAGCGTGATCAAGGGTACTTGTACTCGAAACGCGTCGCTGATGGTTCCGTGAGAGACTAAATAAAACTACATCTTGCTGATTTCCTGTGGTCCGTTCCTTTTCTTTGTTGGCGTGGAGGCGTGGGTCCCGAGCGCAGAGCAAGCGAAGAAGGATATCGAGTGTTTTGCATATATATATATATATATATATATATATATATATATATATATATATATATACACACCAAGGTATATAGAAGGGTGAGTGGGTATATAGGTGTCTGAATGGATGATTTAGTAGGTGTGTGACTGACTGTATAAGTGAGTGATTAAATGTGTCTTACTGAATGCATGGGTTAGTGACTACACTGGGTGAATGTCTTTCTCAGTCTGTCAGTTGGTATGGAAGCAGTTGCATGGGTTGTGAGTAGCGAAATGAGTATATATATATAGGTTATTGATTGGTTGTCTGAGTATCTGTATGGGTGCCTGAGTGTCTGTGTGGGTGGGTGGGGGGTTATGACTCTGTGCATAGATGTGTGACTGGGTGATTCACTGGGTTTATTGGTTCAAGAGTGTATCTGTGTTGGGCTCCATGGGTGAGTGAGCGTGTTTATGAGTGTGTTGGTGAGTGAATGGATGTCTCAGTGGTACATGTGTGAGTCACTCCATATGTGAAAGGCAGTAAATAAATAACTATATGTGAGAGTCAGTGATTATGAGAGTGGCTGTATGGACAAGTGTGTGATTGTACCGGTGATTGTATAAGAGAGTTAGTATGTGTTAGTATATGTATGAATAACTAAGGTTGTGTGTGTATAAATGTATAGGTGAGTAAATGGGAGTGTGATTGATTCTATGCATGACTGACAAGGTGTGTGAGTAACTCAATGGGTGAGTGGTGGTGTCTGAGTGTCTGTATAGGTGTATGAGTGCATATAATAGTGCTGTATTGATGAGTGACAAAGCAATACCAAAGGGGATCTCTGTACTGGGGTGAATGTATGACATTGTTCTGCATTCTGTCCATCAACTGTTGTTTTGTATTGATGAGTGACTGCATGTGTGAGTACATGTATGGGTGAATGAGTGGATGTGTATGCAGACCTAGGAATCAGTGAGTGGTTATGTAGTAACTGGTATTGGTGTGTCTATGGTTTCGAGAATGGTAGTCTGTATTTTAGAGTGGGCTTATCAAAGGTTATATTAGGGTGTGAGGTGTTTCAGATTATCATGTGGATGATGTCACCAGTGATGTCATTTGAGATGTCATCGATAATGTCACTGACCATGTCATGAATGATGAAATATGTGACATCATCAGCAGTGCTTTGGGGGTGCAAGAGTTATAGTGAGCTCAAATAACTACAACGGCTGAATTTCTCTGGTTTTGTATGAGTGAAATGTCCAACTAACTATAATGTACGGGAAACCTATGCTTTTTCAGTTAATTTCAAAGGTTTTTTAAATGCTAATTTCTAACTATAACTTCCCTGAAACCTATGCTTTTCTCAGTGAATGCTTAAGGTTTTTTAAATGATGAAATATGTGACATCATCAGCAGTGCATTGCGGGGGCAAGAGTTATAGTTAGCTCAACTAACTATACCAGCTGAATTTCTCTGGTTTTGTATGAGTGAAATGTCCACCTAACTATAACGTCTGGGAAACCCATGGTTTTTCACTGATTTTCCAAGGTTTTTTAAATGCTAATTTCTAACTATGCCTACAGAGGTAGGACATGTGAAGAAAGAGGACGAAAGGTGCAGAAAGAAGCAGGACAACTGCATAAAGAGGCAATAGAAATCCAGAAAGACATAGAAAAGTGCAGAAAGAAGCAAGAGATATGCAGAAAGAACCAACAGATGTGCAGAAAAAGGCCTTGCTGCAAAGTCATCCTGTGCTACCAACTTTTTACTGACTGGTACTAGTGGTAACTGACTCTTACTAACCAGGCCCGGAGCCAGTGCTATGCTGAAAGACACTTAAATACAGTGAATATTCCTAAATACACCAGGGTACTGTATGGGTTGAGGTACCCCTGTGATTGGCATGACCTCCCCTGTAAGACCCTAGTACATAACAGGGCAGGGGGATTGAAACTACCACTAACTCAGAGGTGCATAAAGAGGCAAGGGAGGTGCATAAACAGGCAGGAAAGGTGCAGAAACAGGGAACAGGAGTGCAGAAAAAGGCAAGTGAGGTGCAGGAAGAAGAGCATTCCAGAAAGAACCAATAGCGGTGCATAAAGAGGCAAGAGGTGTGCAGAAAAAGGTAGGAGGGGTGCACAAAGAGGTAAGAGAGGTCAGAAAGAGGCAGGAGTAATGTAGAAAAAATGAAGATAAGTTCAGAAAGAGGCAAGTGAGGTGCAGAAAAAAGCAGGAGCAGCACAGAAAGAACTAACAGAGGTGCTGAAAGAGGCAACAGAGGTACAAAAAGAGGCAAAAGAGGTACAGAAACAAGTAGGAAAGATGTAGAAACATGAAACAGGGGTGCAGAAAGAGGAAAGAGATCTGCAGAAAAAAGCAACAGAGGTCCTGAAAGAAGCAAGCGAGGTACAGAAAGAGGCAAGAGAGGTGTAGAAAGAAGGAAGAGAATTGCAGAAAGAAGCAACAGAGGTGCTGAAAGCGGCACAAAGGGTGCAGAAAGAGGAAATAGAAGCACAGAAATAACCAAGAGAAGTGCGGAAAGAAGCAACAGAAGTATAAAAAGAGGCAAGAGTGGTGCAGAAAGAGGGACGAGAGGTGTAGGAAGAGTCAAGTGAGGAGCAGAAAGAAATAATAGCAGTCCAGAAAGAACCAACTGAGGTGAAAAAGAGGCAAGAGGGGTACAGAAAGAGGTAGGATGGGTGAAGAAAGAAGGAAGAGAAGTACAGAAAGAGGTAAGAGAATTGCTGAAAGATGCAACAGAGGTATAGAAAGAAGGAAGAGAAAGGCAGCAACAGAGGTATAGAAAGAAGGAAGAGAAGTGCAGCAAGAGGCAAGAGAGGTGTAGAAAAAGCAAGGTACTGAAAGAGATGTGAAGGGTGCAGAAATAGCAAGAGAGATACAGAAAGAGGTAAGAGAGGTACAGGAACAAGAAGGAAAGGGGCAGAACCAGGGAACCAGGGGTGAGGAAAGAGGCAAGAGAAGTGCAGAAGGAAAAAAGAAGGGTACAGAAAGAGGCAAGAGATCTGCAGAAAAAAGCAACAGGTGTGGGTACAGGCACGTGAGGTGCAGAAAAAAGCAAGAGAGGTGTGGGAAGAGGCAATAGAAGTGCAGAAGGAAGCAACAGTAGTGCAGAAAGAGACAAGAGGAGTGCAGAAAGAGAGGAGAGAGATGTGCAGTAAGAAACAAAAGAGGTCGAAAAATAGGGAAAAGGGGTGCGGAAAGAGGCTGGAGGAGTGCAGAAAGAAGCAACAGAGGTGCTGCAAGAGGTAAGAGAGGTGCAGAAATAATCAAGTGAAGGCAGAAAGAGGCAGAAGAGGTGCAGAAATATGCAAGAGAGGTTCAGAAATAAGCAAGAGAAGTGAAGAAAGAGGCAAGAGAATTGCTGGAAAAAGCAACAGTGGTTCAGAAGTAGAGTGCAGAAAGAGACAAGTGAGGTGTAGACAGAAGCAAGAGAGGTGCAGATTGAGGCACAAGGGATACAGATAGAAGGTAGAGAAGTACAGAAATAAGCAACGGTGGTGCAGAAGGAAGCACAAGGGGTGCAGAAAGAAGAACAAGAAGGGCAGAAAGAAGCAACAGAGGGGTTGAAAAGGGTGCAGAAAGAGGTAAGAGAAGTGCAGAAAGAAGTAACTGAGGTGCAAAAGAAGGCGAGAGGGGTACACAGAAAGGTAGGAGGGGTATACAAAGAGGCAAGAGAGGTACAAAAAGAGGCAGGAGGCGTAAAGAACAAAGGGAGAGAAGTGCAGAAAGAGGCTAGAGAATTGCTAAAAGAAGCAACAGAGATGTAGAAAGAAGGAAGAGAAGTGCAGAAAGAGGCTAGTGAGGTGCATAAAAAAGCAAAAGCAGCACAGAAAGAACCAACAGCGGTGCTGAAAAGGGGTGTGAAGGGTACAGAAAGAGCAAGAGAGGTACAGGAAGAGGCAAGAGAGGCACAGGAACAGGCAGTAAAGGTGCAGAAACAGGGAACAGGGGTGCAAAAAGAGGCAAGAGAGGTGCAGAAAGAGAAAAGAGGGGTGCAGAAAGTGGCGAGAGATTTGCAGAAAAAAGCAAAAGAGGTGCTGATACAGGCAATTGAGGTGCAGAAAGAAGCAAGAGAGGTGCCGAAAGAGGCAATGCAAATGCAGAAAGAGGACAGTGGTGCAGAAAGAGGCAAGAGGGGTATAGAAAGAGGAGAGAGAAGCGCAGAAAGAACCAGGAGAAGTGCAGAAAGAAGCAACAGAGGAGCAGAAAGAGGCAAATGAGGTGCGGAAAGAAGGAAAAGCTGTGTAAAAAGAGGGAAAAGAGGTGTAAAAAGAGGCTAGAGAGTTGCACAAATAAGTAAGAGGGGTGCAGAAAGAGGCAGGAGGGGTACATAAAGAAGCAACAGAGGTGCCGAAAGAGGCAAGAGAGGTGCAGAAAGAAGCAAGATAAGTGCAGAAAGAGGCAAGAGAATTGCTGAAATAAGCAACAGAGGCTTAGAAAGAAGCTATAGAAGTGCAGAAAGAGGCAAGTGAGGTGTGGAAAGAAGACTGTTTTTAATTTTTTTAAATGTTTTAATTAAAGGGGAGGGGGGTTGCTTGGCCCCCCTCCCAGGCCTCTTCTTGCCCCTGGGACCCAATCCCCTGGGGCTGGCTCTTAGCGTTGGGGACTGTGGGGGAGCCCCAATGCCCCCAAGGTCCCAGCCGGCTCCCGGCCTCCTGCGGGAGCCAGCATTGCTTTTGCACATGGGGAGCTGCTGAGATACAGCTCCCCTTGTGCAAAAGCAATCTGCTTTGCTTTATGGAAGCGAGAGCAGGTTTCCTTTATCAAAGGAGAGAGGAAGTGAGAGAGTGACTCAAAAGAATATTCGCAGCTCACCTTTCTGTCACTGGTGTGTCTTTCACCAAGTTACGGGACATAATGCACCCTGAAGCTCTACATCTAAACGATAGTAAAAGAAAGATGTTATGATTGGTAATTGTTACTATCTTAATGTGGAATAGAATTATATCGCCCTTTGGCTCACCTTTCCTCCCGCTTTTAAAAAACAACTATTTGTACAGTTCCAACTTGTTTAATAGGCTTCGATTTTTCTACTATTAGTATAGTAGTAATGTTTTTTATCCGGTTGTGAAAGCAAATGGTGCGCAGTGATGCACGTGGTTTCAATCATCACGAGCGACAAACATATAGATACGTTATATAGGACTGCGTGTGCCAAATTCGCTGCATGACCTTTATGTATTCAGTCTGCTGCACGCCATCGACTCCCTCTGCTGCACACCCAGGCCTCACTGCTCACCTTATCGTGGACAGGGCACCTTCTACATCATGCAGTCACGCTCTGCCACCAAGAAGCCTCACATATGGTGCAAGTTTTGATATCGCTATGGCTAAGGACATACTCGTGCTCCCATCATCATCACAGGTTGCACACACACGCTGAGTCCTTGCAGTACCACTAACTCAGGGACCAAAGAGGTCACTCATGTAGTGGTGGGCTCCCCTGCTCTGTGGTTTGGGCCTACATGAAGCGTCTGAACCATTAAGATGGGCCATCATATCTTCTGCGAGGGAGCAACTGTAAAATGGCGTAAAGCACGTGCACCCCATCTATTTTATTGGTAGAGTCATGTGTGTAGTGACGTATCTGCCGAATGGGTGTGGTGTGGGTGTATACCAGCCATGATGGAGTGTGTATGTGCCATTCTGACAACTAGATCTATAATTAAGAAATCACTGGGCCATGTAGCGATGCTGTGTTTTCCTGGAAGCGTAAGCGGAGTGGCCTGGACTAATGTATTAAAGTGCTGCAAGAGGCTGTGAACGATGACATTCGGAGCTATGGGGGTGGTTCCGTCGTGAGCCATATGAAAAATCAACTGATCCGGGTGTGTGTGTTGTAGTGCTGCTGTCACCCGTGTCGTACATGCAAATGTGTCATTATGTCTGTAAAGTCCCTCAATATGGCTAACATGGAAGGTACGGGGTATCACTGACCCAATATTCCTCCATAGTTCCACACATAAAAGATGGTGGACATAACGCATTTCTGCGAATATGAATGTTTTTGTACATTCAGTGGAGTGTTGTAGCTGTAGTAATACAGGGCTGTGAAAGGTTTAGGTTGCAGTTTTTGGCACATGAAGGGCAGATAATGTATATATGTATGTGGTCATTCAGGTATACTGTTGAACTTGGTGCTGGAAATCAGTGTTCGAGGCTCGTAGTCGCGTCCACATCCAATTATTGTAGAGTACTGACATAATCAACTAGTGCCTGAAAATGTACTGTAAATACGGTGGTCATCTAAATTGTTGTTATAGTTTTGTGTTGACTTCGCGCTATATAAATATGCTAAAAAAACAAGACATAGTACACATTTATAAATTAATTATACTGTTTCTTTGCAGTATTGTAATAATCCACTTCGTAAGTTCGCATTTGTAGAATGAGCGAGAGAAAGTTATATCATCAAAGTTTTTGTTATTGGCAGAGGTAAGAGGATTGGGTCCGCTGTTTACAGCACAATATAATATGGTAGGGAGCAGGAGCAGCATTTTACAAACGTAATGAGTACACCAACACAGATAGATAGTTGAAGTGGGTATGGGCACGTATGCTCGACTCCATTTTATTAAGTTGCTGTTGGTAACAAGTAGAATAGTAATCATGATATCATACACAGATATTTAATCAAAAACGGTTTATGACTTCTGCTGTACATAGGTAGGCGCACTATATGTGAAATAATACACAGAAGATTCTATCGTATGGGGTTCATGAGTTGTGGTGCACTAAGGTAGGATCGGTTTGTGTGGAGCCTGTGATGATGATGCGTGGTTCAGGCAGACCACACGGGTAAGAACTGAATTTTGCCTCAATAATGCCACGTGGCTCACTCTACGATGATTCGTGGTTGGAGCGGTCTGGAGTCCATACATTGACTGTTTCATACTGGACTGCATGAACTTTGAGGGGGAAAAAAAAAACTACCATTGATGGTTATCAATTGCTCTGCAAACTAGGTATACTGATTACTCCCCATAACAAATTGAACAATTGCATTTCAAGCAGTGCATTCTAACTTTCTCAAAATGGGTACGTATGTCTGGTGGCGATGTTGAAGGTGATGCCCCAGAGGTACTTGGTATTGCCGGTGGTGGAGGTACATTTTGGGGCTATGTTCTACATTCTTTGTGAACATAGTTCACACGATGCAGGGATTAAAGGTGCTTGCTCATACTAGCAGTGCCACAAGAGTATTTTTTGTCTGTGCCCTAAATAAATCAAGGCTAAATTCCCTACTGTCTGTAGTGTAGATACAAATCTGAATTCAAGTTGTGAACCCTACTGTCCGCAGAATACTTCGAAGCCACTAGTCAGCATAGTTATTGAAGAATGCTTTCTTTCACTTATTTTAACAAAATCTGAATACATACAGTATACGTGTCTCTGCATTAAGTAAATCAAGGCTGAATTCCCTACTGTCTATAGTGTAGATGCAAAGTTGAATTAAGTGATATTAAATTTGTTTTTGAAGGAAGCATTCTTAAGGGATATTGTATAGGTTTGATAGGTGTTATACTTAGTTTGGTTTGCACTGAGTTAGTAGGACCTGAAACAAAAAGGTTTTGTGGAGCCTGCGATGATGCGTGTTCCAGGTAGGCTGTTCTGATAGTAATGTTTTTGTCTTGTGAATTCAGACTTAGTAACGCCATGTGACAATGATTTTTCGTGCACTGTGTTACTAGTACCATTGGCGCTTAGCGTATACCTATCCTACGATGATGCGTGACCGGGGGGGACAGTAATTGGAGTAATGTGTTTTGACAATTGGATTCTGCATTAATTCCATTTAAAAGGGACAGTATGTCTCACTATGACATACAACTGTTCACTCTTCTTTGCTATGATTTATGGTGCACTGAGTTAGTAGTATCTTTCTAGTAGTATCTTTGGCACTGAGCTTGTACGTATCCTGCGATAATGCATAGTGCAAGGGGGCTGCACTGGGAGCAATGTCTTTTGCCTAGTGAATTCTGCCTTAATAAGGCTACGAGGAGATGACTTGTGGTGCAGTGAGTTAGTGGTACCAAAATAACAGCCTGCGCGCACCCTGCGATGATTCGTGGTTCGGGGGGGGTCTCAGTGGTATAATGTCTCTTGTCTACTTGAATGCGTCATGTACAATCGCCATTCTACCTGAATCGTGAGCCCCCACAATGTAGATCAAAGGCAGTAGTCATCACTGACATCAAGAAATTATTTTTGTCATATCTTTTAACAATATCTGAGGACAAAAAGTACAATTATCTCTACCTTAAAAAAAATCAAGGCTAAATTTCATGCTGTTCGTAGTATAGATTCAAAACTGAATTCAAGTTGTGAACCCTGCTGTCCGCACTGTAGATTGAAGGCAGCAGTCAGCAGAGATATCGACAAATGATTTTTGTCACATATTTTATCAAAATCAGAACACATACAGTATAATTGTTTCTGTATTAAATAAATCAAGGTTGAATTCCCTACTGTCCATAGTGTACATGCAAAGCTGAATTCAAGTTGTGAACCCTCCTATCTGCACTGTAGATGGAAAGCAGTAGTCAGTAGAGATATCAACAAATGATTATTGTCACTTATTTTAACACAATTTAAATACATACAGTATATTTTCTCTGTCTTAAATAAATCAAGGCTGAATTTCCTACTGTCCGTAGTGTACATGCAAAGCTGAACTCAAGTTGTGAACCCTGCTGTCCACCGTGGAAATCGAAGGCAGTAGTTGACACAGACATCGAGGAAGACTTTTTTGTGACATAATTTAACAAAATCTGAGGGCATAGTACAATTGTCTCTGCCTTAAATAAATCGAGACTGAATTCAATGTTGTCTGTAGTGCTGATGCGCCACTGGTATCAAGTTGTAAACTCTACTGACCGCACTGTAGATCGAAGGCAGTAGTCAGCACAGATATCAACGAAGATTTTTTTCATTTTTATTTTAACAACGTCTGAGGACATAGAGTAGAATTGTCTCTGCCTTACATAAATCAAGGATAACTTCAATGGTGTGCGTAGTGTAGATCCAAAGCTGAATTCAAGTTGTAAACCCTGCTGTCCACAGTGTAGATTGAAGGTAGTAGTCGATAAGTCTGAGGTGCTGTGGAGCTGAGTTCGCAATGGGCCTGTATCGAGGAGGCACATGGTCATTGCGGCAGCCATGTGGCAGGGTGAGGACATTCTCTGTAGCTGAGTCTCTTTTCTTTGCAGAAGTGATCCACGGCCAAGGCGTAGGCTAATTATTTATAGTCTTACGCTGATGTTGCATACGTTGGACAAGCCTACTCCGCTTCTGCTTCAATGGGGGAGAGACAACACTGCTACATGACCGAAATATTCCCCAGTGTCTGAGATAATATGGTTGTGTCCACTGTGCAGTACACTACACGTCTCAATAGTATATCTACACACAGAAAAGTTTTGGTTTATGTAGTGAGTTGTGTATAGCATATCGCTGGTAGTATTAGCATTGTGTACATTATTGTTGATGTTCCTTCCCTTATACATAGTTGGCTACCACATCTCTGAACATTGAGCTAATGTGCTGTTGAGGGGATGTATTATTTTAGGAAGGTCCGTTGTCCTGCTTTGCGCTGCCTCTGAGCAGCAGGGTGCACTATGAACCGGCACCTGCTTGGACCCAGACTGGATGCAAAAAGGTGAGCTTCGAAGATTTTCTCCAGTATCAACACTACCTCTCCTTCTCCTTCTATTACTTTCTCTCTCTCACATTTTCAATGTTGTTTTTTCTCTCTTTCTCTCTCTCCCACATTTGTTTCTCTTTCTCTTTTCAAGTTATGAACACTACTGTCCACTCTGCAGATAAATAAATCAAGGCTGAATTTAATACAGTCTGCAGTATAGAACCAAAGCTAAATTCAAGTTTTGAACTCTGCTGAAAACATTGTTTGCAAAAGGTAAGCAGAGAGGCCTAGATACACAATACCTCCAATTGTACGTGCTGCAAATAAATGATATTGTCCTGCTTAATGACGTGATCTCTCACCTACTTCTGTCTCATCTCTGAATCATTTTAAAGACCTGCTGGACCATGCTATAGATCTGACCCAGCAGGCACTTCCCTATGTACACCTCTTCAGTGTGGGCTTATGAGAGGGATGGGGTGTATCAGGCACACTGTACACGTGCGACTAAGCAATATTGCCAAGTTTTATGTTAATTTATGATCCTTGACCTCATTTAGTCACATCTCTGTCTCATTTTAAATACCATCTATACCATAAGATAGGCCTAAGACTACAAGCAGCGCTGCCCTACAGACTCCTGTTGAAGGTGATTCTGTGGGAAGGGTAGGGTGCACTACCCTGAGTGTGCATGTGAGAAAAAACGATCTTGCCTTTTGTAAAGATACAATCTCTCACCTCATTCAATCACATCAATCTAATTTTAAAGACTAATTTTCATTTTTGTTTTGCAGGTTACCTATGCTCCTACCATTGGAGTCCATCTCACATTTTGTTTATTATAATGTTATGTTAAAGTTACGTTTCTATTTATTTATTTTTGTTTTAATAAAAGTTAATTCAAATAAAAAATGAGTGTATAAGTCTTCTTTTTCTGACAACATTTCACTATTATGTAGTATGATAATCATAGGCTTGGAGAAGATTTAAAAATCAAAAGTAGAAATGATGTTTATAACTAGAAGTATAATACTGAGGCTAAGTCTTTACCAGCTCTTTACCAGAGTCTGTAGCTGTGATTAACGGTTCCTAGGGAACATTTTAAAAAGTCCAGCACACTTGCTGTTTGGATTAGCAACATTGTGTGGTGAACTTCTGACCTGTCTGCTGAGTTAAGTGTTCCATGAACTGTTACTATGGTAACAGGCAGTAAGCAGTTTGGGGCTAGGGTTGAAAGGTACTGGCTGTACAGAAGCCGTTATATTTACCCAGGATCCTCTACATGACAGAGGGAAAAGAAAACTGAGATGACAGAACACCATGTACATTAGGAGCAAAAGAAGTACACAACTCTTTGAATTAACCTCAAGAGAAGGCTCGAGGAATAGCCACTGACGTTACAAAACCCATGTACAATTTGCCTACTCTGTACTCAACAATAAGCAATTCTTTATCAATCACAATCAGACATTGTTGCTTCACGATTCACAGAGTGCACTTCACTAAATACTTTGTGCCTATTTAAATGGGAGACAGGATTGTCGACATTCTAAAATTTAGGGGCATATTTACAAGGACGGTGTTAAAATTATCGTCGCTTTAGCGGCAGCAAACTACAGCTACAATGGCAATAATGGACTTCAAAATCCTTTGTTGTCTTACCAGAAGAATTTTCTACACTGCTGTTTGCTATGGCATGTTGAGAGCCGAGGCTCCCGCCCTGCCATATCAAACTTGTTTTGCATTTTAAAAGAGAGAACACGAAAACCTACTCTCTTTTTTAAAATGCAAAGCAGAATATTTTTACCCATGGGGAGCTGCATATTAGCAGTTCCCCGTGTGGAAAAGTAATGGAAAGGTAAAGGTGGCTACCGAAGGACACAGGGAGCTAACTGGCACCTCAGGAACATAGGGCCTCCACCCACAGTCCCCAGCGTTAAATATACAACCATTTTTATTGAAAATTAGGAGTCTGTAATGGGCATATTTTCAAGGACAGCGTTAATATGTTCTGGTGTAAACCTAGGCTTCTATTCGAATACTCAGGAATTCTCAAAAGCCTTTTATTAAGCCCATTATGGCCTCTGTAACGGCACTTTCCTAACGCTAAAGCAACAATAATTTTAACGCTGTCCTTGTAAATATGCCCCCAATATTGCAAGAAATAATGCGATAATTCATGTACGCAAGTGAAACGCTTGTTAAAATAAGACTGTGGACTTAACATATCAATCCACCTCGCATACGAAACATGCTTAAGTCTACTTCAGAACAGATGTTAGGATCCGACATTAACCGCAATTACCAAGAGTTTTGCTACTGGTCCTCAAATCCAGGGCCGCCTTGTAAATACAACGCTGTTATCATACCTCCCTCTTCCATGTTATATTTTCATAGGAACATCTACCTTGCCACTGGGAATGCCTACATTGCAACTCATTGGAGATACGAGGTGAGCCGTTAGAAGACCGGCTGCTAACATGCATTAATGCATCTTAGCATCGCCTAGTAAATAGGGCGGTATAATTTTCACCGCATTTTGGTCTTTTTAAAAAAAAAATGCGGCAAAATGGCACTTGTTAATATGCCTTCATGTTTGCTATGACAGAGCAGGAAACTCGACTCCCACCCTGCCATAGCAAACAGCAGTGTCCAGGGGGTAGACACCGCAAGACACAGCAGGAGCCGCTCCTGGGGGGTGGTGTTCCCCAAGGCTTTCGACTGCTACAGAATGGGGATAATGTGGCCCCCCTACCAAAATATAAAAAGACCCGGAGGGTGGTAATCCCCGGGGCTTAGATGGACCTATGAGCTCCCTCATCCATTTATTTTGTAGCACCAGGGAATGGCAGTCCCCGGGCTACAGGGCCCCTCTGAACCCCCATCAAATGTAATATATAGACCCCTTGAATTGGCACTTCCAGGTAGCTAATTTTTAAACAAGCACAGGAGTCTGTGCTTCGTTTTTATTTTTATTACAGCGGATCCATGCATCTAGCGCTCATTTCTGTTTTTTCCCAAAAAAATAATATTTTTGGGGGCACTAGGGGTCCTTGTGTGACCCCCTAAGCAGGTCTAGAGGGTCAAAATATTTTTAACCTGCCCCCCTTTAGAAGTTTTGAACACTTATTCCACTGATTTCTAGACCCTCGCTTCTACCGAGGCACAAAATGGCTGCCAACACTTCCTGGTTTTGAATGATGACAACCACTTGACAGCCAATTAGCATTCAGCACCTGATCAGGACGGTGCACTTAGGGTGAGCTAAGAATGCGCGGATCCACCACGGCAATAGATATATATGTACTTTTAGTTGTGATTTTCTCAGGAACTACTGAATGGATTTACTCCATTTAAGCAAAAGGCACACTTCTGAACCAAGGACTGCCTCTCTGACAAATTTGGTGTAATTCCGTACAGCAGTTCAGGCTGTAGCTGCGATGAACTGTTCCTATGGAAAATTACATAGGGAAAACACGTTTTGGGACTCCCCTTTTTTCTCAGCCCCCTCTTCACGAATCTCTCCAAAACTTTCAGGATAGGAGCAGACCAGAGCGTCCCACAAGTTTTGGAAATTTCACAAAGTTTCGTCAACCGGCGCCAAAGTTATTCCCAATAGAATGTTGCGGATTTCCTATGGAAACTAGGTCCTAACTATGACTATATATATATATATATATATATATATATATATTCACTGAAAAAACCATAGGTTATAGACCATATATAGTTAGGAATTCGCATTTACAAAACCTTATTTTACTCACACAAAACCATTGAAATTCCATATATAGTTAGTTGCACTAACTATATATCGCGCACCCGCAATCCACTGCTGATGATGTCACATATTACATCATTCATGACATGGTCAGTGACATCACTGATGACATCACTGATGACATCTCAAATGACATCACTGATGACATCTCAAATGACATCACTGATGACATCACTGATGACATCTCATTTGACATTACTGATCACATCACTGATGATATCATTCATGTGATAATACGATGAACCTCTTCAGACTCTAATATAACCTTAGATACAATCAGTGTAAACAGACACTCACAGACTGTCACTCATCCATGGAGTTACTCACACACCTAGTCAGTCATGCAAAGAATCAATCACACCTCCATTTCCTCAACTATACAGTTATACAAACTTTACTTATTCAAACATATACTAACACATATTTACTCTCTTATACAATCCCTGATACAAGTTCACAATGATCCATACAGCCACTCACACATTCACTGGCTCTTATGCACAGTTATTTATATATGTCAACTCTCACATGTACTGTGTTTTACATATGTACTTACTTTGACATGTAGCACTGAGATATCCATTCACTCACCAATACACTCATGCACACAGTCAACCGCCCATACAGCTGTTTCCACATGCACTTTTGAAACCATACATCTAGTGAATCAACTGCTCACACATCTATGCACAGAGTCATACACCTCCCAGCCACCCACACACACACTCAGTCTCCCATACAAATACTTGGGCAACCAATCAATAACCCATATAGTTACTCATATAGCTACTTATCAACACATGCAACAGTTTACAGAACAACAGACATAATGATGCACAAATTAAGACAGTTTAGTCACTAACCCATGCACTCAGTGAGACACATGTAATCACTCACTCATACAGTCAGTCATGCACCTACTAAATCCTTCATCCAGACACTTATACATCCACTCATTCTTCAATATCTAAGACATATTTTAACTTTACAGAAACATACAGTCACTGGATGTTGTCATCAGTGATGTCATCAGTGATGTCATTTGAGATGTCATCAGTGATGTCATCAGTGATGTCACTGACCATGTCATGAATGATGTAATATGTGACATCATCAGCAGTGGATTGCAGGTGCGCGATATATAGTTAGTGCAACTAACTATATATGGAATTTCAATGGTTTTGTGTGAGTAAAATAAGGTTTTGTAAATGCGAATTCCTAACTATATATGGTCTATAACCTATGGTTTTTTCAGTGAATTTTCAAGGTTTTGTAAATGCTAATTCCTAACTATATATGGTCTATAACCTATGGTTTTTTCAGTGAATTTTCAAGGTTTTGTAAATGCTAATTCCTAACTATATATGGTCTATAACCTATGGTTTTTTCAGTGAATATATATATATACATACATATATAAACATATATCATCTGTATATCTATATAAATACAAACATAAATGCATGCATACATATACTTATATGCATACAGATGCATGTTATTTACATGAAAGTTGAAAAAACACTAATATAAGCAAAGCTAAAAAGCCACCTCATTACAAACAGAATGGCTTTAACTTAAACGAGGGCGAGATCTATTGCATTTTCAATGCTTGTTTACTTTGGTTCCATCAAGAAGGCATTCAGATGTGTCACACATTTGCCATGAATTCTGAATGTTAGCACTCTAGTTGCACATTAGATCACTGTAGTAAAGCTACTGCTCACCAGGGACGTCTGCTGCTGGTATTCAAAGTGCATGTTTCAGTCTGCATGTCAGAATTTTTTTAATGGAATAGAAGAGGATTTGAGAAGTCACTCAAAATGATCCCTAATTTTTCTTTCTGAAGCACTAATCATACTTTCTATGGCAAAATTAACCCCCTCATGTTCTTCCTTTTTAAATTGAGTGTTTTCAGACTTACCACTTCATTCCAATCAAGATGGCTTCTGGTGTGCCATACTTTTGTCATAAGTAAGACTGTTAGCGCTCTAGTTGTTCTTTAGAACACTCTGGGACATTCTGTCATTGGGCTATACTTGGGGTACATCTGGGTGATATTTGGGCTACATTTAGGCTCTTTTGTCTCTGGGAGACTGTATGTCAGAATTTTTTAATGAAATTGAAGAGGGTTTGAGAAGTCACTCAAAATGTGCCCTAATTTTTCTTTCTGCAGCACTAATCATAATTCATATGGCAAAATATACCCCCTCATGTTGTTTCTTTTTAAATTAAATGTTTTAAGAGTTACCACTTTATTCCAATCAAGATGGCTTCAGGTGTGCCATACCTTTGTAATAAGTAGGACTGTTAGCGCTCTAGTTGTTCTTTAGAACACTCTAGGAGGCTGCAGTAGAACACAAAGGAATCAACTGACAGTCTCTGTCCTTGTTGGATGTACATGTTTTACTGAGAATGTCAGACTTCATTTTCACATGACTGAGAAAGATAATGTGAATTTACAGAAAATATGCTTTCAGTTTAGTTTATAGATCCCCTTCCAAACCACTGTGGGAAAATCATGAGATATTAGTTTTCTTTCAAACAATATTCATGATATCACAGCAGAAGGTTTTTTCACATGGTAAAATCACCTTAGAACCCACCACAATTCCTAAAACGAGTATGGTACCATCAACAAATGATTTATAATGTAACTAAAGTCCTAAAACCCTCTATTAACTCCAATGCTTTTTAATGAGGTGCTATCATGTATATTGGTCCCAAGATGGCTGCCAACACTTCTTGGATGAAGTGCTGACAGCCAATCAGATCAGATGTGTGGTTAGGCTCCGCCCAGATATATATCTTTTTTTGAACCTAAATTACTCAAAATCCACTGGAGCACATATATTGAGACCTAGCAAAGGCACATCGGGCTAACAGTCCCTACAATTTTGCCAAGTTTCGTGCAAATCCATTCAGCCGTTCGAGCTTAAAGTGAGGCCAACCGCCCTATGGAAATTAACATGGGAAAAACGCGTTTTGGGACCCCCCTTTTTTCTCGGCCCCCCCTTGATGAAACCCCCCCAGGGGCTGCTCAGAAACAAAATGTTCCATTTTCCTGAAAATTTCAGCCAATTCCGTCCACAAACGCCAAAGTTATTAGACATAGAATTTTCAAAAATCCCATAGAGAAAAAATCCTAACTATATATACCTACTGGCGACCGCCAGTAGGTAATATATATATATATATATATGGCAAGATAGGCGAGTTCAAGTTTCTCCCCGCGAGTGTGGCTGTGTCTCTACACGCGAGCGTCCATATGTGGATGGAACCATCACCATCCTTTACCGCACCCGCCAGAAGAGTGCAGCAGCGCCATGATGGAAACGAGCGAGCAGTGTCCCTGCACACACGCTGAGCACCTCCAAGCAGCCTCAGGGTAGGAGCCGACTAGGGTAAGCATCCAGCTTGCTAGTCTGACTGGGATATATCCGTCTGCTACTCCGCTATCGTGAGGTTGCCTGGTTGGCGAGGGGAGACCACTCGTCCGCCTTGATCCACAGATGGGGCACCAAGACTAAACAGGACTACCAGTCCCATCAGGCACTGGGACACTTGGACTGCCCACTAGGGGCGTGCCCTGATCATTATCAGGGCTGGTACCTGCATTCCCATCATCAGTTCGCCAAATCCTCTGAAGAGAAGGCGGGAGCCTTCGAAACGCGTCAGGAATTCCACGGCGAAATGGGATTGAATCACTTTCTCTTGAGCTCCTCAGCTATTCAAGCATGCTGTGGCAAGATAGGCGAGTTCAAGTTTCTCCCCGCGAGTGTGGCTGTGTCTCTACACGCGAGCGTCCATATATATATATATATATATATATATATATATATATATATATATATATATATATCTTACCTACTGGTGGTCGCCAGTAGGTAGTTATAGTTAGGACCTATTTTCACTTGGAATTCCGCAACATTCTATTTGGGATAACTTTGGTGCCGGTTGTTGAATCTTCATGAATTTCTCAAAGAAGATAGCCCGTTCCGCTCCGCTTCTTCCCTAAAAGTCTTGGATAGATTCGTCAAGTGGGGGTTGAGAAAAAAGGGGGGTCTCAAAACGTGTTTTCCCCTATGTTAATTTCCAAAGGACGTTTAGACACGGCTACAGCCCGAACTGCTGAACGGAATTACACCAAATTTGGCAAAATGGTTGAGTCTGATTCGCAGATCACCCTTTTGCTTAAATGGTGTAAATCCTTCCAGTAGTTCCTGAGAAAATCAGAAGGAAAAAATATATATATATCTATATGTACGCACCGTGCGCGCACGGTGCGCGAATCGGGTGTGCGCGAGCTGAATTCTGATTTGTTGTCAGACGTCTGTCGACATTGTAATCGGTGGAAACCAGAAAGTGTTGGCCACCATTTTGTGTCCAAGGCAGAAGAGAGCCAAAAACAAAAGTGGAGAACGTGAAAAGGGGGCAGGGTAGAGACTCCATGACCCCCTAGGCATTCTCAGGGGGTCCCTGAAGGACCCTAAAGGGCAAAAAAAACCTTTTTTATTTTTAAAAATCGCGAGGTGCGCGCAAGTTGTGCGCACGTCAAAAAAACGAAACAAAAAAATACAGTTAAATAACAAGTTTGAGTGTTTAGATGTTGGTTGGCTCTAAAAAGAGTCGTTGTGTTTATTGAGTGTTTTTTGTACCAACAAGTAAGTACCGATGCAGAGTCGAAAATTCAAGAGGAAGACTGTTTTCCTCATCTGTGGAATGTACACCGTCTCCTCTATAAATGCCTTGCATGTTGTAACGCAAGTTGTTGTGGTATGTAGAACCCATACCATAGTCTCTGAGGAAACCAGAAACAGACTTATTCACATGTTACCTTGCTTTCTCAATCTATGGACAATATTGGTTGGACCAGTTCCATTTTTGCGTTTGGAATATATTAGAATATATAAAGGCAGTTTGGGGAAAAAGTGACAATTGTCAATTGTCCAAATATGTCCTTTAAAAGCATTTCCAGACCTAGGTCCTATTGACCTATTGCCACCACAGTGCACAATTATGTGCACAATTATGAGGTCAGGGTGTGGGAGATGCAAAAAGGATTTTACCAATGACATCAATTGGTGACATCTCAATCCCCTCTGGCCAATCCACATAATATCCACATTTGGTAAGTCAAGGTTGAGAAAGCATCTATTTGCTGCATACCTTTCACTCCAGATAATATAACTGTGTCCTTTAATCCACACTCTAAGCACCTTGAAAGGAGATGTGGTTGTACTCAGATGGGCTCTGGAAATGAAATGGCAGTTTGAAAAGTAGGAGTTTAGAAAAAAATGTGGATGTGATTCAGTGCACTTGAAAAAGAATAAATGATTGGTGGTTTCTGTATATTCAACATTGAAAACTAGGGTGCATGCAACTGTTTTTCAAAAGGAGAAATACGAATGGTCGAGAAAAAGTCATTGAAAGGTACATTGCGCAGGATAAGCTGGTTTATTGAGAGGTCAATCACCCATGCTGGTTTGGTTTGCAACATTTGGTGATTACATTTTCACCTGTGTGTGCAGTTAGGTGTTCTATGGAGTGTTACCATAGTAACAGGCAGAGAGAGCTGTGGGGGAAGGTTGAATATTATGTGAGTTTGAAAGTGTGGAAATGTAGAACCAATTAAAATGTTAGTTTGGATTTGAATTTGTGTGGGAAGATATTTAATTGGTTATCTTCAAGAATATGAGTGTAAAATGAGAGGGAAGCTATGTCATTCTATGACTCCAGTGACTGGTGCACAATTAAGAGATTCTGCTTAAGAAAATCTGGTGTGTGTTTGACACTGTTTTAAAACTACAGAAGCATTTTTAAAGGTGAATTTGTCTGCTCTGGGAAAAAATGTGTGAAATTAACATTTGGTATGTTGATGTGTTTGAGGAGATATTTCTTTGCAGTACTGTGCTGTTGTTAAAAATTATATAATAATTTACTTAGTTGATGTGCTTTAGAATATGGTAAAAGATGTAAAGTCCAAAGCAGCCTGTGTGTTAGGTCTCTGAATTCCCAAATAGTCTCCATGCTGTGTAATAAAGATCCTGGGTGTGCCATAGAAATTGCATGCCAACTTTATCAGTAGCATGTAGAAATTATTTCAGTGAATTTTCATTTCTACATTCTCAGTCCCACCTTGAGCCCCTGCATTGCCTGTACAACACTGCACTGTCCTAAAATGTGAAACAGGACTCCTCGCTAGACTTTTTTCGCTGTAGTAGTCATTTTGCTGAATTGAAAGGCATACTGTCATGTGTCTAAGATCACAGTGTGAGTGAGAATTCATTTCAGAAAAATGTGGCAGAATAATTTGCTTAGATGATGTGTTTAAAAATATGGCAAAAGATGTAGTCTTGGAGTGAGTAATTTCTTATGACAGTTAGTGCTATAAAGTCCAAAGGAGCATGTGTGTCAGGCCTCTGAATTCCCAAATATTCTCCATGCTATGTAATAAAGATCCTGGGTGTGCTGTAGAAATTGCATACCAACTTTTTCAGTAGCATGTAGAAAATATTTCAGTGAATTTTCATTTCTACATTCCTAGTCCCATCTTGAGCCCCTGCATTGCCTGTACACCACTGCACTGTCCTAAAATGTGAAACAGGACTCCTAGCTAGACTTTTTCTTCACTGTAGTAATCATTTTGCTGAATTGCAAGGCATACTGTCATGTGTCTAAGATCACAGTGTGAGTGAGAATTCATTTCAGAAAAATGTGGCCGAATAATTTGCTTAGTTGATGTGTTTTAAAATTTGGCAAAAGATGTAGTCTTGGAGTGCGTCATTTCTTATGACAGTTAGTGCTATAAAGTCCAAAGCAGCATGTGTGTTAGGCTTCTGCATTCCCAAATAGTCTCCATGCTGTGTAATAAAGAACTTGAGTCTGCTGTAGAAATTGAATGCCAACGTTTTCAGTAGCTTGTAGAAATTATTTCAGTGAATTTTCATTTGTACATTCTCAGTCCCACCTTGAGCCCCTGCATTGCCTGTACACCACTGCACTGAACTAAAATGTGAAACAGGAATCCTAGCTAGACTTTTTTTCACTGTAGTAATCATTTTGCTGAATTGCAAGGCATACTGTCATGTGTCTAAGATCACAGTGTGAGTGAGAATTCATTTCACAAAAATGTGGCAGAATAATTTGCTTAGTTGATGTGTTTTAAAATTTGGCAAAAGATGTAGTCTTGGAGTGAGTCATTTCTTATGACAGTTAGTGCTATAAAGTCCAAAGCAGCATGTGTGTTAGGCCTCTGAATTCCCAAATAGTGTCCATGCTGTGTAATAAAGATCATGGGTGTGCTGTAGAAATTGCATACCAACGTTTTCAGTAGCATGTAGAAAATATTTCAGTGAATTTTCATTTCTACATTCTTAATTCCATCTTGAGCCCCTGCATTGCCTGTACACCACTGCACTGTCCTAAAATGTGAAACAGGACTCCTAGCTAGAATTTTTTTCACTGTAGTAATCATTTTGCTGAATTGCAAGGCATACTGTCATGTGTCTAAGATCACAGTGTGAGTGAGAATTCATTTCAGAAAAATGTGGCAGAATAATTTGCTTAGTTGATGTGTTTTAAAATGTGTCAAAAGATGTATTCTTGGAGTGAGTCATTTCTTTTGACAGTTAGTGCTGTAAAGTCCAAAGCAGCATGTGTGTCAGGCCTGTGAATTCCCAAATAGTATCCATGCTGTGTAATAAAGATCCTGGGTGTGCTGTAGAAATTGCACACCAACTTTTTCATTAGCATTTAGAAATTATTTCAGTGAATTTTCATTTGTACATTCTCAGTCCCACCTTGAGCCCCTCAATTGCCTGTACACCACTGCACTGTCCTAAAATGTGAAACAGTATTCCTAGCTAGACTTTTATTTCACTGTAGTAATCATTTTGCTGAATTGCAAGGCATACTGTCATGTGTCTAAGATCACAGTGTGAGTGAGAATTCATTTCAGAAAAATGTGGCAGAATAATTTGCTTAGTTGATGTGTTTAAAAATATGGCAAAAGATGTAGTCTTGGAGTGAGTAATTTCTTATGACAGTTAGTGCTGTAAAGTCCAAAGCAGCATGTGTGTCAGGCCTCTGAATTCCCAAATCGTCTCCATGCTGTGTACTAAAGATCTTGGGTGTGCTTTAGAAATTGCATACCAACTTTTTCAGTAGCATGTAGAAATTATTTCAGTGAATTTTCATTTGTACATTCTCAGTCCCACCTTGAGCCCCTGCATTGCCTGTACACCACTGCACTGTCCTAAAATGTGAAACAGGACTCCTAGCTAGACTTTTTTCGCTGTAGTAATCATTTTGCTGAATTGCAAGGCATACTGTCATGTGTCTAAGATCACAGTGTGAGTGAGAATTCATTTCAGAAAAATGTGGCAGAATAATTTGCTTAGATGATGTGTTTAAAAATATGGCAAAAGATGTAGTCTTGGAGTGAGTAATTTCTTATGACAGTTAGTGCTGTAAAGTCCAAAGCAGCATGTGTGTCAGGCCTCTGAATTCCCAAATCGTCTCCATGCTGTGTACTAAAGATCTTGGGTGTGCTTTAGAAATTGCATACCATCTTTTTCAGTAGCATGTAGAAATTATTTTAGTGAATTTTCATTTGTACATTCTCAGTCCCACCTTGAGCCCCTGCATTGCCTGTACACCACTGCACTGTCCTAAAATGTGAAACAGGACTCCTAGCTAGACTTTTTTCGCTGTAGTAATCATTTTGCTGAATTGCAAGGCATACTGTCATGTGTCTAAGATCACAGTGTGAGTGAGAATTCATTTCTGAAAAAATGTGGCAGAATAATTTGCTTAGTTGATGTGTTTTAAAATATGGCAAAAGATGTAGTCTTGGAGTGAGTCATTTCTTATGACAGTTAGTGCTATTGTTGTAAATTGGTAAAAATGGGTTAGCGTTAGCAGAAGCCATCTTGCATTTAGAAGTTATCTTATCTGCTGTTTAGAAGCCATTTTGTCTTCCTAGCAGCCATCTTGCTGCCATGTGCTCACTATGTGCTTTTTCCTACCTTCCTTTTAGCTGCGCCTGAAGTCTGCCTAGTAACAGGATATATTTAGCCTCCTCCACTTTCACGCATGCTCAGAAATGCCTGGTAGAGTCTGCATCTGTTACTGATTAGTTTTACATAGGAATGTGTTCACTACGTTCTGAAACTGTTAGCTCCTCCCACTTAGTTGAACAAAGAGGATTTGTATGTCCATTTTAGGTATTCTTTGCGTGCTCACAGGAGCCAGGACTGCCCCTTTCATTTATGCTTACTGTGTAAGTCTGAAATGTATATAAGGCGCCAGCCTTCTGAATTCCTCAGACTGCCTCATTCATTTGCCATGGCTTTTGGGCGACGCAGCCTCACCTCATATGAGTGTAATAAACTGTCCTTTGATATTTCAGAGTTCTGTGTCAGTCTCTTACTGCTTTTTGGACTACGTATCAATGACACCCCTGAAAGGCAGGATTTTTTGAATTACAACAGTTGGCGACCACGAAGGGACTCATCAGAGAGGTGAATATCTGAAGGAGTGATAACCTTGTCAGGAGGCAGAAAACTACTGAGCAGCATGGGACTTGTTTCTGCAAAGAAGGTATGCTGTGCACGGCGCGCTTCTGGTGATTCCTTGTGTCTGCAGCTTGGTGTGTTTCTGTCCTTCCTGATCTTTGATCCTCCCCAGGATGTCACCCCTGACTGAGAACACTTTTGGTGTGAGTATTAAAATGTAACATAAAAAGATAGACTGTTAGATCATTTAGAACTTGGCAGTTAGAATTTGGACAGCTTATGTTGGGTAAAAGTAATTTTGCGGCGCCTGTTCTAGGTTTTGAATGGCTTTGTATGGTAAGGTAGTCTTAGGAACGCTTACTGTGGCATATTTTGTATTTGAGATAGACTTGTCTACTTTGGATTTTGTTTGACCTTTGAAGAATATGATATGAATATGATTTGATATGATTTGATATGATATGTATGTGTTGCAACTCATATAGGCAGGTCATGCGAGGATATTTCCTCAACTTTTGATAGTAGTGTATATTTTGCACTATTTTTGGCATGCCTGTTGTTGTCTTTGGTTAAGCTCACATGTTAAAATGAGTTGCTTTTGTGAACGGTACCATAATGTGATGTGAAGTAAATGAGTCGGCTTCCCTTAGAAGGGATGCCTAAATAGGTTTAGGTGTGAAAAAATATTTCTTCCTTGGTGATTTTGTATCCCCAGGGAATTAAAATATGGACATAATACATATAAGGATCCTTTGTTTGGTGTACTTTTATGAATGGGGAATGCAGAGCGATTTTTTTTGGTGCTCTGCCAGTCAAAACTTGTGAATTGAAACACCATTGCCAAACGTTCCTTGTAAATATGATGTACAACTAGCATTTACAATTGGTTTGGTTTACGTTCTGTTTGTGAGTTGTCTTGTGTTTCAGTCTTATGTGGTGATCTGTGGGTTCAATGTGTGTTTAAATGTGGGTTTTTTCTTCCTGTTAGTGTAACTTCTGTTTGTGAATAGCGTTGGCGCGAATTTATGAAACACATGCCTTAAGCGCTGTATTGTGTGTCTTGCATGTTTGAAATGTTTCTGTTTCTTTTTTTTTTGTCTCTGGTGGCCATCTTTGGGCTACATTGGGCTACATTTGGGCTCTAACATATATATATATCCCAATGTAGCCCAATATATATATTTTTAAAGTTAATTTTCGTAAAAACCAATTGAGCATATATCTTGAGACATAGCAAAGGCAAATCGGGCTACCAGTCCCTACAATTTTGGCAAATTTTTTTTGTATATTGTTTTTTTTTTGCCTTGGAGCGCTCCCGGTGCGCGCCCCGGTGAGCGCCCCGGTGAGCGCCCCGGAAAGCGCAATTATATAAAGCACCCCGGGGCGCGCACCTGGGAGCGTCCCGTAAGCGCCAATATCGCGAACGAAAACATGATCGTGACATATCGCGTAGCCGCGTCCGCGTGATATGCACGGCGTAAGTGCACCCGGAAGCACTCGAGCGAATACGATCGCACAACGTAGGCGTCAGACGCGCTTACGCGACGCGTCCCTGGGCGCGTCGCGTAAGCGCGTCGAGTCATGTGACCTGAAAATAACACTTTTCATTAGTTCATAACAGTTTTGGTTTCATAATGATGAAGCCCCTGGTCATGTGACCTGAAAATAACACTTTTCATTGGTTCAATACATTTTTTTTTTCAAAAGGATGAAAGACCACACCTTTTTTCCTTATTCTGAATTTGTCCTTTGAGTTAGGAAGACCTGTTTGTACCTCTCTGTACCTTTTTGATCTTTATAATGGCTTCAGTAGCAGCAGCAGCTGGTGCATCTGCACCACCACCACCACCACAACCACCAAGAGGACCACCACAAGATATCATTGGTGGTCAACAAGAGGAGGAAGAGGAGGAGGAGGAGGAAGAGGGGAGGAGAAGATGGCTTGAAGAACAAAATACCCCATATCAGCAAAGACCACAGATTATATGGGAGTTTTTTTCGATTCCACAGGGGAAATGAAAAGTAAATGCAGCCAAGGTGATTGCCTAATCTGTGGCATGGAACTTTCTAGGCGGAACCCTAATAAAAAATATTCATTTGGAAACAACACGATGATTCGCAACATGCAGCGCAAGCATCCAATAAACTATTCTGCTGCAGAGATGAGGGAACTGGCCAGTAACCCTCCCCAATCCACAAGCACCACCACAAAAAGAAAGCAACCCACTCCGTTGGCACCAGAGGAAAGTGAGACGATGCCTTGCATTCAGCCACGATTTGCAGATTTCCGAATTATCTGTAAATATTGTGGGAAGACCATCTCCTATGGAGAACAGAGCGTAAAGCTCATCGTCCTTGCTGGGGACAACCACAAATGCCCCAATAAACACTAATTATTTCTTTTCTTTTTTTTGCTCCTGTTGAGCCATTTTCAATTCCCTGTTTTTTCGTTTCTCCCCATGAAAAATACAAAGAAAATATAAAAGTGTTCAGAAAACCCCCAAAAAGTTTAAAATGTTCAAAAAACAGTAAAAAAAATATAAAACAACAAAAAGAAGAAAAAAAACAGTTCTTTTTAGAACTACCTCCAATTTCTAAAAAAAGGCTAAATTTTTTAAAAACTCTAATATTCATTTTTCCCCATGGGACGCTCCCCGGTCTGCTCCTCGGTGCGCGTACCGGGTGCTCCCCCCGCGCAAATCAAAAAAAATATATTTTTTTGTTTGCCCCGCTGAGCCCTTTTATGGCCCCCACATCAAACCTAGGGGGTCAGGGGGGTCTATCCCTGCCCCCTTATGGTCATTTCCACCTTTGATTTTTCCACCTCTTATGTCTCGATTTTACCGAGACACAAGATGGCGGCCGCTCCGAACTGTTTTGAATGTTTACAGATACCCGAGAGCCAATCAGCTTTCTATGCGCAAGTCGCGTGGCGTACCGGGGCCCTGCCATAGATATATATATTTTTTTAAACCTAAATTAATCAAAAACCACTGGAGCACATATCTTGAGACATAGCAAAGGCACATCGGGCTACTAGTCCCTACAATTTTGCCAAGTTTGGTGCAAATCCATTCAGCCGTACGGGCTAAAAGTGAGTTTGACCGCCCTATGGAAATTAACATGGGGAAAACACTTTTTGGGACCCCCCTTTTATCTCAGCCCCCGCTTGACGAATCCCCCCCAAACTTTCAAGGAAGGACCGGGGCTCCGCGAGGCAAATTTGAGGAAGTTTTCAGGCAGATTCGTCAACCTTCGCCAAAGTTATTCTAAATAGAATTTTGAGATTTTGCATTGAAAAAAATCCTAACTATAACTACCTACTGGCGACCGCCAGTAGGTAATGTATATATATATATATATATATATATATATATATATATATATATATATATATATATATATATATATATATATACATTACCTACTGGCGATAGCCAGTAGGTATATATAGTTAGGATTTTTTCTCTATGGAACTTTTGAAAATTCTATGTCTAATAACTTTGGCGTTTGTGGACGGAATCGGCTGAAATTTTCAGGAAAATGGCACATTTTGTTTCTGAGCAGCCCCTGAAAATTTGGGGGGGGTCGTCAAGGGGGGGCCGAGAAAAAAGGGGGGTCCCAAAACACGTTTTTCCCATGTTTATTTCCATAGGGCGGTTGGCCTCACTTTTAGCCCGAACGGCTGAATGGATTTCCACCAAACTTGGCAAAATTGTAGGGACTGTTAGCCCGATGTGCCTTTGCTGGGTCTCAATATATGTGCTCCAGTGGTTTTTGAGAAATTAACGTTTAAAACAAGATATATATCTGTAACAGCGCTCCGGGCAGCGCTTCGGTTCACGTACTTTTCGCGTACTTTTCGCGTAACGGAACTTTGCGAGGCGAAGCTGATTGGTTCTCCGGTGTCTGTCAACATTCTAAACAGTCCGGAGCGGCCGCCATCTTGTCTCTCGGTAGGATCGAGAGACAAGAGGAGGCCAAAACAAAGGGGGAAATGAAGAAAAGGGGGCAAGGTAGACCCCTTCTGACCCCCTAGGATTGATGAGGGGAATATTATAGAGCCACGCGGGGCCCCAAAAAAAAAAAAAAAAAATCCGATTTTTTCGCCGTAGAGGCGCGCACCGGTACGTGAACCGGGCAGCTAACCGGGCAGCTAACCGGGAAGCTAACCGGCAGTGTAACGGGAGTCTGAGGAGTAGCTGATTGGCTGTCAACATTGTAAACAGTCCGGAGCGGCCGCCATCTTGTCTCTATATAGTTAGGATTTTTTCTCTATGGAACTTTTGAAAATTCTATGTCTAATAACTTTGGCGTTTGTGGACGGAATTGGCTGAAATTTTCAGGAAAATGGCACATTTTGTTTCTGGGCAGCCCCTGAAAATTTGGGGGGGGGTCGTCAAGGGGGGGCCGAGAAAAAAGGGGGGTCCCAAAACGCGTTTTTCCCATTCATTTTTCCATAGGGCGGTTGGCCTCACTTTTAGCTCGAACGGCTGAATGGATTTGCACGAAACTTGGCAAAATTGTAGGGACTGTTAGCCTGATGTGCCTTTGCTAGGTCTCAATATATGTGCTTCAGTGGATTTTGAGAAATTAACGTTTAAAATAAGATATATATCTGTAACAGTGCTCCGGGCAGCGCTCCGGTTCGCGTACTTTTCGCGTAACGGAACTTTGCGATGCGAAGCCGATTGGCTCTCCGGTGTCTGTCAACATTCTAAACAGTCCGGAGCGGCCGCCATCTTGTCTCTCGGTAGGATCGAGAGACAAGAGGAGGCCAAAACAAAGGGGGAAATGAAGGAAAGGGGGCAAGGTAGACCCCTTCAGACCCCCTAGGATTGATGAGGGGGATATTATAGAGCCACGCGGGGCCCCAAAAAAAAAAAAATCCGAATTTTTCGCCGTAGAGGCGCGCCCCGGTACGCAAACCGGGCAGCTAACCGGGCAGCTAACCGGGAAGCTAACCGGGAAGCTAACCGGCAGTGTAACGGGAGTCTGAGGAGTAGCTGATTGGCTGTCAACATTGTAAACATTCCGGAGCGGCCGCCATCTTGTCTCTCGGTAGGATCGAGAGACAAGAGGAGGCCAAAACAAAGGGGGAAATGAAGGAAAGAGGGCAAGGTAGACCCCTTCTGACCGCCTAGGATTGATGAGGGGGATATTATAAAGCCACGCGGGGCCAAAAAAAAAAAAAAAAAAAAAAAATCGGATTTTTTCGCCGTAGAGACGCGTCTTGGTACGCGAACCGGGCAGCTAACCGGGCAGCTAACCGGGAAGCTACCCGGCAGTGTAACGGGAGTCTGAGGAGAAGCTGATTGGCTGTTATCATTGTAAACAGTCTGGAGCGGCCGCCATCTTGTCTCTCTGTGGGATCGAGAGACAAGAGGTGGAAAAAAAAAAGGTGTAAATGAATGAAAGGGGTAAGGCAGACCCCTCCTGAACCCCTAGGATTGATGAGGGGGCTATTAAAGTTCCCTGCGGGGCAAAAGAAAAAAAAATTGCGATTTTTTGTGGTAAAGGTGCTTCCTGGTACGTTAACTGGGCAGCTAACCGGCAGCGTAACGGGAGTCCGACATATTGTGTTTTTTGAACATTTGTGATATGTGCACGTGTGGATTTTGTCTAATTAAGGTTAAAAAAATATATATATATCTTTAAGCGTGTTCTGGCACGCTTACGTTTTGGGTTTGGTTTGCGCTGCAGAGACGATACGTCACTGTTATGCGATGCATCATGAGGCGTCTCACGGGCTACGTGATACGTCACTTAATAAAGAATATATTTTACAGCTATAGATATTAGCTTTTAAAAAACCAATGAAATTCACAGAAAAAACCATAGGTTATAGACCATATATAGTTAGGAATTTGCATTTACAAAACCTTGAAAATTCACTGAAAAAACCATAGGTTATAGACCATATATAGTTAGGGATTAGCATTTAAAAAACCTTATTTTATTTGCACAAAACCATTGAAATTCCATATATAGTTAGTTGCACTAACTATATATCGCGGACCCGCAATCCACTGCTAATGATGTCACATATTACATCATTCATGACATGGTCAGTGACATCACTGATGACATCACTGATGACATCTCAAATGACATCACTGATGACATCACTGATGACATCTCAAATGACATCACTGATGACATCACTGACATCTCATTTGACATTACTGATTACATCACTGATGATATCATTTATGTGATAATACATCTTCAGACTCTAATATAACCTTAGATACACTCAGTGTAAACAGGCACTCACAGACTGTCACACATCCATGGAGTTACTCACACACCTAGTCAGTCATGCAAAGAATCAATCACATCTCCATTTCCTCAACTATACAGTTATACACACCTTACTTATTCAAATATATACTAACACATATTTACTCTCTTATACAATCCTTGATACAAGTTCACAATGATACATACAGCCACTCTCACATTTACTGGCTCTTATGTTCAGTTATTTATATATGTCAACTCTCACATGGAGTGTGTTTTACATATGTACTTACTTTGACATGTAGCACTGAGATATCCATTCACTCACCAATATACTCATGCACACAGTCAACTGTCCATACAGCTGTTTCTACATGCACTTTTGAACCCATACACCTAGGGAATCAACTGCTCACACATCTATGCACAGATTTATACACCTCCCAGCCACCCACACACATACTCAGTCTCCCATACAAATACTTGGGCAACCATTCAATAACCCATATAGTTTCTGATATAGCTACTGATTTAAACATGCAGCAGTTTACAGAACAACATAAATAATAATTGCCAAATTAAGACACTTTAATCACTAACCCATGCACTCAGTGAGACACATTTAATTATTCTCTCATACAGTCAGTCATGCACCTACTAAATCCTTCATCCAGACACTTATACATCCACTCATTCTTCAATATGTAAGACATATTTTAACTTTACAGAAACATACAGTCACTGGGTGTTGTCATCAGTGATGTCATCAGTGATGTCATTTGAGATGTCATCAGTGATGTCATCAGTGATGTCACTGACCATGTCATGAATGATGTAATATGTGACATCATTAGCAGTGGATTGCGGGTCCGCGATATATAGTTAGTGCAACTAACTATATATGGAATTTCAATGGTTTTGTGCAAATAAAATAAGGTTTTTTAAATGCTAATCCCTAACTATATATGGTCTATAACCTATGGTTTTTTCAGTGAATTTTCAAGGTTTTGTAAATGCAAATTCCTAACTATATATGGTCTATAACCTATGGTTTTTTCTGTGAATATATATATATATACTTATATATATATACATTACCTACTGGTACCTACCTACATATATATATATTTATACTTATATATATATACATTACCAACTGGTACCTACCTATACCTACCTACCTATACCTACCTACCTATACCTACCTACCTATACCTACCTATATATACATATATATATATATATATATATATATATATATATATATATATATATATATATATATATATATATATATATATATATATATATATATATATATATATACATACATACATATATATATATATATACTTATATACTTATATATATATACATTAGGTAATATATATAGTTAGGACCTAGGTACCATAGGAAATTCCCAACTTTCTATTCGGAATAACTTTGGCGCCGATTGAGGGATCTGCCTGTAATTTTCCTTAAATTTGCGTCGCTGCGCTCTGCTCCTTCCCTGAAAGTTTTGGGGGTATTCGTCAAGCGGGGGCCGAGAAAAACGGGGGGTCCCAAAACGTGTTTTCCCCATGGTAATTTCCATAGGGACATTCTGACACGGCTACAGCTCGAACGGCTGAACGAAATTACATCAGATTTGGCAAAATGGTAGGGACTGGTATGCAGCAGTGCCTTTTCTATGTTTGGTCTAAATCCCTCCAGTAGTTCTTGGGAAAATTGAATTTGAAATTTTTCATATGGCATTTTCTATGGGACCTTTAGACACGGCTACAGTCCGAACGGCTGAATAGAAGTACACCAAACTTGGCAAAATGGTAGGGACAGGTATGCAGTAGTGCCTTTTCTATATTTGGTGAAAATCCCTCCAGCAGTTGTTGAGAAAATTGATTTGAGCAAATTATATATCTATATCAGCTCAACATTCTATTGGGAATAACTTTGGCCCTGATTGAGGAATCTGTGTGTAATTTTCCAGAATTTTGGCCAGCTCCGCTCCGCTCCTTCCCTGAAAGGTTCGGGGGGATTCGTCAAGCGGGGGCCACAAGGGGGGTCCCAAAACGTGTTTTCCCCATGTTTATTTCCATAGGGACCTTTAGACACGGCTACAGCCCGAACGGTTGAATGGAAGTACACTAAACTTAGCAACATGGTAGGGCCTGGTATGCAGATGTGCCTTTGCTATGTTTGGTGACAATCCTTCCAGTAGTTCTTGGGAAAATTGAATTTGAAATTTTTCAAATGGCATTTTCTGTGGGACCTTTAGACACGGCTACAGCCCGAACCGCTGAACGGAATTACACCAAACTTGGCAAAATGGTAGGGACAGGTATGCAGTAGTGCCTTTTCTATATTTGGTGAAACTCCCTCCAGTAGTTGTTGAGAAAATTGAATTTGAGCAAATTATATAGCTATATGCGCTCACCGTACGCTCACCGTACGCGTACGGTACGCGCACCGTACGCGTACTTGGGCGCACCCTTACGTGCGCGGGCGAGTTTCTGATTGGCTGGCAGTCGACTGTCAACATTCCAAACTGTCCAAACCAGGAAGTGTTGGTCATCATCTTGTTTTTCAGGAGAACTGAGGCACAAGAGAGCCCAAAACAAGAGTGGAAAACACAAAAAGGGGGAAGGGTAGAGACCCCTCAACCCTCTAGCCCTTCTCAGGGCGTCCCAAAAGGACCCCCAAGGGCAAAGAAAAAAATCAAAAAAATGGCGGGGTACGATTTGACATCACTGATGACATCATCCAGTGACTGTGTGTTTCGGTAAAGTTGAAATATGTTTTACGTATTGAAGAATGAGTGGATGTATAATTGTCTGGATGAAGGATTTAGTAGGTGAGTGACTGACTGTATGAGTGAGTTATTAAATGTGTCTTACTAAATGCATGGGTTAGTGACTAAACTGTCTGATTGTGTGCATCATATGTCTGTTGTTGTGTAAGCTGCTGCATGTGTTGATCAGTAGCTATATGAGTGGCTATATGGGTTATTGATTGGTTGCCCAAGTATTTGAATGGGAGACTGAGTGTGTGTTTGGGTGGCTGAGAGGTGTGTGACTGTGCATAGATGTGTGAGCAGTTGATTCACTAGGTGTATGAGTTCAAGAGTGCATGTGGAAACAGCTATATGGGCGGTTGACTGTGTGCATGGGTGTGTTGGTGAGTGAATGGATATCTCAGTGGTACATGTCCAAGTAAGTACATATGTAAAACACAGTGCATGTGAGAGTTGGCATATATAAATGACTATACATGAGAGCCAGTGAATGTGCAAGTGGCTGTATGGATCATTGTGTACTTGTATCAGTGATTGTATAAGAGAGTGAGTATGTGTTAGTATATGTTTGAATAAGTAAGGTGTTGTGTGTATAACTGTATAGTTGAGCAAATGGAAGTGTGATTGATTCTTTGCATGACTGACTAGGTGTGTGAGTAACTCCATGGATGAGTGGCAGTGTGTGAGTGTCTGTATAGGTGTATGAGTGCATATGATAGTGTTGTATTGATGAGTGACTGTATGTATGAGTGATTCTATGGGTGAATGAGTGAATGTGTGTGTAGACCTAGGAATCAGTGAGTGCGTATGTAGTAACTGGTATTGGTGTGCCAATGGTTTCAGGAATGGTAGTCTGTATTTAACACTGGGTGTATCAAAGGTTATATTAGAGTGTGAGGAGGTGCATCGTATTATCACATGAATGATATTATCAGTGAAGTGATCAGTGATGTCATCAGTGATGTCATTTGAGATGTCATCAGTGATGTCACTGACCATGTCATGAATGATGTAATATGTGACATCATCAGCAGTGGATTGCGGGTGCGCGAAATATAGTTAGTCCAACTAACTATATAGGAGCAATTTCAATGGTTTTTTAAATGCTAATTTCTAACTATATAAGGCCTGAAACCTATGGTTTTTTAAGTGAATATATATATATATATATATATATATATATATATATACACACAAAGAGAGTTTCCCATTAAGGAGAGCCACAGCAGCAGGTAGGTCCAATTCTGTTTTATTCAAGAAGCTGCAGCAAAGCGGGTGAACAAACGCCAAAAGGTTCAAAGCGGCCTGACGCGTTTCATGCTATCAAAGCATTTCTTCAGAGGCACAAAGTCCTTTACCAGCGAGCAGCGTCAGCACTCATTTGTATTCCTTCCACCTGCCCCAGTGGGCGTCGGCTCTCGCTGAGCCCGATGGCCCTTGTAGTGCTGTAGGTATTGCTCCAGTGAGTCGCTGGCACGCTGAAACAATTAGGACAAATAAAATCCACAGTGGGTCTGGAGAGGGTTCACATTACGCTGTGTTGCACCATATTACTTCAAGACAACAACCTCTCTGCCAAATGTGCCGTCAGTCGGGTGACTGCAGCACAAACCACATACAATATGGCAGGGCGTCTCCCACGACCGGGACTGGCCGTTTTAAATCCACACAAAGAGAGTTTCCCATTAAGGAGAGCCACAGCAGCAGGTAGGTTCAATTCTGTTTTATTCAAGAAGCTGCAGCAAAGCGGGTGAACAAACGCCAAAAGGTTCAAAGCGTTTCATGCTATCAAAGCATTTCTTCAGAGGCACAGAGTCCTTTACCAGCGAGCATGGGAAACTCTCTTTGTGTGGATTTAAAACGGCCAGTCCCGGTCGTGGGAGACGCCCTGCCATATTGTGGTGCAACACAGCGTGATGTGAACCCTCTCCAGACCCACTGTGGATTTTATTTGTCCTAATTGTTTCAGCGTGCCAGCGACTCACTGGAGCAATACCTACAGCACTACAAGGACCATCGGGCTCAGCGAGAGCCGACGCCCACTGGGGCAGGTGGAAGGAATACAAATGAGTGCTGACGCTGCTCGCTGGTAAAGGACTCTGTGCCTCTGAAGAAATGCTTTGATAGCATGAAACGCGTCAGGCCGCTTTGAACCTTTTGGCGTTTGTTCACCCGCTTTGCTGCAGCTTCTTGAATAAAACAGAATTGAACCTACCTGCTGCTGTGGCTCTCCTTAATGGGAAACTCTCTTTGTGTGGATATATATATATATATATATATATATATAGATATATATATATATATATATATATATCTATATATATATATATATATATATATATATATATATACACACCAAGGTATATAGAAGCGTGAGTGGGTATATAGGTGTCTGAATGGATGATTTAGTAGGTGTGTGACTGACTGTATAAGTGAGTGATTAAATGTGTCTTACTGAATGCATGGGTTAGTGACTACACTGGGTGAATGTCTTTATCAGTCTGTCAGTTGGTATGGAAGTAGTTGCATGGGTTGTGAGTAGCGAAATGAGTATATATATAGGTTATTGATTGGTTGTCTGAGTATCTGTATGGGTGCCTGAGTGTCTGTGTGGGTGGGTGGGGGGTTATGACTCTGTGCATAGATGTGTGACTGGGTGATTCACTGGGTTTATTGGTTCAAGAGTGTATCTGTGTTGGGCTCCATGGGTGAGTGAGCATGTTTATGAGTGTGTTGGTGAGTGAATGGATGTCTCAGTGGTACATGTGTGAGTCACTCCATATGTGAAAGGCAGTATATAAATGACTATATGTGAGAGTCAGTGATTATGAGAGTGGCTGTATGGACAAGTGTGTGATTGTACCGTTGATTGTATAAGAGAGTTAGTATGTGTTAGTATATGTATGAATAACTAAGGTTGTGTGTGTATAAATGTATAGGTGAGTAAATGGGAGTGTGATTGATTCTATGCATGACTGACAAGGTGTGTGAGTAACTCAATGGATGAGTGGTGGTGTGTGAGTGTCTGTATAGGTGTATGAGTGCATATAATAGTGCTGTATTGATGAGTGACAAAGCGATACCAAAGGGGATCTCTGTACTGGGGTGAATGTATGACATTGTTCTGCATTCTGTCCATCAACTGTTGTTTTTGTATTGATGAGTGACTGCATGTGTGAGTACATGTAGAGGTGAATGAGTGGATGTGTATGTAGACCTAGGAATCAGTGAGTGGTTATGTAGTAACTGGTATTGGTGTGTCTATGGTTTCGAGAATGGTAGTCTGTATTTAGAGTGGGCGTATCAAAGGTTATATTAGGGTGTTAGGTGTTTCAGATTATCATGTGGATGATGTCACCAGTGATGTCATTTGAGATGTCATCGATAATGTCACTGACCATGTCATGAATGATGAAATATGTGACATCATCAGCAGTGCTTTGGGGGTGCAAGAGTTATAGTAAGCTCAACTAACTACAACGGCTGAATTTCTCTGGTTTTGTATGAGTGAAATGTCCAACTAACTATAATGTACGGGAAACCTATGCTTTTTCAGTTAATTTCAAAGGTTTTTTAAATGCTAATTTCTAACTATAACTTCCCTGAAACCTATGCTTTTCTCAGTGAATGCTTAAGGTTTTTTAAATGATGAAATATGTGACATCATCAGCAGTGCATTGCGGGGGCAAGAGTTATAGTTAGCTCAACTAACTATACCAGCTGAATTTCTCTGGTTTTGTATGAGTGAAATGTCCACCTAACTATAACGTCTGGGAAACCCATGGTTTTTCACTGATTTTCCAAGGTTTTTTAAATGCTAATTTCTAACTATGCCTACAGAGGTAGGACATGTGAAGAAAGAGGACGAAAGGTGCAGAAGGAAGCAGGACAACTGCATAAAGAGGCAATAGAAATCCAGAAAGACATAGAAAAGTGCAGAAAGAAGCAAGAGATATGCAGAAAGAACCAACAGATGTGCAGAAAAAGGCCTTGCTGCAAAGTCATCCTGTGCTACCAACTTTTTACTGACTGGTACTAGTGGTAACTGACTCTTACTAACCAGGCCCGGAGCCAGTGCTATGCTGAAAGACACTTAAATACAGTGAATATTCCTAAATACACCAGGGTACTGTATGGGTTGAGGTACCCCTGTGATTGGCATGACCTCCCCTGTAAGACCCTAGTACATAACAGGGCAGGGGGATTGAAACTACCACTAACTCAGAGGTGCATAAAGAGGCAAGGGAGGTGCATAAACAGGCAGGAAAGATGCAGAAACAGGGAACAGGAGTGCAGAAAAAGGCAAGTGAGGTGCAGGAAGAAGAGCATTCCAGAAAGAACCAATAGCGGTGCATAAAGAGGCAAGAGGTGTGCAGAAAAAGGTAGGAGGGGTGCACAAAGAGGTAAGAGAGGTCAGAAAGAGGCAGGAGTAATGTAGAAAAAAGGAAGATAAGTTCAGAAAGAGGCAAGTGAGGTGCAGAAAAAAGCAGGAGCAGCACAGAAAGAACTAACAGAGGTGCTGAAAGAGGCAACAGAGGTACAAAAAGAGGCAAAAGAGGTACAGAAACAAGTAGGAAAGATGTAGAAACATGAAACAGAGGTGCAGAAAGAGGAAAGAGATCTGCAGAAAAAAGCAACAGAGGTCCTGAAAGAAGCAAGCGAGGTACAGAAAGAGGCAAGAGAGGTGTAGAAAGAAGGAAGAGAATTGCAGAAAGAAGCAACAGAGGTGCTGAAAGCGGCACAAAGGGTGCAGAAAGAGGAAATAGAAGCACAGAAATAACCAAGAGAAGTGCAGAAAGAAGCAACAGAAGTATAAAAAGAGGCAAGAGTGGTGCAGAAAAAGGGACGAGAGGTGTAGGAAGAGTCAAGTGAGGAGCAGAAAGAAATAATAGCAGTCCAGAAAGAACCAACTGAGGTGAAAAAGAGGCAAGAGGGGTACAGAAAGAGGTAGGATGGGTGAAGAAAGAAGGAAGAGAAGTACAGAAAGAGGTAAGAGAATTGCTGAAAGATGCAACAGAGGTATAGAAAGAAGGAAGAGAAAGGCAGCAACAGAGGTATAGAAAGAAGGAAGAGAAGTGCAGCAAGAGGCAAGAGAGGTGTAGAAAAAGCAAGGTGCTGACCGAGATGTGAAGGGTGCAGAAATAGCAAGAGAGATACAGAAAGAGGAAAGAGAGGTACAGGAACAAGAAGGAAAGGGGCAGAACCAGGGAACCAGGGGTGAGAGAAGTGCAGAAGGAAAAAAGAAGGGTACAGAAAGAGGCAAGAGATCTGCAGAAAAAAGCAACAGGTGTGGGTACAGGCACGTGAGGTGCAGAAAAAAGCAAGAGAGGTGCGGGAAGAGGCAATAGAAGTGCAGAAAGAAGCAACAGTAGTGCAGAAAGAGACAAGAGGAGTGCAGAAAGAGAGGAGAGAGATGTGCAGAAAGAAACAAAAGAGGTCGGAAAATAGGGAAAAGGGGTGCGGAAAGAGGCTGGAGGAGTGCAGAAAGAAGCAACAGAGGTGCTGCAAGAGGTAAGAGAGGTGTAGAAATAATCAAGTGAAGGCAGAAAGAGGCAGAAGAGGTGCAGAAATATGCAAGAGAGGTTCAGAAATAAGCAAGAGAAGTGAAGAAAGAGGCAAGAGAATTGCTGGAAAAAGCAACAGTGGTTCAGAAGTAGAGTGCAGAAAGAGACAAGTGAGGTGTAGACAGAAGCAAGAGAGGTGCAGATTGAGGCACAAGGGATACAGATAGAAGGTAGAGAAGTACAGAAATAAGCAACGGTGATGCAGAAGGAAGCACAAGGGGTGCAGAAAGAAGAACAAGAAGTGCAGAAAGAAGCAACAGAGGGGTTGAAAAAGGGTGCAGAAAGAGGTAAGAGAGGTGCAGAAAGAAGTAACTGAGGTGCAAAAGAAGGCAAGAGGGGTACACAGAAAGGTAGGAGGGGTATACAAAGAGGCAAGAGAGGTACAAAAAGAGGCAGGAGGGGTAAAGAACAAAGGGAGAGAAGTGCAGAAAGAGGCTAGAGAATTGCTAAAAGAAGCAACAGAGATGTAGAAAGAAGGAAGAGAAGTGCAGAAAGAGGCTAGTGAGGTGCATAAAAAAGCAAAAGCAGCACAGAAAGAACCAACAGCGGTGCTAAAAAGAGGTGTGAAGGGTACAGAAAGAGCAAGAGAGGTACAGGAAGAGGCAAGAGAGGCACAGGAACAGGCAGTAAAGGTGCAGAAACAGGGAACAGGGGTGCAAAAAGAGGCAAGAGAGGTGCAGAAAGAGAAAAGAGGGGTGCAGAAAGTGGCGAGAGATTTGCAGAAAAAAGCAAAAGAGGTGCTGATACAGGCAATTGAGGTGCAGAAAGAAGCACGAGAGGTGCCGAAAGAGGCAATGCAAATGCAGAAAGAGGATAGTGGTGCAGAAAGAGGAAAGAGGGGTATAGAAAGAGGAGAGAGAAGTGCAGAAAGAACCAGGAGAAGTGCAGAAAGAAGCAACAGAGGAGCAGAAAGAGGCAAATGAGGTGCGGAAAGAAGGAAAGGCTGTGTAAAAAGAGGGAAAAGAGGTGTAAAAAGAGGCTAGAGAGTTGCACAAATAAGTAAGAGGGGTGCAGAAAGAGGCAGGAGGGGTACATAAGGAAGCAACAGAGGTGCCGAAAGAGGCAAGAGAGGTGCAGAAAGAAGCAAGATAAGTGCAGAAAGAGGCAAGAGAATTGCTGAAAGAAGCAACAGAGGCTTAGAAAGAAGCTAGAGAAGTGCAGAAAGAGGCAAGTGAGGTGTGGAAAGAAGACTGTTTTTAATTTTTTTAAATGTTTTAATTAAAGGGGAGGGGGGTTGCTTGGCCCCCCTCCCAGGCCTCTTCTTGCCCCTGGGACCCAATCCCCTGGGGCTGGCTCTTAGCGTTGGGGACTGTGGGGGGAGCCCCAATGCCCCCAAGGTCCCAGCCGGCTCCCGGCCTGCTGCGGGAGCCAGCATTGCTTTTGCACATGGGGAGCTGCTGAGATACAGCTCCCCTTGTGCAAAAGCAATCTGCTTTGCTTTATGGAAGCAAGAGCAGGTTTCCTTTATCAAAGGAGAGAGGAAGTGAGAGAGTGACTCAAAAGAATATTCGCAGCTCACCTTTCTGTCACTGGTGTGTCTTTCACCAAGTTACGGGACATAATGCACCCTGAAGCTCTACATCTAAACGATAGTAAAAGAAAGATGTTATGATTGGTAATTGTTACTATCTTAATGTGGAATAGAATTACATCGCCCTTTGGCTCACCTTTCCTCCCGCTTTTAAAAAACAACTATTTGTACAGTTCCAACTTGTTTAATAGGCTTCGATTTTTCTACTATTAGTATAGTAGTAATGTTTTTTATCCAGTTTTGAAAGCAAATGGTGCGCAGTGATGCACGTGGTTTCAATCATCATGAGCAACAAACATATAGATACGGTATATAGGACTGCGTATGCCAAATTCGCTGCGTCACCTTTATGTATTCAGTCTGCTGCACGCCATCGACTCCCTCTGCTGCACACCCAGGCCTCACTGCTCACCTTATCGTGGACAGGGCACCTTCTACATCATGCAGTGACGCTCTGCCACCAAGAAGCCTCACATATGGTGCAAGTTTTGATATCGCTATGGCTAAGGACATACTCGTGCTCCCATCATCATCACAGGTTGCACACACACGCTGAGTCCTTGCAGTACCACTAACTCAGGGACTAAAGAGGTCACTCATGTAGTGGTGGGCTCCCCTGCTCTGTGGTTTGGGCCTACATGAAGCGTCTGAACCATTAGGATGGGCCATCATATCTTCTGCGAGGGAGCAACTCTAAAATGGCGTAAAGCACGTGCACCCCATCTATTTTATTGGTAGAGTCATGTGTGTAGTGACGTATCTGCCGAATGGGTGGGGTGTGGGTGTATACCAGCCATGATGGAGTGTGTATGTGCCATTCTGACAACTAGACCTATAATTAAGAAATCACTGGGCCATATAGCGATGCTGTGTTTTCCTGGAAGCGTAAGCGGAGTGGGCTGGACTAATATATTAAAGTGCTGCACGAGGCTGTGAACGATGACATTCGGAGCTATGGGGGTGGTTCCGTCGTGAGCCATATGAAAAATCAACTGATCCAGGTGTGTGTGTTGTAGTGCTGCTGTCACCCGTGTCGTACATGCAAATGTGTCATTATGTCTGTAAAGTTCCTCAATATGGCTAACATGGAAGGTACGGGGTATCACTGACCCAATATTCCTCCATAGTTCCACACATAAAAGATGGTGGACATAACGCATTTCTGCGAATATGAATGTTTTTGTACATTCAGTGGAGTGTTGTAGCTGTAGTAATACAGGGCTGTGAAAGGTTTAGGTTGCAGTTTTTGGCACATGAAGGGCAGATAATATATATACGTATGTGGTCATTCAGGTATACTGTCGAACTTGGTGCTGGAAATCAGTGTTCGAGGCTCGTAGTCGCGTCCACATCCAATTATTGTAGAGTACTGACATAATCAACGCGTGCCTGAAAATGTACTGTAAATACGGTGGTCATCCAAATTGTTGATATAGTTTTGAGTTGACTTCGCGCTATATAAATATGCTAAAAAAAACAAGTCATAGTACACATTTATAAATTAATTATACTGTTTCTTTGCAGTATTGTAATAATCCACTTCGTAAGTTCGCATTTGTAGAATGAGCGAGAGAAAGTTATATCATCAAAGTTTTTGTTATTGGCAGAGGTAAGAGGATTGGGTCCGCTGTTTACAGCACAATATAATATGGTAGGGAGCAGGAGCAGCATTTTATAAACGTAATGAGTACACCGACACAGATAGATAGTTGAAGTGGGTATGGGCACGTATGCTCGACTCCATTTTATTAAGTTGCTGTTGGTAACAAGTAGAATAGTAATCATGATATCATACACAGATATTTAATCAAAAACGGTTTATGACTTCTGCTGTACATAGGTAGGCGCACTATATGTGAAATAATACACAAAAGATTCTATCGTATGGGGTTCATGAGTTGTGGTGCACTAAGGTAGGATCGGTTTGTGTGGAGCCTGTGATGATGATGCGTGGTTCAGGCAGACCACACGGGTAAGAACTGAATTTTGCCTCAATAAGGCCACGTGGCTCACTCTGCGATGATTCGTGGTTGGAGCGGTCTGGAGTCCATACATTGACTGTTTCATACTGGACTGCATGAACTTTGAGGGGGAAAAAAAAAACTACCATTGATGGTTATCAATTGCTCTGCAAACTAGGTATACTGATTACTCCCCATAACAAATTGAACAATTGCATTTCAAGCAGTGCATTCTAACTTTCTCAAAATGGGTACGTATGTCTGGTGGCGATGTTGAAGGTGATGCCCCAGAGGTACTTGGTATTGCCGGTGGTGGAGGTACATTTTGGGGCTGTGTTCTACATTCTTTGTGAACATAGTTCACACGATGCAGGGATTAAAGGTGCTTGCGCATACTAGCAGTGCCACAAGAGTATTTTTTGTCTGTGCCCTAAATAAATCAAGGCTAAATTCCCTACTGTCTGTAGTGTAGATACAAATCTGAATTCAAGTTGTGAACCCTACTGTCCGCAGAATACTTTGAAGCCACTAGTCAGCATAGTTATTGAAGAATGCTTTTTTTCACTTATTTTAACAAAATCTGAATACATACAGTATACGTGTCTCTGCATTAAGTAAATCAAGGCTGAATTCCCTACTGTCTATAGTGTAGATGCAAAGTTGAATTAAGTGATATTTAAATTTGTTTTTGAAGGAAGCATTCTTAAGGGATATTGTATAGGTTTGATAGGTGTTATACTTAGTTTGGTTTGCACTGAGTTAGTAGTACCTGAAACAAAAAGGTTTTGTGGAGCCTGCGATGATGCGTGTTCCAGGTAGGCTGTTCTGATAGTAATGTTTTTGTCTTGTGAATTCAGACTTAGTAACGCCACGTGACAATGATTTTTCGTGCACTGTGTTACTAGTACCATTGGCGCTTAGCGTATACCTATCCTACGATGATGCGTGACCGGGGGGGGACAGTAATTGGAGTAATGTGTTTTGTCAATTGGATTCTGCATTAATTCCATTTAAAAGGGACAGTATGTCTCACTATGACATACAACTGTTCACTCTTCTTTGCTATGATTTATGGTGCACTGAGTTAGTAGTATCTTTCTAGTAGTATCTTTGGCACTGAGCTTGTACGTATCCTGCGATAATGCATAGTGCAAGGGGGCTGCACTGGGAGCAATGTCTTTTGCCTAGTGAATTCTGCCTTAATAAGGCTACGAGGAGATGACTTGTGGTGCAGTGAGTTAGTGGTACCAAAATAACAGCCTGCGCGCACCCTGCGATGATTCGTGGTTCGGGGGGGTCTCAGTGGTATAATGTCTCTTGTCTACTTGAATGCGTCATGTACAGTCGCCATTCTACCTGAATCGTGAGCCCCCACAATGTAGATCAAAGGCAGTAGTCATCACTGACATCAAGAAATTCTTTTTGTCATATCTTTTAACAATATCTGAGGACAAAAAGTACAATTATCTCTACCTTAAAAAAATCAAGGCTAAATTTCATGCTGTTCGTAGTATAGATTCAAAACTGAATTCAAGTTGTGAACCCTGCTGTCCGCACTGTAGATTGAAGGCAGCAGTCAGCAGAGATATCGACAAATGAATTTTGTCACTTATTTTATCAAAATCAGAACACATACAGTATAATTGTTTCTGCATTAAATAAATCAAGGTTGAATTCCCTACTGTCCATAGTGTACATGCAAAGCTGAATTCAAGTTGTGAACCCTCCTATCTGCACTGTAGATGGAAAGCAGTAGTCAGCACAGATATCAACAAATGATTATTGTCACTTATTTTAACACAATTTAAATACATACAGTATAATTTTCTCTGCCTTAAATAAATAGGCTGAATTTCCTACTGTCCGTAGTGTACATGCAAAGCTGAACTCAAGTTGTGAACCCTGCTGTCCACCGTGGAAATCAAAGGCAGTAGTTGACACAGACATCGAGGAAGACTTTTTTGTGACATAATTTAACAAAAGCTGAGGGTATAGTACAATGGTCTCTGCCTTAAATAAATCGAGACTGAATTCAATGTTGTCTGTAGTGCTGATGCGCCACTGGTATCAAGTTGTAAACTCTACTGACCGCACTGTAGATCGAAGGCAGTAGTCAGCACAGATATCAACGAAGATTTTTTTCATTTTTATTTTAACAAAGTCTGAGGACATAGAGTAGAATTGTCTCTGCCTTACATAAATCAAGGATAACTTCAATGGTGTGCGTAGTGTAGATCCAAAGCTGAATTCAAGTTGTAAACCCTGCTGTCCACAGTGTAGATCGAAGGTAGTGGTCGATAAGTCTGAGGTGCTGTGGAGCTGGGTTCGCAATGGGCCTGTATCGAGGAGGCACATGGTCATTGCGGCAGCCATGTGGCAGGGTGAGGACATTCTCTGTAGCTGAGTCTCTTTTCTTTGCAGAAGTGATCCACGGCCAAGGCGTAGGCTAATTATTTATAGTCTTACGCTAATATTGCATACGTTGGACAAGCCTACTCCGCTTCTGCTTCAATGGGGGGGAGACAACACTGCTACATGACCGAAATATTCCCCAGTGTCTGAGATAATATGGTTGTGTCCACTGTGCAGTACACTACATGTCTCAATAGTATATCTACACACAGAAAAGTTTTGGTTTATGTAGTGAGTTGTGTATAGCATATTGCTGGTAGTATTAGCATTGTGTACATTATTGTTGATGTTCCTTCCCTTATACATAGGTGGTTACCACATCTCTGAACATTGAGCTAATGTGCTGTTGAGGGGATGTATTATTTTAGGAAGGTCCGTTGTCCTGCTTTGCGCTGCCTCTGAGCAGCAGGGTGCACTATGATTCGGCACCTGCTTGGACACAGACTGGATGCAAAAAGGTGAGCTTCGAAGATTTTCTCCAGTATCAACCCTACCTCTCCTTCTCCTTCTATTACTTTCTCTCTCTCACGTTTTTAATGTTGTTTTTTCTCTCTTTCTCTCTCTCCCACATTTGTTTCTCTTTCTCTTTTCAAGTTATGAACACTACTGTCCACTCTGCAGACAAATAAATCAAGGCTGAATTTAATACAGTCTGCAGTATAGAACCAAAGCAAAATTCAAGTTTTGAACTCTGCTGAAAACATTGTTTGCAAAAGGTAAGCAGAGAGGCCTAGATACACAATACCTCCAATTGAACGTGCTGCAAATAAATGATATTGTCCTGCTTAATGACGTGATCTCTCACCTACTTCTGTCTCATCTCTGAATCATTTTAAAGACCTGCTGGACCATGCTATAGATCCCCTATGTACACCTCTTCAGTGTGGGCTTATGAGAGGGATGGGGTGTATCAGGCACACTGTACACGTGCGAATAAGCAATATTGCCAAGTTTTATGTTAATTTATGATCCTTGACCTCATTTAGTCACATCTCTGTCTCATTTTAAATACCATCTATACCATAAGATAGGCCTAAGACTACAAGCAGCGCTGCCCTACAGACTCCTGTTGAAGGTGATTCTGTGGGAAGGGTAGGGTGCACTACCCTGAGTGTGCATGTGAGAAAAAACGATCTTGCCTTTTGAAAAGATACAATCTCTCACCTCATTCAATCACATCAATCTAATTTTAAAGACTAATTTTCATTTTTGTTTTGCAGGTTACCTATGCTCCTACCATTGGAGTCCATCTCACATTTTGTTTATTATAATGTTATGTTAAAGTTACGTTTCTATTTATTTATTTTTGTTTTAATAAAAGTTAATTCAAATAAAAAATGAGTGTATAAGTCTTCTTTTTCTGACAACATTTCACTATTATGTAGTGTGATAATCATAGGCTTGGAGAAGATTTAAAAATCAAAAGTAGAAATGATGTTTATAACTAGAAGTATAATACTGAGGCTAACTCGTTACCAGCTCTTTACCAGAGTCTGTAGCTGTGATTAACGGTTCCTAGGGAAAATTTAAAAAAGTCCAGCACACTTGCTGTTTGGATTAGCAACATTGTGTGGTGAACTACTGAGTTAAGTGTTCCATGAACTGTTACTATGGTAACAGGCAGTAAGCAGTTTGGGGCTAGGGTTGAAATGTACTGGCTGTACAGAAGCCGTTATATTTACCCAGGATCCTCTACATGACAGAGGGAAAAGAAAACTGATATGACAGAGCACTATGTACATTAGGAGCAAAAGAAGTACACAACTCTTTGAATTAACCTCAAGAGAAGGCTCGAGGAATAGCCACTGACGTTACAAAACCCATGTACAATTTGCCTACTCTGTACTCAACAATAAGCAATTCTTTATCAATCACAATCAGACATTGTTGCTTCACGATTCACAGTGTGCACTTCACTAAATACTTTGTGCCTATTTAAATGGGAGACAGGATTGTCGACATTCTAAAACTTAGGGGCATATTTACAAGGACGGTGTTAAAATTATCGTCGCTTTAGCAGCAGCAAACTACAGCTACAATGGCAATAATAGACTTCAAAATCCTTTGTTGTCTTACCAGAAGAATTTTCTACACTGCTGTTTGCTATGGCATGTTGAGAGCGGAGGCTCCCGCCCTGCCATATCAAACTTGTTTTGCATTTTAAAAGAGAGAACACGAAAACCTACTCTCTTTTTTAAAATGCAAAGCAGAATATTTTTACCCATGGGGAGCTGCATATTAGCAGTTCCCCGTGTGGAAAAGTAATGGAAAAGTAAAGGTGGCTACCGAAGGACGCAGGGAGCTAACTGGCACCTCAGGAACATAGGGCCTCCACCCACAGTCCCCAGCGTTAAATATACAACCATTTTTACTGAAAATTAGGAGTCTGTAATGGGCATATTTACAAGGACAGCGTTAATATGTTCTGGTGTAAACCTAGGCTTCTATTCGAATACTCAGGAATTCTCAAAAGCCTTTTATTAAGCCCATTATGGCCTCTGTAACGGCACTTTCCTAACGCTAAAGCAACAATAATTTTAACGCTGTCCTTGTAAATATGCCCCCAATATTGCAAGAAATAATGCGATAATTCATGTACGCAAGTGAAACGCTTGTTAAAATAAGACTGTGGACTTAACATATCAATCCACCTCGCATACAAAACATGCTTAAGTCTACTTCAGAACAGATGTTAGGATCCGACATTAACCGCAATTACCAAGAGTTTTGCTACTGGTCCTCAAATCCAGGGCCGCCTTGTAAATACAACGCTGTTATCATACCTCCCTCTTCCATGTTATATTTTCATAGGAACATCTACCTTGCCACTGGGAATGCCTACATTGCAACTCATTGGAGATACGAGGTGAGCCGTTAGAAGACCGGCTGCTAACATGCATTAATGTATCTTAGCGTCGCCTAGTAAATAGGGCGGTATAATTTTCACCGCATTTTGGTCTTTTTTTTTTAAAAATGCGGCAAAATGGCACTTGTTAATATGCCTTCATGTTTGCTATGACAGAGCAGGAAACTCGACTCCCACCCTGCCATAGCAAACAGCAGTGTCCAGGGGGTAGACACCGCAAGACACAGCAGGAGCCGCTCCTGGGGGGTGTTGTTCCCCAAGGCTTTCGACTGCTACAGAATGGGGATAATGTGGCCCCCCTACCAAAATATAAAAAGACCCGGAGGGTGGTAATCCCCGGGGCTTAGATGGACCTATGAGCTCCCTCATCCATTTATTTTGTAGCACCAGGGAATGGCAGTCCCCGGGCTACAGGGCCCCTCTGAACCCCCATCAAATGTAATATATAGACCCCTTGAATTGGCACTTCCAGGTAGCTAATTTTTAAACAAGCACAGGAGTCTGCGCTTCGTTTTTATTTTTATTACAGCGGATCCATGCATCTAGCGCTCATTTCTGTTTTTTCCAAAATAAATAATATTTTTGGGGCACTAGGGGTCCTTGTGTGACCCCCTAAGCAGGTCTAGAGGGTCAAAATATTTTTAACCTGCCCCCCTTTAGAAGTTTTGAACACTTATTCCACTGATTTCTAGACCCTCGCTTCTACCGAGGCACAAAATGGCTGCCAACACTTCCTGGTTTTGAATGATGACAACCACTTGACAGCCAATTAGCATTCAGCACCTGATCAGGACGGTGCGCTTAGGGTGAGCTAAGAATGCGCGGATCCACCACGGCAATAGATATATATATACTTTTAGTTGTGATTTTCTCAGGAACTACTGAATGGATTTACTCCATTTAAGCAAAAGGCACAATTCTGAACCAAGGACTGCCTCTATGCCAAATTTGTTGTAATTCCGTACAGCAGTTCAGGCTGTAGCTGCGATGAACTGTTCCTATGGAAAATTACATAGGGAAAACACGTTTTGGGACTCCCCTTTTTTCTCAGCACCCTCTTCACGAATCTCTCCAAAACTTTCAGGATAGGAGCAGACCGGAGCGTCCCACTAGTTTTGGAAATTTCACAAAGATTCGTCAACCGGCGCCAAAGTTATTCCCAATAGAATGTTGCAGATTTCCTATGGAAACTAGGATATATATATATATATATATTACCTACTGGCGGTCGCCAGTAGGTATATATAGTTAGGATTTTTTCTCTATGGGATTTTTGAAAATTCTATGTCTAATAACTTTGGCGTTTGTGTACGGAATTGGCTGAGATTTTCCTGGAAAATGGCACATTTTGTTTCTGAGCAGCCCCTGAAAATTTGGGGGGGGTTCGTCAAGGGGGGGCCGAGAAAAAAGGGGGGTCCCAAAACGCGTTTTTCCCATGTTAATTTCCATAGGGCGGTTGGCCTCACTTTTAGCTCGAACGGCTGAATGGATTTGCACGAAACTTGGCAAAATTGTAGGGACTGTTAGCCCGATGTGCCTTTGCTAGGTCTCAATATATGTGCTCCAGTGGATTTTGAGAAATTAACGTTCAAAAAAAGATACATATCTGTGACAGCGCTCCGGGCTGCGCTCCGGTTCGCGTACTTGACGTGAAACGGAACTTCGCGAAGCGAAGCTGATTGGCTCTTCGGTGTCTGTCAACATTCTAAACAGTCCGGAGCGGCCACCATCTTGTCTCTCGGTAGGATCGAGAGACAAGAGGAGGCCAAAACAAAGGGGGAAATTACCATAAGGGGGCATAGTAGATCCTCGTTGACCCCCTAGGTTTTATGTGGAGGTTTTAAAAGGGCACAGCGTGGGGAGCGGCCGGTTCGCGAACCGGAAAGCGTTCTGGGCAGCGTACTATAAGGAAAAAAGAATGATAGACTTTTCAAATACTGTATGTTAATTGATTGTTGGTTTTGTTGATTATTTTTTTATTTCTTTATTTTTTAAGCATTTTTTTTATTGTGTTTGTGTTTCATAATTTATTAAACTTTCTAACATTTCATTGTCAGAAATGTCATTATTTTCATAGAAAATACTTTGTAGTCTCTGAGGTTGTAAAATGTCCTCATTTTTAAGGAGGTCATCTACTGCTTGAACACATTGCAGTAGATCTTGGTCCCAAGTTTCATCCATAAAATCAATCTCATTTTGATCAATGATTTCTTGGCTGCTCTCTTGCTGGACAATTTGAAATTCAACTTTCTGTTCGCCTTCCATTTTGCCTGAAATTTGGATAAAAAAAATATATATTAGTAGAGATAGGGCACTGTTGGGATTAATTTTAGATAGGTAGTTTTTATCAGTGAATTTATCTTTTGCCAGTGTATAGTATCAGAGTGGAAGTAGGAATATAAAAAAGTGTATGTGATTTAACGTAAGTAAATTCATAATTATACAAGAGAAGCCTAACTCTATCCATAACTATAACAGAGAAGTCTATCTAAATCTATAACTACTACAGAGGGATAGTATATAACTATCAGAAAAAGTTTACCATATTAATTTATAGTGCACAATATACTTCAGTTTTAAAAATAACAACTTACCTTTACAAACAAGTTGAAGTGTTTAGTGATAATTCAATTGAAATGTACAACAAGAAGTAGCAGTCAAAATGGCTGTGTTTCCTTCTCTTCCTTTATATATATTCAGGTATATAACCAATCAAATGTCAGGTAATAAAAGTAGAAAATGAAAGTAACATTTTCATTGGTTGTCAATTCCAACACTTCAGATGTGTTTTGTGAAGTAATTTACCTCACGGTATTAAGAGAGGTCTACAGGCTAAATGGCTAAATGGAATTTCAATCAAATTTGTGAAAATGAAAGGGATTGTTATGTAGTATGAGCTAATCTATATTTGGTGAGAGTGTCTCTAGTCGTTTTTCTGTAAATTACTTTCCCACCTTTTTTTTGGACCGCTTCCCGGGAAGCGGTCCGGTACGCGAACCAGCAGCGTTACGGGAGTCCACCATTTTGTGTTTCGGTCGAATTAAGATACAAGATGGAGGGCAAATAATGTTCAGAATGGGTAGAAGGGGGCACGGTACAAGTATCTTGACCCCCTAGGTTTTCTGAGGGTGGCTGAGGAGGCCCATATGTGCGGGAAAAAAACATTTTTTTTAGAAATTTTGCGCAGTTAGCTTCCGGTTCGCGTACCGGGTAGCGCTCCGGGGAGCGTAGTTTGTTGAAATTTAGAGAAAAAAGTTAGAGTAAAATAATAATTGTGAGTGATCAGATGTAGGGTAGCTCTGAGAAGAGCTTTTGGGTGTATGGTACATTTTGGTACTTATAAGTAGGTACCAATGCACAGTCTTAAATTCAAAATGAAAATTCTGTTGCCCTCATCTGAGAAGTGAACTCCATCTCTTCTGTAGATATCTTGCATGCAGTAACGCAAATTATTGTTGTACATGGAGCCCATTCCATGGTCTCTCATGTAAGCTGAAACAGATTTGTTTACATGCTTCCTCGACTTCTCAAATTGTGGACAAAATTGGTTGGACCACCTCCATTTCTGTCTTTGGCATATATTTGAATATACCAAGGCAATTTGAGGAAAAAGTGCCATTAATTGCTCAAAGGTGTCCTTTAAAAGCATTTCCAGACCTACCCCAGTCAAAGTGCCCAAATCATTACCTCCACAGTGCACAATTAACAGATCAGGTTTTGGCAAATGCATAAAGGTTTTCACCAATGGTATCAATTGGTGACATTTTAATCCTCTTTGGCCCAGCCACTTAATTTCCACATCTTGTAAATTGAGGTTAGGTAAATTTTTGTTCTCAGCATACCTTTGAGCCCAGTAGATGTAACTATGTCCAACAATCCAGACATAAAACATGGTGAGAGAAGGTTGTGCTGCAGTCAGATGAAGTGTGGTAATGAAAGGGCAGTTGAAACAGTAGGAGTTTGTAAAGAAAAAAAACTGTGGATTTCCAGTGCTAATGATTCATTAGCAGTGATTGGTGCATTTCCATTTCTGAGAACAGAAAGTTAGGGTGCATGGATGTGTTCTTTGAAAGATGTAATTTGAATGGTCAAGGAAAAAACATTTAATGAAAGATTGCACTGGATACGCAGGTGCACTGAGAGTTCAGAGTTCAATTGAAACATTGTTGTGTGAACTTGCAAACATGAGAGGTCTTTCAGGAGGTGGTTGCTAAGCAAAAAAGGCAGAGAGGGCAGAGGGGGGAAGGGTTTTGATTTGAAAAAAGTGAGGGAAGACTTATGATTGGCTAATATGAGAGATATGTGTAATGAATATCAGCATTTCTGTGCTTTCTATAGCTGCAGCCTCTGGAGTGCATACTCTTTGTTCTGCTGAAGACAATTTGGTGTATTTCTGAGACTGTTTTGAAACTCAAAAAGTATTTGCTAAGGTGAGAAAAGATTTATTTAATTTAGATAGAGAATAGTATGATTTAAGGAGAAAATGATGAAGAAAGCTGTGTTTTTAAAATGTTGCTTTGTCTCAAGTGATATACAAATAGATTTTGTTTCTTTGACAAATTGTAATTGCATATTCTGTGTAGAAATCTTGCATGCAGTAACGCAAGTTATTGTTGCACATAGAGCCCATTCCATGGTCTCTCATGTAAGCTGAAACAGATATGTTGTGTTTAAAAACGATTTCTGAAAACAATTACATTTCTGGATATGTTCTGCTAGAGCTTCATAGGTTGTTTGGAGCATAATTATAAAGCATTTGAGTGTCTCTGATGTTATTGTTCCCATTTTAATTGAAGAGCTTTCTCCATGGGGCAAGTTTCTTGTAAATACGCTCCCACCTGTGCTTGGCAAATTTAGTTTTTGATTATGGGAGTTACATAGCCATGTTAAAAATGACCCAAAAATGGTGCAAGGGCAATCAAAAAAAACGCTTTTATGTGTCTTAAGGACATTTTCAGTCATTTCCTCTTGAATGTAGGCATACAATTGATTTATATGTTGTGTTCAAAAACGTTTTTTGAAATCAATTACATTTCTGGATATGTACTGCTAGAGCTTCATAGGTTGTTTGGAGCATATTTATAAGGCATTTGAGTGTCTATGATGTTATTTTTCCCATTTTAATTGAAGAGCTTTCTCCATGGGGCAAGTTTCTTGTAAATACGCTCCCACCTGTGCTTGGCAAATTTAGTTTTTGATTATGGGAGTTACATAGCCATGTTAAAAATTACCCATAAATGGTGCAAGGGCAATCAAAAAATACGCTTTTATGTGTCTTAAGGACATTTTCAGTCATTTCCTCTTGAATGTAGGTATACAATTGATTTATATGTTGTGTTTAAAAACGTTTTTTGAAATCAATTACATTTCTGGATATGTACTGCTAGAGCTTCATTGGTTGTTTGGAGCATATTTATAAGGCATTTGAGTGTCTTAAGGACATTTTAAGTCAATGAGGGAACACAGGTGATGTAATTCTGAAAAAAGGAAAACAACTCCACATTTTTCAATTACATTAGTAGTGTTTCCTAAGTTTATGAATGACATTGTGCAGATGAAGTTTAGGTCTGACCACAGATTCAAAAGAGGTCTGCCCTTTGTTCAAGAGTGAAGTGGACATGACTTACTTCATTGGTAGGCCTTCACATGTATTATCTCCTTTGTATTCTTCAACAAGCGAAAAACTCATCTGCAACCGTGAGTAGGCCTCACCTCAAACAAACCTCTGGATAGGCCACACCTTATCGTCATCCTGAATCAATCATTTAAAATGTTACGGAGAGATTTATGATAGGTGTATGCCTGTTTTGTACCACTGTGCGTCACTTTTGTGGCGCAGTGGTGGTGCAAAAGATTTGCTATGTTAAATAATAAGTAGGGTGTTAAGTTTTTGATGACTGTTATTCATTTACTGTTTGGTAATAGTGGTTAATAACATTTTTTATTATATTTTTCCACAGATTCAACTGCAGATCATTTCAAAATTTGAAAATGCCAACTAAGAATCGAATTAGAAAGGCTAGAAAACGTCAAAGACAGCAGGTTCATCTATTATTGCAGCAGTCCTCTCCCAAAAAAACTTGTCAAATCACCAAGAAAGCTCCGGGTAAGACCACAAAATCATTCATAAGAAATATTTGTAGTAAAAAAAGTATTTCTAAAGAAAATGTTTCAGTCCAGAAAAAGAGAAGCAATTTAAACGGAAAGGAAAGAGATAACTCTGTGCATGATAGTAGAAGGAAACAACAGTTTAGGGACATTCGAAAACGAATGTTCCGCAACAGGATAATAGTTAATTTATTAAAAAATATTAAGAAAGGCCAACAGAAAGTGGCATTTTCTAAGAAAAAGAAAAATGTAGACTTTTGGGCCACACTGACCTGAGAGGTCGTCCTTTCCTTTGGCTCCTGACCACCACCGTAGCCACAGCGCTGCTCTGCAGCAAGACACACCAGGCTCCCTGCTGCCTGCCGCTTTGGGGAAATCGCGGCGAGGCAGCACATCGAGGACTACATCCCCCAGCAATCCTAGCGCCAAGGAGGCGTGTTTCCTGTCCCGTCCCCGGAGGTGCGCTTAAGGAGAGCGCGAGCCCCGGGGGAGCGGGGGACTTTTGGGCCACACTGACCTGGGAGGTCGTCCTTTCCTTTGGCTCCTGACCACCACCGTAGCCACAGCGCTGCTCTGCAGCAAGACACACCAGGCTCCCTGCTGCCTGCCGCTTCGGGGAAATCGCGGCGAGGCAGCACATCGAGGACTACATCCCCCAGCAATCCTAGCGCCAAGGAGGCGTGTTTCCTGTCCCGCCCCCGGAGGTGCGCTTAAGGACAGCGCGAGCCCCCGCGTCGCGGGATCGCGCGCGGGTCGGCGCCCGGGGCTAAGCCCGGGCAAAGGGCGGGCCCTCTGTGGCCCTCAGAGGACCTCAGGAGGACGGGACGGGCCCCCCCACTTGGCCCCATCATAGAAGCAGGTACATAAAACAACTACCCCTTTTGCTTCCAATTGTCATTTGTCCCTGACCCGTTCAGTGTCTTGTTCGTAGGAGCTCCTGTTGTCCCAACAATATGTCTATTTGGGAGGAGCTGAATGCCTTGTGTGGCACAAACTATGTCCCTAACATATCAACTCCGCCCACAGTTGGCAGAAACACTGACCCTACAAACCACACTCTCCAGGAAGTACCTTTCTCGCCTGAAACGACTTCCACTCAAGCCAACACGCTGCCCCAGGCCCTATTCACCAAAAGGAACATTGAGGAGATTCCAGCAAATGTTGATCTAATGTCCTGTAGCCCCTCATTACCCCCCGATAATTCAACTGTTTTAACGCCGCATAAGGTGGGGGCCACATCAAATGACTCTGTTTCCCCCTTCCAATCGACCCTACTGGCCCACATTGAACGATTGCTGAATGCGGCCCTATCACCCCTGGTCACAAAAATTCAGGATCTGGGAGAAAGGTTGTCCAGCGTGGAAAAAATAGTAAAAAGGATTAATCCATCAAATGCAAACACTGCTTCCCCTTTATGTTATATGCCCTCCACCAACCATGAGAATCCTAAGTCTACAGAACACAGAAAAGCACGACCAATTGATTCCTCTACTAGCAAATCCATCCCAAAAAGTTGTAAGATTACTCCCAAACCCACTTATGTCCCTTTAATAGCACCTAGGATTCCTCATGAAAGAAGGCACCGAATTAACCTACCCCCTGAAGCCGCCCCCTATGTGACCGTTCTCTCTGGGGTGCCAGAGCTTACTTAGGGCAAATTTGAAACAAACCAGGACCTGCTGAACAAAGCCATCTTCTGGCTCAATAACAATAGACCGCTGCCACCTGACCTAGATGGCGGAATTCTGAGCGTCAGGAGGGTGGGATGGCTGGGTACGCTGCCCAAAACCTTTCCGGGAGATCTGATTTTAATTAAATTCAAACACAGGAACATTGTCCCCTATCTAAGATCTTCACACCCCAAAACTGGAGATGGCCCTATTTGTATCTGTGATTTGTTTGACTTTTATCCTGGCCCCAGAGTATCGAACTATAAAATCCGTTGAAAGGGGGGTTCCTGTGAACCATGCGCTTTTATTCTGTACAAGATTGTTTTTAGTTTGGTTTAAATAGCCGGATTTATTTTCCCCTTTTTTTTTTTTTTTATTACCTGCAACCAATTGTGTCTCTATATATGTATGTATTTTTTCTCTGTTGCTTTTATGGTTTTAAATTTGAAAACCGAATAAAGCTTGATTTGATTTGATTTGATTTGAAAAATGTAGAGAAAATTATTGATCATGCTTTCGAAATTAAGCGAAAGTTATTTATTTTGGTAATCAATAGAATTAGGACACTAAACAAGGTCATTTCTGATTTCAAATCAAATAGTAGATGGAAGAGAGCAGTTAATCGTAGTAACTTTTGTGAAGTTTTTTCCGGAGAATGGATGCATAGTTCAAGTTGTGAGGCATTTTTTAATGAGGAGAGTTATTTTCAGGATAATGAATTGGTGTTTGCAGTTGACACCAGTGGTCGAGCTTATGAAGTGAAGGATGGTTGTCCAGTTGAAAAAGAAAAACTTGTGACAACAGAGATAGAAGAGGTGTTAGGTAATGAGGTTTTAGAAAGACGTCCTAAAGGTCCTGTGTACATTTGGAAGTGTAGTTCTATTTGCAGTGTGCGACAGGATTCCATCAATTTGCTTTGTGATTTTGTACGGACATTTAATAAGAAAAGTTTGAAGCAGAAAATTAAGTTGTTGCAAGAATTAGATCCTTGCAGAGTGAGACAAGTGACAGGTTTGCGTGGTCATTCACTGGCTTGTCTTTCCAGGAGAGTATGCCAGAGTGTTTTTCATCATTTCAGGATGCTAGCAGTGCATCATAATAAAGTGAGGAAATTAGTCAGAATGTTGTATTATGCTAAGAGTCCAGCAATTATGCTTAAACAATTATGTGCTGCTCTTTTGCATGGTTCTGAAATAGATGTCAAGAAAATTTGTGAAGAAATTGAGTTTTGTTACTTTGGAAGTAAAGATGAGAATGTTCAAATTGACCCAGAAGTAGAGGGTAATGTTGAAGATAATGTACAGGTTTCCAGTACAGATAATTTTCAGAAGGAAATTGCCACGTTTCAGATGAAATCAAGTGAGAGGCCTAATTTCACTTGTGTGTGTTGTCGACGCATTTATTACAAGAATCAGATTAAGTTAGTGGATTTATATGCAAAAAGTGAAAGGGAAAATAATAGTGAATGGAAGGATTTTGTCACATACTTGATGGTAGAAAATTGTTTTGATTTGGGATCGGATCAACGTGTGTGTACTTATTGTTGTAACAAATTAAACCAAAACCAGATGCCTGCTAGGGCGGTTCATAATAATCTGGAATTGGTTGAGATTCCTTCTGAATTGAAGGATTTAAATACTTATGAATCTATTTTGATTCAAAGTATCCATCCCTTTCAGGCTATTGTAAGAATGGAGCCAAAGACAGGGAAGTTGCCTCCATCAGATTTACAGAGAGGATTAAAGGGAAGAGTTGTTGCCTCTCGATTTGAACAAAAACATTAAAACAATTGGAGTAGAAAAAGTGGAAGAGGAACCTCTGGTTATCTTAGTTAATGGGGTTCCGACAAAGAATAAGAAAATATGGCAAGATTTAGTGGATGTTAGGAAAGTCTAAAAGGCAACATTGTATTTGAAGAAAAATAATAAGTACTATAAGAATGTATATGTTGCAGAAGAGGAAGTAAGTGATGAAGAGGATAGCGATTTGTGTGCTGGCCAAATTGAGAAAGTAGAGGCCTCTAAAAGTGAAGAAATATATGAACATTATAGTGTTCATCCTTTGCATTCCAAGGAAGTCATGGGGAATGCGATTGAGTTGTTTCAAATGAAACAAGCCAAAGGGAGTCCCATTAGTGTTTGGGAGGAAAGTTTGGAAGCTCGGTGTTTCCCAAAGCTATTTCCAACAGGTCAAGGAGGAAGATATGATGAGCGACCTCATCAAATTCCTGCTTCTGAATACCGGACTTTACGATTGTATGCAGAAGATCCTAGGTTTCGTCAATGCATTCCCTATTTGTTTCATCTCCTGTTTGAAAGCGATCTGTCTGGACTGTCATATGCAGTGAACCACATTTTGAAAAGTGGTATACAGATGCAAAACATCTCGGCAAGTGACTTTATGCATAAAGTCAATGTCCAAGACAGTATTTTGGATTCTCACCTAATTAATCTCATGGCGTGTCAGCGTGGTACTAATGAATACTGGTACCGTCGTCATGGTGATTTAAAATGTATGCTGAGGAACTTAGGAACTCCGACATGGTTCCTCACTCTGAGCTGTGCCGAGTATGGCTGGGAAGACTTACTTGAATTTCTACGAGAGGCAAATGGAAACATTGAAAACATTGAATTCAAGACACCCGGAGAACTGTGTTCTCTGGATCCAGTGAATGTATGCAGGTATTTCAATCATAGATTTGAAGCTATGATGTCTTTCATCACGAATAAGAAGAATCCACCTCTTGGAGAGGTGTTGGATTTCTTCTGGAGAAAGGAGTACCAAGCAAGAGGTGCTCCTCATATACATATGCTGCTGTGGATCAAGGATGCACCTAAATTTGGAACAGATCCGGATGACTTAGTGATGAATTTCATAGAACAGTATTCTACATGTGCTGTTCCAAACGCAACAGAGAAGAAAAGCCTAAGAGAAGAAGTTCTACGTTTCCAAAGCCATCGTTGTGGAAAGTACTGTCGTTGTAAATTCAGAAACAAGGACAAGTTCTACACCAAATGTCGTTTCAACTTTCCACGACCGGTGATTTCTAAAGGAAAAGTGAAGAGTTTGATGTCTTCTCTGCGACATAATGTGACGAGGAAATCACCAAAAAATACATACAATTTGAAAAGGAACGAAGAGTCCAAGTACATCAACGACTACAACCCAGTGATTTTGTCCATGTGGAATGCTAACATGGATATACAGTTTGTGGCTGACAACTGTATGGCTGTGGCTCGGTATGTGGCATCTTACATCACCAAAAAAGAAAAGACAGAATTGAAGGATATGTGGGAGGACATTTCCCATGAAAAGAGCCTCAGTAAGAAGTTGTACAGTTTCAGTCTGAAGATGTTGTCGCATCGAGAAATTGGAGCTTACGAATGTTCTGACCGGTTGTCTTCAGCAAGTCTTTATTCTAAATCCAGGAGTATCGTTTGGGCGAGTCTTGGTCTTGCTGCAACGCGTTATCGAGTTCTAAAACCTGTGCCGGAAATTGAGTATTTGGCGGAAAAGGAGCCAAACAGTACCGACATTTTGAAGACCAACATGTTGGATACATATTATCCAAATCGAAGCAGTCACCTCGAGAATGTTTGTTTGTATGAGGTTCTACAAAATTACATATTCAAGAGGAACATCAAAGAAGATATTGAGAAAGGAGTGTATGCTGTAATTGGAAGTGAGGGATGTCTGGTGAAGCAAAGAAAATGCCACTTGGTAAATCATCGAAAATTGAGTGGCGAATCTCAAGAAAAAAAGGAGTTTTTCTATTTAGCACTTTTGCAACTTTTCAAGCCTTGGCGTGCAGAAGAGGAACTGCTTGGAGATTTCCTCTGTTACGAAGACTCTTTCAATGCCGCCAAGGACACCATAGAATGTCCTGCTTTTCCCAAATATCAAGAAATGTTGACTTTGGAAATTGAGCAGGAAGCAACGATTGCAGCCGAGATTGCCAGAGACAGTTCTCAGGACAGTCAGAGTTCTGTTTCATTGAGTCAGGATCCACTAGGAGGACCTATTATCGAAAATGAAGCTGCCACTGCTATGAATGAAGTGGAAAGAGCACATGCTCAGGAGGATGCGGTTAACTTAGAAGACTTGGAAAAACAACTCAACGTTGAGCAGAGGAAAATATATGACGAAGTTACCAAGCAAATTGATCATGGATTAAGTCATGAGAAGAAAGAGTGCTCATGTACGCCGTTGAAGCCTGTCCGACTGTACGTGAGTGGAGAAGCGGGAACTGGAAAAAGTTTCCTTATTAAAGCAATTTCTTGTTATTTGCAGGAAAGGACTGAGTCATCGCTGTCTTGTGTTGTTACCGCTCCTACTGGACTGGCAGCACATAACATTAAAGGTATTACTTTGTATCGTCTACTGATGCTGCCAGTGGAGCATGACAACAAATTACAATACCACAAGTTATCTGGGGATGCTTGTTGTGAAGTTTCAAGAGTCTTGAGGAAAATGAAACTTCTTATCATTGACGAAGTAAGCATGGTTTCCAATGTCATGCTTGCCTTTGTGCATTTGAGAATGCAAGAAGTTCTTAAAACTGAGTATGATGTGTTATTTGGTGGCAAACACATCATTGTTTTCGGAGATCTTCTACAGCTGACACCAGTAAAAGGACAACCTGTGTTCAAAATACTCACGCATGAAGATACCAGGAAGTGCCTAGGGAGCATTGGCAACGTCAATATATGGTTAAACTTCAATTATGCTGAACTGCATGAAAATATGCGTCAGGCGAAGGATGAAGATTACAAGAATATTCTACAAGATATTAGAATTGGAAAAGTGACCGAGCATGGAAAAGAAGCTTTAAATGCACGATTACTGTCAAATTTATATCCAGAACAAGACGTTGTGCCTGAGAATATTTTTCAGAAAATTACTGAGAAGAAATCCGGAATATGTTTGATGCCAACTATTGCAGAATGTGCCATCTTCAACAACAAAATGTTGCATTTAGAAAAGCAAGAGATTGTGAAACTGGAAGCTATTGACAAAATAGAGCATATGGGATCAACAATTATTTTGTCTGAGAATTTGAAATCAAAATTGGATTCATTAGAGAAGACTATATCCAAAACAGCGGGTTTTGAAAAGACTTTGAATGTGTGTTTAAATTGCCGAATCATTTTGAGAAGGAATTTACATGTTGAAAGAGGTCTGGTAAATGGATCAATGGGTAATGTTGTTGATTTTGAGAAATACAGAAATAGAGATGGAATTGAATTTTTAAAAATTTTATTTGATGGTATTGAGGAAGTACAGCTAATTGGTCGTTGTTCTGCTAGGTTTTTGCTCGTTAAAGACTTATATGTTCGCCGTAAACAGTTTCCTGTTTGCTTGGCATATGCGGTGACAATCCATAAATCGCAAGGTTTAAGTGTAGATAGTGCATTGGTGAATATTGGCAGTTCTGTGTTCAAGGAATGTATGGCATATGTGGCATTGTCACGAGTTAGATCTTTATCGGGATTGTACTTGATTGACTGTGATGTCACAAACATTTGTGCAGATCTAGATTGTGTTAAGGAATACAATAGGTTAAGAAGAGAGTATGCGCCACATTTGCCTCAATATCCTTTGTTTGAGAAACGTGTGGTAGGCCAGAAACGAAGAAATATCAGTAATAGTAGGGAGGTTGTAGCAAAAAGGCCAAAAGTCAATGAACCAAAAATTGTAAGCAGAAAGAAAACGGATTCTTTTGAAGATGTTGTCGGTTTTCAATTTGAAAACAGTTCTGGTGTCAACTGCTATGCAAATGTAGTGGTTAATATTCTCTTTTCACTAGAGACTTTAAAATAACAGATTGTGTTCATTTCGGAACAAAGTTTATGCTGTTTGTTGAATTCTGTGTTAGAGAAATGTAGCACTGATCGAACAAAAGTAGAAAGTGTGTCTGAAGTTCGTTATCTGTTAGACGAATGTTCAGGTCAAACAGACTTCTCTGAAAATAATCAGGAGGATTGTCAGGAGTTTTTAATGTATATGCTTGATGTATTGCAAGATGAGGGTGTAGATGTAGATCACCTGTTTGGGCTTTCTTATCAATGGCAGCATGACTGCGAGAATGGAAAGGGGCGACCACTCGGTCCCCCCGAACGTATGGTGGAGTACCCCGATCCCCCCGGGAGGCCATCTTGGGCGGGGGGCGAGTCCCGGCTGGTATGCCCGAAGCGGCGTAGCCGGGGCGTGCCGTTTCCCGCCCTGTAGGGGGTTGTCCTAGACGCTGACGCCGCCGGCCACGCCCCCGGGGGGCAGGCGGAGGTGGGTTTACGCCCGCCCGAAGACGGATAAAAGGAGCAACAAGCCAAGAAAGCATCCTCTTGTTCCTGTGCTCTGAAGCTGCACCTCCCCGCTGCACGTGAGCTCGAGACGGAACGAAGAGCCAATTTTGAGCGTTGTAATCTTTCTCTTTGTCTTACAGATATCTTCGCTTGAGAATGCCGGGCAAGAAGGTCGGAAAGCGGGTCGGTACCGATCAGATGCTACGCATGCTCATAAAGGAGGTAGCCGATTTGAAGAAGCAGATGGCGGCTAAAGACGGGGAGGGAGGACCGAAGCGAGTCATCGGACCAGCTTTGCCGGGAGTAGTCCCTAGCGGGAGAGGCAAGAGGTCAAAAAGGGGGGCACTTGGGGGGGAAACCCCGGTTCCCGATACTCCACTTGAGGAGCCAACCTCGGTTCCGAAGGAGGGGCATCCGATCCCCGTGGTGGTCACCCCCGTGAACGGGGAAGATATGCCTCCCGAGTTGGCGGCGCAATTGGCAGCGTGGTTGGGGAAAGATAGTAAGGGCGCCACGGCTGACGACGCCCGGGCAGTAATGAGACAGCTGCGGGAATCTAGAGAGGCTGCGAAGGCACCATCGTCTGTTCCCCCACAGGTTCCGGCGGCGGAAAGTGCAGCAGGCCCAAGTTCGGCGGCAAGTGCAGGACCTACTTCAGGTAAGCGGCCATTGCCGATTGCGGGGGAGGGTTCTGTACCTTCTCGAAGGGAGAAGATTGCCCAGCATGTTCCACTGGAAATTAAGGAAATGATTTGGGCGGATAAGTATGTAAACATGTTTTCATTGCTTACCGACCATTACGAGATAGAGCATGTGAAGAGCCAAAAGGAGCTCATGCATCCGAGTGTTTGGCGCGCGAAAATGGCCGCCTTTAAGGTTGACGAAAACATAGGTACTTGGGGTAGAGCGTGGGGCATTTTTACCTCCATCATGGGTGAGCGCAGGCCCGAGTTGTTGACCGAGTTGCCTATTTATCAGTCACGTATCATGGAGTATTCCCTGACGTACGGGGGCAATCAGTGGTTCTGTTATGACAATCTTTTTAGAAAGGCTAAAGAGCACAACCCAGTTCTAACATGGGATTGTTTCGACTCTGTCTCGTGGCAGAAAATGGAGAGTTCAGGAATGTTAAAAGTGCCATTGTCAGGGAGTAATGGGGGTGAATCTTCCCGCCAATCCTCTGGGACACCCTTTCGGACAGGGGCAGGTAACGAACACCACTCGAAGTCGAGTGGCAGCACAGGTAAAGAGGGGATTTGTTGGAATTTCAACAGGGGAAAATGTACGAGGCCACAGGGGTCATGCAAGTTCAGACATGAATGCGGGGGGTGTGGGCAGTCATCCCATCCTGAGTCCATGTGCAGAGCCAAGACGGGTGATAACGGTGGTAAGGGAAGCGCCAAACAGGTCTGAAATAGTCCGAGGGGCGCCTTTACCTACTCCGATTGATACCATGGCAATGATTCCTTGGCTCAGCGAATACCCGGATCATGCTTCCGCTGGGGTGTTGCGGGACGGGTTTTCATATGGTTTCCGCATCCCAGTGGGGGATTTTCAGGGTGTAGCAAACTGTAAGAACCAACTGTCGGCCTTGCAGCATTCGGCGGTGGTTCAGGTAAAGATTGGGAAGGAGGTGACTCGAGGTCGTGTTGCCGGTCCATTTGATTTTCCACCGGTTGCTAACTTTGTTTGTTCCCCTCTAGGGGTATTCCCCAAGAAGGACCCGGGTGAGTTTCGGCTAATACATAACTTGTCAGCCCCACGTGGTCTTTCCGTGAACGATGCGATAGACCCAGAAGTGTGTTCGGTGCGGTACGCATCTTTTGATGAGGCCGTCGCCATGTTGAATCGCCTGGGGCCGGGGCGCTGATGGCAAAATCGGACATCGAGTCAGCGTTCCGGTTGCTCCCGGTACACCCAGACGATCAGCGTCTCCTTGGTTTTATGTTTCAGGGTCGCTATTACATGGATAGATGTATGCCAATGGGGTGCTCTATATCTTGTGCCTATTTTGAAAAATTCAGTTGTTTTCTGCAATGGGTATTCACAAGGAAAACGGGTTTTCGACATGTTATGCATTATCTTGATGACTTTCTGTTTTTGGGGGCAGCCGGGGATCCAGAATGTGGTAAGGCCTTACATGAATTTCGTGTCTTAATGAATCAATTTGGTGTGCCATTGGCGCCAGGTAAGACTGTGGGTCCCTCAACTTTGCTCGAGTTCCTGGGGATCGAGCTCGACTCAGTAGAAGGTTGTTTTAGATTACCCAGGGAAAAAGTGTTAAAATTTGGGACATCCCTTGAAACATGTATTCGTGCGACGAAAGTAAACCTGCATCAATTGCAACAAGTGGTGGGTCAGTTGAATTTTGCCCTGAGAGTGATGCCAATGGCCCGCCCCTTTTCCCGCTCGATTGCACAAGCCATGGTCGGCCTGAAGGAAGGACATCACCGCACGAGGCTCTCGGCAGAGGTTCGCCAGGACATGCGCATTTGGTTGGCATTTCTGGCGGATTTCAATGGTCGAATTGTCTGGAACAAACCAGCGGTGTCCTCCGAGGAGCTGGGGCTTTGGACAGATTCGGCGGGGAGTATAGGTTTTGGGGCCATATTTGGGACACAATGGTCGGCTCAAAAATGGCCGTCATGGTGGCACGAGTGCGGGCTGACGAGTAACATTGCTTTTCTCGAACTCTTCCCTATTCTGGTGGCCTTGAAAACGTGGCCGGAGGGGTTCCGGGATCACTCTGTGGTGTTCTGGTCTGATAACATGACTGTGGTTGAGTGTATCAATAGTCAGGCAGCACGTTGCAAATGGATTCTGAGACTGCTCAAAGAAATTGTGTTATTATGTATGCAGTTGAATGTGCTCTTTAGGGCAAGACATGTCCCGGGGGTACTGAACCAAGCGGCTGATGCACTTTCTCGTTTCCGTATGCAGGCCTTCTGGGGTTTTCTGCCCACAGCGGACCCGGTGGCGGCACCCTTTCCCGAAGCTCTCTGGTCTCTCGGTGCCCCGAACTACAAAACCTCGTGGGAGAGAGTTTAGCACCCAGGACAAGGAAGGCATATGAAGGGGCGTTCCGTTCCTATTGGTCCTTTTTGGGTTCTGCTAGGGGGGAGCTTTGGGGACAGGAAGAGCTTGTCGTAAAATTCTTGCTGTCTTTACATCAGGCAGGCAAATCAGTAGCTACGGCCCAGAAGCATCGGGCCGCCATTTCCTTTATGGCAAAGGCTCATGGGATTCAGGACCCGACTGCGTCTTTCGTGGTACAGAAAGCGCTACGTGGGTGGCAACGCCTTGAGGGTCGCAGAGTGGATGAGAGGCACCCGATAGGTCTGGATAGGTTGGCCCTGTTATTCTCCGTACTCCCTGCAACATGTTCATCCCAGTATGAAACTGTGTTGTTCCGAGCCGCATTTGCGCTAGCATTCCATGGGGCTATGCGGGTAAGCGAACTAGTGGCAAAGAACAAGCAGGATACGATGGGGGGACTGTGCCGGGAGCACATCCGGGTCAAGGTCGAGACGATGACTGTCTCGTTTTTCAGGTCAAAAACCGATCAGGGTGCGATTGGGGACTGCATAATAATTCAGAGGATTCCCGGGTCTTCCATGTGCCCTGTTGTTTGCGTAGAGGAGTATTTAGCGCAGAGGGTGGCATCATGGGGGGGGACCTTGTTGCGACACGCTGACGCCACCCCACTGACGAGGTTTCAGTTCCGGCGGGTGCTTGCGATGTCAATTTCGGCCGCGGGCTTGAACCCCGGCGAGTTCGGGACCCACTCCTTTCGGATAGGGGCTGCTACTGAGGCTACAGCCAGGGGTCTGAGTGTTGAAAAAGTAAAGCGTTTGGGGCGTTGGTCCTCGAACTGTTACAAAAGGTATGTGCGGTTGCACATGTTGTGAAGCTGTAATGATGTACTCATGCTTCTTGTTTTTGTTTGGTTTTCAGTTGCGCAACCTTACGAGGCGGGGCGGACTGTGCAGTCGACCCGACACCTGGGAACCAGCGGTCAGACATCACCGGCTGCGGAAAGAGAGGTGTGGGTCGTGGGCCACTCATACGTGAGGCGTGCCGCAGACGTATTCAAGGCAGGTGACATGATTCACATGGCTGGGGAATACGGGTACAGGGTAACCTTCTACGGAAGGGGCGGGCTCTGTATTGACCAGTTTCAATCCTTTTTCGAGGGTTTGTTAGGGCGGACAAGGTCACCGCCGTCTATAATCATAGTCCATCTTGGGGGTAATGATTTGGTGACCACTGGTAGACGACTGCTTCTCGAGGCAATGCTTTCCACTGTAAGTTGGTTGGCGAGAAGAGTTCCAGGGTGCACCATTGCATGGTCCCACATGATTCCACGTAAAATGTGGCGGGGGGCGATTTCGGTTTCTGCTCTGAACCACTCAGTGAAAAAAGTAAATAACAAGTTGGGTAGATTGTTTCGTTCAAGTGCACTGCATTCTATCCCGCATGGTTGTATCAAGGGGGACAGTATGTATTTGGGAGATGGGGTCCATTTGTCCCGGGTGGGGAATGAGTTACTCATAGGAGACCTCATTGCTTGGCTGAAGAGTTTAAAACATGACCTTTAGGTAGGAGTGTTGTGGGGGGTCCGGATAGCCGGTCAACTATCCGGCCTGTGGCGGTAAGGTCATGATCGGTGAGCAGTAATTGGAAGATCCCTATGGGGGGGCGTCACCCATTACGGATGGGAGCGCTCGGGGGAGGTGGCCATTGGCCCCTCAACGGGGAGGCGGTCCCTTCTAAGGATGGGCCGCCGGAAGGAAAGGAAAGGCGGTCAAGGCCCCTTCCTGGATAGGAGGGGCTACGGGCCCTCCTGGGGAATTTCCCGGGGCCAGGACATCTGCGACGGCAGATGGGTAAGTTGTGTGGGGTTCGGGAGGGGGTTTACGCTACCTTTTAGACACCTCACACGAGTCCTCGGACGACCGTTAAATGGCGTCGAGTCCATTGGGGCCCCCGTCAAGTCAAAGGGAAATTGGTAGATGCACTTGAGGTACGCCTCTGTGCGGTTGCCCCCCCTCACAAGTGAGGGGGGTATTTTCTGGTTTAGGGATCTGACACCGGTTACGACCTTGCCGTTGGCCCTTAACGTTAGGATGTACAATTTCAAGTCAAATGTTTTGTAGGATGTTAGTTCGGCTAGGAGAACCTTTGTATTAGAGATCTGTTAAGGTTAGCCAAACATCGTAATGTGGAAATGAAATTGTACATAATATGAAACTGTTATTTTAATGTTTTAATTTTGTTTCATATTTTAATAAATACGGCCGGGAGGGTCACTCCCTCCCGCCTTCCAAAAGTTCAGAACACTTTCCAGTTTCCCATCCTTGGGGATTGCGTCGAGAGGGGGTGGCGGGTATCTCTGCCATACTGTGGGGTATCAAGTACATCTAGTGTAGACTCAGAAAGATTTATATATTTAACTTTGCCAGACAGTAAATCAGTGTCTTTTAATAAGCTAGTAAAAGCAGCTGATCACAGCATGGAGTGTAGCCAATGTAAATCTGAAATGATGTCAACATTATTTATACGAAGATATGGCCAGTATGTCATTTTAATGTTCCAACAATGTAGGCCTGATGGAACAAAATTGACAACTTTAATAAAAAATGTTGTTGCTTCGCAGTTGTCAATATCAGGAAGGACTTTTGTAACTGTAGCAATAATCTATCATGACGGTCCTACAACAACATCAGGACATTACACAGCTTATTTAAAGTCTAGAAACGGCTGGTCATTCTGCAACAATTCTGTTGTAACTTTCAAAAAAAAATTGCCGTATGACCTTAAAAATTCTTACCTGGTGTTTTTAAAACCAAAATTTTAGGGAAAGGATCTCGGAATGTGCTCTGAGGAATTTCAAGAGGTTCATGGAGTAGAGGGAATGTAAGTCTGCAAAGCTGTCTAGATTATTGGTCCAAAATTTTGATTATAATGTCATTTTAAAAATCCAACTATATAAACCTGATGCAAGTAAGTCTGCTTCATAGTAAGCAGTATCAGTGTGATAGGAAAAGTAGAACATGAGTGAGCAAGAAGAGTAAGATATTAGTAGTTCAGGATTGTGAAAGTAATCTTAAACGTTTTCTTTCTGAAAGTTGCGAAAATAGAAAAAGACGGGATTTGGTTACAAGAATTCCAAAAGTTGTAAATCGCTCTAACATGATTTGGCCATATGGAAACATGTATGTAACATATTTTTCAAAACGATGGAGGTTTTCTTTCAGAAAGTGGCGGGCTGAAAATATTAATAGCACAAAGGAGTGTAAGCTATTCATAGGACATCCTTCGATGTAATGGAAAGTAAGTTAATTTTTATGACTTTTAAATTCAGATTTCTTATGTTGTATGGGTTTTTTAAACACAATCATTTTGATTGTGGTTTTTTTCCGCGCTGTTACATGATGAATACCTTCAAGTCACTGTTTTAGTGAAAATTGATACATTCTGAGAACAGCAAAAATAAACCATTTAACATGTATAATTAATTCTCTACTTTTTGTACTTATGATATACATTTAGAAATGTGAGGTAGATATGGAGAAACTGAGGCTTCTGTAAGTGTCAAAGTTAATGCTTACAGTGCTGCACTTCTGGGTACTGTTTTTTTTTGAAACCTCTATAGGCCTCACCTCAAACAAACCTCTGGAAAGGACACATCTTATTTTCATCCTAAAACAATTATTTAAAATGTTAGAGACAATTTTATGATGGCTTTACATCTCTTTTGCGTTGCCATTGCATCACTATTGTGAGACATCAGCAGTGCAAAAGATGCACCATGTTCCAAAATAGGCCTCACTTCATCAGCATCAAGATACTGTTTGTTTAAAATATATATCTTTAGGACTGTGTAGGGGACGTAGAGAAGCAGAGGCTTCTGTAAATGTCAAAGTTGTTGAAAAACTGTTTGTTCTTGAACCTTTTCCCTTGTCTTTTCTAATTTTTAAATACATGTTTTAATATTTTTGAAATGTTTGTTCTCTCTTTCACAGATTGAAAGTATGAAAAAAGAATTGAAAAAGTTAACAAGAATTATAAGGTAAATGTTTTCTACTCTTTTCGTTACATTTCAATCACATTCACCTACTATAGGGCTTCAGACTATAGAGCTTTAAACAAAGATTATTTAAATGTGCAAATTTGGAGCTGTGCCCGTGGGTTTTGGTTCAATTCACAAGTGCATTGACCTAAAATGCATGTGCACATTACCAAATCGCCGTCTGTTTCCTCAGGCGTACTCCTCACACACCTTTGAAGTGAAGTTTAGCTTCACTATAAAAGCCCCGGCTGCTTTACCTTCTCATTCTACTGTCCCCGCTTCGTCCCCTCTCCTGTCTGCCGTGTGCATTTCTCCTCTCCCCCCCCTCATAGTAACGTCACTCACACACGCAACGCCATTCACACACGCAACGCCATTCACGCACGCAACGCCACTCACACACACAACGCCACTCACGCACACAACGTCACTCACACACACTACGCCATTCACACACGCAATTCATCCACGCAATGCCACTAATCCACGCAATACCACTCATCCTCGCAACACCAATAATCCACACAACGCCAATTATCCACGCAATGCCTCTCATCCACACAACGCCACTAATCCATTTACAAAACCAAAAGAACAAACTCTTCTATTGTGAAACCTATTGCATTTTCAATGCTTGATTCTTTCACTTCCTTATGTATTTTTTTTCCACAATTATATCCTCTTCCTTCTTTTCTTAGGTAAATAAATCTATTAAACACCATTTCTAGTTTAGTCCCTATAGCTGTCTTTCTTTTAACATTACTCTCTGTTTTCTTCCCTTGTACTTACTCCTTTATTTTTTTTTTTTTAAATTGGGGTTAGCTCCCGGTTCGCGAACCGGCGAGCGAACCGGAAAGCGAACTAAAAAAAACAGCTTGCCAGAGTGTTACACATTCTAGCAATTTTTGTAAAAAGGGGAGGTAGTTCTGAAAAGAACTTTTTTTTTAATTTTTTTGTTGTTTTATATTTTTTTTTCTTTTTTGAACATTATTTGTTTTTTTTGTATTTTTTGAACACTTTTTTGTTTTTTTGTTTTTTTTCAAAGGGAAAGAACAAAAAGAGGCATTGAAAAAGGCTCAACAGGAGCAAAAAAAAAAATTAAAACTTGGGGCGTTTGGAGCATCGGTGTTTCTCGAATGCTAAATTAATTAATTTCACACTCATGTTTGCGCATGAAATTAAAGTCCCACAATGTAAGCAAGTGAGCTTCATATGGACAAAATTTCTTTGAATATTGGGCACTGTTTTGCTTGCCTCTGCAACTGTGAGAGAAATATCAGTAGATGTTCTGGCCACCGAAGTTGGGAGGTTCTCTTGTAGTTCACGCATCTCTGCCCGACTATAATTTAATGGATGCCACCTCTGCATATGTCGGTGCATCGTGTGGTTTCAATAGCTGTATTTTTTATCAGTGCCCCTGGATAATTTATCTTTGCATATAAGGCACGTAGCATATCGTGCATTGACTTTTTTCTCTCCAGGTGGAATGGAAAAAAATTGCCAAATAAAGCTATTTTTGTGATGAGATACCCGGGGTAACTCTTTGACAAATTGTGGTGCCTCTTCTTCCTCTCCCTCTTCTGGATCTTCTTCCTCCTCTGGATTGCCAAGAAACTGTGCAGGTGGTCCTCTCTTCCTATGAGGAGATGGTGGTGGTGGTGGTGCACCAGCTGAAGCTACTATTGAAGCCATTTTTTAATCAGAGCAAATGATCAGGTCTTCCTTTCTCAAAGTTGAAAGTCAGAGTGAGAAAAAAGGTGGGGGCTTTCATCATTTGGGAAAAAAAATAGTTCTAAACCAATGAAAAGTGTTATTTTTAGGTCACATGACCTAGTCTTACATCATTAGGAAACCAAAAGTGAAATGAACCAATGAAAACTTATATAAACAAGTCACATGACCTGTTCCGCTCACGTTACGCGGTGCGCACCGCGCCCCGGATCGCTTCCGGTTCGCGGTCCGGAGCACTTCCGGGAGCGCTAACGCGGCGCGTCATAAGACGCATTACGCGACAATGTGATATGTCGCGTTTCCGCGACGCGTCACGATGTTGATTTCTGATGCGGTAGTTGCGCAAACGGAACGTTTACCGGTTAGCGGACCGGGTCGCGGCATCAAATTGAGCTAACGGAAAGCTTCCCGGTTCGCGAACTAGGAGCGAACCCAAAAAAGATTTTTTTTTAAATTAATCATAAACATATAAAATATAATTTGGGATATAAAGAAAAAGACATTTTACAGCTACAGATATTAGCATTTAAAAAACCATTGAAATTCAATGAAAAAACCATAGGTTATAGACCATATATAGTTAGGAATTAGCATTTACAAAACCATATTTTACTCACACAAAACCATTGAAATTCGCATATATAGTTAGTTGCACTAACTATATATCGCGCACCCGCAATCCACTGCTGATGATGTCACATATTACATCATTCATGACATGTTCAGTGACATCACTGATGACATCATCCAGTGACTGTATGTTTCTGTAAAGTTAAAATATGTCTTACATATTGAAGAATGAGTGGATGTATAAGTGTCTGGATGAAGGATTTAGTAGGTGCATGACTGACTGTATGAGAGAATGATTAAATGTGTCTCACTGAGTGCATGGGTTAGTAACTAAACTGTCTTAATTTGTGCATCATTATTTCTGTAGTTCTGTAAACTGCTGCATGTGTTGATCAGTAGCTATATGAGTAACTATATGGGTTATTGACTGGTTGCCCAAATATTTGTATGGGAGAGTGAGTGTGTGTGTGGGGGTGGCTGGGAGGTATGTGACTCTGTGCATAGATGTGTGAGCAGTTGATTCACTAGATGTATGGGTTCAAAAGTGCATGTGGAAACAGCTGTATGGGCGGTTGACTGTCTGCATAAGTGTAATGGTGAGTGATTGGATTTCTCAGTGCTACATGTCAAAGTAAGTACATATGTAAAACACAGTCCATGTAAGAGTTGACATATATAAATAACTGTGCATAAGAGCCAGTGAATGTGTGAGTGGCTGTATGGATCATTGTGAACTTGTATCAGTGATTGTATAAGAGAGTAAATATGTGTTAGTATATGTTTGATTAAGTAAGGTGTTTATAACTGTATAGTTGAGGAAATGGAGGTGCGATTGATTCTTTGAATGACTGAATAGGTGTGTGAGTAACTCCATGGATGAGTGACAGTATGTGAGTGTCTGTTTACACTGAGTGTATCTAAGGTTATATTAGAGTCTGAAGAGGTTCATCGTATTATCACATGAATGATGTCATCAGTGATGTGATCAGTAATGTCAAATGAGATGTCATCAGTGATGTTATCAGTGATGTCATTTGAGATGTCATCAGTGATGTCATCAGTGATGTCACTGACCATGTCATGAATGATGTAATATGTGACATCATCAGCAGTGGATTGGGGGTGCGCGATATATAGTTGGTGCAACTAACTATATATGCGAATTTCAATGGTTTTGTGTGAGTAAAATATGGTTTTGTAAATGCTAATTCCTAACTATATATGGTCTATAACCTATGGTTTTTTCATTGAATATATATATATATATATATTCACTGAAAAAAACCATAGGTTATAGACCATATATAGTTAGGAATTAGCATTTACAAAACCTTAATTTACTCGCACAAAACCATAGAAATTCGCATATATAGTTAATTGCAATAACTATATATCGCGCACCCGCAATCCACTGCTGATGATGTCACATATTACATCATTCATGACATGGTCAGTGACATCACTGATGACATCCCTGATGACATCATCCAGTGACTGTATGATTCTGTAAAGTTAAAATATGTCTTACATATTGAAGAATGAGTGGATGTATAAGTGTCTGGATGAAGGATTTAGTAGGTGCATGACTGACTGTATGAGTGAGTGATTAAATGTGTCTCACTGAGTGCATGGGTTAGTGACTAAACTGTCTTAATTTGTGCATCATTATATCTGTTGTTCTGTAAACTGCTGCATGTGTTGATCAGTAGCTATATGAGTAACTATATGGGGTATTGATTGGTTTCCCAAGTATTTGTATGGGAGAGTGTGTGTGTGTGTGTGGGTGTCTGGGAGGTGTGTGACTCTGTGCATAGATGTGTGAGCAGTTGATTCACTAGATGTATAGGTTCAAAACTGCATGTGGAAACAGCTGTATGGGTGGTTGACTCTGTGTATGAGTGTATTGGTGAGTGAATGGATATCTCAGTGCTACATGTCAAAGTAAGTACATATGTAAAACACAGTACATGTGAGAGTTCACATATATAAATTACTGTGTATAAGAGCTAGTGAATGTGTGAGTGGCTGCATGGATCATTGAAAACTTGTATCAGTGATTATATAAGAGAGTAAATATGTGTTAGAATATGTTTGAATAAGTAAGGTGTGTATAACTGTATAGTTGAGCAAATGGAGGTGTGATTGATTCTTTGCATGACTGACTAGGTGTGTGAGTAACTCCATGGATGAGTGACAGTATGTGAGTGTCTGTTTACACTGAGTGTATCTAAGGTTATATTAGAGTCTGAAGAGGTTCATCGTATTATCACATGAATGATGTCATCAGTGATGTGATCAGTAATGTCAAATGAGATGTCATCAGTGATGTTATCAGTGATATCATTTGAGATGTCATCAGTGATGTCATCAGTGATGTCATCAGTGATGTCATTTGAGATGTCATCAGTGATGTCATCAGTGATGTCATTTGGGATGTCATCAGTGATGTCATCAGTGATGTCACTGACCATGTCATGAATGATGTAATATGTGACATCATCAGCAGTGGATTGCGGGTGCGCGATATATAGTTATTGCAAATAACTATATATGCGAATTTCTATGGTTTTGTGCGAGTAAATTAAGGTTTTGTAAATGCTAATTCCTAACTATATATGGTCTATAACCTATGGTTTTTTCAGTGAATATACATATATATATATATCTTACCTACTGGTGGTCGCCAGTAGGTAGTTATAGTTAGGACCTATTTTCACTTGGAATTCCGCAACATTCTATTTGGGATAACTTTGGTGCCGGTTGTTGAATCTTCATGAATTTCTCAAAGAAGATAGCCCGTTCCGCTCCGCTTCTTCCCTAAAAGTAGGATAGATTCGTCAAGTGGGGGTTGAGAAAAAAGGGGGGTCTCAAAACGTGTTTTCCCCTATGTTAATTTCCATAGGACGTTTAGACACGGCTACAGCCCGAACTGCTGAACGAATTACACCAAATTTGGCAAAATGGTTGAGTCTGATTCGCAGATCACCCTTTTGCTTAAATGGTGTAAATCCTTCCAGTAGTTCCTGAGAAAATCAGAAGGAAAAAATATATATATATCTATATGTACGCACCGTGCGCGCACGGTGCGCGAATCGGGTGTGCGCGAGCTGAATTCTGATTTGTTGTTAGACGTCTGTCGACATTGTAATCGGTGGAAACCAGAAAGTGTTGGCCGCCATTTTGTGTCCAACCCAGAAGAGAGCCAAAAACAAAAGTGGAGAACGTGAAAAGGGGCCGGTGTAGAGACTCCATGACCCCCTAGGCATTCTCAGGGGGTCCCTGAAGGACCCTAAAGGGCAAAAAAAAACTTTTTTATTTTTAAAAATCGCGAGGTGCGCGCAAGTTGTGCGCACGTCAAAAAACCGAAACAAAAAAATACAGTTAAATAACAAGTTTGAGTGTTTAGATGTTGGTTGGCTCTAAAAAGAGTCGTTGTGTTTATTGAGTGTTTTTTGTACCAACAAGTAAGTACCGATGCAGAGTCGAAAATTCAAGAGGAAGACTGTTTTCCTCATCTGTGGAATGTACACCGTCTCCTCTATAAATGCCTTGCATGTTGTAACGCAAGTTGTTGTGGTATGTAGAACCCATACCATAGTCTCTGAGGAAACCAGAAACAGACTTATTCACATGTTACCTTGCTTTCTCAATCTATGGACAATATTGGTTGGACCAGTTCCATTTTTGCGTTTGGAATATATTAGAATATATAAAGGCAGTTTGGGGAAAAAGTGACAATTGTCAATTGTCCAAATATGTCCTTTAAAAGCATTTCCAGACCTAGGTCCTATTGACCTATTGCCACCACAGTGCACAATTATGAGGTCAGGGTGTGGGAGATGCAAAAAGGATTTTACCAATGACATCAATTGGTGACATCTCTATCCTCTCTGGCCAATCCACATAATATCCACACTTGGTAAGTCAAGGTTGAGAAAGCATCTATTTGCTGCATACCTTTCACTCCAGATAATATAACTGTGTCCTTTAATCCAAACTCTAAGCATCTTGAACGGAGATGTGGTTGTACTCAGATGGGCTCTGGAAATGAAATGGCAGTTTGAAAAGTAGGAGTTTAGAAAAAAATGTGGATGTGATTCAGTGCACTTGAAAAAGAATAAATAATTGGTGGTTTCTGTATATTCAACATTGAAAACTAGGGTGCATGCAACTGTTTTTCAAAAGGAGAAATATGAATGGTTGAGAAAAAGTCATTGAAAGGTACATTGCGCAGGATAAGCTGGTTTATTGAGAGGTCAATCACCCATGCTGGTTTGGTTTGCAACATTTGGTGATTACATTTTCACCTGTGTGTGCAGTTAGGTGTTCTATGGAGTGTTACCATAGTAACAGGCAGAGAGAGCTGTGGGGGAAGGTTGAATATTATGTGAGTTTGAAAGTGTAGAAATGTAGAACCAATTAAACTGTTAGTTTGGATTTGAATTTGTGTGGGAAGATATTTAATTGGTTATCTCCAAGAATATGAGTGTAAAATGAGAGGGAAGCTATGTCATTCTATGACTCCAGTGACTGGTGCACAATTAAGAGATTCTGCTTAAGAAAATCTGGTGTGTGTTTGACACTGTTTTAAAACTACAGAAGCATTTTTAAAGGTGAGTTGTTAATTTGTAAGGGGATCTATGTTGTGCAGTTTAAGTTAAATTGAAAAATGTATTCTAATGTGGAAGCAAGAGTTTATTTTTGATTTTGAATTTGTCTGCTTTGGGAAAAATTGTGTGAAAGGAACATTTGGTATGTTGATGTGTTTGAGGAGATATTTCTTTGCAGTACTGTGCTGTTGTTAAAAATTATATAATAATTTACTTAGTTGATGTGCTTTAGAATATTGTAAAAGATGTAGTCTTGGAGTGCTGTAAAGTCCAAAGCAGCCTGTGTGATAGGTCTCTAAATTCCCAAATAGTCTCCATGCTGTGTAATAAAGAACCTGGGTGTGCCATAGAAATTGCATGCCAACTTTATCAGTAGCATGTAGAAATTATTTCAGTGAATTTTCATTTCTACATTCTCAGTCCCACCTTGAGCCCCTGCATTGCCTGTACAACACTGCACTGTCCTAAAATGTGAAACAGGACTCCTCGCTAGACTTTTTTCGCTGTGGTAGTCATTTTGCTGAATTGAAAGGCATACTGTCATGTGTCTAAGATCACAGTGTGAGTGAGAATTCATTTCAGAAAAATGTGGCAGAATAATTTGCTTAGTTGATGTGTTTAAAAATATGGCAAAAGATGTAGTCTTGGAGTGAGTAATTTCTTATGACAGTTAGTGCTATAAAGTCCATAGGAGCATGTGTGTCAGGCCTCTGAATTCCCAAATATTCTCCATGCTATGTAAGAAAGATCCTGGGTGTGCTGTAGAAATTGCATACCAACTTTTTCAGTAGCATGTAGAAATTATTTCAGTGAATTTTCATTTCTACATTCCTAGTCCCATCTTAAGCCCCTGCATTGCCTGTACACCACTGCACTGTCCTAATATGTGAAACAGGACTCCTAGCTAGACTTTTTCTTCACTGTAGTAATCATTTTGCTGAATTGCAAGGCATACTGTCATGTGTCTAAGATCACAGTGTGAGTGAGAATTCATTTCAGAAAAATGTGGCCGAATAATTTGCTTAGTTGATGTGTTTTAAAATTTGGCAAAAGATGTAGTCTTGGAGTGAGTCATTTCTTATGACAGTTAGTGCTATAAAGTCCAAAGCAGCTTGTGTGTTAGGCTTCTGCATTCCCAAATAGTCTCCATGCTGTGTAATAAAGAACTTGAGTCTGCTGTAGAAATTGAATGCCAACGTTTTCAGTAGCTTGTAGAAATTATTTCAGTGAATTTTCATTTGTACATTCTCAGTCCCACCTTGAGCCCATGCATTGCCTGTACACCACTGCACTGAACTAAAATGTGAAACAGGACTCCTAGCTAGACTTATTTTTCACTGTAGTAATCATTTTGCTGAATTGCAAGGCATACTGTCATGTGTCTAAGATCACAGTGTGAGTGAGAATTCATTTCACAAAAATGTGGCAGAATAATTTGCTTAGTTGATGTGTTTTAAAATTTGGCAAAAGATGTAGTCTTGGAGTGAGTCATTTCTTATGACAGTTAGTGCTATAAAGTCCAAAGCAGCATGTGTGTTAGGCCTCTGAATTCCCAAATAGTCTCCATGCTGTGTAATAAAGATCTTGGGTGTGCTGTAGAAATTGCATACCAACGTTTTCAGTAGCATGTTGAAAATATTTCAGTGAATTTTCATTTCTACATTCTTAGTCCCATCTTGAGCCCCTGCATTGCCTGTACACCACTGCACTGTCCTAAAATGTGAAACAGGACTCCTAGCTAGACTTTTTTTTCACTGTAGTAATCATTTTGCTGAATTGCAAGGCATACTGGCATGTGTCTAAGATCACAGTGTGAGTGAGAATTCATTTCAGAAAAATGTAGCCGAATAATTTGCTTAGTTGATGTGTTTTAAAATTTGGCAAAAGATGTAGTCTTGGAGTGAGTCATTTCTTATGACAGTTAGTGCTATAAAGTCCAAAGCAGCATGTGTGTTAGGCCTCTGAATTCCCAAATAGTCTCCATGCTATGTAAGAAAGATCCTGGGTGTGCTGTAGAAATTGCATACCAACGTTTTCAGTAGCATGTAGAAATTATTTCAGTGAATTTTCATTTCTACATTCCTAGTCCCATCTTGAGCCCCTGCATTGCCTGTACACCACTGCACTGTCCTAATATGTGAAACAGGACTCCTAGCTAGACTTTTTCTTCACTGTAGTAATCATTTTGCTGAATTGCAAGGCATACTGTCATGTGTCTAAGATCACAGTGTGAGTGAGAATTCATTTCAGAAAAATGTGGCCGAATAATTTGCTTAGTTGATGTGTTTTAAAATTTGGCAAAAGATGTAGTCTTGGAGTGAGTCATTTCTTATGACAGTTAGTGCTATAAAGTCCAAAGCAGCATGTGTGTTAGGCTTCTGCATTCCCAAATAGTCTCCATGCTGTGTAATAAAGAACTTGAGTCTGCTGTAGAAATTGAATGCCAACGTTTTCAGTAGCTTGTAGAAATTATTTCAGTGAATTTTCATTTGTACATTCTCAGTCCCACCTTGAGCCCATGCATTGCCTGTACACCACTGCACTGAACTAAAATGTGAAACAGGACTCCTAGCTAGACTTATTTTTCACTGTAGTAATCATTTTGCTGAATTGCAAGGCATACTGTCATGTGTCTAAGATCACAGTGTGAGTGAGAATTCATTTCACAAAAATGTGGCAGAATAATTTGCTTAGTTGATGTGTTTTAAAATTTGGCAAAAGATGTAGTCTTGGAGTGAGTCATTTCTTATGACAGTTAGTGCTATAAAGTCCAAAGCAGCATGTGTGTTAGGCCTCTGAATTCCCAAATAGTCTCCATGCTGTGTAATAAAGATCTTGGGTGTGCTGTAGAAATTGCATACCAACGTTTTCAGTAGCATGTTGAAAATATTTCAGTGAATTTTCATTTCTACATTCTTAGTCCCATCTTGAGCCCCTGCATTGCCTGTACACCACTGCACTGTCCTAAAATGTGAAACAGGACTCCTAGCTAGACTTTTTTTTCACTGTAGTAATCATTTTGCTGAATTGCAAGGCATACTGTCATGTGTCTAAGATCATAGTGTAAGTGAGAATTCATTTCAGAAAAATGTGGCAGAATAATTTGCTTAGTTGATGTGTTTTAAAATCTGTCAAAAGATGTATTCTTGGAGTGAGTTATTTCTTTTGACAGTTAGTGCTGTAAAGTCCAAAGCAGCATGTGTGTCAGGCCTGTGAATTCCCAAATAGTATCCATGCTGTGTAATAAAGATCCTGGGTGTGCTGTAGAAATTGCATACCAACTTTTTCATTAGCATTTAGAAATTATTTCAGTGAATTTCCATTTGTACATTCTCAGTCCCACCTTGAGCCCCTCAATTGCCTGTACACCACTGCACTGTCCTAAAATGTGAAACAGTATTCCTAGCTAGACTTTTATTTCACTGTAGTAATCATTTTGCTGAATTGCAAGGCATACTGTCATGTGTCTAAGATCACAGCCTGAGTGAGAATTCATTTCTGAAAAATGTGGCAGAATAATTTGCTTAGTTGATGTGTTTTAAAATTTGGCAAAAGATGTAGTCTTGGATTGAGTCATTTCTTTTGACAGTTAGTGCTGTAAAGTCCAAAGCAGCATGTGTGGCAGGCCTGTGAATTCCCAAATAGTATCCATGCTGTGTAATAAAGATCCTGGGTGTGCCATAGAAATTGCATGCCAACTTTATCAGTAGCATGCAGAAATTATTTCAGTGAATTTTCATTTCTACATTCTCAGTCCCACCTTGAGCCCCTGCATTGCCTGTACAACACTGCACTGTCCTAAAATGTGAAACAGGACTCCTCGCTAGACTTTTTTTGCTGTAGTAGTCATTTTGCTGAATTGAAAGGCATACTGTCATGTGTCTAAGATCACAGTGTGAGTGAGAATTCATTTCAGAAAAATGTGGCAGAATAATTTGCTTAGTTGATGTGTTTAAAAATATGGCAAAAGATGTAGTCTTGGAGTGAGTAATTTCTTATGACAGTTAGTGCTGTAAAGTCCAAAGCAGCATGTGTGTCAGGCCTCTGAATTCCCAAATCGTCTCCATGCTGTGTATTAAAGATCTTGGGTGTGCTTTAGAAATTGCATACCATCTTTTTCAGTAGCATGTAGAAATTCTTTTAGTGAATTTTCATTTGTACATTCTCAGTCCCACCTTGAGTCCCTGCATTGCCTGTACACCACTGCACTGTCCTAAAATGTGAAACAGGACTCCTAGCTAGATTTTTTTCGCTGTAGTAATCATTTTGCTGAATTGCAAGGCATACTGTCATGTGTCTAAGATCACAGTGTGAGTGAGAATTCATTTCTGAAAAAATGTGGCAGAATAATTTACTTAGTTGATGTGTTTTAAAATATGGCAAAAAATGTAGTCTTGGAGTGAGTCATTTCTTATGACAGTTAGTGCTATTGTTGTAAATTGGTAAAAATGGGTTAGCGTTAGCAGAAGCCATCTTGCATTTAGAAGTTATCTTATCTGCTGTTTAGAAGCCATTTTGTCTTCCTAGCAGCCATCTTGCTGCCATGTGCTCACTATGTGCTTTGTCCTACCTTCCTTTTAGCTGCGCCTGAAGTCTGCCTAGTAACAGGATATATTTAGCCTCCTCCACTTTCACGCATGCTCAGAAATGCCTGGTAGAGTCTGCATCTGTTACTGATTAGTTTTACAAAGGAATGTGTTCACTACGTTCTGAAACTGTTAGCTCCTCCCACTTAGTTGAACAAAGAGGATTTGTATGTCCATTTTAGGTATTCTTTGCGTGCTCACAGGAGCCAGGACTGCCCCTTTCATTTATGCTTACTGTGTAAGTCTGAAATGTATATAAGGCGCCAGCCTTCTGAATTCCTCAGACTGCCTCATTCATTTGCCATGGCTTTTGGGCGACGCAGCCTCACCTCATATGAGTGTAATAAACTGTCCTTTGACATTTCAGAGTTCTGTGTCAGTCTCTTACTGCTTTTTGGACTACGTATCAGTGACACCCCTGAAAGGCAGGAATTTTTGAATTACAACAGTTGGCGACCACGAAGGGACTCATCAGAGAGGTGAATATCTGAAGGAGTGATAACCTTGTCAGGAGGCAGAAAACTACTGAGCAGCATGGGACTTGTTTCTGCAAAGAAGGTATGCTGTGCACGGCGCGCTTCTGGTGATTCCTTGTGTCTGCAGCTCGGTGGGTTTCTGTCCTTCCTGATCTTTGATCCTCCCCAGGATGTCACCCCTGACTGAGAACACTTTTGGCGTGAGTATTAAAATGTAACATAAAAAGATAGACTGTTAGATCATTTAGAACTTGGCAGTTAGAATTTGGACAGCTTATGTTTGGTAAAAGTAATTTTGCGGCGCCTGTTCTAGGTTTTGAATGGCTTTGTATGGTAAGGTAGTCTTAGGAACGCTTACTGTGGCATATTTTGTATTTGAGATAGACTTGTCTACTTTGGATTTTGTTTGACCTTTGAAGAATATGATATGAATATGATTTGATATGATTTGATATGATATGTATGTGTTGCAACTCGTATAGGCAGGTCATGTGAGGATATTTCCTCAACTTTTGATAGTAGTGTATATTTTGCACTATTTTTGGCATGCCTGTTGTTGTCTTTGGTTAAGCTCACATGTTAAAATGTGTTGCTTTTGTGAACGGTACCATAATGTGATGTGAAGTAAATGAGTCGTCTTCCCTTAGAAGGGATACCTAAATAGGTTTAGGTGTGAAAAAATATTTCTTACTTGGTGGTTTGTATCCCCAGGGAATTAAAATATGGACATAATACATATAAGGATCCTTTGTTCTGTGCACTTTTATGAATGGGGAATGCAGAGCGATTTTTTTTGGTGCTCTGCCAGTCAAAACTTGTGAATTGAAACACCATTGCCAAACGTTCCTTGTAAATATGATGTACAACTTACAATTGGTTTGGTTTACGTTCTGTTTGTGAGTTGTCTTGTGTTTCAGTCTTATGTGGTGATCTGTGGGTTCAATGTGTGTTTAAATGTGGGTTTTTTCTTCCTGTTAGTGTAACTTCTGTTTGTGAATAGCGTTGGCGCGAATTTATGAAACACATGCCTTAAGCGCTGTATTGTGTGTCTTGCATGTTTGAAATGTTTCTGTTTCTGTGTGAAATGAGCTCAATGCGTGATTGTGGATTTCTTGATGTTTTCAGTCTGTTAAGAAAAATGTTGGATTAATTGATATTAGGTGGAAATTAAATAAGAATGCAGTAATTTACCATGTTACCTACTAAAATCGCTATATGTTGCTTTTTAATTTATAGACTAAGCAAAGGCACACATGTGCAAAATGTTAAATGCTTAAATTAGATAAAGTTAAAAATTTACATTCACTAGGAACATGAAAGGCCTCAAAATTAAATTGTGTGTTCTGTAGGACAACAAATTTGTAGCCTTTTTTACTTACATGCATTTTCATATATGTAAAATGCTAAAACTTCAGCTAAAGTGAATTTTTGCTACGTTTAAATGCATCTTGTGGCACACATTTTTCTGGGAATGTCTGCTTCAGTAAGACTGAAAGTTCTGGGTTTCAGCTTTGTGCAGGCCCTTTCCTGCCTTGAGAACGGCAGCTGTTGTTTTTGAAAGGCAATACATGGCATTGAAATGTTTATTCAGCCAGAGCCTAGCCGTTTACGCTCTGAATTTTGCATTTTAGAATAAGTGTTTTAGAGCGTTACAAAAGTAAGGTTCATTATTTTGTATCACAGGAAGACATTTCAATTGTGGTTTTCCTCTCTTTTTAAACACAGTAAAAAGAAAAAGGGGTATATTTCTGGTTTTGTTGCTCAATGTCCTTCTAAAATTCTGGCGCGAAAATATGTCTTGTTGTCAGTGAGGCTTTTGCGCATAGGCTCATACATGACTGTATCTAAACTGATAGGCAAAAGATGCAGTTTGGTTTTTAAATGTGGATTTAGCAATTAAGATTGGGTTTAGAGAAAAAAAAAAAAAATTATTAATCATGGAAAAATTATTTGAAAAAGAAATATGTGTTTTTTAAAATCGTTTTTAGATATTTATAAAGCTTAATACTCATACTATGACCTCCTAAAATTAAAATTTGATTTAAGTAATGTGTGACTGCATAATTAGGACATTTGCAAGTCGGGTTTCGACTTGGCGCAGGCGTAACAGCTCATTTTTCTAAGGCATTACATGCCTATGCCTCATGTTCGCTCTTTGCAACATGTAAAGCACATTCTTAGGATGATAATATGTAATACAATTGTAGGATTTTCATTTCCAAGTGCCCCAAAATCAAAAGTCGAATTTGAGTAAAAATGGACTCTTTAACAGCATTCTTGTCATTTACCATAGCCTTGCAGTGTTTCTGGCTTTCAGAAAATGCATATTTGTGTATATTACAAACTTGTGGGTTGTTATTAGTCAAGGTTGTTTTTCATAGCTCAGTGAACCACTGTGCCCGGTGCAGAGGTTTCTGTTTAATATCAGGGTTGAAGGTTCTACATTTTTGGCAAGGCCCATTTTGACTTTCATCTTTGTAGAGTTGATAAATGAGTACAATTGCATAGGGTGGTAGCAAACATTTCATATAATGCTGGTATGCTATGTTATTATGTTCTGCAAATTGTTCACAGTAAATGTTTTACTAAATGAATTTTATCCCTGAAAGAAGTCATTTATATAACATGTGTTTTTCAACAGGGTTGATTTTTGTAGCTTAGAATGAGTGGGGAAGGGTTTCTGGCTGTGTCAGTTTGAGTGAGAGAACAGGAACTGGGGTCTGAAGGACCGCACGGTTCGCCTGGCAGAGTTTGACCTTAAGGTCAGGGAGATGGGGGTATAGGAGTAAGTGAAGACAGATGGAGCAATGACTGCTTGGTATAAGCTTCTCTGACTAGCAGAAAATAAAGCTTGCACATTAGATGGCTTGCGCGAGGCTTTTACGTCCACATCTGCAGCTCATTACATTAGGGCTTTGTATCTGAGAAGTGCATTCCTGACCAGCCTTGGAGGGAGGAAAAAGAAGCAGGGCCTAAAGGCCCCCCAGGGCCTCGAGGGCCAAGGGTCTAAAAGGGCCGCAAGGAAAGGCTGGCGCACGGGACGCAGTGTGTCTGTGACAGAGCTTTATTTTTGGACAGTCAATATTAAAGTGGGTTAGCATGTTTTAAAAGAAGGATGGTTGGTTAACAGTTGAGATTTAAACTGTTATGTGCTGTGTTAGCAGTATGTTGAAAAGAGATGGGTTTTTATTATGACTTTTTAAAAAAGAAATGTTTGTGTGTTTTTTTCATGATTTTACATTTTTTCCCTTATGAATGGTTCTTGCTCATCCTGTGTGTCAGAAGCGACACTGTAAGTTTTATTTGCCAGTTTTGATCCCCAGCGACTGATGATCACCTGGCAAAAGTGGGGTGTGAGTAAATGAAAGCGTAATGTTGGTGTAATTTTGATTTTTATATTGATCTTGACAAATTAAGCAGGCCTATATTTTGGGTTTTGGGTTGCATGAATGCATGTGTTAATGCTTGATTACATGTATTGTGCTTTGTCTATGCTTTTTGTGTTTACTATACTGCATGTATATTTGATGGCTTGATGATGTTTTGTTTCATGTAGCTGCTTTTTGATATTATTACAAGTTTGCCTGTGTTGTGAAGAGACATGTATGACGGTATGTGTCGCTCTACACCACGTGGTTAATATTTTCGTTGATACTAACTTTCACAGACATAATGTCACAGGAAATACATCGCTTCACCAGTGAATGTTAAAATTTGATCATAATAGTATTGAAGTAAAATAAAAGAGATATACAGGAAGCCACAATACTGCCCTTCTCCCTTAAGGAACAGGCAGGCCTAGATTTATATACATATCCTTGATTGGACCTAAGGATGAAATTATAGATGTGTGGCTCTTGTTAAAAGGTGACCTAAATTTTTCATTTTTTTTCCCTTGAAGAAGGAACTGGACCATTAGCTGAGATTACCGTATATGGTGTAGTGTTTCTCCCCAGATGTTGCATTGTGCTCAGACTACAGAGATGTAATAGGAACATCCACATTATGCATAATTCCCTTTTGTATGACCTGACCAGACTGTTTCTTTCTCTTAAGACTTTTATTTAGGCCTATATTTTTGATGCTTTCCAGTCTGACTGTCAGCTTCGTGATAGACTGGTTAACTGATTTAAAGTAAGAAAAGTTTTCCATCTCAATGGGAGACACTGTATGTTCATTCTTGAATGTGAAAAATGTAATGCCCATTCTAATTATGTTCTCAGTTCTTTTTTCTGCTGTTTTAATATTTGATAGACCACATGTGTTTTAATAATGGAAACATTAGGAGTTTCTACTCGTGTTTTTTCTCTGTTTTCACGTTTTGATAAGTTAGCCTTTGTCTGAATGCCCCTGATCATCTGTTATTTGATTTCGCTTTTGAAGTGTTCTAGATGAGGATTTAGGAACACTTAGATTTACTCACTGAGGAAAATGTTTACCCCATTAAATGATGCCACTATATGTAAGGATATCCATTCAGATAGAATGTTTATGTAATTATTTACCCTTAGATGGCAGAGGATATGCTCTCATATGGATACCCAATTGAAGATGCTAGAGCCATTGTTTTGCTTTTTATGAGAATGATAGTGTATTTTAGGTCATGATAGTCCCATGGCGTATGACCACTCTCTTGAACATTGCAGGCCAACTGTTTGCAGTCCCCTTGTTAAATATTGAATGTTTTTTTGTGCTAAATTGAAGGAAATTAACAATTGTGTCACATTTCCTACATCACTAGGCTCTGCAAAGGGAGAGTGGACACCCTGCAGAACGAATGACCCAGACGAATTCTAATTCCTATCCTTGACAGCCATAGATGAAAGCAGGAAGTTTTGGTCTATAGTCCCAGCACCCAGTAAGGAATCTGAACGCCATCAATGGTATTTCCAAGTTCTTCGTTTGCCCTATTGGCCAGCGTTCCACGGCAGAAGAAAAGGAGTCTCTTTGGTTTTGCAACAGAATGAAAAGTTTAAAAAAAAGGGCAAAAAGATACCTGTTATGTACTGGCAACCTCTGACAGTGTACAGCCCCTTGAGCCCTTTTGCCCAAGTTTTGCCCGAGTCTTGGCCTGAGCCTTGGTCTGAGTTGGCCACTTTTTCCCTTTATTCCAATGGAAGTGCAGTGCAATGGAGAATTTGAGATTGGCAAGAGGCACTACATTCTGGTGCCCATGAAAGAGCAGCTTGAGCGTCCTCTGCCACTGAACAAGGAGTGTTGGAGTCTGAAAGTGCTGCTGATCTTGCAAAGTTGTTTCTCAATAGTGTTTGGATCTGCACGAGATGCTTTGTGCCCTTGATCACGAAGAGCACATCATTTGTAGTGTCTGCCGTAGTGTCTGCCGCAGATGAGAGACACTGTTGCACTGCCTTGAGACATTGAGACTTTTGACTGAACTATGAGTGTTTGCCAAAAGGGCACTCCAACGGATACTGAGACACATTTCCATGGAAGGCCTGAAATGAAGAGGCCCATGCGGTGATGGAAGAAGAGATTCAATGAACGATAAAAGTCTGCCAGAGAGACTTGTGATTGAACTCTGGGCATAAGTTGTGATTATACAAGAGATTCCTATATAGTTAATTACTGGGTGTTGTAGAATTAATTTTTATTGTCTTGCCTGCAGTATTTTAGAGTAGTATTCTGTTTAGTATAGGTAGAATAGAAGTTCATTCTCTGTGGAAGAGTATCCCTATTCAACTTGAGAGCATTGAAGGATTGCATTGCCACTGTTTCACATGAGTATATAGTGTTTTCTGAAGATTTTAGGATTTGCCATTGCTTAGGGTTGTGAAAATGCTAATTTTCTCTGTAATAGTGGTCATTACTTTCTCCTACTGTTTGTATGTATGCTTATGACATAATGTTCCGTTCTTTAGTATTTTTGGTCATACCCTTGCTGAAATGTTTAGAATGGAAATGCTTATCTAGCAATGAATTAGAAACTTGATGACATTATGTGCAAATTAATGAGCACCTGTTTTCTATGTTCCTACTGGATCATATGAATGTCTTCAGCAAAAGCTAAAACGGGCGACTGTTGTAAATTGGTAAAAATGGGTTAGCGTTAGCAGAAGCCATCTTGCATTTAGAAGTTATCTTATCTGCTGTTTAGAAGCCATTTTGTCTTCCTAGCAGTCATCTTGCTGCCATGTGCTCACTATGTGCTTTGTCCTACCTTCCTTTTAGCTGCGCCTGAAGTCTGCCTAGTACCAGGATATATTTAGCCTCCTCCACTTTCACGCATGCTCAGAAATGCCTGGTAGAGTCTGCATCTGTTACTGATTAGTTTTACATAGGAATGTGTTCACTACGTTCTGAAACTGTTAGCTCCTCCCACTTAGTTGAACAAAGAGGATTTGTATGTCCATTTTAGGTATTCTTTGCGTGCTCACAGGAGCCAGGACTGCCCCTTTCATTTATGCTTACTGTGTAAGTCTGAAATGTATATAAGGCGCGAGCCTTCTGAATTCCTCAGACTGCCTCATTCATTTGCCATGGCTTTTGGGCGACGCAGCCTCACCTCATATGAGTGTAATAAACTGTCCTTTGATATTTCAAAGTTCTGTGTCAGTCTCTTACTGCTTTTTGGACTACGTATCCGTGACACCCCTGAAAGGCAGGAATTTTTGAATTACAACACTATAAAGTCCAAAGAAGCATGTGTGTCAGGCCTCTGAATTCCCAAATATTCTCCATGCTGTGTAAGAAAGATCCTGGGTGTGCTGTAGAAATTGCATACCAACTTTTTCAGTAGCATGTAGAAATTATTTCAGTGAATTTTCATTTCTACATTCCTAGTCCCATCTTGAGCCCCTGCATTGCCTGTACACCACTGCACTGTCCTAAAATGTGAAACAGGACTCCTAGCTAGACTTTTTCTTCACTGTAGTAATAATTTTGCTGAATTGCAAGGCATACTGTCATGTGTCTAAGATCACAGTGTGAGTGAGAATTCATTTCAGAAAAATGTGGCCGAATAATTTGCTTAGTTGATGTGTTTTAAAATTTGGCAAAAGATGTAGTCTTGGAGTGAGCCATTTCTTATGACAGTTAGTGCTATAAAGTCCAAAGCAGCATGTGTGTTAGGCTTCTGCATTCCCAAATAGTCTCCATGCTGTGTAATAAAGAACTTGAGTCTGCTGTAGAAATTGAATGCCAACTTTTTCAGTAGCTTGTAGAAATTATTTCAGTGAATTTTCCTTTGTACATTCTCAGTCCCACCTTGAGCCCCTGCATTGCCTGTACACCACTGCACTGAACTAAAATGTGAAACAGGACTCCTAGCTAGACTTTTTTTTCACTGTAGTAATCATTTTGCTGAATTGCAAGGCATACTGTCATGTGTCTAAGATCACAGTGTGAGTGAGAATTAATTTCAGAAAAATGTGGCAGAATAATTTGCTTAGTTGATGTGTTTTAAAATTTGGCTAAAGATGTAGTCTTGGAGTGAGTCATTTCTTATGACAGTTAGTGCTATAAAGTCCAAAGCAGCATGTGTGTTAGGCTTCTCAATTCCCAAATAGTCTCCATGCTGTGTAATAAAGAACTTGGGTCTGCTGTAGAAATTGAATACCAACTTATTCAGTAGTATGTAGAAATTATTTCAGTGAATTTTCATTTGTACATTCTCAGTCCCACCTTGAGCCCCTCAATTGCCTGTACACCACTGCACTGTCTTAAAATGTGAAACTGGATTCCTAGCTAGACTTTTATTTCGCTGTAGTAATCATTTTGCTGAATTGCAAGGCATACTGTCATGTGTCTAAGATCACAGCCTGAGTGAGACTTCATTTCAGAAAAATGTGGCAGAATATTTTGCTTAGTTGATGTGTTTTAAAATTTGTCAAAAGATGTAGTCTTGGAGTGAGTCATTTCTTTTGACAGTTAGTGCTGTAAAGTCCAAAGCAGCATGTGTGTCAGGCCTGTGAATTCCCAAATAGTATCCATACTGTGTAATAAAGATCCTGGGTGTGCTGTAGAAATTGCATACCAACTTTTTCATTAGTATTTAGAAATTATTTCAGTGAATTTTCATTTGTACATTCTCAGTCCCACCTTGAGCCCCTCAATTGCCTGTACACCACTGCACTGTCCTGAAATGTGAAACAGTATTCCTAGCTAGACTTTTATTTCGCTGTAGTAATCATTTTGCTGAATTGCAAGGCATACTGTCATGTGTCTAAGATCACAGCCTGAGTGAGAATTCATTTCTGAAAATATGTGGCAGAATAATTTGCTTAGTTGATGTGTTTTAAAATTTGGCAAAAGATGTAGTCTTGGATTGAGTCATTTCTTTTGACAGTTAGTGCTGTAAAGTCCAAAGCAGCATGTGTGTCAGGCCTGTGAATTCCCAAATAGTATCCATGCTGTGTAATAAAGATCCTGGGTGTGCTGTAGAAATTGCATACCAACTTTTTCAGTAGCATGTAGAAATTATTTCAGTGAATTTTCATTTCTACATTCTCAGTCCCACCTTGACCCCCTGGATTGCCTGTACACAACTGCACTGTCCTACAATGTGAAACAGGACTCCTAGCTAGACTTTGTTTTGCTGTAGTAATCATTTTGCTCAATTGCAAGGCATACTGTCATGTGTCTAAGATCACAGTGTGAGTGAGAATTCATTTCAGAAAAATGTGGCAGAATATCTTGCTTAGTTGATGTGTTTTAAAATTTGGCAAAAGATGTAGTCTTGGATTGAGTCATTTCTTTTGACAGTTAGTGCTGTAAAGTCCAAAGCAGCATGTGTGTTAGGCCTCTAAAACCCCAAATAGTCTGCATCCTGTGTAATAAAGATCCTGGGTGTGCTGTAGAAATTGCATACCAACGTTTTCAGTTGCATGTAGAAATTATAACAGTGAATTTTTTCATTTCTACATTCTTAGTCCCATCCTGAGCCCCTGCATTGCCTGTACACCACTGCACTGTCCTAAAATGTGAAACAGGACTCCTAGCTAGACTTTTTTCACTGTAGTAATCATTTTTCTGAATTGCAAGGCATACTGTCATGTGTCTAAGATCACAGTGTAAGTGAGAATTCATTTCAGGAAAATGTGGCAGAATAATTTTCTTAGTTGATGTGTTTTAAAATATGGCAAAAGATGTAGTCTTGGAGTGAGTCATTTCTTTTGACAGTTAGTGATGTAAAGTACAAAGCAGATGTGTGTCAGGCCTCTGAATTCCCAAATAGTATCTATTCTGTGTGATAAAGATCATGGGTGTGCTGTAGAAATTGCATACCAACTTTTTCAGTAGCATGTAGAAATTATTTCAGTGAATTTTCATTTCTACATTCTCAGTCCCACCTTTAGCCCCTGCATTGCCTGTACACCGCTGCACTGTCCTAAAATGTGAAACAGGAATCCTGGCTAGACTTTTTTTTGGCAAAGCCTGCCCGCCATCCTAATGAGGCCCTATGTTTCTCACATATTTCTCCATTATTTTTTTTGATTTTTTCTGGTTTTTCTTTGTAGTTGCAGATTTATTTTATTTTTTTCCTGATTGTCCACAGTTTTTTTAAATTGTGTAATTTTCCTTATAAAATCCTTTGTTGACTTACTAGGAGCTTTCTTTTTTTCCCCAGACATTGCTCTTTAGATAAATCGTGTACATCTTTTTTCTTGGAAATGTAAGCCTGTGTATATATTTTTCTTCTCTCAGTCTTAGAAGGCATATTGTTTTTTCTTTCTGTAGATAATTAAAATTTTTGTGAAAAAAAATTACAATTGTAGACCACTACTAGCATACTACATAGTAATTAGAAGCACTATATGTTGTTAAGTATTGTTCACTCCATAAGTAATTTTAAGGCACAGCAGCAGAGTTCGGGCAGTGTAGGAGATCATGCAGGGAGTGCTGTTTCAGGGTTATTTCATATTTGTTTCATCTTCTGTTTGAGAGTGACTTGTCTGGACTTTCTCATGCAGTGAACCATATACTAAAAAGTGGAGTACATTTGCAAAATGTTTCGGCAAAGGACTTTATGGATAAAGTCCAACAGAAAGATATTGTTTTGGAATCTCAGCTAATTAATCTCATGGCATGTCAGCGTGGTACTAATGAGTATTGGTACCATCATCATGGGGAACTGAAATGTATGCTTAGAAATTTAGGAACTCCTACATGGTTCTTTACTCTAAGCTGTGCAGAGTATGCTTGGGAATATTTACTTCAAATTCTTCGAGAGGCAAATGCTAACATAGAAAATATAGAATACAAGACACCTGGAGAACTGTGCTCTTTGGATCCAGTTAATGTATGCAGGTATTTCAATTATAGATTTGAAGCTATGATGTCTTTTATCACAAACAAAAAAATCCTCCTCTTGGAGAGGTTCTGGATTTCTTTTGGAGAAAGGAGTATCAAGCAAGAGGTGCTTCTCACATACATATGCTGCTATGGATCAAAGATGCCCCCAAATTTGGAACAGATTCAGATGACACAGTGATGAGTTTTATTGAACAATATACTACATGTGCTGTACCCAAAAGTACAGTAGAAAAGAATTTAAGACATCAAGTCTTACAGTTTCAAACCCATCGTTGTGGAAAATACTGTCGAAAGTACAAATCTAAGGATAAGTTCTAATCAAAATGTCGATTTGCATTTCCACGTCCAGTAATATCAAAAGGAAGAGTGAACAATTTTATGTCATCTTTGTGACATACTGTCACAAGAAAATCACCAAAAAATACCTACAACTTAAAAAGAAATGAAGAGTCAAAATGCATAAATGACTATAACCCAGTCATTTTGTCCATGTGGAATGCTAACATGGATATTCAATATGTTGCAGACCACTCCATTGCTGTGGCTTGATATGTAACGTCTTACATTACTAAATCTGAAAAGATGGAACTTAAGGAAATGTTGGAAGAAATTTCTCATGAAAAGAGCCTAAGTAAGAAATTATACAGCTACAGTTTGAAGATGTTGTCTCATCGAGAAATTGGAGCATATGAATGTTCAGATCGTTTATCATCTGCAAGTCTATACTCCAAATCTAGAATCATTCGGGTGAGTTTAGGTCTTGCAAGAACACAAAAACGAGTTTTGAAATCTGTACAAGAAATTGAGTATTTAGCAGAGAGAGAACCAGACAGTACAGATATTTTGAAGACAAATATGTTGGATACATTTGATATTTGATATTTATGGGAATTTGTAAAGCGCGGCTATCGCTCCGGAAGGAGCATCTTGGCGCTGAGCGTACAGAAGAAAGAAACGTAGTGATAAGATGGATCATATGGCTGCTAGGACCAAGTTTTCAGGAGTTTCCTGAAGTGGCTCTCAGTTTCGACTAACCTGAGATTGACAGGGAGGCTGTTCCAGGCTCTTGCTGCCAGGAAGGAGAAGGTTTCCCCCCCCTGGTTTTTAACTTAAATCTTGGAATTATGATAAGATTCGTTCCTGAGGATCTCAGGCAGCGTGTAGGATTGTAATACGTAAAACGCTTGGTAAAGTAAAGGGGGCCTGTTTTTCTAGTGGCCTTGAATGCGGTGAGCAGAAGTTTAAACAAAATTCTTTTGTGGAGTGGTAACCAGTGAAGAGCGTTGAGGGCTGCTGAGGCAGAAGACCTTCTGGGGAGTTTAAGCACGAGTCTGGCCACGGCGTGTTGAACGCTTTGTAGTTTCCTGAGGGTAGACTTCTTCACTCCTGCCAGTAGTCCATTGCAATAATCAAGTCGGGAGAGAATTAAAGCAACCGCGACTGATTTTCTGGCTGCAATGGGGAGGAAGTCAAAGAATTTCTTCAGTGATCTAATAAGGCTAAAACAGCACCCGGCAGTGATGCGGACATGATCATCGAAGGTAAGGGATGCGTCGAATTGAACGCCAAGGTTACGTGCCGAGGAGACAGCGCTCGGTGGGGCTTCTAAATTTTTAGGCCACCAGTCTTTTGGGCAAAAGGACAAATCTTTCCCTAGAGGTATTATTTCAGTCTTAGCACTGTTGCATCTGAGGTGATTTTTGTTCAGCCATAGAAAAACCTCAGAGAGACAATTCTCTGGTCTGCATCCGTGCATTTTTTATCAATGGTGACGACAAGCTGAGTGTCATCAGCGTACGATGTGACGAGGATTCCGTGAGATTCTATCACTGCAAGGAGGGGGGCCATGTAGATGTTAAAAAAGAGTGGACTAAGGGGGTCATTAGGATCGCGGACGGACTTGAGTCCGTCCACGACCCCAGAGCATGAGGGAACGTCCGCATGGGCTGCGGCGTTCCCTCTGTGCAGATTAGGATGTGACCGCCAGGGTGGCGGTCACATCCTTTATTTTTAACATTGCTGCGGGTGGAGCTTCAAGCTGCACCCGCAGCAATGTTAAAAATGCATGCACAGCATTTGCGTGCACAAAGCGGCAGGCACCGCGCGGTGCCTGCTGCATTGTGCACGCAAATGCAGGGGGGTACCATAGGTACCCCCCATGTGCACCCCCCATGTGCACCCCCCACTACACCTAGGGGGCCCGCAATGGGCCCCTGCAGTGCAGTTACACATGCTTTTCCACGGCGGAAAAGCCGCCGCCGAAAAGCATGTTCCCAAGCACATCCTAATCTGGCTGACGGTGTCTAAGAGACACCTTCACCATTTTAGTGCTTTTCCGCCGCGGTTGTAAGCCAGCCGCGGCGGAAAAGCTGCGGACCTAAACCATGACCCACCAGCCATCCTAATGTGGCGGTGGGTCCTGGTGGGTCCGCAGAGGATTTTCCGCATCCTCCGGGCCGGCGGTGGCTTCCGCCGGCCCGGAGGATGCGGAAAATCCTCCATCCTAATGACCCCCTAAGTATGGACCCCTGGGGGACTCCTGATGTAATTGATCTTTCACTGGAGAGGTAAGGGCCTAATGATATCGTTTGGGATCTATTGGACAGGAACGATGTTATCCATACCATCCAAATAGAAGTAATCATCTTGAGAACATTTGTCTCTATGAAGTACTGCAAAGCTATACTTTTAAGAGGAATATTACAGAAGATATCAATGAAGAAGTATATGCTGTGATTGGATCTGAAGGGTGTTTAGTGAAACAAATAAAAGGACATTTGATTATTCACCGAAAACTGAGTTGCGAAACACCTGACAAAAGGGAACTTTACTATTTAGCTCTTTCGCAACTCTTTAAGCCATGGCGAACAGAACTGGAATTACTTGGAGATGATGACAGTTATGAAGAATCATTTAACGCAACTAAAAATACTGTAGAGTGTTCTGCTTTTACTAATTATCTGAAAATGGTGAATGACGAAATACAGCAAGAAGCTACAATTGCAGCAGAGATTGCTAGAGACAATTCTGAAGACAGTCAAAGTTCTCCTTCGTTGAGTCAGGATCCACTAGGTGAACCAATTATCCAAAATGAAGCAGCAACTGCCATGGATGAGGTGGAAAGAGCAATGCAACAAGCTCAAGAGGATGTAATAAACTTAGAAGAATTGGAAAACCAACTAAATGTTGAGCAAAAACAAATATACGATCAAGTGACAGAACAGATTGAGCATGGTTTATATCATGAGAAAAAAGAGTGCTCATGTACGTCATTTAAACCTATCCGACTGTACGTGGGTGGAGAAGCAGGAAATGGAAAAAGTTTTCTAATTAAAGCAATTGCAACCTATTTACAGAAAAGAACTGACTCGTCACTGTCTTGTGTTGTGACTGCTCCAACTGGATTGGCAGCACATAACATTAAAGGGATTAATTTACATCGTTTATTGATGCTGCCAGTAGAGCATGAAAATAAATTAGAATACCATAAGCTATCTGTAGAAGCTTGTTGTGAAGTTTCTAGAGTCCTTAAAAAAATATAACTTCTCAATATTGAGGAGGTAAGCATGGTATCAAATGTAATGCTTGCCTTTGTGCATTTAAGAATGCAACAAATCCTTAAAACAGAGTATAATGTGTTATTTGGAGGCAAACACGTCATAGTTTTTGGAGATCTACTACAACTAACTCCTGTGAAAGGACAGCCAGTATTTAAAAAAGTTACACATGAAGACACCAGAAAGTGTCTGGGAAACATTGGAAATGTTATTTTTTGGTCATATTTCGAATATTCAGAACTCATTACAAACATGCGACATGCAAAGGACGCTGATTATAAAAGTATTCTTGAAGATATAAGAATTGGAAAAGTGAGTGAACACGGCAAAGAGTCTTTACAGGCCCGATTACTTACAAATTTGTTTCCAAACTAAAATATTCTCCCAGAGAATGTATATAGAGAAATTGCTGAAAAGAAATCAGTGATATGCTTGATGCCAACTCTGAAAGAATATTCAATATTCAATGAAAAAATGCTAAAGTTAGAAAATCAAGAAAGTATGAAACTGGGAGCTATTGATAGAATAGAGCATGAAGGAGCTACTATTATTTTGTCAAAATTGGATTCTTTAGAGAAATTAATATCTAAAACTGCTGGTTTAGAAAAGAATCTATATGCATGTATAAATTGTCAGATAATTTTACGACGTAATTTACATGTGGAAAGAGGTTTAGTAAATGGAGCAATGGGTAATGTTGTTGATTTTGTGAATTACCCAAATCGAGATGACATTGAATTTTTGAAAATCAAATTTGATGAAATTGAAGAAGTACAACAATTGAGTCATTGTTTAGTTCGATTTTTGCTTGTAAAAGATTTATATGTCCGCCTAAAACAGTTTCCTGTTTTTTTGGCATATGCGGTGACTATTCATAAATCTCAAGGTTTAAGTGTAGATAGTGCTTTGGTGAATAATGGAAGTACTGTGTTTAAAGAGGGTATGGCACATGTTGCTTTATCTCGAGTCAGAACTTTATCTGGATTATATATGATTGATTTTGATGACACAAAGATTAGTGCAGATGTAAATTGTGTAAGAGAGTATAATAGGTTAAGAAGAGAACATGCTCCCAATTTACCTCAATATCCAGTATTTGAAAAGCATGTGGTAAAGCGAAAAAGAACAAATGAGAAAAATTGTAGCTAGCGATGTTACAGAGAAAAGAAAAAAAACTAGATGAACCAGTGACAGTAAGCAAAAAGAAAAAGGATTCTATTGAAGAGGTTGTTGGTTTTCAGTTTGAAAACAGTTCTGTCAACTGCTATGCTAATGTAGTGGTTAATGTTGCTTTTTTTCTTGAAACTTTACTACAGCAAATTGTAGAAAATCGGGACAAAAGATTTTGTTCTTTGTTGAATTATGTGTTTGAGAAATTTAGTAGTGATAAAAGTAAAATAGAAAGTGTTTCGGAGACTCAAAATGTTTTAGACATATGTTCTGGTTTAAATCAATTTTCACAGAATATTCAGCAAGATTGTCAGGAATTTCTAATGTATATGCTTGTTATATTGCAAGATGAAGGTATAGATATTGATAATCTTTTTGGCCTTTCTAATAAATAGCAACATGATTGTGAAAATTGTTCGTTTTCAAGTAGTACTAAAATAGACACTGAAAGATTTATATATTTGACTTTACCAGACTGCAAATCAGTGTCTTTTAATAATCTAGTTAGAGAAGCAAATCAAAACATGGTCTGTACTCCATGTAACTCTCAAATGTTATCAACATTATTTATACAAAGATATGGACAGTATGTAATTTTCTTGCTGCAACGATGCAGACCTGATGGAAGAAAACTGACAACTTTAATAAAAATGTTGTGGCTTCTCAACTATCAATATCAGGAAGAACTTTTATAACTGTAGCAATTATTTTCCATGATGGTCCTTCTACAACATCAGGACATTACACAGCTTATTTAAAATGAACGAAAGGCTGGACTTATTGTAATGATACTCAGTTGATTTTTAAACAATGATTGCCTTATGACTTACCAAATTCTTACCTAGTGTTTTTACAACCCAAATTTTAGGCAAAATAATTGGCCTCAGAAATTTACTGCTGTTAAGAAAGGGTAGTCTGCTGTTGAAAAGTACTTTTGCAGTGAGGGTGATGTGGTTCAAAAAATTCTTGTAGTTGACGTAGAGGTAGTGTAAGTGTATCAGATAGTGGGTGATGTGGCTATCACAGGAGATGTTGATCATCAGTGAGGCAGAGGTGTTTTAGATTAGTTGTTGGAGATGTTGCTGATATTTTTCATTCCATTGTAGAGGTTTCTTTTAATGGTATACAGCTCCTTGGTAAGATAAAGGATGAGCAGAGTGTGATCAATATACAAAAAGATGTTGAAGTTCTTATAGCATGCTAGTTGTTGAAGGTTCTATGTACATGATAAATAGCATCGGGTGGAGGTATAACCATTGTTAGATGGAACAAAAGATGTTGTTTGCTTTTGATTCAGAAGGTTGGGAAACAGACACTTAAGAGTACTATTAAGTAACTTCCAAATTAAGGATTTCACACATACTATTTGGCCATGAGGAATGATATGTGAAACAAAAAAATGACTATTTTGGGTAAATGTTGTTAGCATATGTTTCTACAATACTTTATTTAGAGTCTATATCAAAAAAGTAATAATGTTTTGTTACTTTGTGATTGTTCAGGTTATTTCATACTTACGTACAAAATTGTTGTTCGAAAAAGATATTTAAGATATGTTTTTTCTAATTGGTATATTTTTAATGAAAATGTTCAAAGGGTTTTTAAAGACAATCTTTTTGATTGTCTTTTTTCTGACCGCTGTTATATGATGAGTACTATTGAACTCACTGTTTTCAGTGAAATTCAATTTATTCTGAGAACAGCAAAATAAAATACATAATATCTTGTACATATTATTTTGTATTGTGAAATATATATTATAACTCAATTTTTTCTTCTGTTCCATAGATACTATATTTATTAAAAATAGATTATTAACTTTTCATTACTTATAAGGTAAGTATGTCAAACATAAAAAACCTTTTCAACACTTTCTTGCTTCTCTTTCCCCCTTTCCCTTTCTCTTCACTCGCTCCTTTACTCCCCTTCCGTTACTCATCTTACTCCTCTTCTCTCACTCTCTTTACTCCCCTTCATTTACCTTTACACTCCTTCACTCACCATCAGTACCCTTCCCCTCACCCTCACTCACCTTCTCATGTTCCCTCTTTCCCTCTGTGTGCCTCACTTCTCTTTCCTTTCTTCCTTCATTACTACCCTTCTCTTGTTCTATCCCTCACTCTCTTCTCACTCCCTCTTCACTCTCTTTCCTTCACACCATCCCTCACTCACTCATTCCCCTTGCCTCAGCCTTATATCCCTTCCCTTACTGTCACTGCCCTTCACTCAATCTCAGTCCTACTTCTCCCACTTAATGTTCTCCATTCTGTGCATCACTCCTATTTCCTTTCTCCTACTCCCATTCCCTCATTACCACTCACTCTCTTTCGCTTACTCCATCCAACAATACCCTTCCCTTATTTCCCTTTCCTCATGCCCTTTTAGTAACTATCATTCCTTTACCCTCTCACTCCCCTTCACTCCATTTCTCTCTCCCTTTGGCTCACTCAATCTAACCTCTTCACTCCCTGTCATTCACTCGCTCTCCCTCTCTAACTCTCTCACTCTTTCCCTCTCTCTCGCTCTCTCTCACACCCTTCCTTTCTTTCCCTTTCTGTTTCCTTCCCTCCTACTTTCTTTTGTATTGTGAAATATATATTATAACTCATTTTTTTCTTGTCTTCCACCAATACTATATTTATACAAAATGTATTAATAACTTGTCATTATTTTTAAAGTAAGTATGACAAACAAAAAATACCTTTTCATCACTCTCTTACTTCTCTTTCTTTCTTGCCCTTTCTTCAAACTCTCTCTTAATCACCTTCCTTTTCTTCATCTTACTCCTCTTCCTTTATTCTCCTTACTCCCCTTCATACACCTTAACACCCCTTCTCTCACCATCAGTACTCTTCCTCAACCTCACTCACCTTGTCCAACTCCCTCTTTCCACTCTCAGTTGCTCACTTCTCTTTCCTATCTTCCTCCATCACTACCCTTGTCTTGCTGTATCGCTCAGTCTCTTCTCACTCTCCCCTTACTCTCTTTCCTTCACATCATATCTACTCTCTTTCAATCACTCTACTTCTCTCACTCCTCCCCACTTTCTGTCCCTCACTCACCTTCCCTCTCTCCCCTTCCTTCACTCCTCTTTCCTCACTCCCTCACTCCATCTCACTTACTCCCCTTCGTTTATTTCTTCCCTCACTTTTTTTCATCTATTTTTCTCTCCCTGTCTCCCTCTTTGTCACTCAATCTGACTGCCTCACTCCTTATCAGTTCCTTACTCTCCCTCTCTCTCATTCTGTCCCTCTGTCTCCCTTACCCTTAAACTCCTTTCCCCCCTCTTTATATCACTCCTTCTCTTTTCCTCACTCACTTTTCCTCTCTCTTAATTTTCTTCCTTTTCCCTAATTTTCCTTCCCTCACCCCACCCCTTCCCTAACTGTCACTGCTCTTCACTCACCATCAATCCCTTTCACCCTTTGCACTGCATCCTATCTATATTTCTCACCCCTTCATTTTCCCTCTCCCTTTTCCTCGCTCCTCCTAGTTCTGCTTGTCTCACTCCCTTTCCCTCACTCTCCTTCCTTTACTCCTCTTTCGTCACGCCCTCAATCCATCTCACTTACTCCTCTTCGTTCATTCCCTCACTCACTTTTTTTTCATACATGTTTCTCTCCCTGTCTTCCTCTCTGTCACTTACTCTAACTGCTTCACTACCTCTCAGTCCCTTGCTCTCCTTCTCTGTCACCTTTACCTCTCTCTCCCTTGCCCTTTTTCTTCTTTCCTCTGTATTTCTACCATTCCTCCACTCTCCCTCACTCACTTTCGTTCTCTCTTAATTGTATTTCTTCTCCTTCATTCCCCTTTCCTCACTCTCATACCCCTTCCCTAACTGTCACTGCCCTTAACGCACTGTCTCTCCCTTTGCCCCACTACACTTTCTCCTGTCTGTATCTCACATCCCTTTTCTTTTCTGCTGTCTTTTCCTCACTCTCCTTCCCTGATTTAAATCCTGACTCCCCTTCTCTCACTCCGCTTTCCTAACTCCCTCCATCCCCTCACTCCAATTCTCTCTCCCTCACTCCCCATCTCTCACTTTCCCTTACCCCCTTTTCTCATCCTCATACCCCTTCTCTCACCATCACTCCAGTTCTATTACTCACACTCCCTTTACCCTGTTCTAATTCTCCCTCTCTGTCTCATACTCCCCTTCCCTGTATCTGTGCCCTGCTCCCCTTTTCTCACTCCCGCTCCCTCACTCTCTTTTCCTTACTGCCATTCCCTTACTCTTTCACTCCCCTTACCTCTATCCCCTACCCTTTGTCCTCTTGTTTTAGTCACTCTTTGACTTCCCTTTCCTCACTCATCATACCCTCCTTTCTTCACTCATTCTCTCAGTCCCTTCCTCCCCTTCACTTTCAGTCATTCATGTATACACTAAAAATTAATTCAAAAAAGTATGACACAGTAAATAAGAAATATGGCCCTTCTTGTACAAGAGAAGTTAGTTCTGAAAAGAACTGTTTTTTGTCTTTTTGTTTTAATTTTTTTTTTATTTTTTTGAACAGTTTTATATTTTTTTTGCAATTGCAAATTTTTTTGTATTTTTTGAAACAAAAAAATAACAGGAAACAAAAAACTGCTCAACAGGAAGAAACTAAAAAAAAAAAAATCAGATGATTCATTGCAGAAGTTACATCTCATATGTACATTAGCCAGAAGTGGTCGGACATCTAGATGTCGATGGAGATGCCGCAGATGATGATGTGCTTGGGACAGCAGCTGGAAGTTCGGCAGCAAGGGCTCTTGTAGAAGCACGTGCAAAGTTGAGAGGATGCACATTCTTCACATGCCGCATCATGGTGTGGGTGCTGAAGGAATATTTTTTGTTTGGTTTCCCCTCGAAAGCACACTTCCACAGATAGTGCAGGTTACCTTCTGTGCGTTCACTTTCTTCTGCCCCTCTGGATAGGTAAAGAATTTTCAGATGAAGGACTCCATCTTCTTGGGCTGTTCTTCCACCAAGTCCATATCTGAGTCAGAAGAATCCTGTGGCTGCTGTTGTGCCATTTTCAAGGTGAAAACCAGGAACAAAACTACAAAGATCCTTTTCTCAGGAAAGTGAAAGAGATAGTGAGGAAAGTGGGTGGGGATTTTCAAGATTTTGGAAAATAAACTACGATAAACCAATAAAAGGCGTTGTTCTCAAGTAACATGACTTTGTGTACGCGCACGGTGCGCAACCGTAGCATATGAATGACGTTTTAACCGATTTTCGTAAAACATTTAAAAACGTGAAAAGGAGGCAGGACCCCCTAGACCTTCTCAGAGGGTCCCTGAAGGAACCCGAAGGGTAAAAAAAACTTTAAAAAAAGAAATAATTGCGGGGTGCACCCTTTGGCCGCCTTTTTGTCACTCCGAGGTAGAAGAGAGCTTAAAACAAAAGTGGAATGTGAAAAGGGGGCAGGGTAGAGACTCCCTGACCCCCTAGGCCTTCTCAGGGGGTCCCTTAAGGACCCCAAAGACCCAAAAAAACATTTTTTTTGTTTTTAAATCACGAGGTGAGCGCACATTGCGCGCACGTTTAAAACAAAATTAAAAAAAACATAAAAAGAACTAAAACAAAGCGGACAGTGGAACCTTCTTTGTACATGCACCTAACCAACATTACCCCAAAGGTAAGATCCCCTTCTATTCTAACCGGGGGTTTGTGTGCACTCCGAATAACCACCGACCATCACAGTGGTAGTTCTACATAGAACTTGACATAGTTTCATACATAAGCTCAGATGCACCACATATAGACTTTGTGAAGAATATTTATCACAAACTTATTACAAAGACGATGCAAGTAATGTCCACATTTTTTTAGAAAAAAATCCACTTTATTGTTCCATTTATGTTCAAGAACAGCCGACACGTTTCGTCCCAAAAGGGACGTCTTCAGGGCATGAAAGATGAATATGGGTGAAGTAGCTGGTCATGTAAAATAAATGGCAGTTGGAATAGTTGGTGGAAGTGATATCGTCTGTACCAATAACTGCATGGATGTGGTGAAATATATCTGATCACTTTTTTGAAGGAGACAAGATCCCTGGTCAAGGATATTGAAGGGTAGGCTGTAGTGGAGACCCTGATCGTCTGGAAGGCCAAAAAACAAATTCTATTTGCAGACTGGGCACCTTCCAGATGATGTGCCCCTTGGAGCCTGGTATCCCAAGATGTTAGTCAGATCGATATTTTCAGTTGAGTCCAGGTGCCTTCCCTCAGACCACGGCCGATTCACGAGAGCACGGAGTGTGCTCGATCAGTCTCTTCAGAAGATGGACGTTCCTCCAGTCCGTATAGCACCTGGTGGTCATTTGATTTTTGGCCTTCGAGACGATCAGGGTCTCCACTACAGCCTACCCTTCAATATCCTTGACCAGGGATCGCGTCGGCTGTTCTTAAACATAAATGGAACAATAAAATGGATTTTTTCTAAAATAATTTGGACATTACTTGCATCGTCTTTGTAATAAGTTTGTGATAAATATTCTTCACAAAGTCTATATGTGGTGCATCTGAGCTTATGTATGAAAAAAAATTAAAATGTAACAAATTTGACTGTTTATATGTTGATTGAAGATGTCGACTATTCAACTTTATCCAATTCATAAAAAATAGGTGAGCCATTGCATATTTTAGGATACAATCAATGTATTCTAATATAGATAGGCAATTTGTTGAAAAATACATTTATAAAAAATATATTAATTGAAGCAGAAATTTGCATTTTAAAAAACTTCGAAATTCTATGAAAACACCATAGGTTTCACATACGTCATAGTTAGGAATTAGCATTTTCAAAAACTTTAAAATTCACTGAAAAAACCATAGGTTTCACACACGTCATAGTAAGGAATTAGCATTTGAAAAACCTTGCAAATTCACAAAAAAAAACATGTTTCAGACATGTTATAGTTAGGATTTTGCATTTAAAAAACCTTTGAAATTCACTGAAAAAACCATAGGTTTCACACACGTCATAGTTAGGAATTAGCATTTAAAATACCTTAGAAATTCACTGAAAAAAACATAGGTTTCACACACGTTATAGTTAGGTAGTTAGGAATTTGCATTTAAAAAACCTAAGAAATTCACTGAAAAAAATGTAGGTTTCACATACGTTATAGTTAGGAATTAGCATTGTCATGAGTGATGTGATATGTGAGGTCATCAGCAGTGCATTGCGGGCACGCGAGTTATAGTTAGCTGAACTAACTATAACGGTGGAATTTCAAAGGTTTTGTATGAGAGAAATGTCCAGCTAACTATAACATATGTGAAACCTATGGTTTTTTCAGTGAATTTCTAAGGTTTTTTAAATGCTAATTCCTAACTATAACGTATGTTTAACCTATGTTTTTTTCAGTGAATATATATATATATATATATATATATATATATATATATTACCTACTGGCGATAGCCAGTAGGTATATATAGTTAGGATTTTTTCTCTATGGAACTTTTGAAAATTCTATGCCTAATAACTTTGGCGTTTGTGGACGGAATTGGCTGAAATTTTCAGGAAAATGGCACATTTTGTTTCTGAGCAGCTCCTGGAAATTTGGGGGGGGTTCGTCAAGGGGGGGCTGAGAAAAAAGGGGGGTCCCAAAACACGTTTTTCCCATGTTAATTTCCATAGGGCGGTTGGCCTCACTTTTAGCCCGAACGGCTGAATGGATTTCCACGAAACTTGGCAAAATTGTAGGGACTGTTAGCCCGATGTGCCTTTGCTAGGTCTCAATATATGTGCTTCAGTGGATTTTGAGAAATTAACGTTTAAAACAAGATATATATCTGTAACAGCGCTCCGGGCAGCGCTCCGGTTCGCGAACTTTTCGCGTATCGGAACTTTGCGAAGCGAAGCTGATTGGCTCTCCGGTGTCTGTCAACATTCTAAACAGTCCGGAGCGGCCGCCATCTTGTCTCTCGGTAGGATCGAGAGACAAGAGGAGGCCAAAACAAAGGGGGAAATGAAGGAAAGGGGGCAAGGTAGACCCCTTCTGACCCCCTAGGATTGATGAGGGGGATATTATAGAGCCACGCCGGGCCCCAAAAAAAAAAAAAAAAATTCCGATTTTTTTCGCCGTAGAGACGCGTCTTGGTTCGCGAACCGGGCAGCTAACCGGGCAGCTAACCAGGAAGCTAACCGGCAGTGTAACCCAAAAAAAAAAAAAAAAAAAATCCGATTTTTTTCGCCGTAGAGACGCGTCTTGGTACGCGAACCGGGCAGCTAACCGGGCAGCTAACCGGGAAGCTAACCGGCAGTGTAACCCAAAAAAAAAAAAAAAATTCCGATTTTTTCGCCGTAGAGACGAGTCTTGGTACGCGAACCGGGCAGCTAACCGGGCAGCTAACCGGGAAGCTAACCGGCAGGGTAACCCAAAAAAAAAAAAAAAAAAAATCCGATTTTTTCGCCGTAGAGACGCGTCTTGGTACGCGAACCGGGCAGCTAACCGGGCAGCTAACCGGGAAGCTAACCGGCAGTGTAACGGGAGTCTGAGGAGTAGCTGATTGGCTGTCAATATTGTAAACAGTCCGGAGCGGCCGCCATCTTGTCTCTCGGTAGGATCGAGAGACAAGAGGAGGCCAAAACAAAGGGGGAAATGAAGGAAAGAGGGCAAGGTAGACCCCTTCTGACCCCCTAGGATTGATGAGGGGGATATTATAGAGCCACGCCGGGCCCAAAAAAAAAAAAAAAAATCCGATTTTTTCGCCGTAGAGACGCGTCTTGGTACGCGAACCAGGCAGCTAACCGGGCAGCTAACCGGGAAGCTAACCGGCAGTGTAACCCAAAAAAAAAAAAAAATCCGATTTTTTCGCCGTAGAGACGCGTCTTTGTACGCGAACCGGGCAGCTAACCGGGAAGCTAACCGGCAGTGTAACGGGAGTCTGAGGAGTAGCTGATTGGCTGTCAATATTGTAAACAGTCCGGAGCGGCCGCCATCTTGTCTCTCGGTAGGATCGAGAGACAAGAGGAGGCCAAAACAAAGGGGGAAATGAAGGAAAGAGGGCAAGGTAGACTCCTTCTGACCCCCTAGGATTGATGAGGGGGATATTATAAAGCCACGCGGGGCCAAAAAAAAAACAAAAAAAAAATCCGATTTTTTCGCCGTAGAGACGCGTCTTGGTACGCGAACTGGGCAGCTAACCGGGCAGCTAACCGGGAAGCTAACCGGCAGTGTAACGGGAGTCTGAGGAGAAGCTGATTGGCTGTTATCATTGTAAACAGTCTGGAGCGGCCGCCATCTTGTCTCTCTGTGGGATCGAGAGACAAGAGGTGGAAAAAAAAAGGTGTAAATGAATGAAAGGGGTAAGGCAGACCCCTCCTGAACCCCTAGGATTGATGAGGGGGCTATTAAAGTTCCCTGGGGGGTGAAAAAAAAAAATTGCGATTTTTCGCGGTAAAGGTGCTTCCTGGTACGTTAACCAGGCAGCTAACCGGCAGCGTAACGGGAGTCCAACATATTGTGTTTTTTGAACGTTTGTGATATGTGCACGTGTGGATTTTGTCTAATTAAGGTTAAAAAAATATATATATATCTTTAAGCGTGTTCTGGCGCGCTTACGTTTTGGGTTTGGTTTGCGCTGCAGAGACGATACGTCACGGTTATGCGATGCATCATGAGGCGTCTCACGGGCTACGTGATACGTCACTTAATAAAGAATATATTTTACAGCTATAGATATTAGCTTTTAAAAAACCAATGAAATTCACAGAAAAAACCATAGGTTATAGACCATATATAGTTAGGAATTTGCATTTACAAAACCTTGAAAATTCACTGAAAAAACCATAGGTTATAGACCATATATAGTTAGGGATTAGCATTTAAAAAACCTTATTTTATTTGCACAAAACCATTGAAATTCCATATATAGTTAGTTGCACTAACTATATATCGCGGACCCGCAATCCACTGCTAATGATGTCACATATTACATCATTCATGACATGGTCAGTGACATCACTGATGACATCACTGATGACATCTCAAATGACATCACTGATGACATCACTGATGACAACACCCAGTGACTGTATGTTTCTGTAAAGTTAAAATATGTCTTACATATTGAAGAATGAGTGGATGTATAAGTGTCTGGATGAAGGATTTAGTAGGTGCATGACTGACTGTATGAGAGAATGATTAAATGTGTCTCACTGAGTGCATGGGTTAGTGATTAAAGTGTCTTAATTTGGCAATCATTATTTATGTTCTTCTGTAAACTGCTGCATGTTTAAATCAGTAGCTATATCAGTAACTATATGGGTTATTGAATGGTTGCCCAAGTAGTTGTATGGGAGACTGAGTATGTGTGTGGGTGGCTGGGAGGTGTATAACTCTGTGCATAGATGTGTGAGCAGTTGATTCCCTAGGTGTATGGGTTCAAAAGTGCATGTAGAAACAGCTGTATGGACAGTTGACTGTGTGCATGAGTATATTGGTGAGTGAATGGATATCTCAGTTCTACATGTCAAAGTAAGTACATATGTAAAACACACTCCATGTGAGAGTTGACATATATAAATAACTGAACATAAGAGCCAGTGAATGTGAGAGTGGCTGTATGAATCATTGTGAACTTGTATCAAGGATTGTATACGAGAGTAAATATGTGTTAGTATATGTTTGAATAAGTAAGGTGTGTATAACTGTATAGTTAAGGAAATGGAGATGTGATTGATTCTTTGCATGACTGACTAGGTGTGTGAGTAACTCCATGGATGTGTGACAGTCTGTGAATGCCTGTTTACACTGAGTGTATCTAAGGTTATATTAGAGTCTGAAGATGTATTATCACATAAATGATATCATCAGTGATGTAATCAGTAATGTCAAATGAGATGTCAGTGATGTCATCAGTGATGTCATTTGAGATGTCATCAGTGATGTCATCAGTGATGTCATTTGAGATGTCATCAGTGATGTCATCAGTGATGTCACTGACCATGTCATGAATGATGTAATATGTGACATCATTAGCAGTGGATTGCGGGTCCGCGATATATAGTTAGTGCAACTAACTATATATGGAATTTCAATGGTTTTGTGCAAATAAAATAAGGTTTTTTAAATGCTAATCCCTAACTATATATGGTCTATAACCTATGGTTTTTTCAGTGAATTTTCAAGGTTTTGTAAATGCAAATTCCTAACTATATATGGTCTATAACCTATGGTTTTTTCTGTGAATATATATATATATATATATATATATATATATATAAATATATATATATATAGTCCCTATATAGTATTGTGTAAAATCATTGAAGATGGTAAAAGATCAAATTTAATCCATGCCATGTTGTTGTATCTACCTGATACGCCTATAATAAATGTGTAATTATTGAAATGTAGACACAGTATCACATATCCTCTATTGGCAATAAAGCTTTAATGTGCAACATCAGTAAAATGGTCCAGTCTAAAGTATAATACAAAAGTGCAGCAATCAGTGCAATAGAAATGTGCAAAAATGCAGTATTTATGAATTGTGCAAAGGTACAGGATTGAGGGCTAAAACTTTAAGAAAATGCAGTGGATGTAATGTTCAGATGTAGAAACTATGCCATAAAAACTGAATAAAATTACAAACATGTGTCATCCTGAATAACATTATGGTACAGTGTACACACTAGAGATCCCCCTAGTGTGGGACTAATCAGGGAGATGGAATGTTATTATGAAAGCATTTAGGCTACGAATAAGGTACACACATGGAAGTCACAAATGCAGCATTGTCAATCGCACACAGATAATCAAGAAACTAATATATACCAGTGCCTAGGTATAAATAGCTGCAACCATGTGTAGCACTATTGTGATCAGGTACTGCTACAGGTAATGATGCAATTCCTCACAGATGTTCAATCCCTGAGGGGCCTATATTTCAAGTTGTCTAAGAGTTTTTTCTCGATTGCCACCTCATTTGTCAATGGGTACCCTGTCAATGAAAAAAAATTTGGGACACATTTAAATTATTATTGGCTTCCAATTTTATATGTCTAGCGACAGTGTATGTGGGATCTGAGTTTACTATTGCACGCAGATGTTGCAAAATGCATGCATAGGCCTGCTGCTTCGTACTGCCTACGTGGCGTAACCCACAGTTGCATTGTAAAACATATACCACAAGCTCGGTACGTTATGTGTAGTGACCCTTTAGTTTTACAGGAATATCCTAAAAGGCAGTGAAGTAACATGTAGAATTGACTCTAAATTTTCAGGCACGGCATGTGCTGCACTTGTAAAAGCCTCTTTTTGTGGAAAGCCAGCTTGTTTTATTGTGTAACTCTGGGCTGGTTTTTACCAGGTCACTGTGTATGGAATAAGCCTTGCGGTGGGTAAAGTTGGGTGTGTCTGGTAGTATTTGCTGGAGCGTGACGTCAGTGAGAACTATAGGCCACTGGGTGTTAATAATGCTTTTAATGGCATTGTCCTGTTTACTATAGGTGGAAATAAACCTACAGAGGACATTTACCGTAATATTGGAAGTAGCAATAATCACCTTTGATTTCCAGTAGAGATGTAGCAGTGGTGGCTGAGCTGCTGACAGATTTTAACATTGACTGCCTATCCCTGCTATTAGCTTTTTCATGGCTACATCCAATTTAGTGGGATTGTAACCTCTCTCAATAAACATATCTTTCGCTGCATTTTGGGCTACTGCTAAAACCTCATTGGTACAGCATGCTCTGCGAATATGCAAAAACTTGCCGTAGGGGATGCTAGAAATAGTATGCTGAGGATGAAAACTTGTAGCATGCAGTAGTGTGTTGCCAGCTGTGGGTTTCCTAAATAGGCGTGTTTCAATAGCTTCATTCTCAATATACACTGTGATGTCAAGGAAATTATTAGATGTAGAATCTATGTATGCAGTGAATTTCAAGTTCAAATTGTTACAATTAGTGTTATCAATGGAACTCATAGCCTGGACCTGTGTTCCCTTCCATATAATAAAAACGTCATCTATGTACCTCCACATTGCTACTACAGGCTCAACAAACATAGCTCTGTGTTTTACTTGTAGGATATGATACTCCCACCAGCCTACATGCAAACATGCATAGCTGGGGGAGAAGCATGCCCTCATAGCCACGCCCTGCTTTTGCTGAAAGATCTTTCCATCAAATGTGTACACATTGTTATTAAGACACCAGTGAATCATTTTCAACAACCAGATGTTGTGCTTATACATAGATATAGGTATTTTTTTCAAATCAAAATCTACTGCATTCAGGCCATCGCTGTGTCTGATACTGGTATACAGGGCAGTTATATCAAGGGTTAGAAGCATTTAATCTTTAGACCATTGTACCATATTAAGCTTAGATAAAAAGTGATTAGTGCCCCATATGTAAATGGGCACATTGATTATATGTTCCTGTAAATAATGATCGAAATAGCTAGTGGTACATTCAAAGATGCTGTTTTTAGCAGAAATAATCGGTCTTCCTGGGACAGGATCAACTCCCTTGTGATCCTTAGGTATTAGGTAAATCGGAGGCATAGTTGGAAATTCATTATGTAAGTAATTATATTCATCTTTTGATATTAGGCCATCCTTTTCCAAGGTATTGAGCTCATCTTTGTAATCTTTACTGATTCTTCTAACTGCAGAAGCATTAATTTGTTTGTACCAGTCAATGTCATTGAGATGCCGTTATGCCTCTGCTCTGTATTTCTGCTTTCTCCATAAGACAATATTTTCCCCTTTGTCTGATTTATTAATTATCACAGTTGAGTTGATTTTAAGTTTGGCCATTAGTTGGAAATACTACGTGGCTCTGTGATTGGGAGTTTTTCTGTACGTTTTAGATTTCCGATAAAGAGTTTTTAGTTCATCAGTAATCCTATCATGAAATATGTCTAAGGCATCACAGAGAATCACAGGTTCAAAGGTAGACGGCGCCTTAAATGGACTTAAACCTGGTGCTGAAATAGAAATTGAAATTGAATTTGAATTTTTTTTATTGTTTTAGTTAATTAAAACCATAACAATACATTTTGTAAAATCAACTTCTGCATTTAAAATTTCCTAATGTGTGGATACATTCTCTGTTAATTCGTTCTAAAACATTCTGAGTCTAGTGCAAGAATTTGTTAGTTAAAAACGATCGAGCAATCCATATAGCTTATAGTTCCAAGAGTTCTGGTATTATACTTTATTGAGTTCAAAACAGCCCTCTTCCAAAACAACCGCAGTCCTGTTATCCTTTTGTGGACAGGGTACCAAGTTGTATTTCAGCGCTTGGGCATGAGCCACGAGGAACTGTAATATTAGGCAGTTCAAACGGGTGTCTGTTGGGTTCAAAGTTGCCATAATCACCGATCTACACGTTCTTATGCCTCGCTCGTTCATAGCCTTTTTTAGAAAGGTGGCTCGAGCTTGGGCTAGATTCGGGCAGATACAAACAAGATGAATGAAGTCCTCCTTGCTGCTCCCACATAGTCTGCAGATTTTGGGTCCGTCGTGCACCCAAATTGGTTGGTTGACGGTTGATGGAAATTTTCCCAGACGGAGCCCCATTAACTTTTGTTTTCTATGAGCTGGGAATGTAATTGTTAGATATGGAGCTGCAGTGAGCGTTTTGTAGTTTGATATGACCATCCAAGCGTGTTTTCTTGTGCTGAAGGTGGCTTTGTCAAGTAAAAGAGAATGGAATTTTGTTGACTTGTTCGAACGCTGGGTAAGGCAGTAAGGTGGTGCCGAAATAGTGATTTCCTCAGCATTGGATAAGTCTTGAGTGCTTAGCTTGCATGCATTTGAATCATTCGGATCATTCCGCAGAGCATGCGGTGTGGAAAGTAAGGGTATTTCACCAGCTGTGGGTCTGAAGTTTGGTACTTGTGTAGGTGGTTCTTGTGGTTTCCTTCAATGATTTTTAATGGTAAAGAATTTGGCCGATTTGAGTTTGCGAATAAATCTGTAAACATCAATGCGTTTCTCCATATAATCGAAATTGCTTTCTGGGCAAAAACTAAGTCCGGGTGCTAATATCTGTTTCTCAGCTTCACTTAGTTGGATGTCAGTTAAATTGAAGATGGATTTGTTGATAGACGTTAGCGATGTTGCCAGTTTTTTTTTCTTTTTCTGCTGCCCCCTGCCTCTGGGGCTTGATGCATTTGCGTCTTCAGGGGTTTCTTTTCTTGTTTGCAGTGCATTTGTATTTCTCGGTCGTAATGACTGTTTGAGTTGTTCCCGGATAAAATCAATTTCCTCCGCATACGATAAACGACCCAATCTTGGTCTTTGATTGGCCTCTGCAGCTCCACTTAGTTTCGATTCTGCATCGCTGGGCACAGTACTGGCATTGGATGCTGAAGCATTTATGTTATCAATGGTATTCAGGTTCACCTGTTGTTGGCTTTGTGTGGTTATTTTCTGTTTTTTGACAAAGTCGTATTTACACGCAAAAGTAAACACTTGTCCTTGATCCTAATCACTTTTGTCTCAAGCTAACTTAAACGCTTTTCTACCTTTGATACCATCTTCTTGTTTTTTAATGCGTTCAGTCATTTCTTTAATACTTTTATCAATAGAATCCCTGTTACTGAATGTAGCGAGTTGGTCCAAGTCGTGTTTGATACAAGCAATTTCTTTGATGTTGATGTTGACATCACAATCTACTTTGGCATCTTTCACAAGTAAACAAACTAATCGCATCAAAGCCTCTAAATTACTTTCCGCCCACTAATTAAGGAGGAGGGGATTGGGACTTTCAAAACTGGGAGCAAGCATCATGCAAAGTCCTCTTGGCACCCAACCAGCTTTGTGATGTTTCTCCAATGATTTGATTTCCCACCATTTGGTGAGTTCGATTCTACTGTTTTTTTCAAGTAATTTCAGTAAGCTCTTGACATCTGTGCCTTGCTCGAATTCCATTGTTCTCTGATTACTGTTTTCATTGATTAAAAGCAGGTTAGTAAACAGTTCATCCGCTGCCTTTTCTCTCTCTCGCAATGCCTCGTCCTACATTGCACCAGGGTTATGATTGATTTTCAAATGCGTTGAACAATACTTTGTAGATTTCAACAAGGCAAACAAAACACAGCACCTTCCCACCTGCACAGCAAGACCCTCTTGTTCCCCAACTTACTGTGTGCTTCTCTGTGTCTGTGCAAGTCCTCCGACCCACTGAGTTCACCTCCTGCACCACAAACGGGTTAACGTCAGTAACCGTTGTGCAGGAGCTTGTCTAAGAAAAAGCTTACATAGAGCTACCAATCTGTGGCTGCTTGAAAATATGGTCAGCCGTCTTTTGGAAAGGGGCGACCACTCTGTCCCCCCGAACGTATGGTAGGGGGCCCTGATCCTCCCGGGAAACCATTTTGGGCGGGAGGGGCGTGTCTCGGCTGGTATGCCCGAAGCGGCGTAGCCGGGGCGCGCCTTTTCCCGCCCAAGAGGGGTTGTCCTAGACACCTACACCGTTGGCCACGCCCCGTAGGCGTACCAGAGGAGGGTACACGCCCTCCCGAAGAGGAATAAAAGGAGCAACAATCCAAGGAAGCATCCTCTTGTTCCTGTGCTTGGAAGCTGCACCCTCTCGTTGCACGTGAGCCCTCGACGGAACAAGGAGCAATTTTGAGAACTTGTAATTTTTGTGTTTCTATTCCAGGAGCCTTCTCTTCACTTCGGACCTCCGGATACAGGACCTCGTTGAGCAGCTAAGCAGCAAGGGTCGAGTATTCGAACAACGATGCCTGGCAAGAAGGTCGGAAAGAAGGCTGGGACGCAGCAGATGCTCCGCATGCTGATGAAAGATATAGCAAGCATGAAGAAGCAAATGGCGGCAATGAACAGTACGGACAGACCGAAGAAGGTCATCGGACCAGCATTGCCGGGAGTAGTTCCCGTAGGGAGAGGTAAAAGGGCCAGGAATTGGGTGGCAGGGGGGGAGGCCCCAGTTCCCGAGTCACCCCCAGTAAGCTCAGTTAGTCCGGTCGAGGCCCCGGTACCGATCCCGGATCCGGCCCAAACGATTCCGGTTATAGCTACGCCCACCAGCGAGGAGGACATGCCTCCTGAGTTGGCCGCCCAGTTGGCCGCGTGGCTTGGGAGGAATACTGAGGGCGCGGCGGCACCCGGGGACACAGCCACAGAGGCTAAATTGCTAATGAAGCAGTTGCGGCAATCGCAAGATGCTGCGAAGGCGAATCTCCCTCTTGTCCCCTCACAGATTCCTTCGGAAGGACCAACGGCTGGCGGTGAAAAATCAGCGGGACCAGCTATGGAGTCTGGTAAGCAGCCATTGCCAATGGCAAGTGGGGGGTCTTTGCCCTCAAGGAGGGAAAAAGTAGTTCAGCATATTCCGCTGGCCACGAAGGAAATGATTTGGGCTGATAAATATGTAAATATGTTCTCACTTCTGACTGACCATCACGAGATTGAGTATGTTAAGGCTCAGAAGGATTTGTTGCATCCGAGTGTGTGGCGCGCAAAAATGGCGGGCTTCAGGGTGGATGAGACGATCTCTAATTGGGCCAAGGCCTTTGGGATGTTTACAGCTATTATGGGGGAACGTAAACCCGAGATTTTAAGTGAATTAGCATGTTATCAGACACGCATAATGGATTTCTATGAGACATATGAGGGCGATCAATGGAGGGGTTATGATAGTAAGTTTCGTAAGGCCAAGGAGCACGATTCGTCTCTGACGTGGGACTGTCTCGACTCCGTATCTTGGCAGAAACAGCTCTTGCCGGGCACGACGAAATCGTCCTCACTCGGCGAGTATGTGTCGGCGCCTTCCCGCCATCAATCGGCGGCGCCCTTTCGAGCAAACCCCGCTGGTGATCACCAGCCCAGGAGTGGTGGGAATGGGGTTAGAAGGGGGGGTTGCTGGAATTTTAACAGAGGCAAGTGCACGAGGCCACAGGGCACATGTAAGTTCAGGCATGAGTGCGCAGGATGCGGACACTCGTCACACCCGGAGAGTTCGTGCAGAGCCAAGAATTTGGATACTGGGGGTAGAGGAGGTGCCAAACAGGTCTAATATCGGCCAAGGGGAACCACTTCCTACCCCCGTAGATATCATGGCAATGATCCCCTGGCTAAACGAATACCCTGATCATGTCTCCGCTGGGGTGTTACGGGACGGCTTCTCGTATGGGTTCCACATCCCGGCGGGGGATTTTCGGGGGTAATCACTGTGTAGAAATCAAGTGTCTGTTCAGCAGCACCTGGTGGTTGTAGAAAACAAGATTGCAAAGGAGGTTGCCCGGGGCCGGGTCGCCGGCCCATATAGGCACCCGCCGGTTCCTAATTTCATTTGTTCACCGTTGGGAGTAGTCCCCAAGAAGGACCCAGGTGAGTTTAGGTTAATTCATAACTTGTCGGCTCCTAGGGGTCTTTCGGTAAACGATGCGATTGATCCAGGAGTCTGTTCGGTGCGGTATGCATCCTTTGATGAGGCCGTCGCCATGTTGAATCGCCTGGGGCCCGGAGCGCTGATGGCTAAATCGGATATTGAATCAGCATTCCGGTTGCTCCCGGTACACCCTCAGGATCAGCGTCTGTTAGGTTTTGTGTTTCAAGGATGCTATTACATGGATAGATGTATGCCAATGGGTTGCTCCATCTCTTGTGCCTATTTTGAGAAATTCAGCTGTTTTCTGCAATGGGCATTCACCAGAGCTACGGGCTATACACAGGTGATGCATTACCTAGATGATTTTCTGTTCTTGGGGCCAGCCGGTGACGCGGAATGTGCGCAGGCTTTAATGGAATTTTGCAATCTCATGAAACAGTTTGGCGTGCGATTGGCACCGGGAAAAACGGTGGGGCCATCCACTTCGCTCGAGTTTCTTGGAATTGAGCTCGATTCAGTGGAGGGATGCTTCCGTTTGCCCAGGGAAAAAGTAATGAAATTCAGGGCATCGCTAGAATTGTGCATTAGCAAAGAAAAGGTAACTCTCCAGCAGTTACAACAAGCGGTGGGCCAGCTTAACTTTGCCCTCAGAGTGATACCAATGGCCCGCCCCTTTTCCCGCTCTATTTCGCAAGCCATGGTCGGTCTCAAGGAAGGACACCATCGCACGAGACTGTCGGCAGAGGTTCGCCAGGATATGCACATATGGTTGGCATTTCTGGCGGATTGCAACGGTCGAGTGGTGTGGAGCAAACCACCAGCATCCTCAGACAAGCTGGGTTTGTGGACCGACTCGGCAGGGAGCGTGGGATTTGGCGCCATCTATGGTAATCGATGGTCGGCGCAAACATGGCCGACGTGGTGGCACACCAGTGGGTTAACAGGTAACATTGGGTTTCTCGAGTTGTTCCCCATCTTGGTGGCCCTAAAGGCATGGCCGGACAATTTCCGTGATCGCTCAGTGGTGTTTTGGTCTGATAACATGACCGTTGTTGAATGCATAAATAACCAGGCAGCACGCTGCAAGTGGATTTTGAGAGTGTTAAAGGAAATTGTACTACTATGCATGAGACTGAACGTACAGTTTAGGGCAAGGCACGTGCCGGGTATACTGAACAAGGCGGCTGATGCACTCTCTCGTTCCCACATGCAGGCCTTCAGGGGTTATCTACCTTCTGCGGATCTAGTGGCGGCACCATTTCCCGAAGCTCTCTGGTTGCTCGGTGCCCCGGATTACAGGACCTCGTGGGAGCCAGCTTAGCCCCCAGGACAAGGAAGGCATACGAAGGAGCGTTTCGTTCCTATTGTGCATTTTTGGGTCCAGCAGGAGGGGATAAGTGGGGGCAAGAGGAGTATGCACTGAAGTTCTTAGTAGCACTCCACAAGAAAGGCCGATCGGCAGCAACGGCCAATAGGCACAGGGCCGCCATTGCATTCATGGCGCAGGCGTATGGTATCAAGGACCCTACATCGTCCTTTTTGGTAAAGAGGGCACTGCGAGGGTGGCAACGCCTCAAGGGTCATAAAGTAGACGAGAGGCACCCGATTGGGTTAGAAAGATTGTCCCTGTTGATGTTGGTACTCCCCGAGACATGTTCCTCCCAGTCCGAAGCAGTGCTATTCCGGGCCGCTTTTGCATTAGCATTCCATGGGGCTATGCGGGTAAGCGAGCTGGTGGCAAGAAATAAGAAGGATGTGGGGGGAGGTCTGTGTCGGGAGCACGTCCAGATCAAGGGTGATTCAATGGTAATCACAATCGCCAGGTCAAAAACCGATCAGGGTGCGATGGGGGACAGTATTGTGGTCCAGCGCATGCGAGGGTCCCCCATGTGCCCGGTGCAGTGCGTTGAGGTATATCTGGCGCAAAGGGCGGCAGCATGGGGGGGTAGCTTGCTGAGACACACCGACACCACCCCACTGACAAGGTTTCAGTTTCAGCGGGTGTTAACTTTGGCAATCGCGGCAGCGGGCTTGAACCCGAGCGATTTTGGGACCCATTCCTTCAGAATAGGGGCTGCTACAGAGGCTACAGCCAGGGGTCAGAGTGTTGAAATGGTGAAACACTTGGGGCGATGGTCCTTGAATTGTAATAAAAGGTATGTGCGGTTGCACATGTTATGAAGCTAATGTCATGCACTCACGCTTCTTGTTTTTGTTTGGTTTACAGTTTCGCGAGCTTGCGAGGCGGGGCGGACTGTGCAGTTGACCCGACACCTGGGGACCAGCGGTCAAAGAACACCGGCTGAGGAGAGAGTGGTGTGGGTCGTGGGCCACTCATACGTGAGGCGTGCCGCGGACGTATTCAAAGCAGGTGACATGATTCACGCAGCTGGGGAATACAGGTACAGGGTGACCTTCCACGGAAGGGGCGGGCTCTGTATTGACCAGTTTCAATGTTTTTTCGAGGGACTGTTAGGGCGGACAAGGTCACCGCCGTCTATAATCATAGTGCATCTGGGAGGCAATGATTTGGTGGCGCTCGGTCGACGAGTACTCCTCGAGCGTATTCTATCCACTGTTAGCTGGTTGGCAAAGAGGGTGCCGGGGTGCACGATTGCATGGTCGCACATGATTCCAAGGAAGGTGTGGCGGGGGGCCCTCTCTGTGTCGGCTTTGAATCATTCAGTAAAGAAAGTCAAAAACAAACTGGGTAGATTGTTTCGTTCAGGACAGTTGCACTGTATTCCACATGGATGTATTCGGGGGGATAACATGTACCTAGAAGATGGGGTTCATTTGTCCCGGGTGGGGAATGTCTTACTCATAGGAGACTTCATAGCTTGGTTAAGGGGTTTGTGTAATCATGACCTTTAGTAGGAGTGTGGGGGGTCCGGATAGCCGGTCAACTATCCGGGCCTGTGGCGGTAAGGTCATGATCGGTGAGCAGTATTTTCAAGATCCCTAGAGGAGGGGCGCCACCCATTATGGATGGGAGCGCCCGGGGGGAGGTGGCCATGGGCCCCTCACACGGGGAGGCGGCACCCACTAAGTATGGGGTAGGGAAGGCGGTCATAGGCCCCTCCCAGGGGAGGATGCGGCTCGATGCCCCTCCTAGGAATTTCCCGGGGCCAGGATATCCGCGACGGCGGATGTGGTGAACAGTGTGGGGTGGGAGGGGGGTCCACGCTACCTTCCAGACACCTCACACGAGTCCTCGGACGGCCATTAAGATGGCATCGAGTATATATGGGCCCCCGCTAAAGACAAGGGAAATTGGAAGTTGGCACAGAGGTACAGACCTCTGTGCGGCCGCCCCTCACACATGAGGGGGGAGTTCTGGTAGTAGGGATCTGACACCGGTTACGACCTTGCCTTTGGCCCGTAATGTTAGGATGTACAATTTTTTATTTAGAGAGTATGCATTTGCAGGATGTGTAGACTCGGCTAGGAGAACCTTTGTATTAGAGATTTGTTAAGGTTAGCCGATAAACATCGTAATGTATAAATGAAAATTGTACATGATATGAAACTGTTATTTTAATGTTTTAATTTTGTTTCATATTTTTAATAAATACGGCCGGGAGGGTAACTCCCTCCCGCCTTCCAAAAGTTCAGACCTGCCTCCGTCTTCCCATCCTTGGGGATTGTGTTGGGAGGGGGTGAGAGGCATCCCGGCCATATGGAAAGGGGCGACCACTCGGTCCTCCCCGAACGTATGGTAGGGGGCCCTGATCCTCCCGGGAAACCATTTTGGGCGGGAGGGGCGTGTCTCGGCTGGTATGCCCGAAGCGGCGTAGCCGGGGCGCGCCTTTTCCCGCCCAAGAGGGGTTGTCCTAGACACCTACACTGTTGGCCACGCCCCGTAGGCGTACCAGAGGAGGGTACACGCCCTCCCGAAGAGGAATAAAAGGAGCAACAATCCAAGGAAGCATCCTCTTGTTCCTGTGCTTGGAAGCTGCACCCTCTCGTTGCACGTGAGCCCTCGACGGAACAAGGAGCAATTTTGACCCACCCACCAGCCCCTTATGGCAGCGATTAGTAGTGCAATTAAGTTGATTTGCGGTGATAATATCTTTTTCTTCCAGGTTTTTTGTGTGCAATAAAGATTTCAATGTTTGAACTGCAATAAAATGATTTGCTTCATAGCATGTTTTATCACTCAAGTTGAGCGGAGTATCACAGTCTGATTCGGAAATATGTTACATGTGTAGATAAAGGATTAGTAGTGCAATGTTCAGTTTAACCGCTTTTTTCGCTCTTCTTTAGGTTACAAAACGTCGTATTTATTTTGGTCGGGCGGTAAGGTCATGATCGGTGAGCAGTAATTTCAAGATCCCTAGAGGAGGGGCGCCACCCATTATGGATGGGAGCGCCCGGGGGGAGGTGGCCATGGGCCCCTAACACGGGGAGGCGGCACCCACTAAGTATGGGGTCGCCGAAGGGAAGGCGGTCATAGGCCCCTCCCAGGGGAGGAGGCGGCTCGATGCCCCTCCGAGGAATTTCCCGGGGCCAGGATATCCGCGACGGCGGATGTGGTGAACAGTGTGGGGTGGGAGGGGGGTCCACGCTACCTTCCAGACACCTCACACGAGTCCTCGGACGGCCATTAAGATGGCGTCGAGTATATAAGGGGCCCCCGCTAAAGACAAGGGAAATTGGAAGTTGGCACAGAGGTACAGTCCTCTGTGCGGCCGCCCCTCACACGTGAGGGGGGAGTTCTGGTAGTAGGGATCTGACACCGGTTACGACCTTGCCGTTGGCCCGTAATGTTAGGATGTACAATTTTTTATTTAGAGAGTATGCATTTGCAGGATGTGTAGACTCGGCTAGGAGAACCTTTGTATTAGAGATTTGTTAAGGTTAGCCGATAAACATCGTAATGTATAAATGAAAATTGTACATGATATGAAACTGTTATTTTAATGTTTTAATTTTGTTTCATATTTTTAATAAATACGGCCGGGAGGGTAACTCCCTCCCGTCTTCCAAAAGTTCAGACCTGCCTCCGTCTTCCCATCCTTGGGGATTGTGTTGGGAGGGGGTGAGAGGCATCCCGGCCATATGGAAAGGGGCGACCACTCGGTCCCCCCGAACGTATGGTAGGGGGCCCTGATCCTCCCGGTAAACCATTTTGGGCGGGAGGGGCGTGTCTCGGCTGGTATGCCCGAAGCGGCGTAGCCGGGGCGCGCCTTTTCCCGCCCAAGAGGGGTTGTCCTAGACACCTACACCGTTGGCCACGCCCCGTAGGCGTACCAGCGGAAGGTACACGCCCTCCCGAAGAGGAATAAAAGGAGCAACAATCCAAGGAAGCATCCTCTTGTTCCTGTGCTTGGAAGCTGCACCCTCTCGTTGCACGTGAGCCCTCGACGGAACAAGGAGCAATTTTGACCCACCCACCAGCCCCTTATGGCAGCGATTAGTAGTGCAATTAAGTTGATTTGTGGTGATATCTTTTTCTTCCAGGTTTTTCGTGTGCAATAAAGATTTCAATGTTTGAACTGCAATAAAATGATTTGCTTCATAGCATGTTTTATCACTCAAGTTGAGCGGAGTATCACAGTCTGATTCGGAAATATGTTACATGTGTAGATAAAGGATTAGTAGTGCAATGTTCAGTTTAACCGCTTTTTTCGCTCTTCTTTAGGTTACAAAACGTCGTATTTAATTTGGCCGGGGGGTAAGGTCATGATAGGGGAGCAGTAATTTCAAGATCCCTAGAGGAGGGGCGCCACCCATTATGGATGGGAGCGCCGGGGGGGAGGTGGCCATGGGCCCCTAACACGGGGAGGCGGCACCCACTAAGTATGGGGTCACCGAAGGGAAGGCGGTCATAGGCCCCTCCCAGGGGAGGAGGCGGCTTGATGCCCCTCCTAGGAATTTCCTGGGGCCAGGATATCCGCGACGGCGGATGTGGTGAACAGTGTGGGGTGGGAGGGGGGTCCACGCTACCTTCCAGACACCTCACATGAGTCCTCGGAAGGCCATTAAGATGGCGTCGAGTATATAAGGGGCCCCCGCTAAAGACAAGGGAAATTGGAAGTTGGCACAGAGGTACAGTCCTCTGTGCGGCCGCCCCTCACACGTGAGGGGGGAGTTCTGGTAGTAGGGATCTGACACCGGTTACGACCTTGCCGTTGGCCCGTAATGTTAGGATGTACAATTTTTTATTTAGAGAGTATGCATTTGCAGGATGTGTAGACTCGGCTAGGAGAACCTTTGTATTAGAGATTTGTTAAGGTTAGCCGATAAACATCGTAATGTATAAATGAAAATTGTACATGATATGAAACTGTTATTTTAATGTTTCAATTTTGTTTCATATTTTTAATAAATACGGCCGGGAGGGTAACTCCCTCCCGCCTTCCAAAAGTTCAGACCTGCCTCTGTCTTCCCATCCTTGGGGATTGTGTTGGGAGGGGGTGAGAGGCATCCCGGCCATAGGAGAAAGGGTTCCGTCGCGAGAAAACAAGCCAATTTCCCCAGGTATTGTCCAATTACCACACCAAAGTGCATCCAGGTGCCCAAAGAGAGACGGACGACTCGATAAGCTTGTTTGCTTGCCGGTATGGCGTTTATTTTTTCGATCATGGCGCATTTCGCCAAACGCAGTGGCCTTGGTCACGTGATCACGTTACGAAAAAGTAAAGAATATATTGGCTACCATGTGACTCTTGGTCTGCTATTGACATGGATATAGAGGAAATAGTGGTTGTATACATGGCAAAGGTATAAAAAATAGCAAAATTCTCAACGTAATACAAGTGTTTTTAAAATCATGTAAATCAAAGTTCAAACATTCCCACTATTGGTGGTAAGGAAGGAATCGTTATAACTAGCATATTGTTATAATACACAAGAAATCAGCCATACAAACATCAATATATAAAATTAATAGCACAAATGCAATAATATAAATTGTTTAAAAATATGGCGATAAATAGCGGAAGTGTAAAAGGTATAAAATCCATAAGTCCCTATTTAGTATATCTGTAAAATCATTGAAGATGGTAAAAGATCAAATTTCATACATGCCATGTTGTTGTATCTACCTGATATATATATAGATATATATATATATATCTATATATATATATATATATATATATATATATATATTACCTACTGGCGGTCGCCAGTAGGTAGTTATAGTTAGGATTGTTTTCCATTGGAAATCCTCAACATTCTATTTGGAATAACTTTGGCCCTGGTGGATGAATCTTTGTGAATTTCTCAAAGAAGATGGCTCGGTCCGCTGCGCTCCTTTCCTGAAAGTTTGGGGGGGATTGGTGAAGTAGGGGATGAGATATAAGGGGGGTCCCAAAACGTGTTTTCTCCATGTTATTTTCCATAGGACCTTTTGACTCGGCTACAGGTCGAACGGCTGAATGGATTTATAAGAAATTTGGCAAAACTGTAGAGTCCGGTTCGCAGATTACGCTTTTTTTGGAATGGTGTAAATCCGTTCAGTAGTTGTTGAGAAAATTAAAGTTAAAGTCAATTATATATCTATAGGCGCGCACGCGTGCGCGCACTGAAGCGGCTGCGCATGAGCGGAATTTTTTTTTGCTGCGTGACGTCTGTTAACGTTCGATTCGAAGGAAATCACGAAGTTTTGTTTGCCATTTTGTCACTGCGAGTAAATATATTGTTTATTTCAAAGATTTGAAACATGGAAAGGGGAGAAGGTAGAGATTGTTTTGCTGCGTAGCTTTTCTCGGGGTGTGCAGTAAGGCCCTTAAACGCAAAAAGATATAATTTTTTCCCGAAAAAAAATACGTGGTGCGCGCACACCTATTTACAAGAGTGTGAAAATGGAGATAAATTAGAAGTTTGAGCCATTGTGTTAATTGAGTGTTTTCTGCATTTATAAGTAAGTACCGATGCAGAGCCTGATGTTGCAGAGGAAGATTCTGTTTCCCTCATTCGTGAAATGAACACCGTCTCTCCTATAGATGTCTTGCATGTGGTATCGCAAGTTGTTGTGGTAAATAGAACCCATGCTATAATCTCTGAGGAACGCAGAAACAGATTTATTTACATGTCTCCTTGCTTTCTCAAATTGTGCACAATGTTGATTGGACCAATTCCATTTCTGTCTTTGGCATATATTGGAATATACCAAGGCAGATCGAGGAAAAAGTGTCATCAATTGTCGAAAGGTGTCTTTTAGAAGCATTTCCAGACCTACCCCAGTGATTGTGCCTAGATCGTTCCCACCACAGTGCACAATTATAAGGTCTGGTTCTGGGAGATGCATAAAAGTTTTCACCAATGGAATCAATTGGTGACATTTCAATCCTCTTTTGGCAATCCATGTTATGTGTACATTTGGTAAGCCGAGGTTGCAAATGCGTCTGCTTACTGCATATTTTTCACTCCAGTGAATATAACTGTGTCCTATAAGCCAGACCTTCATTTTCAAGGGATTTGTAGTCGTCCTCCGATCGGTTCTGGAAGTGGAATGGTAGTTAGAAGTTGAAATTCTAAATAAAGAAAAAGGAAGAGGCTGGGTGTGGTTAAAAAAATAAAAATGATTGGTTGATTGTAATAAGTGGAGATTGAAGAGTACGTTGCATGTTAATGTTTATGTTAAACAAGAAGTACTATTGGGTGTGAAAAAACAAGACATGTAACAGAGCTGTGGATTGGCAGGTGTTTCTGGAGGGAAAATAGTCTTCTTAATTTGTTGTAGAACGTTGAGACATGAACTTTTGACCTGTGCCGTCAGCAAGGTGCAGAATGAGGTGTAACCATGGAAACAGCCGGAGATGGCAGTTGGTGATGGGTTCACTCTTTGGTGCCTCTGTGTCTGACTCTGTTCTGTGGTGGCAGGCGGACAACTGTTTGTTATTGTAGAGATGAAAGGGTGATAAGGAGAGAAATACGACAAAGCGTTTGGCCTGTAGAAGCGTGGGAGCAGTGATTAACTCTGAGTGAAGCGGAACTGTGGCGGTGCTTGGTAACAATAAAAAAATTTTTTTAACAGTGGTATAACTGTCTGTACGGTGCGCGACCTACTAAGAAAAAGTTCACGGGCCGTAATTGGCTTGCAGGTTCTAGTATCAGAAAGTGAGGTCGAGAAAAGAAAACATTCAGGACTTTATTTATGAAGGCCTTGCGCCACCGGTGCGTCACTGTTTCCCATTTTAAAAAATGAGGCACCGGCAGCGGAAGGTCTTCATAAATAAGGTCCTCAGTGACTACAGTTAAGGTTATGTGGAACCCATGAATAGTTTTTCAATATGAAATCATTTCAGTTGAGATTATGGATTAAAAGAGAAACCATGAATATTTGAAATGTTTATTTAGAAATGTACTGTTTTAAAGGCAAATCATTATGTAATATGAGTACAGAAATTGCAAAAAACACAGTAATTGGTATTGTCAGTAGTACATGGAATACAAACGCTATAGTTGAAGAAAAATGAATATAGTTGGAAAAAAACATTGTACACTCTTATAAGGAAGTATATTATATTTTAATAAATGGAAGAAGGTCTCTGGCCTTTCAGTTTAGGAACGATATATGAAAATGCAAGTGGTTATACATCATTACTTTATCAATCAGCTGTCTACATGCGAAGCACTATCAAGTTTGTGTTATGTTACTGTGTACGGGGAAAAGAAGGCGCCGAAAGCGACAAAATGGCGAGAGGTGCATGTATGTAATCTGCTGGATGCTGCGCAAATCACTATTGAGGAGAACTACTGTATTGAGATATCTTTTGAAGGTTGCAGTATTGCATTTGAAATACAGCACAAGTAACAATGAAATATTGTTGAAAGAACATATTTTTCTGTAAAGTATTTTAAATTAATAATTTTATAGAAAATTAAAGGAGCAGAGGCGTGTGAGGTGGAAATAAGCAGTTGAGATGCGAAATGGCGTTTACAGTTATAAAAAACTCGTTTATAATTTACACATTAATTAGGGTACATGTAGCATATATTAGCGAGTTTTGCATCGAGTACGTTTGAAATAACCTTAGATAAGATATGCAATAGAATTGTTGAGATTAGACTGTAAAAACAAAAAGTTGAAAATCGAGTAGCTGAAGAAACAAATGTAGTCCACATAAAAGACCAAAATTTAAACAACACAAAATCATAATGTCCACTGTTAATAAAGCCAATAGGTCTGTTCTTCAAAAGAAAATATGGAAAAGAACGTGAAGAATATAGGGAAGCAAAAGGAAATGAGGACGTCAATGGCTTGTATAAGAGTTATTGAAGCAGTGTTAAGGCAAAATAGGTAACTTCTGCTTGTAACAGGAAATCACTTTTATGATTTGAAAGTATGTCAGCTATCCAATGGAAAAGAGTAAAGCAGTACTCATGATCTGTTAAAATCGGAACCTCTTTTATTATCAGAGGGCAGCTCGGTGGGTTTTCGATGTAGTTCTCCGTTAGGAAAGAGTTAACCGTCCATTGTGTAGGCAAAGTATGCAGCAAGTGCTTCTAACAGGAAATCATTGTTATCATCTGAAAACATGTCAGCCATCCAATTGAGAAGATCAAAGAAGCATTCATGATCTGTCATTATTGGAGCGTCTTTTACCATCATTGCGCAGCTCAGTGGGTTTTCGATGTAGCTCTCTGTTAGGAAATCTTGCGCCGCTGCGAATATATTCCAATGACCCAGAACTCCTTGTATCGCTGCAAAGGCCATAAACCCTCCGTTGTAACAAAGCTGTTCATGATCAAGTAACGGATTCATGAGGTGATTGTAATTCGGTTCAGGAGGTACCAAATTGCAGAGACATAAATCCAGGGCCCACGTGAAATCACAGCTCAGGCAATGAAATACAGGCTGCACACAGGTGAAATACGAATATCGAAATGTTAATTGAAATGAAGTATTCAAAGTTGAGAGTGGTAAGGTGCCGTAGTACAGAAGCATTCTCTGTCGAAATAGTTCTAAGTAGTCCGGCTCGTTTGCGAAGGCAGAAGGGGCATCCATTTTGAATTTCCCAAGATGGTAAAGGACTCGGCGCAGCACTGCCGGTTGTATAGCAACTCCACAGAATTAGGTCGCCGGCTATGCAGTGGAGAGGAGCAGAATGACTTGATAAATTTTTTAGGAGTCTAGTCACTTATATATTGCTTAGTAGTTATCAAAAAAGTAGCTTTTCTTGAAGTGGAGGATGCGTTAAAAAATAAGGGAGTTATTTGACCAAGTTGTAAAGCAAGGTCAATTTTTTTTTACATCAATGCTGTTTTCTGTGAATGTTAGCTAAGTGAAAGATATGTGTGTGAGCAGATGCAACGTTCAGTTTTAAATGTGACAATGGAGGTCTTGTTCATGTCTTCCGATTCAAGGTCGGTATTCGCTGTCAAATACAAAGATCAAGAAACGCATGCATGGGGTAGATAGTCTGCATTCTTAAAGGAAAGGAAATGAAGGGTTATTTTTACCGCGTTAGCATTGTCGTTTAAAAAGTTGCAGTGATTTTCATTATATGTTAAGAAAGTCTCACTGATGAAGACTGAAAATAAATCCTTATAAATAACAGGGACCGGTGTATTTTAGAAAAGGTGTGTAACATTACATGAATTGTAAAAAAAAAAATAATGTAATTGAAAGTGTATGGTTTGAAAATGAAAAGTAGAGGTTTATAGTTCACGTTTTGAAAGCGGTTCTAGAGGGTCAGATGCATGATAGATTTATAAAAAATAGAACATGTTTTTCAATAGTATTATGGAAAAAATATGTGCCTTTATGTACTATTTAGATTATCTGCCTGTTGCCTATTCTTTGAGTTTTAGTAATCCTGTGTTTTCTAAGTTTTGCAGGGGCAGTTTGAGGTTCATGGTGGGTTTGGGCAGGGAGGGTAGGTTGGGGGTTTGTAATAGGGGGTCCGGGTGGGGTGGAGTGTGGAGTTTAGTGAAGAGTGAGGGGGGCTAGGGTGTTTGGTAATGAAGCAGAGTCAGAGGACGCCAAATTTCTTTTATGGGGTGCCACGGAAATATGTATTTATTCTCAGAGGTTTAATATATTAAGGATATATATTAACATGGTGGCTCTTGTCGTTTTGTGGTTCTGTGCATGTGTATAATGCTGGCCCTGTAGTTTTTGTTTATGGACCTCATTACGACACACAGGGGAGCCACGTTGCACAGTGTGAGATCAGAGAGTTAGGAAATAAAACTTTACAATTGTAAGGGCTCTAAGCGATACAAATCGCCCGTTCTCGGTGTAAAAAATATCACCGCTATTGGTGGTATTTTCTACGGTGTTAGTGCTCGAAGGAGAATAGTAACATATATGTGAAATAAAATTCTGTAACAGGCTCAGCATTTCACATTATCGCGTGAAAACAAAAGTTTTTCTCACATAGCAATAAGTCTCTTATAATTAAGGGACGGAGTGTATATAGTGCTATTTACTACTCTGCTATGTGAACGATGTCGAATATTTCATAAGAGGAGGCTTTAAAAGTTTTTCGATAAACTGGTTTTCCAGGGAAGTGGGTGGAGTGTTCCGTGTAAATTGCAGAATAGAAACTAGTAAGAACCAATTGGAAGTGTTGTTTTAAAGTCACATGACTGCACATGCGTGTCTCGACACCTGTACGCGATAGGTGGGTGCGCGCACCCAGTCGTGCACTAAACGTAAGCGGTGAAAAAACATCCTATAATATGCTCTTGGAGCACGTTTTGGTAGAAAGAGTTAGTTCTGAAAAGAACTTTTTTTTTTTTTTTGTTATGATGCTTTTGATTTCTTAAAGTTGCTACGACATTTTTCAGTATGTCATACTATCCAAATAAAGTGAAGAAATTTAACTTTTCTTGGAGCATTTATGACTCTCAATTTTGTGTTTAATTAGAGTAAAGCTTTGCTCTCCGTATACAAGAAGTTTTCCACAGTTCGTGCATTCCATGTGCACGTTCGCCAGATATGGTTTCAAGTCCATTTCAGCACTCGATGGAGATACAGGTCGTCCACTGGAAGATGTGCTGATTACTTCTGATGGTAATAGCGTGGCCTCCGTTTTTCTTGTCAAAGGTGGTCGCTCATTTCCTTCGGATTCGGAAGATGAATGCGGAACGGTAGCCATTGCAGCGAAGTCTTCAGGAAGATGTTCTACGTTGTTCTGTCTTGAGAGTAGAAAAGAAAGTGATGGAAGTGGGTGGAGTGCTGCGTGTAAATTCCAGAATAGAAACTACCAAGAACCAATTAGAAGTGTTGTTTTGAAGTCACATGACTTCACATGCAAGTGTCAGGTCCTGTACGCGATAGGAGGGTGCGCGCACCCGGTCTCGCACTAAAATAAAGCGGCAAAAAAACATCTCATAATATGCTCTTGGAGCACGTTTTGGTAGAAAGAGGCAGTTCTGAAAAGAACTTTTTTTTTTTTTTTTTGGAAACAAGTGTTATGATGCTTTTGATTTCTTAAAGTTGCTACGACATTTTTCAGTATGTCATACTATCCATATAAAGTGAAGAAATTTAACTTTTCTTGGAGCATTTATGACTCTCAATTTTGTGTTTAATTAGAGTAAAGCTTTGCTCTCCGTATACAAGAAGTTTTCCACAGTTCGTGCATTTCATGTGCACGTTCGCCAGATATGGTTTCAAGTGCATTTCAGCACTCAATGGAGATACAGGTCGTCCACCGGAAGATGTGCTGATTACTTCTGATGGTAATAGCGTGGCCTCCGTTTTTCTTGTCAAAGGTGGTCGCTCATTTCCTTCAGATTCGGGAGATGAATGCGGAACGGTAGCCATTGCAGCGAAGTCTTCGGGAAGATGTTCGACGTTGTTCTCTCTTGAGAGTAGAAAAGAAAGTGATGGAAGTGGGTGGAGTGCTGCGTGTAAATTCCAGAATAGAAACTACCAAGAACCAATTAGAAGTGTTGTTTTGAAGTCACATGACTTCACATGCAAGTGTCAGGTCCTGTACGCGATAGGAGGGTGCGCGCACCCGGTCTCGCACTAAAATAAAGCAGCGAAAAAACATGTCATAATATTCTCTTGGAGCACGTTTTGGTAGAAAGAGGTAGTTCTGATGTAATATGTGATGTCATCAGCAGTGCATTACACGCGCAAGTTATAGCAAGTTATAGTGAGTCCAACTAACTATAACGTGGAATTTCATTGGTTTTATGTAAGTAAAATTTCCAGCTAACTATAACTGCTGTCAAACCTATGGTTTTTTCAGTGAATTTCATAGGTTTTTCAAATGCTATTTCCTAACTATAACGTGTGTAAAACCTATGGTTTTTTCAGTGAATATATATATATATATATATATATATATATATATTTATATATATATATATATATATATATATATATATATATATATATATATATATATATATAAATTCGGCCATTATAGGGAGTAGAGGTAACTATAACTTGCGCTTGCAATGCACTGCTAATGATTTCACATATTACATCACTCATGACATAATCAGTGTCATCAGTTATGACATCTCAAATGACATCACTGATGAAATCATCCAGGTGATAATCTGATGCGTGCTTCATTTTTTTTTCCAGCAGTGCGAATTCTGCTGATTTAAAAGAAAATGCTTTTTTGGGCCCTGGGTGTCTATGTAGGACTCCCTGAGCAGGCCTAGGGGGTCAGGGTGTTTCTACCCTGCCCACTTTTCATGATTTGTATCTTTGTTTCACCCTTTTTCTTGTGACTCGGTTACTGAGTCACAAGATGGCTGCCAACAGTTCCTGGTTTGGAGTGTTGGTAGCCAATCAGAATTGAGCTCATGCTCGGGAGGGTCTAACTAGCCTACCAGGTACCTCCAGTAAGCGGCCATGAGCTGCGTTGCAAAGAGGTGTAAAAAGGGGCGTGGCCTTGGACCACCTCTCTGCAAAGCATCTCTGTACCGCTTCCTGGAGGCAACTGGTAGGCTAGTTGGCCCCCAGGAACTCTCAGGATTCAAGGGGACTTAATCGTCCAACTTACAACATGCCAGGGGGCTTATTTGCACAGTGGTGCTGGGACAGGCGGAGCAACCCTGCTGTGTGGGACTTACTGGTGGTAATAAAAGGGATAGTTGGCCCCCAAGGTTGATGTTGGGGCTAACTACTCCTCCTGTTACCTCCAGTAAATCCCACACAGTAGAATTGCTAAGAGGTGTTTCGGAGACCACGCTCACCTTTCTCCACCACTCTGGACTGGTATATTAGAAATTAGCATTTAAAAAACCTTAGAAATTCACTGAAAGAAACCTAGGTTTCAGGGACGTTATAGTTAGACATTAGCATTTAAAAAACCTTTGAAATTCACTGAAAAATACATAGGTTTCAGGCCCATTATAGTTAAAAATCAGCATTTATAAAACCATAGAAATTCACTGAAAAAAGTAGGTTTCACGGACGATATAGTTAGTTGAACATTTCTCTTGTAAAAAAACATAGAAATTCCCCCGTTATAGTTAGTTCAGCTAACTATAACTTGCGCACCTGCAATGCACTGCTGATTATGTCACATATTACATCAATCATGACATGTTCAGTGACATCACTGATGACATCACTGATGACATCTCAAATGATATCACTGATGACATCATCCACATGAACATGTGATGCACCTCCTCACACTCTAATATAACCTTTGATCCACCCACTGTAAATACAGACTACCATTTTCAAAACCATAGACACACCAATACCAGTTACTGCATATGCACTCACTGATTCCTAGGTCTACATACACATCCACAAATTCACCCATACAGTCACTCGTACATGCAGTCACTCATCAATACAACATTATCATATGCACGTATACACCTATGCAGACACCACACAACACCACTGATCCAGAGTTACTCACACACGTAGTCAGTCATGCAAAGAATCAATCATACTCCTGTTTACTCACCTATACAGGTATACACAAACCACATCACTCATTCAAACAGAAACAAATGCATACTTACTCTCTTATAGAATCACTAATACAAGTACACACTCATCCATACCGCCACTCTCACAATATCTGGAAAGGGGCGACCACTCGGTCCCCCGAACGTATGATCGGGTGCCCTGATCCTCCCGGGAAACCATTTTGGGCGGGGGGCGGGGCTCGGTTGGTATGCCCGAAGCGGCGTAGCCGGGGCGCGCCTCTTTCCCGCCCAAGAGGGGTTGTCCTAGACACCTACACCGATGACCACGCCCAATAGGCGTACCTGGGGCGGGTACACGCCCTCCCGAAGAAGAATAAAGAGAGCGGGAATCCGAAGAAGCGTCCTCTTGTTCCTGTGCTTGGAAGGCTGCACCCACTCGTTGCTCGTGAGCCCTCGACGGAACAAGGAGCCATTTTTTGAGGACTTGTAATTCTTGTGTTTCTCTTTCAGTGACTGTACAGCGAAGGATCCAGGACCGTGTCGATCGACCCGGAGGAGATAATCGTAACCATGTCTGGCAAGAAGGCAGGAAAGGGTTCCGAGACAGACCAGGTGCTTCGCATGTTGGTGAACAGAATGGCGAGAATAGAACGGAGCATCGGGCAGGTCCTAGCGCTTGGTCGGGATATGGCGGGCATCAAGAAGCAACTGGCCGCAATGAACAAGCCTGGTAACCCGAAGAAGGTAATAGGCCCGGCATTGCCGGGAGTCGTCCCCGAGGGTAGAGGGAAACGGGTCAAGAGGAGGGCGGCGGCAGGGGAGGATCCGGTCCCTGAGGTGCCCCCGGTCAGCCCTGCCATACCAGCTGATGACCCAGTACCAACCCCAGACGCGGGTCAACCGATTCCGGTTGTGATTACGCCCGCTAACGAGGAGGATATGCCTCCTGAATTGGCCACCCAGTTGGCCGCATGGCTTAATAAGGCAGGAGGTGCTACGGCGCCAGGAGACACGGCCGAGGAGGCCAAATTTCTAATCCAGCAGTTGCGGCAGTCGCGAGATGCCGCGAAGGCGAATCTTCCTCTTGTCTCCCCACAGGCGACACCAGAAGGACCGGGAGCAGGTCTCGAGAAAACGGCGGGAACAACTACCGCACCAGGTAAGCTCGCCTTGCCAGTGGCAGGGGAGGGCTCTTTACCCTCAAGACGGGAGAGGGTGGTTCAACATATACCGTTGGCCACAAAAGAGTTGATCTGGGCAGACAAATATGTTAATATGTTTTCGTTGTTAACTGACCATCGCGAGATGGAGTATGCTAAAACACAGAAAGATTTGTGGCACCCGAGCGTCTGGCGCGCCAAGATGGCAGAGTTCAGGGTTGAAGAGACCATAACAAATTGGGCTAAGGCTTTTGCAATGTTTACTGCGATTATTGGAGAACGTAAGCCCGAGGTATTGCCCGAACTGTCTTGTTATCAGGCACGTATAATGGATTTTTATGAAACGTATGAGGGGGGTGAATGGAAAGGTTAGGACATGAAGTTCCGTAAAGCAAAAGAGTATGATTCCTCTCTGGCATGGGATTGCCTCGACTCAATTTCTTGGCATAAACAGCTCCTGCCTGGGGCGGCAAGAACTTCCTTGGCAGGTGGGAATGGGTCGGGGGTTTCCCGCCAGAAGCCCGCGGTGCCCTTTCGAGCAGGCACCGGCGACGATCACCAGCCGAAATCCGGCGGGAATGGTGGAAAGCGGGGGGTCTGTTGGGGCTTCAATAGGGGCAATTGCAACAGACCGCAAGGTACATGTAGGTTCAAGCACGTGTGTGCGGGTTGTGGGAATTCCTCTCACGCGGAGTGTTCATGCAGATCAAAAAATAGCTGGCGGGAGGTAAAGGAGGGTCCAAGCAAGACTGAGGTGGATTGTTGGGTACAATTGCCTACTCCCGTTGATCTCATGGCTATGACTCCTTGGTTAAACAAATACCCGGATTATGTCTCCGCTGGGGTGTTGAGGAAGGGATTCTTAGATGGCTTCCACATCCCGGCGGGGGATTTTCAGGGGGAACCTTTTTGCAAAAACCAGCTTTCAGCACAACAGAATCCAGGTGTTGTGGAAAGGAAAATCGATAAAGAGGTGAGACTAGGCCGAGTGGCTGGGCCTTTTCAGCTCCCGCCAGTGGCGAATTTCAGCTGTTCCCCATTAGGGGTAGTCCCCAAAAAGGACCCGGGGGAATTTATGCTGATCCATAATCTGTCTGCTCCAAGGGGCTTCTCAGTAAACTATGCTATTGACCCAGAAGTCTGTTCGGTGCGGTACGCATCGTTCGATGATGCCGTCACCATGTTAAATCGCCTGGGCCCCGGAGCGCTGATGGCGAAATCGGATATCGAATCAGCGTTCCGGTTGCTCCCGGTACACCCACAGGATCAGCGTTTGCTAGGTTTTGCGTTCCAAGGACGTTATTACATGGATAAATGCATGCCGATGGGTTGCTCCATTTCTTGTGCCTATTTTGAAAAATTCAGCTGTTTCTTAGAGTGGGCATTCACCGAGGCCACGGGGCATAGGCATGTTATGCATTACCTAGATGACTTTCTGTTCTTGGGAGCAGCCGGCGACACGAAATGTGCGCAGACGCTACACGATTTTTGCATCCTTATGAGGGAGTTTGGAGTGCTATTGGCACCCAGTAAGACTGTTGGACCATCTACTTCACTCGAGTTTCTGGGAATTGAGCTCGATTCTGTGGAGGGATGTTTCTGTTTGCCTGTGGGTAAGGTATCTAAATTCAGGGCTTCCCTGGAACTTTGCCTTGGTAAGGCGAAGGTGACCCTGCACCAGTTACAGCAAGCAGTGGGTCAGCTTAACTTTGCCTTGAGAGTGATACCAATGGCCCGCCCCTTTTCACGCTCTATTGCCCAAGCTATGGTTGGTCTCAAAGAAGGACACCACCGCACGAGACTGTCTGCAGAGGTTCGCCAGGACATGCCCATTTGGTTGGCATTCCTGGCGGACTTCAACGGTCGAGTGGTGTGGAACAAGCCGCCAGCGTCCTCGGACGAGCTGGGTTTTTGGACCGACTCGGCGGGGAGCGTGGGATTTGGCGCCATCTTTGGTAATCGATGGTCGGCGCAAACATGGCCGACGTGGTGGCACACCAGCGGTCTCACAGGTAACATAGGGTTCCTCGAGCTATTCCCTATTTTTGTTGCTCTAATGGCATGGCCAAACGAGTTCCGAGACCGCTCAGTGTTTTTTTGGTCGGATAATATGACTGTTGTCGAATGCGTTAACCAACAGGCAGCACGCTGCAAATGGATCTTGAGACTGTTGAAGGAAATTGTGCTGCTTTGCATGAGACTGAATGTACAGTTCAGGGCGAAACATGTGCCGGGTGTACTGAATCATGCGGCTGATGCACTCTCTCGTTCACATATGCAGGCGTTCAGGGTTTATCTACCTACAGCGGACCTAGTGGCTGCACCATTTCCCGAAGCACTCTGGCTAATCGGTGCCCCGGATTACAAGACCTCGTGGCAGCAAGCTTAGCCCCCAGGACGAGGAAAGCTTACGAAGGAGCGTTTCATTCCTATTGTGCATTTTTGGGTCCGACAGGGAGTCTGAACTGGGGTCAGGAGGATTCCTTCCTTGGGTTCCTGGTAGCACTGCACAGAGAAGGCCGATCAGCGGCTACGGCCAATAGACACAGGGCGGCCATCTCTTTCATGGCGCAGGTGAATGGCATCAAAGACCCAACAGGTTCCTTTTTGGCAAAAAAAGCCCTTCGCGGCTGGCAGCGCCTCGAGGGTCGCAAGCAAGACGTAAGGCGCCCGATTGGCTTAGAAAGATTGTCCCTGCTCATGGCAAGACTAGGCACGACATGCTCCTCCCAATTCGAGGCGGTGCTGTTCCGGGCAGCTTTCGCATTAGCGTTCCATGGGGCTATGCGGGTGAGCGAACTGGTCGCAAGAAATAAGAAAGATGTGGAGGGTGGCTTGTGCAGGGATCACATCCTAATTAGGGGTGATTCGATGTTAGTCACGATAGCTAAGTCCAAAACTGACCAGGGAGTGATGGGAAACAGTGTTGTTGTCCAGCGCGTGCGAGGGTCCCCCACGTGCCCGATAATGTGTATTGAGGAATACTTGGCACTGAGGGCGGATACATGGGGGGGGGAGTTTGCTGAGGCACATCGATGCCACCCCACTGACGAAGTTTCAGTTTCAGAGGGTACTAGCACTGACAATCGCTGCGGCGGGCATGGACCCGTGCGATTTCGGATAGGGGCTGCTACTGAGGCTACAGCCAGGGGTCAGAGTTCAGAAGAAGTGAAACAGTTAGGACGATAGTCCTCGAATTGTTTTAAAAGGTATGTGCGATTGCACATGTTGTGAAGTCAAGTTACATGCACTCACGCTTCTTGTCTTCTGTTTGATTTACAGTTTCGCGAGCATGTCATGCGGGGCGGAATTTGCAGTCGACCCAGTACCAGGGGACCAGCGGTCATGGATCACCGTCTGAGGAGAAAGTGGTTTGGGTCGTGGGCCACTCATACGTGAGGCGGGCTGGGGACGTATTCAAAGCAGGTGACGCGACTCGCGCAGCTGGGGAATACGGGTACAGAGTGACCTTCCAAGGAAGGGGCGGGCTCTGTGTTGACCAATTCGAATCGTTTATTGAGGGTCTCTTAGGGCGGCAGAGGTCACCGCCATCTGTAGTCATAGTACACCTGGGGGGCAATGACTTGGTGACTCTGGGGAGACGAGTATTACTCGAGCAAATGTTGTCGGCAGTTAGCTGGTTGGCAAAAAGAATGCCGGGGTGCACGATTGCCTGGTCCCACATGGTTCCCAGAAAGGTGTGGCGGGGGGGCCTTTCAGTGTCAGCACTGAACCACTCGGTGAAGAAGGTTAACAATAAAATTGGTAGATTGTTTCGCTCGGCGCAGTTGCATAGCATTCCTCATGGGTGTATTCGGGGTGATCACATGTATCTGAATGATGGGGTTCACCTGTCCCGGCAGGGGAATGTTTTACTCATAGGAGACTTCATAGCATGGCTAAGGGGTTTGAGGAAGCATGACCTTTAGGAGGAGTTTGGGGGGGGCCGGATAGCCGGTCAACTATCCGGCCTGTGGCGGTAAGGTCATGATCGGTGAGCAGTAATTTCAAGGTCCCTAGAGGGGGGCGCCACCCACTATGGATGGGAGCGCCCGGGGGGAGGCGGCCATTGGCCCCTCCCACTGGGAGGCAGCACCCACTAAGGATGGGTCGCCTAAGGGGAGACGGCCATAGGCCCCTCCCAGGGGAGGAGGCGGCTATATGCCCCTCCTATGAATTTCCCGGGGCCCGGATATCCACGACGGCAGATGTGATAGAGAGTGTGGGGGGGGGGGAGTCCACGCTGTCCTTCCTACAGATACCTCACACGGGTGCTCGGACGACCTTTAAGATGGCGTCGAGTGGAAAGAGGGGCCCCCAACAAGACAAGGGAAATTACAGTTGGCCATGAGGGTACAGTCCTCTGTGCGGCCGTCACTCACACCGTGAGGGCGAGAGTTTTTGGTAGTAGGGATCTGACACCGGTTAAGACCTTGCCGTTGGCCCTTAATGCTAGGATGTACAATTTTAATTTAGAAAGTATGTATTTGGAGGATGTTAGACTCGGCTAGGATACCTTTGTATTAGAGATTTGTTAAGGTTAGCCAAATAACATGTCTTCATCGAAATGTAATAAATGGAAAATTGTACATGAATATGAAACTTTTATTTAATGTTTTAATTTTGTTTCATATTTTAACAAATACGGCCGGGAGGGTGGCTCCCTCCCGCCTTCCAAAAGTTCAGAACTGCGTCCGTCTTCCCATCCTTGGGGATTGTGTTGGGAGGGGGTGACGGGCATCCCGGGCATATGGAAAGGGGCGACCACTCGGTCCCCCCAAACGTATGATCGGGTGCCGTGATCCTCCCGGGAAACCATTTTGGGCTTGGGGCGTGGCTCGGTTGGTATGCCCGAAGCGGCGTAGCCGGGGCGCGCCTCTTTCCCGCCCAAGAGGGGTTGTCCTAGACACCTACACCGATGACCCCGCCCAATAGGCATACCTGGGGCGGGTACACACCCTCCCGAAGAAGAATAAAGAGAGCGGGAATCCGAAGAAGCGTCCTCTTGTTCCTGTGCTTGGAAGGCTGCACCCACTCGTTGCTCGTGAGCCCTCGTCAGAACAAGGAGCCATTTTTTGACCCACCCACCAGCCCCTTATGGCAATGTTGGTTTTGCAATAAAGTTTTGCTCTATAGCATCTTTTTTCCCTCCGTATAGCAGGAGAATGAATGTCTAGATTGACGATGTGACTTTTGTCTGTCTGTTTTCTTTTAGGAGTAAACAGTTTGATACAATTAGATAGGCTGATATTTTCTTCCTTAGTAGGTGAACAAATGTCGTATTTATTTTTCGGTCGGGCGGTAAGGTCATGATCGGTGAGCAGTAATTTCAAGGTCCCTAGAGGGGGGCGCCACCCACTATGGATAAGAGCGCCCGGGGGGAGGTGGCCATTGGCCCCTCCCACTGGGAGGCGGCACCCACTAAGGATGGGTCGCCTAAGGGGAGACGGCCATAGGCCCCTCCCAGGGGAGGAGGCGGCTATATGCCCCTCCTACGAATTTCCCGGGGCCCGGATATCCGCGACGGCGGATGTGATAGAGAGTGTGGGGGTGGGGGGGGGAGTCCACTCTGTCCTTCCTACAGATACCTCACACGGGTGCTCGGAAGACCTTTAAGATGGCGTCAAGCGGAAAGAGGGGCCCCCAACAAGACAAGGGAAATTACAGTTGGCCATGAGGGTACAGTCCTCTGCGCGGCCGTCACTCACACCGCGAGGGCGAGAGTTTTTGGTAGTAGGGATCTGACACCGGTTAAGACCTTGCCGTTGGCCCTTAATGCTAGGATGTACAATTTTAATTTAGAAAGAATGCATTTGGAGGATGTTAGATTTGGCTAGGATACCTTTGTATTAGAGATTTGTTAAGGTTAGCCAAATAACATGTCTTCATCGAAATGTAATAAATGGAAAATTGTACATGAATATGAAACTTTTATTTAATGTTTTAATTTTGTTTCATATTTTAATAAATACGGCCGGGAGGGTGACTCCCTCCCGCCTTCCAAAAGTTCAGAACTGCGTCCGTCTTCCCATCCTTGGGGATTGTGTTGGGAGGGGGTGACGGGCATCCCGGGCATATGACTCTCACGTAAAGTCATTTATGTACTTCAACTCTCACATGCAATGCCTTTTACATATGTGGTTACTTGGACATGTACCATAGAGACATCTATTTACTCACCAACACACCCATATACACACTCACCCACCCATACAGCTGTTTCCACATGCAATCTTGAATCTATACAAACATTGAATCAACCACTCGAACATCTATGCACAGTCACACACCTCCCACCCACCCACATACACACTCAAGCACCCATGCAAATAACTAAGGCAACCTATTGATAACCCATATAGACACTCATGTAGCTACTGACCAACCCATGCAGCAGCTTATACAACAACAGACAGACTGATACAGACATTCACACAGTTTAGTCACTAACCCATGCATTCGGTAAGACACGTAATCACTCCCTTTAACAGTCAGTCACGCACCTACTAAATCCTCATCCAGACACTTATACACCCACTCATTCTTCAATACACCTTGGCATATATATAATGCAAATTTACACTTTAAAGAAAAACAAAGTCACTGGATAATGTAATCTGTGATGTCGTCAGTGATGTCATTTGAGATGTCATCAGTGATGTCACTCATCATGTCATGATTGATGTAATACTTGACGTCATCAGGAGTGCATTGCGGGTACACAGATTATAGTTAGCTGAACTAACTATAACGGGGGAATTTCGACGTTTTTTACAAGAGAAATGTGTAACTAACTATAAAGTCCCTGAAACCAATGTTTTGTTTTTTCAGTGAATTTCTACGTTTTTTAAATGCTAATTTCTAACTATAATGTGCCTGAAACCTATGGTTTTTTTGCAGTAAATATATATGTGTGTGTATAAATATATATATTTGTGTGTGTGTGTGGGATCCTGTTTCATGTGATACCAAGGCTCACCCTTTGAGAAAAGTGTAAGGAGACTGAAACGGGTCAGGAATGCCTACGGAATGAAATAAATGAATGTATCCCTCACTGTCGGTAGAGCGGCTTGTTTCCCTTTTTCTAGGAGAAGGGTTTGGTAATATATAGCGCCGTGGCTCAGCCGCGAGGTTCGCACCGCCAGCTAGAGTGCCATTGCTGCCCGCAAAGGAACCAATTTGGGAGATTCGTGAAAACGATAAGGGTTCAGCAGGTGACACCGAAGACTGGCTTTGGTATGGTTTCCAGCAGCCCTTTAAAAGAGGAATGTGATGGAGCCAACAGTGAGCGCTAAAGGTCTTTATTTAAAAGAACAGAGCAAATATTGCGGCATCACCCACTGGAGGGTTTTAATTTTGTGGAACTGCAAACCACAAGTTCCAGCATACATCATAAAGACCCACCAAAGGACGCCCACCAAGGGGCGGCAACCTTCATAAAGGAACTGAATGTGTGTGGGGTCCTGTTTCATATGATGCCAAGGCTCATCCTTTAAGAAAAGTCTAAGGAGACTGAAACGCATCAGGCATGCCTACGGAATGAAATAAATGAATTTATCCCTCACTGTCAGGAGTGCATCTCGTTTCCCTTTTTCTAGGCAAAGGGTTTGGTAATATACAGCGGCGTGGTTCAGCCGCGAGGTTCACACCGCCAGCTAGAGTGCCATTGCTGCCCGTTAAGGAACCAATTTGGGAGACTCGTGAAAACGATAAGGGTTCAGCAGGTGACACCGAAGACTGCCTTTGGTATGCTTTCCAGCAGCCCTTTAAAAGAGGATTGCGATGGAGCCAACAAGGAGCGCTAAAGCACTTTATTTAAAAGAACAGAAAAAATATTGCGGCATCACCCACTGGAGGGTTTTAATTTCATGGAACAGTAAACCACAAGTTCCAATATACATCATAAAGACCCACCGAAGGACGCCCACCAAGGGGTGGCAAACTTCATAAAGGAACTGAATGTGTGTGGGATCCTGTTTCATGTGATGCCAAGGCTCACCCTTTGAGAAAAGTCTAAGGAGACAGACACGCGTCAGGAATGCCTACTGAATGAAATAAATTAATTTATCCCTCACTGTCGGGAGGACAGCTCCTTTCCCTTTTTCTAGTAGAAGGGTTTGGTAATATATATATAGATATATAGATAGCTATAGATATACAGATAGATATATAGATATATAGATAGCTGATACAAACAACCACCTCCCACAGAAGCTCTATGGAAGAAGGCACAAACTCGAGGTGGTTCCAGTTTTGGCATCTTTTTATTTAATCAGGTCGCCATCAATCCCAAGCACAAGGAGAAATGCGTTTCAGCCTTCAAGAGGCCTTTGTCAATCTGCTAGCTATAGATATATTTCTCGAAGATTTGTCAACCGGCGCCAAAGGTATTGGTAAAAGAAACATTGCTTTTTGAATAGAAACAAGGTCCTAACTATAACTACCTACTGGCTAACACCAGTATGTAATATATCTATATCTATATATATATATATCCAAGAAAGAAGTGACTCAAACAGATAGATTCACCAAAGAACAAAAATATATTTCCACTACAACGTTTCAGCTTCCGCCTTCCTCAGGTAGTTTCAAGATGGTAAGCTCAGTGGCTGCACAGATGACACAGCTGAATTTTCAAAAAGCATCATGAGTGAAGATTTCATTTGGAATGTGGAATCAATGCAGTAATCAGGTTGTATTGTCAGTAATGTTCACTCCATCTGGATGCAATGATTTTAAACGGTACATCCAGAAGTTTTCCCTGGAGTCCAATAGTTCTTCCTTTTAGACATGTTCCACGGGGAAAATCTTCAAATCTGATTGTGAATGATCCACAAGGATAAAATGATTGGCTACAGGCTGGTCAATTTTCTTATTAATTATTGCTGATTTGTGGTTCCTGAATTGTGTGTGGAGGTTATTCACTGTTTTGCCTACATATTGTTTTTTACAGCTTTGCCGTTGGCACTGAATCCCATAAATAATGCATGTTGAGCGACATGTAAGATGCTGCCTTATTGCATAGGTCCTTCTGGTAACATAAATAGTACCTGATGATGTTTGTAAAAGGTATTCACATGTGATGCACCTTTTAGAGTCACAGCAATGAACCCCTGAATTAGTTACAGCTTGCTTGAGTTCAGCTCTCACAATAAGAGATCGTAAATTTGGATCTCTGCGGTAAGCAATGACTGCCGGTTTTGGAAAAACCTTTTGCAATTTTTCACAAGTGGACAGTAAGGGAAATGTTGTTTGCATTATATTTGTGTAGTTAAGAGCTGATGGATGATATATGCCACTCGCTGTGCAATCAAGCATGTGTGCACTCCTTGCCTGCACAGACACCGTCACTATACCAATACTCCAAAAGAAATGTATTTAAAGTGCATTATACGTCAAACAAACTACCCAACGCGTTTCGGCGTAGCCGCCTTGCTCATGGGTAAGCCACATACTTTTACAACTTGACATGTAAACAATCATAACACAATCATGTGACAAAAAACAATCGTTACATAGAAAGTTGACTTATTGTTTATACAAACATGAAAAATGTCGGCCATTTTATAGTGGTTTCATCTAGTATGCGTCAATAATCCTTGCTGCCAAAGTTCATACTAAATACTAAATTCATACCCTAGTTGTCATCTGATAGTGTACGCCCATCTAGGAAAAACATCATCATTTCATACAATTAACCAAACATAATAAAAAGTTAATTTCTCAAAACTACAAACATGGCAGCCACTCAGGGCATACTACATAGTATTATCCAATACCGTACTATACCAGGTAGAGAACAAATGGAGTCGGGTACAATACAGGAAATAATACATAAAGCGCAAGCAGACTAGGAGGCTAGAAATATACTGGTACTAGAATATGTTTAGATATACATGCTAGTAACCCAAGTCTGAGCCATTCAAATGAAGGGAAAAGCCATTTTTTTAAAGCAAGCATTCCCGCAAACAATCACTAATAAACATCAAAAACAGGACCCTGATCTGGAGTTAACTAAGGAATGGGCTGAGAACTTGATGGACTGTTCCAATCGTATGCTGTTCATGCTAATTAAGTTTGCCTGGAAGGAGTGGGCCCTGCTCATCAAGGCAATTGAAGAGCTAAATTGAAAAAGAGGAAAGTGGAGAAACTTTTAAAATCAAGATTGAGTATATTCTCAAAAAGATTGAAAAACATGAAGAAGAAATTATTGCCAAGAAAGAGTGAAAGTTCTTGATGGATAAGATTGACTACCAATCAGGTAGAGTCTTCACCTTCAGCCGAAAGTATGACAGCTGCAAGTTGTCTTCGGAGGATGGAGAAACACATATATATATATATATATATATATATATATATATATATATATATATATATTACCTACTGGCGGTCGCCAGTAGGTAGTTATAGTTAGGATTGTTTTCCATAGGAAATCCTCAACATTCTATTTGGAATAACTTTGGCTCTGGTTGAAGAATCTTAGCGAATTTCTCAAAGAAGATGGCTCGGTCCGCTGCGCTCCTTCCCTGAAAGGTTGGGGGGGATTGGTCAAGTGGGGGCTGAGATATAAGGGGGGTCCCAAAACGTGTTTTCTGCATGTTATTTTCCATAGGACCTTTAGACTCGGCTACAGGTCGAACGGCTGAATGGATTTATAAGAAATTTGGCAAAACTGTAGAGTCCGGTTCGCAGATTACGCTTTTTTTGGAATGGTGTAAATCTGTTCAGTAGTTTTTGAGAAAATTTAAGTTAAAGTCAATTATATATCTATAGGCGCGCACGCGTGCGCGCACTCAAGCGGCTGCGCGTGAGCGGAATTTTTTTTTGCTGCGTGACGTCTGTTAACGTTCGATTCGAAGGAAATCAGGAAGTTTTGTCCGACATTTTGTCACTGCGAGTAAATATATTGTTCATTTCAAAGCATTGAAACATGGAAAGGGGAGAAGGTAGAGATTGTCTTGCTGCGTAAGTTTTCTCGGGGTGTGCAGTAAGGCCCTTAAACGCGAAAATATATATTGTTTTGCCGAAAACAAAATGCGGGGTGCGCGCACCCGGTCACGCACACCTATTTACAAGAGTGTGAAAATGGAGATAAATCAGAAGTTTGAGTGCTTAGATATAAGGTGGCTCTGAAAAGAGCCCTTGTGTTAATTGAGTGTTTTCTGCATTTATAAGTAAGTACCGATGCAGAGCCTGATGTTGCAGAGGAAGATTCTGTTTCCCTCATTCGTGAAATGAACACCGTCTCTCCTATAGACGTCTTGCATGTGGTATCGCAAGTTGTTGTGGTAAATAGAACCCATGCTATAATCTCTGAGGAACGCAGAAACAGATTTATTTACATGTCTCCTTGCTTTTTCAAATTGTGCACAATGTTGATTGGACCAATTCCATGTCTGTCTTTGGCATATATTGGAATATACCAAGGCAGATCGAGGAAAAAGTGTCATCAATTGTCGAAAGGTGTCTTTTAGAAGCATTTCCAGACCTACCCCAGTGATTGTGCCTAGATCGTTCCCACCACAGTGCACAATTATAAGGTCTGGTTCTGGGAGATGCATAAAAGTTTTTACCAATGGAATCAAATGGTGACATTTCAATCCTCTTTTGGCAATCCATGTTATGTGTACATTTGGTAAGCCAAGGTTGCAAATTCGTCTGCTTACTGCATATTTTTCACTCCAGTGAAATATAACTGTGTCCTATTAGCCAGACCTTCATTTTCAAGGGATTTGTAGTCGTCCTCCGATCGGTTCTGGAAGTGGAATGGTAGTTAGAAGTTGAAATTCTAAATAAAGAAAAAGGAAGAGGCTGAGTGTGGTTAAAAAAATAAAAATGATTGGTTGATTGTAATAAGTGGAGATTGAAGAGTACGTTGCATGTTAATGTTTATGTTAAACGAAAAGTACTATTGGGTGTGAAAAAAAAGACATGTAACAGAGCTGTGGATTGGCAGGTGTTTCTGGAGAGAAAACAGTCTTCTTAGTTTGCTGTAGAACGTTGAGACATGAACTTTTGACCTGTGCCTTCAGCAAGGTGCAGAATGAGGTGTAACCCTGGAAACAGCCGGAGATGGCAGTTGGTGATGGGTTCACTCTTTGGTGCCTCTGCATCTGACTCTGTTCTGTAGTGGCAGGCGGAGAACTGTTTGTTATTGTGGAGATGAAAGGGTGATAAGGAGAGAAATACGACATAGCGTCTGGCCTGTAGAAGCGTGGGAGCAGTGATTAACTCTGAGTGAAGCGGAACTGTGGCGGTACTTGGTAACAGTAAAAAAAATTTTTTAACAGTGGTACAACTGTCTGTACGGTGCGCGACCTACTAGGAAAGTGTTCACGGGCCGTAATTGGCTTGCAGGTTCTAGTATCAGTAAGTGAGGTCGAGAAAAGAAAAAAATCAGGACTTTATTTATGAAGGCCTTGCGCCACCGGTGCGTCACTGTTTCCCATTTTAAAAAATGAGGCACCGGCGGCAGAAGGTCTTCATAAATAAGGTCCTCAGTGACTACAGTTAAGGTTATGTGGAACCCATGAATATTTTTTCAATATGAAATCATTTCAGTTGAGATTATGGATTAAAAGAGAAACTGAATATTTGAAATGTTTATTTAGAAATGTACTGTTTTAAAGGCAAATCATTATGTAATATGAGTACAGAAATTGCAAAAAACACAGTAATTGGTATTGTCAGTAGGACATGGAATACAAACGCTATAGTTGAAGAAAAATGAATATAGTTGGAAAAAAACATTGTACACTCTTATAAGGAAGTATATCATATTTTAATAAATGGAAGAAGGTCTCTGGCCTTTCAGTTAGGGAACGATATATGAAAATGCAAGTGGTTATACATCATTACTTTATCAATCAGCTGTCTACATGCGAAGCACTATCAAGTTTGTGTTATGTCAGTGTGTGAGGGGAAAAAAAAGGCGCCAAAAGCGATAAAATGGTGACAGGTGCATGTATGTAATCTGTTGGATGCTGCGCAAATCACTATTGAGGAGAACTACTGTATTGAGATATCTTTTGAAGTTTGCAGTATTGCATTTGAAATACAGCACAAGTAACAATGGAAATATTGTTGAAAGAACATATTTTTCTGTAAAGTATTTTAAAAACATAATTTTATAGGAAATTAAAGGAGTAGAGGCGTGTGAGGCGGAAATAAGCAGTTGAGATGCGAAATGGCGTTTACAGTTATTAAAAACTCGTTTAAAATTTACACATTAATTAGGGCACATGTAGCATATATTAGCGAGTTTTGCATCGAGTACGTTTGAAATAACCTTAGATAAGATATGCAATAGAATTGTTGAGATTAGACTGTAAAAAAAGAAAGTTGAAAATCGAGTAGCTGAAGAAACAAATGTAGTCCACGTAAAACTCCAAAATTTAACCAGCACGAAATCATAATGTCCACTGTTAGTAAAGCCAATAGGTTTGTTCTTCAAAAGAAAATATGGAAAAGAACGTGAAGAATATAGGGAAGCAAAAGGAAATGAGGACGTCAATGGCTTGTATAAGAGTTATTGAAGCATTGTTTAGGCAAAATAGGTAGCTTCTGCTTCTAACAGGAAATCACTGTTATCATTTGAAAGTATGTCAGCTATCCAATGGAAAAGAGTAAAGCAGAACTCATGATCTGTTAAAATCGGAGCCTCTTTTATTATCAGAGGGCAGCTCGGTGGGTTTTCGATGTAGTTCTCTGTTAGGAAAGAGTTAACCGTCCATTGTGTAGGCAAAATAGGTAGCAACTGCTTCTAACAGGAAATCACTGTTATCATCTGAAAACATGTCAGCCATCCAATTGAGAAGATGAAAGGAGCATTCATGATCTGTCATTATTGGAGCGTCTTTTACCATCATAGGGCAGCTCGGTGGGTTTTCGATGTAGCTCTCTGTTAGGAAATCTTGCGCCGCTGCGAATATATTCCAATGACCCAGAACTCCTTGTATCGCTGCAAAGGCCATAAACCCTCCGTTGTAACAAAGCTGTTCATGATCAAGTAACGGATTCATGAGGTGATTGTAATTCGCTTCAGGAGGTACCAAATTGCAGAGACATAAATCCAGGGCCCACGTGAAATCACAGCTCAGGCAATGAAATACAGGCTGCACACAGGTGAAATACGAATATCGAAATGATAATCGATATGAAGTATTCAAAGTTGAGAGTGCTAAGGTGCCGTAGTACAGAAGCATTCTCTGTCGAAATAGTTCTAAGTGGTCCGGCTCGTTTGCGAAGGCAGAAGGGACATCCATTTTGAATTTCCCAAGATGGTAAAGGAAACGGCGCAGCACTGCTGGTTGTATAGCAACTCCACAGAATTAGGTCGCCGGCTATGCAGTGGAGAGGAGCAGAATGACTTGATAAATTTTCTAGGAGTCTAGTCACTTAAATATTGCTCAGTAGTTATCAAAAAATTAGCCAGTCTTGAAGTGGAGGATGCGTTAAAAAAAAAAGGGAGTCATTTGAGCAAAATGTAAAGCAAGGTCAATTTTTTTTTACATCAATGCTGTTTTCTGTGAATGTTAGCTAAGTGAAAGATATGTGTGTGAGCAGATGCTACGTCCAGTTTTAAATGTGACAATGGAGCTCTTGTTCATGTCTTCCGATTCAAGGTCGGTATTCGTTGCCAAATGCAAATATCAAGAAACGCATGCGTGGGGTAGATAGTCTGCATTCTTAAAAGAAAGCAAATGGAGGGTTATTTTTACCGCGTTAGCATTGTCGTTTAAAAAGTTACAGTGATTTTCATTATATGTTAAGAAAGTATCACTGATGAAGTTTGAAAATAAATCCTTATAAATAACAGGGACTGGTGTATTTTAGAAAAGGTGTGTCTCATTACATGAATTGTAAAAAAAAAAATAATGTAATTGAAAGTGTATGGTTTGAAAATGAAATGTAGAGGTTTATAGTTCACGTTTTGAAAGCGGTTCTAGAGGGTCAGATACATGATAGATTTATAAAAAATAGAACATGTTTTTCAATAGTATTATGGAAAAAATATGTGTCTTTATGTACTATTTAGATTATCTGCCTGTTGCCTATTCTTTGAGTTTTAGTAATCCTGTGTCTTATAAGTTTTCCAGGGGCGGTTTGAGTTTCATGGTGGGCTTGGGCAGGGAGGGTAGGTTGGGGGTTTGTAATAGGGGGTCCGGGTGGGGTGGAGTGCGGAGTTTAGTGAAGAGTGAGGGGGGCAGGGGGTTAGGGTGTTTGGTAATGGAGCAGAGTCAGAGGACGCCAAATTTCTGTTATGGGGTGCCACGGAAATATGTATCCATTCTCAGAGGTTTATTATATTAAGGATATATATTAACATGGTGGCTCTTGTGGTTTTGTGGTTCTGTGCATGTGTATAATGCTGGCCCTGTAGTTTTTGTCTATGGACCTCATTACGACACAGGGGAGTCACGTTGCACAGTTGGAGATCAGAGACTTAGGAAATAAAACTTTATAATTGTAAGGGCTCTAAGCGATACAAATCGCCCGTTCTCGGTGTAAAAAATATCACTGCTATTGGTGGTATTTTCTACGGTGTTAGTGCTCGAAGGAGAATAGTAATATATATGTGAAAGAAAATTCTGTAACAGGCTCAGCATTTCACATTATCGCGTGAAAACAAAAGTTGTTCTCATATATCAATAAGTCTCTTATAATTAAGGGACGGAGTGTATATAGTGCTATTTACTACACTGCTATGTGAACGATGTCGAATGTTTCATAAGAGGAGGCTTTAAAAGTTTTTCGATAAACTGGTTTTCCAGGGAAGTGGGTGGAGTGTTCCGTGTAAATTGCAGAATAGAAACTAGTAAGAACCAAATGGAAGTGTTGTTTTAAAGTCACATGACTGCACATGCGTGTCTCGCTGCTTCTACGCGATAGGTGGGTGCGCGCACCCGGTCGCGCACTAAAAGAAAGCGGCGAGAAAATATCAGCTAATATGCTCTTGGAGCTCGATTTGGTACAAAGAGTTAGTTCTGAAAAGAACTTTTTCTTTTTTTTTTTTTTTTTGGAAACAAGTGTTATGATGCTTTTGATTTCTTAAAGTTGCTACGACATTTTTCAGTATGTCATACTATCCAAATAAAGTGAAGAAATTTAACTTTTCTTGGAGAATTTATGACTCTCAATTTTGAGTTTAATTAGAATAAAGCTTTGCTCTCCGTATACAAGAAGTTTTCCACAGTTCTTGCATTTCATGTGCACGTTCGCCAGATATGGTTTCAAGTCCATCTCAGCACTCGATGGAGATACAGGTCGTCCACCGGAAGATGTGCTGGTCAATGCTGATGGTAATAGCGTGGCCTCCGTTTTTCTTGTCAAAGGTGGTCGCTCATTTCCTTCAGATTCGGAAGATGAATGCGGAACGGTAGCCATTGCAGCAAAGTTTTTGGGAAGATGTTCGACGTTGTTGTCTCTTGACAGTAGAAAAGAAAGTGATGGAAGTGGGTGGAGTGCTGTGTGTAAATTCCAGAATAGAAACTACCAAAAACCAATTAGAAGTGTTGTTTTGAAGTCACATGACCTCACATGCAAGTCTCAGGTCCTGTACGCGATAGGTGGGTGCGCGCACCCGGTCGCACACTAAAAGAAAGCGGCGAAAAAGTTTCTTTATAATATGCTCTTGGAGCTCGTTTTGGTAGAAAGAGTTAGTTCTGAAAATAACTTTTTTTTTTTTTTTGGAAACAAGTGTTATGATGCTTTCGATTTCTTAAATTTGCTACGTCATTTTTCAGTATGTAATAGTATGAAAATGAAGTGAAGAAATGTATCTTTTCTTGGGGCGTTTGTGACTTTCAATTTTGAGTTTAATAAGAACGAGGCTCTGCTCTCCATACAAAAGAATTTCTCCACACTCGTTGCATTTCATATGCACCTTCTCAAGATATGGTCCCAAGTCCATCTCAGCACTCGATGGAGATACAGGTCGTCCACCAGAAGATGTGCTGGCCACCTCTGATGGTAATAGCGTGGCCAGGGCTCTTGTCGATGCTTTTGCATAATGCTCAGGGTGCCTTTGTTTAACATGCCGCTGCATGGTATGTATAGAAAAGGAATATTTTCTATTTGGATTTCCCCTTGAGAGCTCCGAATTGCATATCGTGCAGGTTACTTTTGGCGCATTCACTTTCTTTTGATCTTCAGGATAAGTGAAAAATTGCCAAATGAAAGATTCCTTTTTTCTTCTTAAAGGTGGTCGCTCATTTCCTTCAGATTCGGAAGATGAATGCGGAAGGGCAGCCATTTCAGCAAAGTTTTCCGGAAGATGTTCGACGTTGTTGTCTCTTGAGAGTAGAAAAGATTCTGAGGAAAGTGGGTGGAGTGCTGCCTGTAAATTCCAGAACAGAAACTACTAAGAACCAATTGGAAGTCTTGTTTTCAAGTCACATGACTTTACATGCGCTTCTCAGGACGTGTAGGCGGTGACACTATCTAGTTACAAACGTGATTTGGAAGTAGCGATGTTCTTTACTGAAGTTTAAAAACGTGAAAAGAAGTGAATTCAAACACATACGGATTTCACATATTTTTAGAGCTCGATTTAAGTATACAATAATTAAATTATAAAACCTTTTATATTTTTTTAAAAAAATATTAAGGTGTGTACAACCAGTCACGCACGAACGATTAAAAAGAAATTCGGCTCCATTTAATTAAAAGGTTTATATGACAAAAAAAAAGCCTAGGTTCAGTATCTTTAACGTACTATAAGTTCTTTCATTGGTCTATGAAGAAATTCATTAGGTTTAAATTGGAAAGCTTTCATGAAATAAATAGGTGGGTGCGTGCACTCGGTTGTGCACGTAAGATTGGTATGTCGATATTTATTTCAGGTATATCTTTCATACTTAGGAACTAGCATTCAAAAAACCTATGAAATTCACTGAAAAAACCATAGGTTTTACACACGTTATAGTTAGGAAGTAGCATTTGAAAAACCTATGACATTCACTGAAAAACCCTAGGTTGTACACACGTTATAGTTAGGAAGTAGCATTTTACAAACCTATGAAATTCACTGAAAAAACCATAGGTTTGACACATGTTATAGTTAGCTGGACATTTTACTCATATAAAACCAATGAAATTCCCCGTTATAGTTACTTCAGCTAACTATAACTCGGGCGCCCGCAATGCACTGCTGATGATGTTACATATTACATCACTGATCACATGGTTAGTGACATTACTCTTGATAACACTGATAATATCTAGTATCTCACATATGCTGCCTACAACATATAGGAATAGTATGTCACTGACTCTTGCATGAATGGAATATGTAAAATCTCCTAATGTAGCATATTAACACTTAGACACTGAGATACTTTTGGTAAGAATAAAGAAACAATAACCTATATCGATATAATGTTTCAATGATATAGCTACTCATCAACACATTCAGCAACTAAAATAGAAACTGATAGACAGACACAGATATGTATATATTTAAATATTACTCAGTAACCCATGTACTCATTAAGATATATTTAATCTGTCAGTTATAGAATCTATTTTTCACCCCAAAAACAATTGGTTATACATTTATATACTACATTTTTGTTCAAACAACTTTCAGATCTACAGATATAAAATATATGTAATTTTCAAAACTAACCCATTTAATAGATGATGTAATGAGTGATGTGATGTGTGACATCATCAGCAGTGCATTGCGGGTGCGCGAGTTATAGTTAGCTGAAGTAACTATAACGGGGAATTTCATTGGTTTTATATGAGTAAAATGTCCAGCTAACTATAACATGTGTCAAACCTATGGTTTTTTCAGTGAATTTCATAGGTTTGTAAAATGCTACTTCCTAACTATAACGTGTATAAAACCTTGGGTTTTTTCAGTGAATGTCAAAGGTTTTTCAAATGCTACTTCCTAACTATAACGTGTGTAAAACCTATGGTTTTTTCAGTGAATATATATTACCTACTGGCGGTCGCCAGTAGGTATATATAGTTAGGATTTTTTCTCTATGGGACTTTTGAAAACTCTATGTCTAATAACTTTGGCGTTTGTGGACGGAATCGGCTGAAATTTTCAGGAAAATGGCACATTTTGTTTCTGAGCAGCCCCTGAAAATTTGGGGGGGTTCGTCAAGGGGGGCCGAGAAAAAAGGGGGGTCCCAAAACACGTTTTTCCCATGTTGATTTCCATAGGGCGGTTGGCCTCACTTTTAGCCCGAACGGCTGAATGGATTTGCACGAAACTTGGCAAAATTGTAGGGACTGTTAGCCCGATGTGCCTTTGCTAGGTCTCAATATATGTGCTTCAGTGGATTTTGAGAAATTAGCGTTCAAAAAAAGATATATATCTGTAACAGCGCTCCGGGTAGCGCCCCGGTTCGCGTACTTTTCGCGTAACGGAACTTTGCGATGCGAAGCTGATTGGCTCTCTGGTGTCTGTCAACATTCGAAACAGTCCGGAGCGGCCGCCATCTTGTCTCTCGGTAGGATCGAGAGACAAGAGGAGGCCAAAACAAAGGGGGAAATTACCATAAGGGGGCATAGTAGATCCTCGTTGACCCCCTAGGTTTTATGTGGAGGTTTTAAAAGGGCCCAGCAGGGCAAAAAAAAAAAATCTTTTTTTTTTGCGTGGGGAGCGCCCAGTCCGCGAACCGGAAAGCGTTCTGGGCAGCGTACTATAAGGAAAAAAGAATGATAGACTTTTCAAATACTGTATGTTAATTGTTTGTTGTTTTTGTTGATTATTTTTTATTTTCTTTATTTTTTAAGAATATTTTTTTTATTGTGATTGTGTTTCATAATTTACTAAACTTTCTAACATTTCATTGTCAGAAATTTCATAATTGTCATTGAATATACTTTGTAGTCTTTGAGGGTGTAAAATGTCCTCATTTTTAAGGAGGTTATCCACTGCTTCCACACATTGCAGTAGTTCCTGGTCCCTACTTTCATCCATAAATTCATTTTCATTTTGATCAATGTTTCCTTGGCTGCTCTCTTGCAGTACAATTTTAAATTGAACTTTCTGTTCGCCTTCCATTTTGCCTGAAATTTGGATACAAAAAATATATATTAGTAGAGATAGGGCACTGTTGGGATTAATTTTAGATAGGCAGTTTTTATCAGTGAATTTATCTTTTGGCAGTGTATAGTATCAGAGTGGAAGTAGGACTCTAAAAAAGTGTATGTGATTTAACCAAGAGAAGCCTAACTCCATCCATAACTATAACAGAGAAGTCTATCTAAATCTATAACTACTACAGAGGGATAGTATATAACTATCAGAAAAAGTTTACCATATTAACTTATAGTGCACAATATATGGGAAAAAAACATTTTTTTTTTAATTTTACGCGGTTAGCTTCCAGTTCGCGTACCGGGTAGCGCTCCGGGGAGCGTAGTTTGTTGAAAATTAGAGAAAAAAGTTAGAGAAAAATAATAATTGTGAGTGATCAGATGTAGGGTAGCTCTGAGAAGAGCTTTTGGGTTTATGGTACATTTTGGTACTTATAAGTAGGTACCAATGCACAGTCTTAAATTCAAAATGAAAATTCTGTTGCCCTCATCTGAGAAGTAAACTCCATCTCCTCTGTAGATATCTTGCATGTAGTAACGCAAGTTATTGTTGTACATGGAGCCCATTCCATGGTCTCTCATGTAAGCTGAAACAGATTTGTTTACATGCTTCCTCGACTTCTCAATTTGTGGACAAAATTGGTTGGACCACCTCCATTTCTGTCTTTGGCATATATTGGAATATACCAAGGCAGTTTGAGGAAAAAGTGCCATTAATTGCTCAAAGGTGTCCTTTAAAAGCATTTCCAGACCTACCCCAGTCAAAGTGCCCAAATCATTACCTCCACAGTGCACAATTAACAGGTCAGGTTTTGGCAAATGCATAAAGGTTTTCACCAATGGTATCAATTGGTGACATTTTAATCCTCTTTGGCCCAACCACTTAATTTCCACATCTTGTAAATTGAGGTTAGGTAAATTTCTGTTCTCAGCATACCTTTGAGCCCAGTAGATGTAACTATGTCCAACAATCCAGACATTAAACATGGTGAGAGAAGGTTGGGCTGCAGTCAGATGAAGTGTGGTAATGAAAGGGCAGTTGAAACAGTAGGAGTTTGTAAAGAAAAAAAACTGTGGATTTCCAGTGCTTGGTGCATTTCCATTTCTGAAAACAGAAAGTTAGGGTGCATGGATGTGTTCTTTGAAAGATGTTATTTGAATGGTCAAGGAAAAAACATTTAATGAAAGATTGTACTGGATACGCAGGTGCACTGAGAGTTCAGAGTTCAATTGAAACATTGTTGTGTGAACTTGCAAACATGAGAGGTCTTTCATGAGGTGGTTGCTAAGCAAAAAAGGCAGAGAGGGCAGAGGGGGGAAGGGTTTTGATTTGAAAAAAGTGAGGGAAGAGTTATGATTGGCTAATATGAGAGATATGTGTAATGAATATCAGCATTTCTGTGCTTTCTATAGCTGCAGCCTCTGGAGTGCATCCTCTTTGTTCTGCTGAAGACAATTTGGAGTATTTCTGAGACTGTTTTGAAACTCAAGAAGTATTTGCTAAGGTGAGAAAAGATTTATTTAATTTAGATAGAGAATAGTATGATTTAAGGAGAAAATGATGAAGAAAGCTGTGTTTTTAAAATGTGGCTTTGTCTCAAGTGATATACAAATAGATTTTGTTTCTTTGAGAAATTGTAATTGCATATTTTGTGTAGCAATCTGGCATGCAGTAACACAAGTTATTGTTGTACATGGAGCCCATTCCATGGTCTCTCATGTAAGCTGAAACAGATATGTTGTGTTTAAAAACGATTTTTGAAAACAATTACATTTCTGGATACGTTCTGCTAGAGCTTCATAGGTTGTTTGGGCCATATTTATAAGGCATTTGAGTATCTATGATGTTATTGTTCCCATTTTAATTGAAGAGCTTTCTTCATGGGGCTAGTTTCTTGTAAATACGCTCCCACCTGTGCTTGGTAAATTTAGATTTTGATTATGGGAGTTACATAGCCATGTTAAAAATGTCCCAAAAATGGTGCAAGGGCATTCAAAAAAACGCTTTCATGTGTCTTAAGGACATTTTTAGTCATTTCCTCTTAAATGTAGGTATACAATTGATTTATATGCTGTGTTTAAAAACGATTTTTTGAAATCAATTACATTTCTGGATATGTACTGCTAGAGCTTCATAGGTTGTTTGGGTCATATTTATAAGGCATTTGAGTGTCTCTGATGTTATTGTTCCCATTTTAATTGAAGTGTTTTCCTCATGGGGCTAGTTTCTTGTAAATACGCTCCCACCTGTGCTTGGCAAATTTAGATTTTGATTATGGTAGTTACTTAGCCATGTTAAAAATGTCCCAAAAATGGTGCAAGGGCATTCAAAAAAACGCTTTCATGTGTCTTAAGGACATTTACAGTCATTTCCAACTGAATGTAGGTATACAATTGATTTATATGTTGTGTTTAAAAACGATTTTTTGAAATCAATTACATTTCTGGATATGTACTGCTAGAGCTTCATAGGTTGTTTGGGCCATATTTATAAGGCATTTGAGTGTCTATGATGTTATTTTTCCCTTTTTAAATGGAAAGCGTTCTTCATGGGGCAAGTTTCTTGTAAATACGCTCCCACCTGTGCTTGGCAAATTTAGATTTTGATTATGGGAGTTACATAGCCATGTTAAAAATGTCCCAAAAATGGTGCAAGGGCATTCAAAAAAACGCTTTCATGTGTCTTAAGGACATTTTCAGTCATTTCCTCTTGAATGTATGTATACAATTTATTTATATGTTGTGTTCAAAAACGTTTTTTGAAATCAATTACATTTCTGGATATGTACTGCTAGAGCTTCATAGGTTGTTTGGAGCATATTTATAAGGCATTTGAGTGTCTATGATGTTATTTTTTCCATTTTAATTGAAGAGCTTTCTCCATGGGGCAACTTTCTTGTAAATACGCTCCCACCTGTGCTTGGCAAATTTTGTTTTTGATTATGGGAGTTACATAGCCATGTTAAAAATGACCCAAAAATGGTGCAAGGGCAATAAAAAAAACGCTTTCATATGTATTAAGGACATTTTAAGTCAATGAGGAAACACAGGTGATGTAATTCTGAAATGAGGAAAAGAAACTCCACATTTTTCAATTACATCACTAGTGTTTCCTAAGTTTATGAATGACATTGTGCAGATGAAGTTTAGGTCTGACCACAGATTCAAAAGAGGTCTGCCCTTTGTTCAAGAGTGAAGTGGACATGACTTACTTCATTGGTATGATTAACAAACAATTGGTTCTGTTGGGTGACAAATAAATTGCTTTAAGTAAGGCTGAAACAGCTCAAGAGACAAAAAACAAAAAACCTCTCTGAAGCAAAGTTGTTTTATATAAATTAAAAAACAAGGAAAAAACATACATTGGAATTACTTCATTCCACTACATTCATGATAGATATTTCAAATTCGTGAATCGTGACTGTGGTGATCAAAGTGACTAGTGCAAAGCATATAGTGACACTTATATACACAATATATATACAATAAAATCACAAGGGGGAAGGAGGGGGCAGGACAAAACGAATTGTTCTTTTTCGTTATGTGGCCAGTATTATAAACATAAATGTTCCAAGGAAAGCAAATGGTTGATGTCCACGTTCCTGGAATTAACTTGGCCAGAAAAGAGCGTCGACGTTTCGACCCTGTTAGCGCCCCAGTTGGTGGTCGCGGCGGGTCTTTATCAAGACAAGGGGGAGCGTTTTCCTCGGACAGCTTGGTGTTGGCTGCCATATCGGGACCGCTGTCTTTCCGTGTGAACGAATATCACATTGAGGGTTGACCGACGGGCTACTCTTTGGATTAATTCATCATTTTACCATGCCTTACCCCTCCCCCAGAGAGTGATGTAAAAAGAAAGACAGTTATAGGGACTAAACCAGAAATGGTGTTTAATAGATTTATTTACCTAAGAAAAGAAGGAAGAGGATATAATTGTGGAAAACAAAATACATAAGGAAGTGAAAGAATCAAGCATTGAAAATGCAATAGGTTTCACAATAGAAGAGTTTGTTCGTTTGGTTTTGCAAATGGATGAGTGGCGTTGTGTGGATGAGAGGCATTGCGTGGATAATTGGCATTGTGTGGATTATTGGTGTTGCGTGGATGAGTGGTATTGCATGGATTAGTGGCATTGCGTGGATGAATTGCGTGTGTGAATGGCGTAGTGTGTGTGAGTGACGTTGTGTGTGTGAGTGGCGTTGTGTGTGTGAGTGGCGTTGCGTGTGTGAATGGCGTTGCGTGTGTGAATGGCGTTGTGTGTGTGAGTGACGTTACTGTGAGGGGGGGGAGAGGAGAAATGCACACGGCAGACAGGAGAGGGGACGAAGCGAGGACAGTAGAATGAGAAGGTAAAGCAGCCGGGGCGTTTATAGTGAAGCTAAACTCCACTTCAAAGGTGTGGGAGGAGTACGCCTGAGGAAACAGACGGCGATTTGGTAATGTGCACGCGCATTTTACGTCAATGCACTTGTGTATTGAACCAAAACCCACGGGCACAGCTCCAAATTTGCACATTTAAATAATCTTTTTTTAAAGCTCTATAGTCTGAAGCCCTAAAGTAGGTGAATGTGATTGAAATGTAACGAAAAGAGTAGAAAACATTTACCTTATAATTCTTGTTAACTTTTTCAATTCTTTTTTCATACTTTCAATCTGTGAAAGAGAGAACAAACATTTCAAAAATATTAAAGCATGTATTTAAAAATTAGAAAAGACAAGGGAAAAGGTTCAAGAACAAACAGTTTTTCAACAACTTTGACATTTACAGAAGCCTCTGCTTCTCTACGTCCCCTACACAATCCTAAAGATATAAATATTAAACAAACAGTATCTTGATGCTGATGAAGTGAGGCCTATTTTTGAACATGGTGCATCTTTTGCACTGCTGATGTCTCACAATAGTGATGCAATAGCAGCGCAAAAGAGATGTAAAGCCATCATAAAATTGTGTCTAACATTTTAAATGATTGTTTCAGGATGCAAATAAGATGTGTCCTTTCAAGAGGTTTGTTTGAGGTGAGGCCTATTCAGTTTTAAAAAAAAACAGTACCCAGAAGTGCAGCACTGTAAGCATTAACTTTGACACTTACAGAAGCCTCAGTTTCTCCATATCTACCTCACATTTCTAAATGTATATCATAAGTACAAAAAGTAGAACATTAATTATAATGTTAAATGGTTTATTTTTGCTGTTCTCAGAATTTATCAAATTTCACTTAAATCAGTGACTTGAAGGTATTCATCATGTAACAGCGGGGAAAAAAAACACAATCAAAATGATTGTGTTTAAAAAACCCATACAACATAAGAAATCTGAATTCAAAACTCCTTAAAATTAACTTACTTTCCAAAACGTCGAAGGATGTCCTATGAACAGCATACACTCTGTTGTGCTATTAATATTTTTAGCCCGCCACTTTCTGAAAGAAAACCTCCATCGTTTTGAAAAATATGTTACATACAATAAAAGACTTCTCACATTCTACCACATGTTTCCACATGGCCAAATCATGTTGGAGCGATTTACAACTCTTGTAATTCTTGTAATCAAATCCCGTCATTTTCTATTTTCGCAACTTTCAGAAAGAAAACATTTAAGATTACTTTCACAATCCTGGACTACTAATATCTTACCCTTCTTGCTCACTCATGTTCTACTTTTCCTATGACACTGATACTGCTTACTATGAAGCAGACTTACTTGCATCAGGTTTATATAGTTGGATTTTTAAAATGACATTATAATTAAAAGTTTTGGACCAATAATCTAGACAGCATTGCAGACTTACATTCCCTCTACTTCATGAACCTTTTGCAATTCCTCTGAGCAAATCCCGAGATTCTCTCCTTAAAATGTTGGTTTTAAAAACACCAGGTAAGAATTTTTAAGGTCAAACGGCAATTTTTTTTTTAAAGTTGCAACAGAATCGTTGCAGAATGACCAGCCGTTTCTAGACTTTAAATAAGCTTTGTAATGTCCTGATGTTGTTGAAGGACCATCGTGATAGATAATTGCTGCAGTTACAAAAGTCCTTCCTGATATTGACAACTGCGAAGCAACAACATTTTTTATTAAAGTTGTCAATTTTGATCCATCAGGCCTACATCGTTGGATCATTAAAATGACATACTGGCCATATCTTCGTATAAATAATGTTGACATCATTTCAGATTTACATTGGCTACACTCCATGTTGTGATCAGCTGCTTTTACTAGCTTATTAAAGGAGACTGATTTACTGTCTGGCAAAGTTAAATATATAAATCTTTCTGAGTCTACACTAGTAGTACTTGATACCATACAGTTCTCGCAGTCATGCTGCCATTGATAAGAAAGCCCAAACAGGTGATCTACATCTACACCCTCATCTTGCAATACATCAAGCATATACATTAAAAACTCCTGACAATCCTGCTGAATATTTTCAGAGTAGTCTGTTTGACCTGAACATCCGTCTAATAGATAACGAACTTCAGACACACTTTCTACTCTCGTTCTATCAGCACTACATTTCTCAAACACAGAATTCAACAAACAGCATAAACTTTGTTCCGAATTATTCACAATCTGTTCTTTTAAAGTCTCTAGTGAAAAGAGAACATTAACCACTACATTAGCATAGCAGTTGACACCAGAACTGTTTTCAAATTGAAAACCGACAACATCTTCAACAGAATCCATTTTCTTTCTGCTTACAATTTTCAGTTCATCTACTTTTGGGCTTTTTGCTACAACCTCCCTACTATTACTGATATTTCTTCGTTTCCGGCCTACCACACGTTTCTCAAACAAAGGATATTGAGGCAAATGTGGCGCATACTCTTTTCTTAACCTATTGTATTCCTTAACACAATCTAGATCCGCACAAATGTTTGTGACATCACAGGCAATCAAGTACAATCCCGATAAAGATCTCACTCGTGACAAAGCCACATATGCCATACCTTCCTTGAACACAGAACTTCCAATATTCACCAATGCACTATCTACACTTAAACATTGTGATTCATGGATTGTCACTGCATATGCCAAGCAAACAGGAAACTGTTTACGGCGAACATATAAGTCTTTAACAAGCAAAAACCTAGCAGAACAACGACCAATTACCTGTACTTCCTCAATGCCATCAAATTTAATTTTTAAAAATTCAATTCCATCTCTACTTCTGTATTTCTCAAAATCAACAACATTACCCATTGATCCATTTACCAGACCTCTTTCAACATGTAAATTCCTTCTCAAAATGATTCGGCAATTTAAACACACATTCAAAGTCTTTTCAAAACCCGCTGTTTTAGATATAGTCTTCACTAATGAATCCAATTTTGATTTCAAATTCTCAGACAAAATAATTGTTGATCCCATATGCTCTATTCTGTCAATAGCTTCAAGTTTCACAATCTCTTGCTTTTCTAAATTCAACATTTTGTTGTTGAAGATGGCACATTCTGCAAGAGTTGGCATCAACCATATTCCGGATTTCTTCTCAGTAATTTTCTGAAAAATATTCTCAGGCACAACGTCTTGTTCTGGATATAAATTTGACAGTAATCGTGCATTTAAAGCTTCTTTCCCATGCTCGGTTACTTTTCCAATTCTAATATCTTGTAGAATATTCTTGTAATCTTCATCCTTTGCCTGACGCATATTTTCATGCAGTTCAGCATAATTGAAGTTTAACCATATATTGACGTTGCCAATGCTCCCTAGGCACTTCCTGGTATCTTCATGCGTGAGTATTTTGAACACAGGTTGTCCTTTTACTGGTGTCAGCTGCAGAAGATCTCCGAAAACAATGATGTGTTTGCCACCAAATAACACATCATACTCAGTTTTAAGAACTTCTTGCATTCTCAAATGCACAAAGGCAAGCATGACATTGGAAACCATGCTTACTTCGTCAATGATAAGAAGTTTCATTTTCCTCAAGACTCTTGAAACTTCACAACAAGCATCCCCAGATAACTTGTGGTATTGTAATTTGTTGTCATGCTCCACTGGCAGCATCAGTAGACGATGCAAAGTAATACCTTTAATGTTATGTGCTGCCAGTCCAGTAGGAGCGGTAACAACACAAGACAGCGATGACTCAGTCCTTTCCTGCAAATAACAAGAAATTGCTTTAATAAGGAAACTTTTTCCAGTTCCCGCTTCTCCACTCACGTACAGTCGGACAGGCTTCAACGACGTACATGAGCACTCTTTCTTCTCATGACTTAATCCATGATCAATTTGCTTGGTAACTTCGTCATATATTTTCCTCTGCTCAACGTTGAGTTTTTTTTCCAAGTCTTCTAAGTTAACCGCATCCTCCTGAGCATGTGCCATGGCTCCTTCCACTTCATTCATAGCAGTGGCAGCTTCATTAAGATAATAGGTCCTCCTAGTGGATCCTGACTCAATGAAACAGAACTCTGACTGTCCTGAGAACTGTCTCTGGCAATCTCGGCTGCAATCGTTGCTTCCTGCTCAATTTCCAAAATCAACATTTCTTGATATTTGGGAAAAGCAGGACATTCTATGGTCTCCTTAGCGGCAGTGAAAGAGTAAATCTCCAAGCAGTTCCTCTTCTGCACGCCAAGGCTTGAATAGTTGCAAAAGTGCTAAATAGAAAAACTCCTTTTTTTCTGGAGATTCGCCACTCAATTTTTGATGGTTTACTAATTGGCATTTTCTTTGCTTGACCAGACATCCCTCACTTCCAATTACAGCATACACTCCTTTCTCAATATCTTCTTTGATGTTCCTCTTGAATATGTAATTTTGTAGAACCTCATATAGACAAACATTCTCAAGGTGACTGCTTCGATTTGGATAATATGTATCCAACATGTTGGTCTTCAAAATGTCGGTACTGTTTGGTTCCTTTTCCGCCAAATACTCAATTTCCCGGACAGGTTTTAGAACTCGATTTCGCGTTGCAGCAAGACCAAGACTCGCCCAAACGATACTCCTGGATTTGGCATAGAGACTTGCTGAAGATAACCGGTCAGAACATTCGTAAGCTCCGATTTCTCGATGCGACAACATCTTCAAACTGAAACTGTACAACTTCTTGCTGAGGCTTTTTTCATGGGAAATATCCTCCCACATATCCTTCAATTCTGTCTTTTCTTTTTTGGTGATGTAAGATGTCACATACCGAGCCACAGCCATACAGTTGTCAGCCACAAACTGTATATCCATGTTAGCATTCCACATGGACAAAATCACTGGGTTGTAGTCGTTGATGTACTTGGACTCTTCGTTCCTTTTCAAATTGTATGTATTTTTGGGTGATTTCCTCGTCACATTATGCCGCAGAGAAGACATCAAACTGTTCACTCTTCCTTTAGAAATCACCGGTCGTGGAAACTTGAAATGACATTTGGTGTAGAACTTGTCCTTGTTTCTGAATTTACGAAGACAGTACTTTCCACAACGATGGCTTTGGAAACGTAGAACTTGTTCTCTTAGGCTTTTCTTCTCCGTTGCGTTAGGAACAGCACACGTAGAATACTGTTCTATGAAATTCATCACTAAGTCATCCGGATCTGTTCCAAATTTAGGTGCATCCTTGATCCACAGCAACATATGTATATGAGGAGCACCTCTTGCTTGGTACTCCTTTCTCCAGAAGAAATCTAACACCTCTCCAAGAGGTGGATTCTTCTTATTTGTGATGAAAGACATCATAGCTTCAAATCTATGATTGAAGTACCTGCATACATTCACTGGATCCAAAGAACACAGTTCTCCAGGTGTCTTGAATTCAATGTTTTCAATATTTCCTTTTGCCTCTCGTAGAAATTCAAGTAAGTCTTCCCAGCCATACTCGGCACAGCTCAGAGTGAGGAACCATGTTGGAGTCCCCCATGTCATGAATGATGTAATATGTGACATCATCAGCAGTGGATTGCGGGGGCGCGATATATAGTTAGGGCAACTAACTATATATGAAATTTCAATGGTTTTGTGTGAGTAAAATATGGTTTTGTAAATGCTAATTCCTAACTATATATGGTCTATAACCTATGGTTTTTTCATTGAATATATATATATATATATATATATATATATATATATATATATATATATATATATATATATATATATATATATATATATATATATATATATATATATATATATATATGCAGTACATTGCAGGCTTAAGTAATAGCTAGCTCAGGTAACTATAACGGCTGAATTTCAATGGTTTTGTATGTGTAAAATCCGAGCCTTACTATATCCTCCCTATAGCTTTTGGTTTTTTTTTCAGTGACTTTCTAAGGATTCTTTTAAATTTTATTTCCTAACTATAACGTCCTTGTAACATTTTCTTTTTTAAGTTAATTTGTAAGTTTTTTAATTTTTATTTCCTAACTTTAACCACTAACCTTCGACAGTGAGTGTGTGAGTGAGTGCATGAGTGTCTCAGTGAGTGTATGAGTAGGATTGTAACTGGGTGTGAGAGAGAATGAGTGGGACTGTAAGTGGGTACATTAGTGTGGGTGGGTCTGTGAGTCGGTGTTTGTGTCTCTGAGTAGATCTGTGAGTCGGTGAGAGAGAGTATGAGTGATTCTGTAAGTGGGTGCATGAGTGTCTGACTGTGTCTTTGACTGCGTGTACTTATCTGAGTTTGCCTGTTAGTGGCTGCTTGCATTGTTTCATAGGAAACTCCCAAAAATAGAACACATTAAACAGAGCGTATCACAGGTATCACAGGTATCTTGCACAGGCCAGATATTCCATATCTGCTCTGGCAACTCATTCTGTGTTACCAGAAACAGTAACCCCTTGGTGGTGGAAGGACCACCCCAGTCTTATACAAGTTGCCTGGTGCTTTAGGACCCAAAGCACAATAAACACTTGACCTGGTTCACCAAGTGTTGATGTGCCTTCTGTAAAACTGTTGGTGAAGAGATGCAGGTGGATGTAGGCAAAACCCACAGCTTAGCTCTGGCCTGCACCCTCAAACCCTATGGGGAGGAGACAGCACCCTCTCCCTAAACCTACCAAGCCCGGAGACCATCCTCTTCCCCGACCTAGAGAGGCCCAGACTGCTATTTTCCTGCCTGAATCCATTATCCCCTTGTGGTTAATATCAATGGAATAGTCCACAGAAACAGCAAACAATATGCTGATTTTCACATACAATTTCTAGGTCCACATAGTTATTCACGCTACAGATGACTAAAACTTGTAAGGGGAGGATTTAGGTGTAGGTAAAGCAGACATCATTGGAGATATTGGCCCCTGGTAGCCCAACATCCTAATCTGAACCACTCATAGGGACCAGATATGAGTTTAATGGTGCGGCGGAGGGACTGTACCGCCATCACACCGCCAAACCTGAGTGAGAGCCGCTTGCCAAATTAGGAAATGTTTTTGTCATGAGCGAGTGATTCCTTTGGCAGACCCACGGTGGTGCCTATTAAAGAGGCACCGCAATGGGAGCATCAAAAATGTTTCAGCATGGCATGGACTGAAAAATCCATGTTGTGCTGGAACCTTTGTGTATGCGCACAGGGGAGAGCATGTTGCACCCACTGTGTACATCTAAAAGGGGTGAGGCACACGCCTCGATGAAATCAATGGCAGAGATAAAGTCGTAATAGTTTTGGCGGGACTGCGGCGATCCTGACAACCATATAGATGCCTTTTGATCTCCAGGCAACCGCTAAGGAACGTCCGTTCCCTGGCACAGTCAGAGGTCCCAGGCTGGCACAACAATTAGGATTGTAATGTGGTGATGTGACTGCCACTACCGCGCCACCATGAGCCTGGTGGTCCTCGTACGGCCAGACTTGTGAATAGGCCCATAATGAGGGTCATGGTGGCAATCAGTTGACTATCAATGGAGTCGTAACAGAAATAATCACTTTTAGAACTCATACATAAACATCCAACAGAACACATTAACATATACATGAAATACATCTCAAATATGCCACAGAGTGATCCCTGCAAATCAAATTCAAATGCTACAAACATCCAACACACCAAACGTAACACAAAATATCTCATATACCCAGTAGATCTCTGCTATTCCTTCTAAATTGCATCACAGAATATCTACAGCCCTTACTAATAAATTATTCCACAAACGAGCATCCACCATAACACAGTATATGGAAGGCCTCAAATGCAACAATTCACCAAAAAGACATCTGTATCCCAAATACAACAACGCATTGTGTATAACTTCAAACAAAAGAGCACACACAAGCTCGCACTCAACCCCATACATACTCCCAAACAAGCACACAGACACCCAGACACACTTGTTGCAAATACAAGACATTTCGCAGGATACACATTTAATCCAACAAGTTTATGCTCCTTACTTAAAGACAGCATGGTTACACAATCCTAGATCGACGGGCAAAGAGCGTGGGCCTCATTTATGAGAAATTACGCTTCGCTGCGTGAAAGCAGCGATGCGTCACTTCTCAGTGCGCACTCCTTGTGTCATGATTGATGCCTCATATTTATAATATGACGCATCATGTTGCAAGGAGTTACAGATACGTCAGTATTTCTGACGTATCTGTAGGCGCAAAAGTGACGCATTGATGGAGTGTGTCACAAAAGTGACGCAACTCCAGCAATGTGTACTTTCACATGGGCAAGTCCCATGTTGTTAGTGCCTGCGTCAGTCTTACGCCTGCCATAAAGCAGGCGTAAGATTTTGACGCATTAGCGGCCAAGAAATGGCGCATTGAAATCTTAAAGATTTCACTGCGTCATTTCCATGACCCTTTCTTGCGTCAAAACGCCCCCCTTCCATACATTATACCTGGCGCAGGTATAATGTGGCGCAGGGGTTTACAAAGTGACGCATCTACCTAGATGCGTCCCTTTGTAAATATGGCGCAACAAGGCGCATTTTTTACACCACTGGTGCGTCGCAAAAAGTTACGCACCGGCGGCGTAAAAGTGACGCACAGCCTCATAAATGTGGCCCCAGGTTCTCAATTAATAACTTGCCTCTGTAACTGGCAAGTTCCAGTGACTGGTCTCTGTAACTGGCAAGGTCATTAAGCCACACCTCTCCATAACCAAACTCATAATGCCATAGTACAGCAGTGAGATAGTGGCATGCAATCTAGAGATGGATGAGAAGATAAAACTTAAAACATTTCAAAACAGGACAACTCAGGTTATTAGCTAAGAATGAAAATTGATTAAAAAAAAAAAAACAGGATGAATTTGCAGTTGACCAACAGCGCTAACAGTAAATTACCCAACAAACGAAAAAATCCAATTATTAAGATGGTTCGCTTTCAGTGCAACATGTCAAAATGCACGCATATGTCCTTGGCCGATTACCTTCTAGTGAGTAAACGTGCATTCACAGTCGACGGATACAGACTGAAAGATCCCCAAACTCTCCGCTAAATGTTACCGTCCCAAAAAAATAATAGTCTCTCGGCTGCACAATCTGTTCCAGAAGCTACTCGTCATTCAAGCCATCTCATTAAGCAATCATTTAAATACTTGCTGATCAATAGCATTTGACTCTGAGTCACGCTGACTTTCACAAAGCAAGAGCTGATAACTTAATTACCTGATTGATTGTAATTTTACCGTGCAGCGTAAAATCCACTATTCATTACCATTTAAGCTACGTTGTCCCTTATTGCTTGGTAACTAAAATCCCACAAGGTTACCTTTTGTTCTGGGCAGTGCGGCTCTGAATTTCATAATGAAATAATGGTCGTATTCTCGGGTTTTCTACAAAAAATATTCAGTCACTTTATTTCTCGAAAATGAACAGACGGCTCGTTTGTTGAACAAATTCCTGTCACAATTACCTTTTCAAACAAAGGTAATTTTTGATAAAACTGAGGAGTACAGAATGTCCATCAACGACATTAAACGTAGGCGTGCCAGAATTTGTGAGAGGAATCATCAGGACATTAAGCTGTCTTTGGTCCATAATGTTCAACCCTCCACCACACGGCAAACAGTATCCCACTGCAAAATCAACCACCAAAGAGCAGAGAAACAGCAGCACTTTGTGCCTGGGGCATTCTAAAGAGGCGGGCAGTGCGGCTATGGCACATGTGGGAGCCTCACAGGGTAGAGCAATACGCTACTGTCTAGCCCTGTCTACACTAAGGGGTCAAGTGGGCATTGAAAAAAAACAATGTTATGCCTATGTTCATTGGCCCACGTTTCTGTAGTGCAGGGAGAAAGAATGGTCCTACAAGCCATAAGGATGTTTCTTAAAATTGGAGCAGCATCAGCAGCAAAAACATCATGGTCTGACAAGTAGGATTCCCGGCTGAGCTTTTTATTTTTTTTATTTTACAGAGTTTTATATAGCGCGAACTTGACCTGGAATATCGGGTATCAGAGCGCTTTACATAGCACCAGTTCCATTACATGAGGACAGATTAATCTTTGTTTGTCCAGCATCACAGGTTTTTCAGCCTCATTGCCGAGACTCGAAACCGGTTCCCCAGATTCGAGGTCGACCGCCCTAGCTGTTAGGCCAACTCCTCTCCCGTGGCTTCATCTTTATACCTCAGGATGCACACATGTATTTTACAAGGCTCCTCCAAAAAGATTTAAAATCCTTTACTGTAGTTAAAAGTTTCTTCAATAGCTACAATACCCACTGATTTAATGGTCACAACCCCACAGATCAATTCAGTCTTTTCCGCCTGCTTCCTCACTCTTCACATGCTTTGTAAGATCTTCAAATGGACCCTTTCAACACCAGACACATCGCCATTCAAACCCTTGTCACAATCTGGCTGGACTACGGCAAATGCACTATACTAGGCATCACCTCCCAAAGAGAACGCACATCACCCCCAACCTCAAGTTTCACTGCCTCCCTATTCAGAAGAGATGTCAATTCAAGAAGCTAATCTACACCTACAAAGCCCTACACAGCCAAAGACCAGCATACATCAACCACCGCCTGAACTTCCACTAATCTTCCAGACACCTCCGCTCCGCCTCCTATCCCTCACTCACACTCTATGCATCTGCTGAAGCAACAACAGAGAACGCTGCTTCTGCTACCTCATTGCAAGGTCATAGAACTACCTCCCCCTACAACTATGTACTTCATCCTCTCTGTTGGAATTCAGACAGGGACTCAAAACGTGTCTGTTAACCTGAACCCTCCCTAAGCAGCGGGTTATCTGCACCTGGATACTCTTGAGGGTGATTAGCCACACTTTATAAGTCCTGATTGTTTGATTGATTGACAGCACCACCTTTGATATTATTAACCCCTTCACTGCGGCAGCTATTCCGCTGCAGTGCTAAGGGGGGAGGGCGGCAGAGCGGCGGGCGCATGCTGGAGACGGAACCGCTCCGTCACCAGCATCGGTTGCGCTCTGCTCATGACGGAGCGGTTCCGTCACGGCCCCGCCCGCTCAAAAGAACGCGCCACGCAGGTGCGGCGGCAGGGCCATGATGGAACCGCTCCGTCATCAGCATAGCGCCACCACAGCTGATGACGGAGCGGTTCCATCATCAGCAGGGGTGGGGTTAAAGCCTAATTCTCCACCTTGCAGTGATCTTCCAGCCAACATGTATTTTCAAAACAAGGGACACCCCACGACTTGTATGAACCTGGGGTAGTGAAGGATATTAGAGATATAATGGTTCAGTGGGGGCAGTTAGTACTACATAAGTATTTAAAACATGGCTAGAAGGTGGGGCTTTTCGCAAGGAGTTACTCATTTGTATATTTACATTTAGAGTTTGAAAGCAAAAGTTGAGTTAGAAAGGCAAGTATGATGCAGGACAACAAATACTAATTCATTTGCAATTGTTTTATGCATTGCAGCATATTATCTCACTTTTTGACTCTTTTTTACTGTGATTATCGCAATTCAGTGCCAAAAAAAGTGATAATAAAAGTGCTCGAGTGGATGAAAAAACATTAAAACATGCATCTTAAAACCTAACACTGAACTCCTTTTGTCATTTATATAATGAAATAAGGTGTTGGGTAGTTTAACGGTGTTTCGATCTCATTTAGTTGAGATCATCATCAGGTCAGGTAGGTGAGCACCTGGTAACTCAAGAAAAAGGGAGAGAGAGAGAGAGGGGGGGGAGGGTCAGACAAAGGGACCCTAAGTTGCCTGCTCAGTTATCTACATTTAGTTTACTTTCCATTTAGAGGTTAAATTAAAGGAATGACACACATCTGATGTATCAAATGGAAACATTACTACTATAGAAAGAGGGAAAATAGAGTTCCTCGTATGGAGAAGGTGCTGCAGAAATTAATAAGGCTTGCAGACTTCAGTATTGATATCTCAAGTATGCACATCACTTACTCGAAAGGCGCCAAAGCAGTAGTCTTGTGGGAGGATGTCAGATTCTTAAATATGTGGAGTATATCCGTAGTGAAGAGCCTAAAGGAGTTGAGAAACAATATGATTTTAGGGGCAAGGCATAATAGCTGGCGGATGCAAATGGATGGAAAATAAGGACACTTACGCCAAGGACAGCTCAATATTTTTGTATAATAGTTAGTGAGCTGAAAACGATTTCAATCCTAAATTATGCGCTGCATTGTTTAAATTGCCTATGGGGACAAAAGCATGGAGTAATCTTGGTGTTAAAAGTTCAGCAGGGTATTGTGTGGGAACTTGAAACCCTAGATGCTGCATGAGGTAAGCTGAAAATGATCTCAATTGTGAGTTCTGCGTTGTGTAATTCCGAATGCCTATGGGCAGAGTGCTAATATTTGAACTCCACATCTAAAAAATGCTGCAACACTCTATGCGGTAGCGAGCGCTAATGCCCTTACATCATAGGGAGCCGTGAGCATTTAGGGACCCTCGATGTGGAGTGTTCAAGTTGTGCAAAATTACTCTCATTCTGTAATTAATAAGAGACTCTATGTATGTGGAAAGTCTAAATGGACTTACTTGAGTTTAGGCTGAATGACTTTCTTAATGGGGCCGGGCAGTCGCTTTGATGGTTGGGAACTGAATCTACACTGAGGACTGAGCACAGGGTTGTTTTAACCCAGAAGTTCAAGGTGCATGCACCACTAGGTGCAAACCAGAGCGCCAACCGTGGCTGTCATGGAGCATGCGCTGTGTGAGTGGGGACGTGTCAGAGCTCGTATATATTTTAACTTGGGCTGTAATTAATTCTCCACTGTTTTTAGCAATTAATGAATTCATGCAGCGTTGCCGCCACAGAGCGGGATTCGGAATAGGTAACACGGATGGATGATAATTTTGACAATTGTTTGACTATAAAGGACTCCCCTCTGTGACCATGATGCGGGTAGCTCCTTAAAAACTCGGGCTACAATTTCCCACCAGTCCAAGTACAGGTAGGACAGATGGGTAGGGCCTAATTAGCAGTCTCCCTGACCAACTAAACTAGTCTAAAGGTTAGATTGTTTAGAAACATATAGCCATTAGGGATCCACAAGCCCTGACAAATGCCCTAGACCTTTTAACCTATATAGTTTCAGTTTCATACGTCTTTATTTCGATTCTTAGATCATAAAAGACTTCATAAACAATACATACAAAATTCATAAAAAATTCAATATATAATCAATATTACAATTATAAAATTATCACATTAATCTTTAAAACGTCATCAATCCATTAAAACCTAATTAAATTGGCTTTTAAAGACGTACAGAAATTCATTCATAATAAAGATAAAAAGTGTCACCTAGTCATATAACTAATAGATGCTTAGCTCTGATGGCCCATACCCACCCTAAAAATTTTGCCACACCAATGGTCACACACTCAGAGGTATTAGATCTTAAAACTCAAAGAGCTTCCATACTCCCCCTTATCTTTATCCTCTTGCAAATGGGTTTGATCCATTTGTGCCGGGGAGCAATATAAGCTGGACAGGCGAAGAAAATGTGACCTATGGATTCCCTTTGGCCACTACACCAAGGATAATACTCTGTTTGCTGTCCACACCATTTTTATGTGAACATCCTTATAGGTAATGAACCAACTCTAAACGGATGATAGAGTTTTCTATCTAAACTTTTAGTAATGCTATCCCAATAGGGCTCTGATCTAGAATCTACCTTGTGGCTCAAAAACAAGCCTGTCAGGTTAGCAGACTGTGATAACATAACATGTTGTTCTTTTATAGTCGCCCAATATAGTAGTTTAAATTCTTGTTTAGATGGAAAAACATTATTTTCCGGATCTGACCACTGTAAACTTAGGCCCATATTTCACAATGTGGATATCACAACCCGGAACCATGGAAGATTTCCTGACCCCATAATTGACCTTAAGTCTAAGATTTCCTTAGCAAATAAGACCAATTCTGGTGTGGACCATATGCGTCTCCACAGAGCTACCATCCTAAAACGAGCTAATTCTTTAATAGAATGACAGCCCATATCTAATAAAAGGGGTAGAATCGAGGTGGATTGTGGGAGGCTAACTAAGCTATGCAAAAACTTATTTTGAATTTTGTCCAAAGGGGCAAGATCCACAAAGCCCCATAGATCTGCTCCATAAAGGATTGCAGATCGTTTTTTTGTGTTGTAAATGTTTAATGCTGGCAATACCCTTTTTGTTAGTGAACATCGTTGCTCCTTTACTAAGCACCCCGTTAAGCAGGCACATTTTAAGCAGAGGGCCTCAATCTGTGGCTTCCATCGCAGTCTGTAATCTAAAACCACCCCCAAACAAGTCATAACTTCCACCTGTTCAAGGTCAATGCCATTCATACTAACATGGCTCCATTGTGTTTTTTTTTTTTAAGACCATGAATTTCGTTTTTGAGACATTTATCTCTAGGTCGTTATTTTTACAGAAATCCACAAACTTATTTATAGCTGTCTGTAGCCCCATCTTGGTTTTTGCTAAGATCAACGTATCGTCTGCAAAGATTAGCAGAGGAAACTTTCTCCCACCCAGGACTGGTGCATCAGTAGGGATGTCTTCTAAAAACTGCACTACTTGATTAATAAATAATAAAAATAAGGTAGGGGCAAGCACACATTCCTGCCTTACACCGCGAGTAACGGGGAAAGGCTCTATCACCTGTCCCTGCCTGTCCCATCTAACTCTAGCAAAGTTATTCTCATACAATCTTGCAGTTAGCTCCAAGAGTTCTGGTGGCAATCCCATTTTGCCCAAAGCAACCCACATCTTCTCTCTCGGAACAAGGTTGAATGCGGATTTGAGGTCCACAAATGCTTTAACCTATATACTAAAGGGCAGAAACATGTTGGTGATAGAGCGCACAGGTCAACCGACTAACTTTATTACCAAATCATGCACACTTGGGCCCATAAAAATAATTTGGATTATACTTTAATCGGGTAACCTACACTCTACTATCAGCAATTCAGTTCCTTTCTGTTTTCTTCCCGTTTACCTGACTTACCAATCCTCGAAACAGGTACCTAAGATCACAATGGATCAAGGAGCTAGCTGTGGAGTAATTAGACAACACAATACCATATACAATTGAATAATGTTTGTACTCTTTATAATGACCACAGACTCAAGAAGTTTTGAAAACCTTTATCGAATCATCATCATCATCATATGCCATGAGCCACAGATTTACTCAGATCAGACTGTCTATAACTAGAATTAGAAATATCGCATAGCTATGAATGAGGGTAAGAATCATTTAGAAATCAAAAAATAAAGGGAAGGAGAAATAAGGAACACGCTATTTTAGATTAACAGACTTTCACAATTTCACTAAAGGTGGGTAAAGAAAGGGAACACACTAATGAAAATAGGCTTTCGAAATTCACTAACGGTTCAGAGGAAAAATGAAACTTATGCAATTTGATTTATCCAGATGTACTTATTCTCTATAGGGAGGGTAAAAATGGAACATAAACTATAAAAAACGATTTAGCATTTGACTAAAGGTAGGTAAAAAAGTGGAACATGCTAATAGACAATAATGCATGTAAATCTCCATTAAAAGGAAAAGAGAGAAATGGGACGTATGCGATTATGCTTTATTCGAGACGTTAGGAAGGAAGGGTAGGAAACGAACACCCACAGGGATTTTTATTTACCTAGGATAGATTGAAGACTAACCCTGGCCACGGGTCAGTTTGGAAAGCTGGGAAAGGACCCTCAAGGACTTAGGTTGCCAGTAGGCGAGCAGGTACAGCTCATGGACAGTCAGGACAGGATTACCCCAGGATTCTGACCAGGACCAGGATTCTTCACCAAAGGGTATGACCAACACCTGCAGCTTCGGTTGCAATGCCTGCGCTACTCCCTCTCTGCAAGGAATCTGCCAATAACCCCGATTGGGTTCTTAAATCTCCCAGCAAAGTGCTTCGCCAGCACTTAAGGTTCCCAAAACCCCAATTGGGTCTGTGGAAAATACGGACAGAGTGCTCCGCAGCTCTCTGTATCAGTCACCTATATAATACGTTGGGTCAGTGACAGGTCAGCTATTCGGACAAGTCGGACAATTTCTCTAGCTAAACCTAGGTTAGTTATACGGTTTTTCGGGTCAGTGTACCACCCTCCAATGTTGCAAGTGAAAGGATCACCAAGTTCTGATTCGACAAAGGAGGAGGTTAAGTCATCACACCACGTAAATTTAAGACTTTCTCAGGCTTAATATTCATTTTCGAACCAACCCCTTACATTCTATTTTCCCATGGTATATGTTTTACAGAGGACAATGGGGTATACAGCAGTTCAATACAATTTTTGCGAATTCAGGTACAAGTCAGCTTCTTCAGCTAGGTTGGAGTTCAGGTTTCCAGGAGCATCTTGGCTGTGGCTGCCAGCTGGCTGAGTTCCACTGCTGCATGGCTTTCTTTTCCCCCATCATGTGACTGGGACCATACCAGCTTCCAAAATGGAGTAACAAGCGCCTCTCAGGCCCAAAGAATACAATACATGAAAAGCAAGTGAAAACAATTTAGAAACACAGAATAAATGAATACACTGTATACCATGATTGGCTATACTATATCCCTTACCTTATAATAACTATTGCATTAGGGTAAGTGCAGAACAAACAGCTTTGCAAAAGCGGCAATGCAAGCTCGAAGCATGTGAGAAAACAAAGCGGCCATCTTTAGCTGTATTGCGCATGAGCAACAAATTCCCACCAGAACTGCGAGCGCGTCACATCACATGGGTATGACCAACGCATGCGCAGACTAAATTCCTGCAAAGCAGCGGCCATTTTAGAGGCAAGCGTATTACGTTTTAGAAAACACATTGGCAAGCTTCTCTGGGACACCCCGTGTAGTGTAAAATGTGTAATATTAGTAACATAAACAAGTTGATTTAGTCTATTAAGGTTATTTGAGGTTCTTGATACAAGCAAGTCGCTTAAAGTGTGAATACTTGCTCCATCAATCCCCTCTTTGATGATATTTACTATCATCACTATTAATGGAACCAGATGCCAACTTTTCACATTTTACCCAATTCAATTTCTTCAAACTTTTTGTTTAGCCTTTTTTCTGCATCCTTATTTGGATGATAATTTTTCATTTTCTTATATATCTGATTATTCAGTTCTTCTAAATCAAGTTCATCAACATTCCGTTTCATTCCTCTCTTATTCACAGCATACTTCTTTTTGTGTTTTTTCGACATTTACAGCAAATTACTATAATTAGTACAATTAAACCTATTCCTGCTATTGGCATCAGTATTTTACTCACAAGACTTTTACCTAGGTTAGAAAACCAATTACCTACAGAGGAGAGACCATCAGTTAGTCTCTTCCAGGCAATGTCAACCTCCAGTGGTTTGAGCTCTTTTTCCAAATTAGTTATGTTTCTCACATATTTCTTAATTTCAACACTTTTATCAGGAATGTAAGTGCAACAATGTTGCGCTTTCAACATTCTACAGACTCCGCCCTCTTTTGCCAATAGAGTGTCAAGAGCAAGTCTATTCTGTAAAACCATAGATCTGATTGCAACCATTTCGGTATTGACCATCAGGAAACCTGCAGCAGTGTCGGTTGATAACCGATCTACCACTGTAGACAATTTGCAGATTCTGTGTGTATTCAGAGTCACTCCCACTGCAGGTATCAATGCACTAAATATATCACCTAGTATTTCTCCTACACTTTCTCTATTACTACGTACTAATCCATTAGTATTTTCATTGCTTCCAGCTACTTCATTCACATGGTATATTTTTGGGAACACAATTCGAAAATAACAGCTTCCATACCAGTGATCTGGCAATTTGAAATAAGCCTTGTATCCACATATGTAATAAATTCCGGGAAACACCGGTTCTGACCCATTTTTGAAACCCCAACCTCTAATTACCTTGTAATTGTGTTTGCATCCACTGGAACCAATGAATATGTTATTATAATAACTAGTCTTTTCTCTGTGAAGACAAAGTTTCCACTTCTTTTCGAAATCCAGCAACAAAGCAGGACTAGCTCCACCATTTGAGGTGCTCCCCATGTTTTCAGCCCACTTAGGAGTTTTCTGTCTTTTATCATTCAGTTTTCTTTGGAAACTCTCTCTTCTTTTCTCTGCCATATTTAGAAACATTTTCTCTGGTTAATGTAATGAACATGTTAAGTTATCTCTATGTGCTTCACCTAACTCTTTTGTACCTACGGTTAGAAAGTATTCTCCCATATAACGTGTTACATCACTCTTAGTATGTACAGGATTTAGATTTCCACGTATAGGAAGTTCAGAAAGTATCACGTCTGAGTTAGAGTAATAATACTGTAACGGTCCTAAGCATGGGCGGAAAATCAGTTTCGCTCGCGGATTTTGCGGATTTTCGGTAAATTCGCAATCCGCGAGATTCGCGAATCTCCCGCAAAATCCGCAAATCCGCGAGCAGCGGATTTTGCTCGCACTGTTCGCGTGAGTTCGCGGCTTCCCAGTACACTTCGCGCCCCGCGAATAAGTGCAAAATTGCAGAAATACGATCTTAGCAAAACTGAAACTACTTACCAGGTTCAAAAGTTCAGGCTCATCATTAGTAGCCATTTCCTGTAGTGCTTCCTGAGGGGCCCCCCCAGAGTTCAGTTGCCAGTTGCAACTATTATGTGACCCTGCTCTGAACCTCAGAATAGTTACACATATGCCACAAAAGTCCTGAATTACAGCTAAGGGAGACAAGCAGGAGCCAGGCTGGAAGTTCAAATCCATTAATCAGCCCCTAATTCATTATTGTCAGTTGGGGCAGGGCAGGTGTTGTAACTAATTTTGCAACAATGAAAGCACTTAGCAAGTGCAAAAGATCACTAATCAGGAAGCACTAAGGAAGCAGGTGCCAGCTAAAAAAATATTCTGTGACACATTAATCAGCCCCAAATTAATTCAGGTCACTTGAGGCAGGGAAGGTGTGCTTGCGTTGCCACAATAATGTACACTGACTGGACAACCAGAGGGTGCTGTGATGAAACAGAGGGTGGCATGGGTGGGCCAGAGGGTGGCATGAGTAGTCAGAGAGTGGCAGTGGTGACAGAGAGTGGCAGTGATGAAGAAGAGTGTCCCAAACAGGCTGGACACGTAGAAACAACAAGTTCGCGAAACTTGCGACCCGACAGGTAAGTTCGCAATTTGCGACATTGTACAAAACGCTCGCGAACTGGCAGAAACCCGCGCAAACACAAAAAAAAAATCTGCAAATTCGCGAGAATTCGCGGATTTTGCGGATTGCGAGTTCGCAAATCCGCAAAATTCGCGAACGCGAGATTCGCAAAATTCGCCCATGCTTAAACGGTCCTCTTTTATAGAACAAACTAGCTAAAATACTACAGGAAATTCCATAGGTTAGTGGTAAATGATGATAGGTCACACCCTCAGCTACTGAAGTAGGCAGCTTCATACAGACGTAACAGTCTTCTATTTCCATTGCTTCTACGTAGTGTACTAAAAAATTTGCAAATACATTTAAATGAGTTCTGTTCTTGATTCTGTGATAATGTAGTCCTTCCTCATCTGATGCATCTACGTCCATTCCAGTTTGTCTAAGGTTAAGTGCTTTCTCTTGTGTCTCTACTCTTTGTGGTGTATCTTTTGTTTGTAGCTCTTCTGTGTCTTCTGTAACTGGTTTACTAGGGTACAAATTATTATCTTTACTCATCATGTAAGGAATAGTTATTGTTAGTCCTATCCATAATATCAGTACTAATGCTTTACTACACAAACATACTTTGCAGTATGTTTTACAACAATTGCGTCTAGATCTTCCATTCACAGTGGAATCAGACATTTTTTCTTAAAAGAAGTTTTTCAACCCCTCTTTGTAACTTTGCACAGGTTGCTTACACAGAGCAGCGTTCAGGTTTGTTCCTCTTCTTCGGTAGTCTGGTCAGCAATCAGTTCTTAATCACTTTCATCACTTATATCAAGATTTTCAAATTCCTCCAACACCAGATAAGTCCATTTCGGACTCTGATACGTATTGTTCAGTCATTTAATTCGGGCACTTCTTCTTTTAGGGATTGTTCCAGATTGATCCGATTTACTGGCGTCTTGGTTTTCTTGCTCAAGTTTTTCCTCTACAGTTTTTAGCCTTAGTCTCAGTCTTTTTACATATCTAGGTACCTTGTCTTTTTTCTTGAATCTTTTAACTGATACTGTGCTTTGGCCCTCTTCAAAGGTTCTTTTATTTTCGTTTAGTCGTGGCACATCTGCTTCAACGTCTTCTTCTTCCCTTTCTGTCTGACTAGTTCCAGGTCTTAATTCGGTTTATTCTGCCTGGTTACTAAACTGACCTTGTTCAGGTGTATGCTTATTTTGACTTTTGGTTGTTTCAACTTCTATTTCCTTAACGCATTCGTCTAGCTCTATCTGATCCTGTTCAAGCACTTCGAACTTTTGATCTTCTTCCGCTTGAACTTCCGCCCTATTTTCTATCCGTCCCTTTTCAGGCTCAGGAGTTTTTGGAGGTGTGTTGATAACCTGTTCTGTCCCTATCTGACCTTCCTCATCAGATTTGACATGGATTTCGATGATCTGATTATCTTCTTCTATTCCTGTCTCATCCTCACTATCCCACTCTCTATCTAAGTAGGTTTGTCTTCTGGTCCTTATTGGGTCGAGTGTCAGGTCGATTACTCGGTCCCAATCATCTTGACTGGTGCTCGGTTGTACTTCTTCAGCTACTTTAGGACCAACATCCGGAGACCCCTCAGCTGCACACCCTTCAGCCTCAGTTTCTTTTTTGTCTTCTGTCACCTTTTTCGTATGGCTGGCATGGATCCACCGTGGCACACCCGCACACATCACCGCTGTTGTGGTAACAAGAATCACTTGTCTTTTCTTTCCCCACTTCGATGCAAGGCAACTCTTCCGAGTTTGTTTCTTAATTACAACACAATCACCAGGGTTCAAATCATGGGCTGAAGTTGCTGGCCTGGCGACGGCATCTTCCCCAATCTGGTGGGAGATAGAACGCACTTGGTCACCCAGTTGCTTGCAGTACTCTAGCACCAAATCATCAGAAATGTTTATTAGTTTGTGTCCTGGCACCCATGCTTGCCGCATTACTCTTTCCATCAGAATCTCGTGGGGGCTCAGGCCTGTCTTCTGATCTGGAATACTTACTGAGTCCCATCAAGACAAGGGGCAAAGCGTCTATCCATTGCATTCCAGTAGATTCACACTTTTTTCCCAATCTTGACTTGATAGTGCCATTCAGTTGTTTGCCACTCTAGAAGCCTCTGGGCGATATGCACAGTGTAGTTTTTGTGTAATTTTGAGTGCTTCACAGATTTGGCCTATTATTTCATTCTTAAAATACCCACCTCTGTCTAATTCAATTGTGACTGGAAAACCATACCTAGGTATTAGTTCCCTCAGTAACAATTTAGATACAGTGATGCTATCGTTTTTTCGTGCAGGATAAGCTTCTACCCATTTTGAAAATAGGCAAACAATGACGAGGACGTATTTCATTCTTCGACAGGGGGGTAACTGAATAAAGTAAATTTGTAATCTTATAAAAGGACCTTCTGATTTTCCAATTTTACCTTGTAAAACTACTGTTTTCTTTCCGGGATTGAATTGTTGACATATCAAGCACCTCTGCTATGTTTCGGAATTTCGAATTGAACCATGTCTGTCTAAAGACACGGACCATTGCATCTCTTCCTAAATGTGCATCTCCATGTATCAATCTAGCCATAGTAGCAAGCAAGCTGTCTGGCAACACAGGCATATCATCAATGTAAACAATAACACCATCCTCATTCCTCCGCTGACAACCACATTTTCTCAACCTTTTCTTTTCTTTTGGTCCTGCTGCATTCTGCAGATCTTTCAGTTTGTTCCATGTTTGTACATCTTCAAACACCATAAGTTGGCAGCTGTTTCCTCCTACCCCAATTTGGTATTGATCGATATTCTATGTTTTGCACAATGTTGGGCCAGTTGGTCAGCATATCGATTACCTGCTGTCACATTGTCATCGCCAGATTTGTGAGCAGCACACTTGACCACTGACAATTCTTTAGGTAACTGATTGCTTCCAGTAGTTCTTGCGCAAAATTTCCATTTCTGATAGGAGTACCTGAAGAAGTCAGGAACTCTCTTTGCAGACATAATTGGCCAAAGTCATGCACAACCCCATAACCATACTGGCTATCAGTGTATATGGTTATTCTCTTGCTTTTCTCAAATGTACAGGCTTTTGCGAATGCAACCAATTCGGCTACTTGTGCAGACTTAACTCCACACAAACAGGATGCTTCTACTGGACCTTCTAATGTACACATGGCATACGCAGCGCTTAGGCCTCCATCCGCATGTCTCAGACATAAGCCATCTACAAACAGCTCGAAATCTTCAACAGTCAGGGGCATTTCCTTGATGTCTGGGCGTGTTTTTGTACAAAACTCAGTCAGGTCAAGGCAATCATGCTCGACCTCTCCCTTTACTTCTGCCATGAGTGAGTTTGGTAATAGGGTAGCTGGATTCAAAATATTACATCGGGAAATGGTTAAATTTGCTGCACCTACTAGAATTCTCTCATACTTAGTCAGCCGACTAGGTGTGAAATACTGGGTTTTAGTTCTGGTCAGTAAGATTACAACTGCATGTGGAACATACACAGTTACAGGATGTCCCATAACGATGGATTCACTCTGTTCAAGACTCATGCAAGTTGCAGCTACTGCTTGCAGGCATCCAGGTAATCCAGCAGCCACTGGATCCAAAGTAGCGGAAAAATATGCCACTGGACGTCTAGTCAAACAATGCATTTGAGTTGGGACTGAAAGTACACAATTGTCTCGTGTGTCACAAAACAGTGCAAACTCTTTCGAGTAATCAGGCATTCTTAATGCGGGAGCTGTACACAGACATTCTCGTAACTTTGTAAAAGCTGACATGCTTTCGTCATCCCTCTCCACTGGGTCCTTTGCTCCATTCTTTGTCACTTTTATTAATGGTCTTGCTAGGACTACAAATCCCACAATCCACTGCCCACAGTATCCTACAACTCCAAGAAACATTCTGATTTCCTTCTGAGTATTTGGTATTTCCATGTTTCGAATTATTCTAATCCTTTCTGTGGTAACCTTCCTGATACCTCTCTCTATCTGGTGTCCCAGATATTTTACTGAAGAGGTGCAGAACTGTAATTTGTCTGGTGATACTTTATGTCCTCCTTCCCCTAAATGGTTCAGTAAGGCAATGGTGTCACACAGTATTTCCGACTTTTAGACGCCACCAAGAGGTTGTCTATGTATTGGACCAGGACTGATTCTCTAGGTAAAACCAAAGATTCAAGGCATTTTTTCAGAATCTGATTAAAAAACGAAAGACTCTCTGTGAACCCTTGAGGGACACGATTCCAGACATAAACATGACTGTCGAATTCAAATGAGAAAAGAAATTTGCTGTCTGGATGTAATGGAATTGAAAAGAATGCGTGACATAGGTCAATGACGGTAAAACATCCAGCATTCCATGGGATTTGGTACAAAATTACTGCAGGGTTTGGAACAATAAGACAACAAGGAACAACAGTTTTGTTAACCTTGCGCAGGTCCTGCACTACCCTGTACTTCCCACTAGGTTTCTTGATACCAATTATGGGCGAATTACAAGGACTGCTCATCACTTCTTGTATAATGTTTGCTTCTAGCAATCTTTTAATTTCAATGGCAACCCTTGCTTTTACTTCTGCACTCATGTTATACTGTTTAGTATTCGGGTAAACTGCATCTTCTTTTATGGAGATTTTAATTGAGTCAACATTTGCCATTAATCCTACATCTTTTCCAGTAAAATCCCATACCTCAGGTTTCACTGTCTGTTGGAGTTCTTCAGAAAAGTCTTGTATTGTCAGTCTTTTGATTTCTGAGTCAGGTCTTATTAACATTAATTTGTATATTCCGTCTTCACCTTGGGTCTGAATTTCAACACCTTTTGGTGTGCAAAAGATGGTGCAGTTCATTTTGCACAGCAAATCTCGTCCTAGTAAGTTCACAGGACTTGAGTCACAGACAACAAATCTATGCATTTCTTTGAAATTCCCTCTTTTAATTTCCATGGGTTCTGTAACTGGGGTACTAATTAATTGATTAGAAACGACCACTACTTGGATCGCTTCTCCCGAGAGGGGTAGGTTTGGAACGTCTGCTGTTCTCACAGTAGAACGGGTAGCACCAGTGTCCAACAGAAAGGTGACATCATTTCCTTCAACCTTTCCTTCAATGTATGGCCCTGACTGGTCCACCGGCAAGGAAGCGCCAAGCACGCACTCCTCGTCCTCACCCCTCAGGCACCGTCAGAAAGGTTCATCACAGAGGAATGTGTCATTCAACAGAAATTGCGAAGTTGCTGCATTTCTATCCTCCTTTCCTTCCCAAACCTCTGCTTCCTCACTCTGTTGTGCTTTGCTCCTATAGTTTGGCCTAGGTGCACGAGGCAACTGTTGCTGTTTTACCTGTTGCTGTGTCTTTTGTGGTCGCTCATTCTGCACCTGCGGATTTAAATCATTAATTTGCACATTATCATTCTGCACAGCCTTACACTCGTCCCTCCAGTGCCCTATTTTTCTGCACCTGTGACAGGGGAACTTTTTTCGTGCCTCTTCTCGGCTCATTTTTACTCTGGGCTTTCCTCCAACCCCAGGGCCTTGATTCTGGGTATTATTCATTTTACTTAACTGCTGTTCTTGGTGCTCTGCTAATTTTACTTGTGCCCACATAACTTTTTCTTTTAATTCTTTTCGTTTATTTTCCAGCTCATCTTCACAATATTTGGCATACTTCAGAACTTCATCAATAGGTTTAGCTTGCCAACAGATTTTATTGTCTTTGATCCACTGAGAAATCTCAGGTCTTAACCCTAACACGAATCGATAAATGAAGTGGGTCATGTCCTTCATTTCAATGTTATCTAGCCCACTGTACGTTTTGAACACCTGTATCAGTCGTTCATAGTATGAATGTACAATTTCATCACGATTTTGAGTAGTTCTATCTATGCGGGTCCAATCAGTTTCTTTTGCAGGCACCTTTCCTTTCAAGTACAGTATTACCTGGTTGTATTTCCTCATTACTTCTCCTGAGGGAGCTCCTGTCTATGGGTCTCTGGCATATTCTTCACTTGGCCAATCGACCGCAATTTTACATTCTGTCCATAAATTCACGGGAACTACAATGTCAAAGAACCCATCTAGATCTTTCAGGAGGCACTTTTGGACTTTAATAAATCTCTCAACCTGTCTGTACCACTCCGCAGGTTTCTCTCGTAATTTTGGGAAATAATTTGTAAATGACACAAGATCCTGTCTGGACCATGGCACATGTACATATCCTCCACCTGACACTTCTCGCATAGGATACAATGTTTCAGCCTCGTCGGCTTCTTTTAGGACATATTCAGAAGCCACTTGTCTGGGTCTACTGTCTTCCTTTTTCTTTGCCCACCTGGCTTTCCATTTTTCTAGGTCCCCCCCATTTCTGTAACAGATTCAATAATTCTCTTACCTGAACCTTTTTCCCTGACACGTTCATGTTTTCTAAGTCTTTGTCAGAAAATTCTGCTCTGTAGGGCTTTTGCAACACATTAGATCTGCTGTTGTCTATTCCCATGTTAGCTGCGGTGTCCATTATTTTCTCATGGAACACTCTGGTTGTTCTGGTAATGCTTTTGCAAATGAATAGTAACTCTTCCTCACTAAGGGTGTTCAGCCTGTCTAGTCCCACGTTCCCAGCCATCAGTTCTTCCAATTCTATTCTTAATTTGTAAATATCTAATGGTTTTGGCTGAGGATTTATTTTCTCTAATTCTCGGGTCCATTGAGGTTGTGGCACTGTTCTTGATGTGGCTATTTAGTGGTAGCTGCAACCTGGCAAGAAACAGAATAGACCACAGCAGCCAATCCTTTGAGGTAATTGAGTATCATTTCATCTGGGATATTCAAGAGTAAATTTGCAGGTACAGCGGGCAGCCTCATTGCATGGAATATCAGAAACTTGTGGGGCGATACGCCAGTCTTCCTATCAGGAATAGTTTGAATACTCATCAGCACCAAAAGTGAAAGTATTAGGCCATTTCAGTGATTTTGAAGCACAAACTTTAGCTAGTTGAGATTTGATAGTCCTGTTCATCTGTTAAACTATAAGGGGTCTACTGGCTTAGTGGAGCAATGTATCCACTGTAGGGGCCTGTGCTCGACCTCATAGTCACAGTTTCAAATCCCAGCTGGTCCACTCAGTCTTTCATCCTTCTGAGGTCAAAAAATGTAGTACCATTGAGTTGTGTAATAAAAAACATATTTTATTCAATGCCAATTTACCCTTAGGTGAGTGTGCACTTTAAAAAGACATGTTATGTTCTGTTATATTATGTTATACTTCAAGCATCAGGTTGATAATTTCAATGTAGTCTTTGCTCAATCTGTAGTGCTGTGCAAATCATCTTCAGGACCTCATAGTTAAAGTGCTCCCCCCTACAGGATTTAAGAGAAACAGCATTCCATACCTGGGAATTATTTTTTGTAATACCAATTTTCCTACAGTAAAACTGTCATTTCTTCTGGTTGAGTAGGCTTCCACCCATCTTGAGAAAACACATACTAAGATGAAAACATATCTCAGCTCATTGCAAACAGGAATTTCGATGAAGTCCATTTGCATTCTGTTGAAAGGACCTCCTGATCTCCCTAAGTGCAACGTGTTGTTTTCCATGCATTCATCTGTTGACATGTCACACACTGAAGACACACTTTTTCTGCAAACATCCTAAAGCAAGGTTTAAATCAATTTTGAAGTAAGAGCCTCCCACTGCATCCCTCCCAAATGTGTAAAACAATGTAAGTCTTTTTTTTTTTTTTTGTCCTCATACGGCTCTCCTCACCCCATATCGTCGCGGTTCCACCCTGGGGTAATTTCATCTCATATGGTAGAAATAATGCTGTTGGGAGCAAGAGTATCACGCAAGCCCATCCTCCTTTAAGCAGACCTTCCGCTGAGATTCTGGAGAGGCTTAATCATAGGATTTTATTGTTCTATTACACCCAAGTCTTAGCCCCCCTCACCATCACCCATATTGTTGTAAGAACGGAGTCCAAAATCTGTATCTCTTCTCGTTCTGACCAGCCATATCTAGCTTTGCTATAGCTCTCATAGCTCTTACCCAATTCAAGACTGATGGAGGGTCAACAGATACCCAGAAGATAACTTTTCTTTTTGACTCTATACCACTTTTGTTTGAGAAGGAGGGGATTTTAAGGTTGCAAAGTGAGATAGGGTCTTTCATTTGGGCATCTAAAGGATTGCGCTTATCTTGGAAAAAGATTAGGAGGAAACTTTTGAAAGGGGGTTTGGCTGCTCCGGATTTTCAAATCTACTCTTGGGCTTTTTTGTTGAAGAACTGCAGAATGCTTATGGGTACTCCAGGGAGTTCAGCCATTGGTACATTAATGTCAGCACTGCTTAGAACGGAAACGATTGATCAGAATGGTTTTATGTATAAATTTGCTGACCCGAAGTACTTTAAAAAAATAAGGTTAAAGGTACTGAAAGACCTAGCAATGTTATGGTAAAGAGTTAGGAGGGCAACAAAGATACCATACTTTAGCGCAATGGCACCAATTTGGAACACACCAGGAGCTCCGAGCTGGTCCGAGGATGCATTGACAAGGCCATGAAAAGCAATGCAAGTATTGATTCATTGGAAAAAACAATCTATAAGGGAACTCTGATGTTTAATTAGCTGACATCCATGTCATTTGCATTTGTCTCAAACTCCTCTGATCCAACTCTGTACTGAAACATGTTCCTGTACTGCTGAGTTCACTCCAGTTATCTGTTACTTTTGTCAACATAGAAAATGAAGTGTCCTTCTCAGATTCAAATGTGAAATTTTTATCAAATGTGCAGAGCAACAAAGTACAAAATTGTGCTGCCGAATCTGCGTACCTATTTCCCATTGCAATGTAACCATTCCCATGTTGATGAGCTGCACATTTAACCACCACAATTTTTGCAGGCAAATGTAAGGATTCCAATAAGTCCTTCACTTGCACGCCCTTCCTAATAGAGGTACCTAACGATGTCATGAAACCTCTTTGTGACCATAATTGTCAGAAATTAAGGACAACACCAAAGCTGTACTGATTATTTGTAAATATATGTAAGTCGAAGGGTATGCACATTTACATAGCTTGTCTGGGGTGTGTATGCTGGATCTTCATTCGCCACTTGTCCCCCCTTGTTGATTCTGTCTGTAAATATAGTCACATTCATTTGAGCATTCAAACAGCATGCTCCTTTAAGGGCAATCAATTCTGCAACAAGGTAACCACTTGAAGCCATCAAGCTTCAATATAATGTTTTGCATATGTAGCATAAGCTACTCTCAGGGTACCTTCTTTATTTCTCAGACTTGAACCATCAACAAAAATTACATGATTGAGCACAATACGGGGTTCTTCCTTAATAACAGGTCTAGTCAAATATGTTTAATTTAATCACAAACAGTGTAATTTAATAGCAGCAAAGTTGCCAGATTGATTAGTTGACAGCGTTTCAAAGCTACATTGTTTCCTAACGAAATTCTGTGTTCATATATATTTAATGAGCCTACTATTTTGGGTCATTTATTGGGCTTTCATTTGTTTCAATAGAAGCTCCACTGAATGTGGGACCATTACAGTTAAAGGATATCCCATCATGATGCTGTCACTCTTTTCCAGACTAGTGCTCACCCGGGCAACCGGTTTAGGGCAGGCGGGCTGACCAGCGGCAAAAAGGTCAAGGGTAGTCAAGAAGTATGCCACAGGCTTCTGATCATCACAATGCGTTTGAAGATTCACTGAGAGAGCACAGCCCTATCTTTCAGTGTAAAGTAAGGTAAAACCTTTACTATAATCTTGCATTCCTAGTGCTAGGAAATGGCAAAGCTATCTTTCAGCTCTAAGAAGGCTTTCAAGCACTTATTGGCCCAAGGAAGTGGATCAGACATATCTTTATGTGGCGCGGAGACAGAATATCACCGCAGAAATATCAAATTGCCTTAATATTGAGCCAAGAATATCGATGGTGCAAAATATTGAGGTACTTTTTTTCGTTGTTAAAAATATAGATTTTAATGTAATGCAGAAATATCTATTTTGTACATTTCGATGTTAAAAATATTTTTTGATGTTGTTGTTGGTATTATTTAGCATTAATGTAGTATTAGTTTTTCCATATTTGATATAAAAAAATTATGTTAAACTATTTGTATTTTTATTACGTTTTAGGAGTGGGATGGTGGGTTTATAGGGGATAAGGGTGGGGAGTAATTTGAAACTGTTGGATTAAAAAATATTTATCTTTTTAAGTTTTAGTAGCAGAATGTTGGATTTATAGGGAATAAGGGTGGGGAGTAATACATTTAAAAAAAATATATTGTTGACATTTTCTAAGCTTTTAGGGGCCGATTCCAATCTCGGTCGGTAGGGCACAGAATCGGTTTGGCATTAGTGGATCCGATTCGGAAACTGAATTTCCGTCCGAGTCGTACACGGGTCCGGACGTCGAAGTACAATGCAAACAAGCGTGAAATGTTCGTCCCAATTGTTTCTGGGTCTGAACTGCTCCGTACGACTCGGTCAGAAGCAAACCGTGACATGCAATGGAGACGTTTCACGACCAAGCTAGTACGATGCTTGACCCCCTATTACCTGCAGACTTATGACCCAACACAGGGAGAGACCCATGGGCCTCCCCAACACAGGTATGCACAATGCAGATGGCACTGATGTGTACCCACTGTAGGGGGTGCACTTGTCTGCGACGTACCCATTCAGTCAATGGGAGCCCATGTACTTGTCGTACGACTGGCTCCTATTGACTTCTATAGGAGTCTGAATGAACCGAGTCCGACAGCATACGGCCACATCGTACTCGCTCGGTCGGACTGCAGGAGTCTGGATCGGTCGGAAAACACCCCAGGATCCGGCTCGGTCAGAGTGCTTTCTGACCCAGATCGGAATCGGCCCCTCAGTAGCAGGATGTTGGGTTTGTATCGGATAAGGGTGGGGAGTAATTTAAAAAAAATTATTCATATTTTAATAATTTTAAAAGTTTTAGCAGAGGGATTTTGGGTTAATGGGGAATAAGGTTGGGAAGTAATTCAACCAATTTTTTTTTTCCTTAAATAATTTTTGATAAAATTTAGTAGTGGGGTGTTGGATTGATAGAGAATGAGGGTGGGGAGTATTTAAAAAAACTTTTATTAAATTAAAATAAATATTAGGAGTGGGATGTTGGGGTTATGGGGGATAAGGGTGGGGAGTAATTTAGAAATATTGGGGCAGATTTACAAATTCTGGCACATCCCTGCATATCAGTGATGCAACAGCGGCGTAAAAGAGGCGCAAGGGGCTTGTAAATCTGCCCCATTGTTTATACATTTTAAATATGTTTTAGAATGTTTTTGTAGGGGATTAGGGTAGGGCGTAATTTTTTAATGTAGTTTTTAAATGACGATTTTGGCCAGTCTTGGCTTGCTTAGAAGACCCTTACCTGCTGCCGGGACACTTGAACTTTCTTCTCCTGCTGGACCCGCTCCCCCGCGCCGGTGTCCCTGCTCACCCCCCGCTGCCGCACCTTTCCACCTACGGTGCAGCCCCTGAGTGGGGCAAGCTCCAGGACACACCAGGGAACTACAGGCTCCGTCACTCCTTGTGGCCGGAAGCCGCACACCTGAATTACGCGCCAGGAGGTGCACAAATACCTGCATCCCTCTTGGTGGAGTGTGACGCTTTTGCCCAGTCTTGGCTTGCTTAGAAGACCCTTACCTGCTGCCCGGGACACTTGAACTTTCTTCTCCTGCTGGAACCGGTCCCCCGCGCCGATGTTCCCGCTCACCCCCTGCCACCGCACCTTTCCACCTACGGTGCAGCGGCCGAGTGGGGGCGAGCTCCAGGACACACCAGGGAACGACAGGCTCCGTCACTCCTTGCGGCCGGAAGCCGCACACCTGAGTTACCTGCCAGGAGGCGCACAAATACCCGCGTCCCTCCCCGCGTTGCGGGAGAGCACGGGAGCACCCGGGTGAAGCCCGGGAGATGGGCGGGACCATCTGTGGCCATCCGGGCCCAGAGGAGGCCGGGCACGGTAACTTCATCCCTAAGTTACCATGCACGGCGAAGAGACTGCAAACAGGATACTGGTTCGTGACTTATACTTACGTTTCTTATTGATTATCTGGAGCGGTACAAACTATGTCTACTAGACAGAAAAATGGGTCAAGGATTGGCTCTAGCGTGGTTGGGAGACTAGATGCTTTCCTGGACAGAGCCGAATCAGTTCTCGAGAAAGAGTAGATTTTGACTGAAAAAAGGTTATCTATGGGTCTGGCGGCTAAAAGGTCTTCTCTAGGAGCGATAGGGAAAGCTATGTCATCTGTAACTAACCCACAAATACCAGCTCAGACCAATTCAGTCATGTCAAGCGCGGAGTCTGGGAATATAGGGTCGAGGAACACACGTCTTGTAGCAACAAACTCAGACTTCGATGGCACTGTGGATTCTAGTGATTCTACTGATGTAGGCACGGACCAATCGATTTCCTTGATAAACCCAACTGGCACAGCCCCACTAAGCCCTGTCATAACTAATATTAATGCTCCACGACTATCCACTACCCCCAATTTACTCATAAATGATACACAAGAACCTCCAATCTGCGTAACAAGGCCACCCTTAGTATTCAGGATGCGTAAACTAAGGGTTTTCCCAGAGAACAGGGACCAGTGTAAGGGCCCGCAAAAAAGATCACCACCACGCATTCCAAAAAGTAAGAAAGTTGCAGAAGGGAGGGAAGGTAATAAGGTGACTGGTGAGTGGGCTAAATCTCCAAAAACGAAATTCATTAGCACCCAAACAGAACAGAGCGATTGTGAATATTGGGGAAAACAGATGGTAGAGAAAATTGAGTCGAAAATCATAACCCTCTTAGAAAACGTAATTAGAGAGGGATTAGAAAAAGTGGAAGAAAATCTGAAAATAAGTTTAAACCAGTTGGGGAAAAAGGTACAGCAAATGAGTAACCATAGGGAAATTAACACCAGAGCCGACACATGTAAAGAGAAATTGAACTGTCCGCCAAGTAGGAACACACAAAATCACCTAGTAGCAGATAAATTAAGTAGTATTAAAAATGCCAGTTTAGCGGCTGGTGCTAATGTCGGGGTACCTGAGCAGCACACTAATAATGATAACTGTCCCGTGAATGAGACATCTAGGGGAATTGCACAAAGCAGTAGACCCCATCCATTCCGCCTCGGTGCTTCAAGTACCCATCTGGGAAATTAGAAAATACATAGTCCCAAAGGCACTGACTTAGTACCGAACGAGGATGTGTTGCAACTCCCCCCAGCCTCCTGCCCTTATATAATTGTTTTTGCTGGGGTCCCAACTCTAAGAAGAAACCAAAGAGAAACATGGACCGAGCTTTGGAATAAATCAGTAAATGGACTCGCAAAATATAAACGTTTTAATCCCATAAATGCAGATGAAATACCAATCATACGCAGAGTTGGTTGGGTGGGGGAAGCCAAAAAAACATCAGAGGCGATTGTGTGGTAATAAACTTTAGAAGACCACTAACGGAAAGGAAGATACTAGCTTGTCAGGAGGAAACCCCACACCAGGGCACAGAAATTCCAACGCTGCCACTGGGATATTTTTACAAAGAATGATAGTAGCAGCAAGATGACACTTAATTTAGCAATAATCAATAGATTTTCGGATCCGTCCACCTTAGACGACCTAAATTGACTGACCAACTCTAAAGAGTATTCAGGCCTGGAAGCAAAAAGTCCCAAGTGAGCAAAAAGTGCGGAAGCGTCAGGGTCTACACCGTGAGTTACTGTGATAAATAAAATAGTAGATGATGTCGAATCTGGAGTAATCAAAGCAGAGGGCAAGGTTGCCCACAAATTAAGTATAAAACCGCTAATGATATATCACTAACTTCAGATGTTGAAGTTACAGCAGAAGCTAGGAGAGAAACCTAAGCCTAAAAACAAAGTTAATTTCCTGGAATATTTCTGGACTTAACAAAAATTTAGTAGATGCTCCTGGTGTGAGTTTATAGATCAGTGTGATATAGTACTCTTACAAGAGACTTGGTTACAAGAATCCCCGCAGAGACTGGGTTACAAAACATACAGTGTAAATACGACCAAGTGCGGTAGAGGTAGACCCTCAGGAGGTTTGGTCATTTGGATCAGTATCACCCTAGAAGTAGACATTATCCCTTTATGTATTGACTCCCCTGATATACTGGGGTTAAAAGTTGTAACGTGTGACAACAGGTTAATATATCTATTCAATGTATATAACAGACCCCATAGCAGCAGCAATGAATCATCAGTTATTGAACAACTAGACCATTGTTGAGATTCATTAGAGGCTGAGTCAGGTGTAATCTGCGGCAGGGATTACAATTGTAAATACGAACCCTTGGCAGGCATATGTGACCTTTTCGAAGAACAAGATCTGGCCTATAATATTCCCTCTCTTGATCAAAATAGCGAGACCAAATGTACAGTATCAGCGACAAAGCTTTTAAAATTAACAGTAGAGCACGAACTAAGGGCGTGCAATGGTCGCCAACCCTCAGAGAGACCCGGAGGTTGTACATTCCATAGAGGTAATTCCTCAAGCCAGATAGACTATATAATGCTGTCTTTAAATCTATGGTACATTACAATAGATCTGAATGTCGTAACTAGGGAGAAGAGCGATCATTACCCTCTAGAACTAGTACTAGAATCTCATTTATTTAAAACTAGTAATCAACGGGCGGAAGAGAGTATTTTAACCACTGGAGAGCTACAAATAGCCAACAATAGAAGAGCCACAAAATGGCCTTACATCCTAGCTAAAGATGACACAATGGCAGATATTTATAACACATTCTCTGACATAGCAACTCCACTCCAAGAATTAAAAGGAGACAATAAGGTGTTACATTTACACTACACCCTAGTAGAAGCTCTACTCCCGTTACTAACAAAATTATATAAAAAGGAAGGTAAAGGGTCTAGCAAGCATTGCGAGATTGACAACCCCTGGTACAGTAAGGAATGTAGAGTAGCAAAGACGGACCTTATACATGCCATTAAAAACAAGAGCTATTTAGAAATTAGTATGTACAGGCAAAAGTATAAAAAGGTACTACTAGATGCTAGGAAGGCCTGGGACAACGACTTGTGGTAGGATCTAATAGTTGCAGCTAGAAGCAAAGACCAGGCCGCCTTTTGGTGCCTTATTGCCAAGGGAAATAAAACTGGGAAAAGTAACAAAGATCTCTACCTAGACGAGAAAACCTGGGTTGACCACTTCAAGAACCTCTATCAGGATTATAGTGGGGATGAATGTACCACTATAAATGGAATACACGACAAAAGTTTGGACACTGTACTGCACTTTAGTCAGGAGGAGACTATTAAAGCAATAGGTGCTGTGAAGGCGCCAGGACCGGATAGGATCCCAGGCGATTTACTGAAACACGATTTAGAAGTCTGGGGCCCTTATGTAAACTTTTTATGCAATTCGATAGCCGCTGGGACACCAATTCCCCATACGTGGAACGGGGCCGAGATAGTTACGATTTTTAAAAAGGGCAACCGTCAAGATCCAGCTAACTACCGCCCAATTAGTTTACTAGACATACTACAAAAAATCTATGCCAGGCATATTTTAAATAGACTACCAGAATGGATGGATGAGGTGGATATTTTAACGAAGTACCAAGCGGGGTTTAGAGCCAAAACAAGCACACTTGACCAAGTTTTTAGGTTCATGTGTATTTACTGGAAATACATTATACTTAGGAAGGGTAGCCTTTAGGTCGTTTTATAGACTTAAGAGCTGCATTTGATTTAGTCCCTCGCTCCCAGTTATGGGAGACCTTAAGGAAAATCGGGGTCCCTTTGGAAATATTAAGGCAATTAATACAGTTACGTACTGAAAACTATGCCACGGTACGTTGGGGGCCAGGGGGAGAATTAACAAAACCAATTCTGGTGAGAAGAGGAGTAAGGCAAGGGTGCGTATTGACACCAACCCTCTTCTCACTTTACGTAAACGACATCCCCGACTTTCTATCAGATAGTACGCATGATTCTCCTCGTATCAGGGGAGAGGCAGTATCGGCTTTATTATTCGCCGACAAAACAATTTTAATATCTCAAACACCGAAGGGACTTCAATCACTTGTAGTCACCTTTGATAGGTATTGTTTACAAAAGGGACTTGAAATAAATTCCAGTAAAACGAAATATATGTCACTTAACCCCCACAAATCTTTTTTTAAAAAACTTGTTTTAAATAATCAGTCATTGGAACACGTAGACAGTTTTAATTACCTAGGAATGAACTTGGATAGTAAAATAACCTGGAAAGGTCAAATTGAAAAAAAGTAGGATTATGATGGTCCAGAACTCAGTACCAATTTTGAAAAAACATGAGGCTAGCACATGTAGGGCTGTTTCACCCGCACTGGAGGTATTAAAATCCAAAGCACAATCTGACGTGCTCTACGGAGCTTAGATTTGGGGCCCCCAGTGTAAGAAGAGCTTTGAGCGGGAAGAAAATACATTTTATAGGCAACTTCTAAAGCTTCCCAACAGGACACAATTGCTGCCAGTTTCTTTGGAATGAAATATAAAACGTACGGACCATCACGCGGCCCTAAGACCACTTTTGTTTTGGGTCAGGATCGGGACCACTCCCGAACTGATCCATTATAAAACAGGTTTGGCTGAAATCTTAAAGGTCATTCGAACCAAGGATATTTCATGGTTAAACCACGTAATGACGTGGATGCAAAAGTTAGACCTACCACACTACTGGGACGACCCACAGCAGTTAAAACCATCAAGTAAAAAACAGCTTAAAACGATATTCTGGGCCTATATAAATAACAACTTAATACACAATTTATCTGTGGGGTCTTTAACTGCGACATTTCTAGCTTTTAAAGATGTAGCCTCCTTAGAGCCATTCTTGGACGAGATAGAACCACCCTTAGCTAAATCCCTATACTTACAGTTTAGATATGGTATTTTGCAAATAGGCTCCCACACAGTTAGTTGGAAAGGAAACGGGGTGGGCTCTAGAAGCCACACATGTCCTATATGTGTAGCAGCAGAAACAGAAAATGAAGCCCACATATTATTCTTTTGTCCACCGTATACAACTGACAGAAAACGCTGGATTAGACCCCTCTGTAGGCTTTTAGGCATTAGGCGTTACAGTGTTGTTGAGCGTATATTGAAAACTGATTCTTCGCAAACTATAGTCTTTTCTGTAAGTAGATTTCTATTTAATCTATTTCTGATCAGGAAAAGAATGGGGTTGAAACTTTAGGGTTGACTGCAGCCCAAGGTTTTAACCCAAAGCTGAAATAACATAAGGATTATTTTTATTATTTTTTTATTTCTGTGATAACTTTTTTAGCTCCTTATTTATCCCCTGAGGTTACTTTGTGTACGATCTTCTATTTTTAATGATGTAATATTTACAATTGATTTTAAAATTGATTTTTAATGTAACACGATCTAGTAAATTTTGAGTGTGTAGCGGCTGAGAGTACAATTTTTTTTTATCTCACTCAGCTATATTGCTCCTGTGCCCCATGTTGACTATATTTATGTAATATAGTATGTAGAAGCAGCACCGACATGTAATGTTTATGAATTGTATCTTTTATGGTCCAAGTGACCAAAAATTAAGAATAAATGATGATGAAATCCATTTTTATTAAACTATTTTTTGAAGTTTTTAATAAAGTTTTTATAATTTAAACTTTCTGCGTAATTCTTTGGAGATATTATCCACAATATTAAAAAAATAATTAAAGAGAAATATGATTTGATTATTAATTTGTAATTTTATTGCAAAAAATTGTGATTGTAAAAAATGTTTTTTTATTATAAATTTGGAGTTGGTGTAGTACTTTATTATCGTTTAATATGCTGCACGTTCCCTGAGTTTAGTTAGTTTTGGATTTGGCATAGTAATTTAATTTGGTTTATTATCCAGCACTTTCTCTGAGTTTATTTGGTTTTCGAGTTGGAATAGTAATTTATTAAGTTTAATTATCCCGCATTTTCCCTGAATTTAGTTGGATTTGGCGCTAGAATAGTTATTTATTATGGTTTATTATCCAGCACTTTCCCTAAGTTTTTTCGGTTTTGGGGTTGGAATAGTAATTTAATTTGCTTTATTATCCAGCACTTTCCCTGAGTTTTTTTTGGTTTAGAGTTAGAATAGTAATTTAATGTGGTTTATTATCCAGCATTTGCACTGAGTTTATTTGGTTTTGGCATTGGAATAGTAATTTAATTTGGGTCATTATCCAGCACTTTCCCTTAGTTTAGTTGGTTTTGAAGTTGGAATAGTATTTTATTATGTTTTATATTTCAGCATTTTCACTTAGCTTAGTTGATTTGGGAGTTAGGAATAGTACATTATATTTTATTTGTATATTTTGTATGTACATTTAAATTAGGAAAGGATATGTATGTTAGTTATTATGTAGATATTTTTATTGCTTAAAACATTTTGTTTTGTTTCATACTTTATATGTTTTGTTATACATTTTTTCACAATATTAGAAACATGATTCAGATATTTTGATGTAGTTCAACATTATTATAAAGTATATTGTATTTTTCATATACATGTTTCTTGTAGAATCTGAAAATTAACAATATTATTTACATACATATTTTTTCATTCAAATACAAAATGGTACTTTTTTGAAGCATAGTCATGTATTAGTAAAGTAAATATATATTTTAGTTTATTTATTTCAAACAGTTTGACTTGGATTGTTTATTATTATTTATGAAAAAGCAAACATTTGTATTCATTTTCATAAACAATTTCTAAAATATTTTATATAATTGTATGTTTTAATATAATTATATAGTATGTATTGTACATATTGTTATATTTTATTGTTTAGTATATTGAATAGTATTTGTATTTAAATAATATTTAATATGTTAAATAATTTACACATGTTTTAACAAATATTTTCACATATGTTTTTTATTTCTGTATTTTTATTTTTTGGTACATTTATGTACATAGATAAACATATATTTTATTATAAATACAATATTGTATTTGTTGTTTTATGATAATATAATATTTAATATATATTTTACAGTTTTGTGAATATTTTTGTAACCTTTGTACCTTATTTGACAGTAAATAAAAATATAAATTATTTTTTTGCATTTTAGAAATATTTCTCTATTCTTTTCTAGAGGTAGTTAGAATTCTTTTCATGTTTATTACGCAGCTATGTTTTTCTCATTTCCTCATTTTCTCATTTTTCTATCTGTTTTATTTTTAGGTCATTTATGAAGACAGAACCTTGCGGTTGGGAGCTGCGTTTTGCCGCTTAAAGTAAGTTTGATTTAATTTACTTTTAAGGTAGTTTTAGGATAGGAGCGAGGTAGTAGTACTGTAATTAGGTTTGGTAAAATGTTATTTGTTTGTTTTGGTGTAGTTAGTTTTTTTTGGTAGTTTAGTGGTTTATGTCTTTGAAAACCCTGGGCGAAGGACTTCGCTACGCCCACGAAGTGGGCGTAGTGTTGCCTACTTCGCCCTTTGCAAAGTAGGCGAAGCAGGCAACACTACGCCCACTCCTTGGGCGTAGCGAAGTTGCCCGCCACCCGCCTCCCTCCTGCCCTCCCGAACATACCTAATTTTAGTAAATGGGCAATGAAAAATAAATAAAAGGCACTTACCTTGTCCGCTGCGTCCCGGGGCTCCCTCTGCTCGTTCACGCCGCCGTCTTGATGACCAATGCGCATGCGCCGCCGCCCGCTTCCCACTGTGGCCAGCCCTTCCCAGAAACATCCTGACTTATTTCTGTTTGAGGTGGATTCATCGGAATAATTGCTTCTACTCTCGCTGGTGACACCTTTGTAGCTCCCTTCTGAATCATGTGTCCCAGATATTGAACTTCTTTCTGGCAGTACTGCAATTTACCTGGTGACACTATGAGGTCGATGAGGATGACGGGCGAACCTGGGTCTGCCCGCCATCCATCCGGTGTTGGGACCAGCCTCTCACATGCAGCTGTCTCACACCTCGAATTACATGTTTACCGTTCTTTAACAAGTGCACTAATACACAGACTTCCAGGCATAAGTGCACTGCAATTGTCACATTCAAGGTTAGCAATGTACAGCATCATGGCAAACACACCTAGGCCCATGATTTACAGCAATATTATTTAGCTGTTTTGGTGTTATGTTTCTCTTAAAGGAAGGGGCATATTTACAAACCCCTACCACCACCACAATGTCCCTAAAAGTAACATTGTTGTGGAAATAGGTGCTTTGCCATATTTATAAGGCAGCATTAAGTCACTTAATGTGGCTTAATGTTGCTCCCTTGCACACTGTACTTAGTCTGAAAGGGGAGGGCAATGAATGTTGCAGTGGGCTTTCCCCCACAACACCCATTGATTTTGACACTGCCCCTCTTTATAAGGAAGGCGTAGATAGGAGGCGGTGCCAAAAATAAGACCAGTGAAAACCTGGTCATAAACAGGCAAAACAATGAGAAATGCTTTATTTCTTCAAATTGTTGATGTTTCCATGTGTGCTGCAGACATAGCTACCGCGAATTGGCATTGATTGTTTATGTGCCAGAAGGTGACCCTTCCTGCACATAAACAATCAAATAAAAATGGCATTTTGCAACTTTTATGTGTGCAGCATTAAACAGCCACATGAAAGTTACAAAACGTCATTTAAAGATTGTTTATGTGCAGAAAGGAAGACCTTCCTGCACATAAACAATCTTCCCTCAACGCAGGCACCCTTCTACTCTGGTGTAAGGGTGCCTGCGTTGGCGTTAGGCTGCTACGTTTAGTGCCTGCGCAGGGGGAAATGCAGGTCTGCACCATATTATTATAAATATGGTCCAGCCGTGCTTTTCTGAAGTTGTCAGGAAAGCTAAAGCTGCTCTCAGTCACTTTGTTTTAAATATGCCCCTAAGTTTGGTTATCACTGGAAAAACAGCATGATAATGCTATTTATTACTATTGCTGAGGCAACAGAGGGATCATGAAGAGGCAGAGGTTTATCATGAAGAGGCACTTAATCCTCCACCTCTTCAAAGACATGGACATTTCCTCAAACTCAGCCATGCTAGTATTGTGCGCTGCGCATGTATGCTTCATACTGTACAACGATATTGCAGAAATTAGCAACCCAGTTTGTTTTTGACCTGTATGTTTGCATATAATTAAGGGCTGTATCACAAGACATTACCAGACTCATGCATCTTCTACGTCAAAATCCCCAGCCTTGCAGGGTAAAGATTTCACCTCCATAAATATCGTTGTGAGTTGGATCCTCCCAACGTGGCCTTCCCTGAACATCTAGCCCATTACACTTTAGGAGCTGTTAGCTCAAACCACATCCTGTTTTGCTCCCCACACATATCATCATAGGATTTTACCATCCTCAGACGAGTAGAGTTTTTTTTTTGTTAAATGTTATTTAGATTTGATTAAAGCCTTTTCTTTTTAGAGTATAGATAGGTCTGCCCTAGAGGCTTTCCTCTACAATTGTGGGTATATTTAGAGTGTTTCTTCTAATATATTTTGGTAGATTCATTTTTTAAATATATAGTTACATGTACTCATTACCTTGCCACCTCTGCTGAGCAACTACGGGGTAAAAAGAGTGCAATCATATTATGTTGCCTGTTTTCCTGATGTCCAAGGGACCGTGTGGTCTGCTCCTGTCATGAAGCTGGTCTCTTGAGATTACCACTAGTATCTACTTTTTACTTAGCTTAAGCATTTTGTAGAATCTTGTGTATTATAGAGCGCTTGACCCTTATGGTCCCTAACACACTCCGTAGTCTAGCGATGTTAGTGTTTGGGTGTGGTAAATAAAATTCATGACAGTGTACGTGTCAGTTAACAGTTACACTCTAGAGAATAAAGATGTGTAATACCGAGCTACAGGTGTGGTATAACGCATTTACATGCTATTGGACTAGGGGGGGGATTACAACTGGTAACAGATAGGGGATACGTAAAATTTGTAACCCAGAGTCGAGAGTGCTCTCCCAGAGAGATTACCGAGGTCCAGCAAACTGCTTACGGGGCGCCACATGAGCCTTCGCTGAAATGAAGAATCAACAGTCAGTGTGTGTGGAGTCAAAGCACAACTCCAGCCAGTGCTAGATCTTCAGCGACAGTGAAGGCCCCATGGAACGTTTAATTTACCATTGGTCAGAGATTTGCTACCACAAATGAGATAAGAAGTATGATGCCACAACTCAACACAAAGCCACTATTCATCCAACACAATAACATTAAAAGGCAGTGAAAACCAGGTACAGAAAGTGCAACAAACCGCAACAGCAAAGTGCAAAATAATGCTGCGATCAAAAGTTGATAAAGGCAAGATGTGCTAATAAGCAGAGATCAACAAGGTGTTTGAAAGCTAGTCCTTAAATACATAAAATACAATTTCACTCACTTGAACCAGAGTAAAATAGAGTTGGCTGTCTTAGGTGCTAGAGCAGTTGCCCAAGTGAATGCACTGCAGTTGTGCTTATGGAGCTGTTGATACCTTAAGAGTCAGCCCCCTGGAGCTGCTGGGTGGGGTTCAACTACAAAGATTAAAGCTCCGATGGCTGAGTAGAAAGAGGCAACATTATCAAAACCTGCTGAGGACAGTGGCAGCACATCTGCAATGGCGGAGGAGCATCGTCCCACTGCCTGGCGCAGAGCCAGCAAAGGAAAAATAAAATGATGCTTTAGCATTATTTTATTTTTCATTTGCCAGCTTGCGCATGGAGGAGCAGGCATGGGAGGGGGAGGATGAGTGCTCCCCACGTCCTAAGTTCTTATGTGTATTTGGCTAGCTCTCTCAGACCGACCAAAACACACATGCGCACCTAGCTTTCTCCAGCCTGGCTGCAATCAGCAGCTGGGCTGGAGAAACCCCCACAGACTCCCTGGTCTGAGCAGGGAGTCTTTTCCGCCCACTCAGACGAATCTCTGTGCTGCTCTGCAGCACAGGGGCTTCTGAGACCCAGGAAAGGGTCAGCAGGAGCAAAGCGATGCAGTAAGCGGCAGGCATATCAGGTACGTTTTAAAAATTATTATTAACCCCCCTGAGCTTGCTCTATCACCCCCCACACTCCCACCCGCTCCACCAGCCTTTGTTAGTAGTGTCTGTCTCTGGTTGAGGATAAACCCAAGGTCAGCACATCACAAGTAAAAAAAAATTAGTTTGGAGAGGGAAAACGCTTTGCAGGGTCATCTGTAAAACATGGAAATAGTTACGTGTATGATTTAAACATTGCTAGTGAAGATGTGGAGACTTTTCTAATTCACTTAATTTAATGGCACTGTTCTTTTATTTGTAGTAAACACCTGACGAAGGGCCACTAAAGGCTTGAAATGCATTGGGTATAACATAATTTATGACTGAGGATGTTTGATGGATTCTAGTGTGCCCGGAAAAAGGCCCGGATGGGCATATCTGTCGCATGGGAAACAGTGTTGAAAACATCAGCATCTTATGTGTGTTTAGACAAGACGAATAAAGAAGTGAAAAACATTTTTGGAGTAGTTGGAATAATTATTTTAAAATCAAAAATGGAAAATATTCATGTGCGAAAAATCACGCAATCACGCTGTGCGCTTGGAAAAGGAGTGTAACTTCGCTTCATTCACAGTTGCAGCACATCACAAGACCTTAGAGATGATACAATTGAGACAGGTTCTAAAATACAGAAAAGCAAGAGAACTCAACTCTCACAATCAGTAGATTTTGTAGAACCCCCTAACCTGTTCTAGTAAAGGAAAAAAGTTTGTACTGGCTCTGGTTGACTATGCCTCCCCTAATTCCAGATGCTGTGCCCCTTCGTGAAACCCCACTAAGATTAAAGCTCCTAACTGAAATCTTCTATAGAATGGGATTCCCGAAGGAAATTTTGACTGATCAAGCAATCCCCTTTGTATCCTGATTAATGAGTAAAATCTATAGACAATTAGAACAAAGAGCCTTAAGAGCGCCAGTGTAGAACCCTCAATCTGATGGGTTGGTGGAACAAAATAATGGAACTTGACACTTAAAAAAATGCTGACAGGAGAAGGTAAGAATTGAGGCAAACCTCTTACCCAAGCATGATCTGTAACAAGGAGTCAGACTCAAAGTAATTTGGGATGCTCTCCATTGAAATTACTCTTTAGATGTAATCCTCATACTTTACTCGAAATCACTAGAGAGGCATGGGAGTGACACATCCCAGAAGAAAATAATCTATTGGATTATAAAATCTAATTAATATATTAGAGGATTTACTCACAATAATTTAGAAAAGCCCATCAAAGATAAAGACTGTTCAATAATAGATGGAGAGAATTAAAAGTCAGGAAATGGACACTGGACACTGGACCTGTTACCCACCTCTGATCAAAGCAGGAGGTCTGAATGACAAAGTCCCAGTGAAATCATGGAAAAGATTGGGTAAGTTACCTACAAGTTACAGATGGCAGTAAGGTGATAATATAAACTTGGTTACAAAGTGGCTAGGACCTATTCCGGCAGGTGTGCAAACTATTTTCCCTATGAAGCCTACCACGAGTACCCTTGAAATTGGTTTAGTGACTATTGCTATTGTTTCACACCAATAAACGTAACTCTTTCAAAGCTTGTTTTCCTTTTCACAAGTATTATTGGGTCTTCTCAGGAAAACCCATCTGTGCACTCATGCCATTTACACTAATTAAGGAACCGTTGTAAAGCAATGTCCTTACCAAATTCGCGAAACCAGGAGGAAACTATACAAGGAAAAATAGAGCAGATGTTAAATGTCATTGTCATTGAACTTTCAACTAGGTGCTAAAACTGGACAGAATCATCTGGTTCTGTGTTGACTTTCATGCCACAAATAGCATCTCAACATTTGACAACTAGCCCTTACCCCGAATAGATGAGTTGATTGAATGACTAGAGGAGGCCAGGTACATTTCCACTAAAGATCTGTCAAAGGTATTGGCAGGTACTGTTTAACCTGAACACAAGGAGAAAACAGCCTTCTCAATAACCCCTGGACGCTTCAATTTACAGTCCTCACTTTATGGATTACATGGGTCCACAGCCACTTTCCAACATTTAACGAACCACCTTCTTAAATCAAATGAGCAACATTCTTCAGCATGCTTGGAAAATATTGCAATATTCAGTACCAATCGGGAAAACCATCTTCAACAAGACATATCAGAATTTCTAACTGCAGTGCCCCATGTTAATGCAAATCAAAAAAATCTAGATGTGTGCATAGGAAAGTCAGATATTAGGGGTATGTGCTAGGGAAAGGACTGATCAAACCACTAGAGGAAAAGGTTTAAGCTATTCTTGAGATCCCATTCCTGGAAAATAAAGGAGAGGTGAGAACTTTCCTAGGTTATTTCAAGAGATTTATTTGACATTACTCTGAAATATCCACCCCTTAAACAGACCTCTTAAAGAAAAATTAAATGGATCGTACATTAAACAACCTTAACAGGAGGTCCGTGATGCCTTCAATTAGTTTCAATCACTTAAAAAAAAGGATGATCACCTCCAAACCAGGCTTTCCTGCTATCATCAAATCTTTTTCACTTCAAAACGCCACATATTTATGCTTGGTAGACATTGTTGTTTGGTAGTCTGCATTGTCAGTTTCAGGTACACGTACTAAAATGCAATATTCCTGGTTAATATTTTGCTCTTTGAAGACAATTCTTTAGCTCAGATTTGCCATGGGCCTGATTACGAGTTTGCCAGTGATGGTCCCTCCCCCGTGGCAGTGTCTGATTCCACACCTTCCTAGCTGTTGGTCAGCCTGCTAAGTTAGAATGGTGGTGGGTTGCTGGAAGGAAGTCCACCAGAGTACCACTGACAAGCCCATCCATTTGCAGACAGCAGCAACGGTGACAGGGGGAATGAAACTTTCAGAGGGTGGTACAGACAAGGTTACCACCATCTGGATTACTAATTGCCTTTCCATAAAGCAGATCATGGTGATGAGAAAGCCTCCTTCAAGTCGGGAGAATTGACGAAAATGGGATATAAACTCATCCATTTAATTGTTTTACTTCTTCAGTCTTCCACATGGATCCTTTCCTCCAGGGCCCCCTAAACAGCAGCATGTTTACCCCCAAGAAAAGTACCCTGTTGGTGCCGAAATACAGGTAAGTCCATTTCACACTTGTCACAGATTAACTGGGCTGGACACTTATGGTCCGGACCCCAGCAATGGCTAAGTAGGCGCACTCGGTATTTTAACACGTGTCATGCATATGTGTACAATTAACACTTGTGCAAAGTGTACACACCTGCATTGACACTTACGTAATTCCCCGCCGTAAGACACACTGCCAGCAGGAACATCTTAACCGATGACTTGGCAGTGCACTTGGGACTGCCGCCATGGCAGCATGGCAGTAAAACTTCAAAATTTGTAATCATGCCCTTAGTCTCTATTAAGGGTGGGCGTAAAATCCGTTTCGCGGGCGAATTTGCAGGTTTTCCGTGATTTCACGATCCGCGAATCTCGCGGAATCGCGGTAAAATTCGCGAATCAGCGGGGACGAATTTTCAGCTAAGCAAGGGTTACAGCAGCAGGTGCAAAAGTTGAACCTAATTTCTTTGTAACTTTTTACAAAAGGGTTACAAACAAATTAACTTCAACTTGGACACCTGCTGCTAATTGCTTCCTGACGCCTCGTTGCCTACTTGCAACTATTCTCTGACCCTGCTCTGACCCTTGAAGCAGGGTCAGAGAATAGTTACAAGTAGGCAACGAGGCACCTGTCCAAGGAATTAAACCTCATCAGGAAGCACTTACAGATATAAAAAACAGGAAGAAGGGAGAGGATGGCAAATACACCCATTTTGAGTTGTCAGGAGGGGTTAAACTAAAAGAGACCTTTACAGCACAATTTTCATATGCATTTTGCTAAAAATAAAAAGCTGTATGTTATGTAGGGGCAACTCAGGAATCTGGCCCTTCAGAGATCCGGCCTCTCTTTCTTTCTCTCGTTCTCTCTCTCCCTCTCTCTTTCCCTCTCTTTCTCTCTATCTATCTATCTATCTATCTATCTATCTATCTATCTATCTATCTATCTATCTATCTCTCTCTCCCTCTCCCATAAACGACTGCATGGGTAACTTCGCTATGCAAGCAGCTCGCGAAGACACAAAAAGCCCTGCGAACACGCAAAAAACCAGCGAACACGCAGAAAAACAAAAATCCGCAAATTCGCAAATTTTGCGGATCGCGAATTCGCAAATCCGCAAATTCGCGGATCACGAATTCTCAAAATTCGCCCATGCTTGGGGAAGTAAATTCCACATCAGTGCAGCCTGAACAGAGAAACGGATGACACTCATGCTTTTCTAGTTATACTTGAGCATGGTGAGGAGATTCTGGGAGGAAGAACAAAGTCTTTGACTCAGGATGTAGATATTGAATCTACAATTTAATAATGTAGGAACTTCATCAGAAAAAGCCTTAAAGGTGATGCAACCTATTTTAAAAATGATCCTTTCCTCCAGATGGAGCCAGATTTCAGGAAAAGTTAGAAGGGGAACACTTTGACACCTGCCAAGGGTCAAAGACCTTGGAGATAGCATTTGGGGATCATGACTTAGTTCAGCAGAAGCCAGCTGCAGGGTCCAGGGCACGTCCTGATGGAACTAGTCAGCTTAGCAGTTGCAGAAAAGGCATCTTGTAGCTTACTATGTCCCTGTAGCTTGTACAGGAGGTAGCACAATGACCCATGGAGTTAACTTCTGTCCTGGGCACAAGAAAGAGAGCATGTCGTCTTTTTGGCTCTTCCCAGGTCAGAGACAGCAGGTTCTGTTCTCTTATGTTCATCCGCAGGTCCAGAAAGTGTTCTGAGTAAGCATGGGCAAATTTTGCGAATCTCGGGTTCGCGAATTTTGCGGATTTGCAAACTCGCAATCCGCAAAATCCGCGAATTCTCGCGAATTTGCAGATTTTTTTTTTTTTGTGTTCGCGCGGTTTTCTGCCAGGTCGCGAGGGTTTTTGTACAATTTCGCAAACGCGAACTTACCTGTCGGGTCGCAAGTTTTGCAAACTTGTTGTTTCTACGTGTCCAGCCTGTTTGGGACACTCTTCTTCATCACTGCCACCCTCTGTCACCACATGCCACCCTCTGGCTCACCCATGCCACCCTCTGTTTCATCACAGCACCCTCTGGTTGTCCAGTGTACATTATTGTGGCAAAGCAAAGCACACCTTCCCTGCCTCAAGTGACCTGAATTAATTTGGGGCTGATTAATGTGTCACAGAATATTTTTTTAGCTGGCACCTGCTTCCTTAGTGCTTCCTGATTAGTGATCTTTTGCACTTGCTAAGTGCTTTCATTGTTGCAAAATTAGTTACAACACCTGCCCTGCCCCAACTGACAATAATGAATTAGGGGCTGATTAATGTGTCACTGGATTTGAACTTCCAGCCTGGCTCCTGCTTGTCTCCCTTAGCTGTAATTCAGGACCTTTGTGGCATATGTGTAACTATTCTGAGGGTCAGAGCAGGATCACATAATAGTTGCAAGTAGGCAACTGAACTCTGGAGGGGCCCCTCAGGAAGCACTACAGGAAATGGCTACTAATGATGAGCTTGAACTTTTGAACCTGGTAAGTAGTTTCAGTTTTGCTAAGATCGTATTTCTGCAATTTAGCGCTTATTCGAGGGGCGCGAAGTTGAACTGGGAAGCCGCGAACTCACGCGAACAGTGCGAGCAAGCCATAAAATCCGCTACTCGCGGATTTGCGGATTTTGCGGGAAATTCGCGAATCTCGCGGATTGCGAATTTACCGAAAATCCACAAAATCCGCGAGCGGAACGGATTTTCCGCCCATACTCACTCTTAACATAGATAATATTGGATAGCACCACTTAAACTTGAACATTTTACGAAAACTTACTTTCTATTATCCAAAAGAATGAACCGCTATCCAGTCAGTTGAACTTGATTGGTGGAGCTCTGCAACTTCTCACATCATGTCCTGCTCTCGTACCTTTGCCCCCTAGCTCAAATATTCCATGGTGGGCAAGCTTGGCCCTCCTGAGCCCACCCTGCCACTCAAGGTTTTCTGTTCTGCCTTGTACCTTCAGTGCCCTACCCACTTCACCAATGGTAGTTCTCTCCTCACACAGTTCATCATGCCTTACATAAGTAAGCCCACTCCAACCATGGGGCTCCTTCAGAACCTTTACTAATGATCGCAGGATGGTGCAGAGTCTATCCAACCATTTTATTGCTTCAGGCTGTCTTGATCATGTCACACCCTGGAACTAGACATGATAACCAGGAGGTGGAGCAGCATATCTGTACCATACCTTGTGAAGTCAGGAATTTTCAGCCAGTTTCACAAATGACGATATTTCACGTGTCCTGACTAGGAGGCATAACAAAAATGAACCCACAACTTTCTGATCAAACTCTCTTTTGTCTACAGTCACCATTGATCCAGTCTAACTTTCAGTGTCAGTATTTTTTAATTTCACTAATACGATTCGGGAAGCAATACTGGTTCTCCTTCATACCCATTCACATCTGCAAACCACTTTTACCTCTTTACTGAATATATATGTTGCCTTTGTACCCGATAATGTACTCCACACATGGAGTAGATTTAACAAAAATAGAGCAATGCAGAGCAGAAATCTATATTGCTGCACTGCGTTCAGCAAGGGGTAGAGTGCAGATCAGAGCCATATTTATTATATATGGCCTTCTGCTGCTCTCTTGTCCTGTACTCTCTTCTCTCTTATTTCTCCTATTTTGCCCCAGCCTCAGTGAGGTAAATTTTTGTTAAGCAAATCTCAGTCTACCAATTATAGTACCAAGGGCTTTTCATCCAAAACCATAGGAAAGTGCCCCTTTTTGTGCAGTAACTCTCCACTTTTTGCCTAACACATGATGCACTTTTGACTTGGTGAGCCCTGGGTCCCTGCCAATCAGGTTCCCAGGGGCTGTGTTCTTTTCCAAAGCTGCAGTTCTGTACTCATAATTGGCACATATCTGACCACAGGTAAGACCCTTGTAAAAGATACCATGGGTACAAAGGGCATTGTGACCAGGGAAGGCCTCTAAGGGCTGCAGCACCTATTATGCCACCCTTAGAGACCCTGAACGTTAACACCCACTCACTGCCATTGCTGGCTGTGTGTTTTGGTACAGAGAAAAGGGAAGAGGGTACATGGCACACATCCCTGTGTGCAATAGCTACAATCCACTGGCTGAGGCCTAGGTAAGCTGCCCCTCTAGAAGGGTTCACTAGCCCTCAGGTGACGGTACAGTTGCATGAGCACTGTAACCCTACAATGCCTAAGTCCATTCTAAGGTAAGACGTTTACTGACCTATGAAACTGATAACCACTTTTCTCCCATCGGAACCCATGTTATGAGTTTTAGTGCCTAAAATGTTTTCAGTGTTGAACTGCTGTTTTGTATGGAGGAAAAATTAACTACATCTTAAACAAAGGAAAGTATTACTTACCATGTATTGTGGGATCCCTTGGTGTGATATCTAGGCATACTACCCCAAGCAGTTGATATAATCTGAAAGTAATCCAAAGGTATTCTAAAAGTAATTATAGTGTAATTTAAACTGCTTTTTGAAACCATGCCAACCTGTAACAATCGAAAATCCACTCCCGGAACGGATTTTCCGCCCATACTTAGTTCTGAGGAATGTACTGTGTGTGCCACGTTCATGCCTAACACCAACTTTTAGGTGGGGTGACTTTTTGCCTCTTCATAACCAATCGGGAATACGTTCCAAGGGGCAACCCTAAATGCTTTTTCAAAACTTCTTGTATGTCCTCCTGCAAAAAATCCTATGGTGTCCCTCTCTGCCTAAATCCAACATTTTTAAACCATTCTTCCCTTGTGAGCCTATGTTCTTATTCAAGAGACGCGGCCATGGAAATGAGCAATCCCTCCTCTGTGGTCACTGTAAACCAATTCTAGGTGCAGCTCCTCTTTCACTTGCATTGGTGCTTTGATGCATGGGGTAAAACGAAGATCCCTAGCCAGGTGTTTACTAACGTTTCTGTGTGACATATTAGGCATCTTTGAATTTCTGGGCACAGCTCTTATGGTGATTCTGCCAGAGGAATGTAAAACACCTCTTTTGTCATGCTCTCTGGGTGGTTTTACACCTCATCAAGGTGGCTTTTTAGTTGCCAAGTGATAGTTGAAGCCTGTGGAATGACCCTCCTGTGGCTGTAGGCAGGGAAAAGGTGATGGTCTAAAGGTACATTTTCATAATAATTATTACAAATTCCACTGTACTTGTGAATGTGGCATGGAATAAATATTTCAAAAGGTCCAAGAATTGATTTTGTAGCTGGTTCCTACCTTAAAATACCATTATTAAATGTAATATTGCATCCTAGTGCATTCCTATGGAACAGCCAACCCTACCACAGTGAAAATAGCTTTCGGGGCCTTTTCACACTGTACCTGTTTAACATCAAACTTTTACATGTTTTACTTCTAAATACCATGCTACCTACCTTATGCACAGTAGGACCTACTGAAATATGAACTAATAATACTTAAAAGGAAGGTTCAGGCCAATCATAAGTAGTTATTTTTATAGGACTTTGCTGATTTGCCCTGCAGCCATTTTTATTCTGCCACTGTAGTGTATGGCAAAAAGAGTGCTGTAGTCTACTTGCAGCCTTTAACGTACGTGCCCTGGGTACACTTTTGTGCCACGTACTCGGGACTTGTAGTTAAGTTAAATATGCTGATCAAGACCATCCCAATTCGATCATGGTGAAAGGGGGAGCACAGGCACTTTATCACTGGTTAGGATATATAAAGTGCAAAGAGAACTGCAGCCAGCAAAAACTGTCAAATCAAAAATCTGGGGTTACACCACACAAAATGTCATCATTTCCAACAGAAACTTTCTAACTTTTTAATAAGCTATGAAACAAAGTGAAAGATTGATTGGCAAAACCTTTTTAAGACTCGGCTAATTTAACATGGAAGCCGTGCTTGTCTCCAGTCAGCTCCACAGCTGGCGTGATTAAGGTTCTTGGTCGTCCAGTACTAGCCCAATGTGTCTAAAATCTTGAAACATCTATTGATACTGAACTTTCTCTTTAACAGGTTATTGCTTCAACGATAAAGATCTGCTTCAAACATCTCAGAATATTATCTATAGGCTTTCTCTTTCTCCCCTTCTTACATAATAAATTATGGTATTAATGTATTCTTTTAGCCATGTTTTAGATTTTATTAATTCTGCATATCTAGACCTCCATAATCAATTATTGTAAAGTTTCAATATATACTGAATACTACGGGCTGAACTTACATTATGCATAAATATATGTATGATCAGAATCCTACCCTGCTAAAGAGAAAATTCACTAAGAATCTTTTTGTCAAACATGGAGCTCCTCTTTTTTAAATCTTCAAATATAATCTCAAGAAATGGAATATCAGAGGTTTTTTGAAGTCAGCTTTGTTGTGAACTCTCACATCTAAAATTCTATTTGGGTTGGGCCCATAACATCTAAAATTCCATAATAATTTGTGTAATAAAATTGATTATTTTTTGTATTGGGCAGTTACCCACTTTAACAAATAATAACACCAACCTATCAGCGTGAAACCAAAAGTCACAAAATTAACTTGAGATTTATCTAATGGTAGCTATGAACTGAATTACAACGGGGATGGATATTTCATCTTCTGAAATTGAAATCTCAATTTATCCCAGCGGATTTCTATTTCGGTGGATGTTGTGACAGAGTGACCCATACCCCGATATCTCAAACAAGCCCTTAGTCGGCATTGTGGAAGTCAAAATCACTCAACTGAGCAAATCAGCAAGCTGCATCCAGGAAAGTCTATCTAAAGACAGATATGCATTCCGCGAGATCCCTCTGAAGCAAATGGTTTTCACACAAAAAAAACTCAGACTGGGAAAAGTCTCATTTTGATTCCAGAGATGTTATAATGTCGGTCAGACCATTTTGGTGCCTTCACCAGGTCCAAATGTGAGAGTTCTCTTTTTATGGAGCTCAGATTCCTCAACCACTGCAATGGGCAGGCTGTACCTGAACAGGGCTCAATGAGTCCAAAACCATCTTGCTGAAATCCCTCTGAGATTGATTTGTTGCTGCAGATAAGTTCCCAGTGGGATACACATGATTTTAGCTCCAGGAGGTTCGCCTTCATTGAATTGACTCTGGTGGTTAGTCCCGGTCCTCCAGAGTACAAACATTCCACAATTCGAGAATGGATTAGCCTCTTTTTTCCCTCAGCACTTCATCTAAGGCTCCCACACTTTAGGGTAACCTCGTATAACTTTTAGAGCTTGTAGGGTCCAGTGCAGGTTTATCTGAAATAGGGTAACTGGTATTCCAGAAAAAGAGGCTTTTCCAGCTTGCTGTGTTTGTAGTAGCAGTGTGCATTAAACTCTCCTCTGCCGGCAGAGTTTGTGGAATTTTTCCACTCTGCACTCCGCTTTGAGCACGTAGTTCAGGAAGAAGTGTACCAACTACCGGTGGAATGGAGTTCACCAACATGCACCGCTCATTAACACTTTTACTCTGTGAACACAAATATAACAGGTTACCATTGCCCTCGAGTGACAGAAACAAACATTTCTGATCTCACTTGGTGTTCTTTCAAGTGCAAAGTAGACACCTCACCCAAAGAACAGGAAAGGAGTGGAAGTGTGTTGGCAGAAGAAGCTTATAGGTCTTAGATTCATTTATTTTATTTTATACTTGCTGGACTCCTGCAAAAGGAGCAGATGGGACCCAGTTTACTTTCATGTGGCTTCTCTGCTTAGTGGTGCCCCGGTTGCCTGTGTCAACCACCCGAGCTGGTCAGCGAGGCAAATGAAGGTGCATTTAAGAAGATCAGTGTGTGCATGGCAGCTGTAGTCGATTCACTGAGGGTGAGCTTCTACTACTTTTGCTCTCTCTACTGCTCTTTTTGTTTTCCCTGTTATCTTGGAGGTTCTGTATCCATTAGTTTTGATAACAGGCAGTATGTTCTTAACTGACACAGCCAAAAACATCTCTTAAGCAGGTTTCAATTTCTTTGTTGGCATTTCTTAGCTTTATTTAGCTGTTATTGATTTCACAGTATCTCGTTCTGGTGGGGGCTTCCACTGTGCACAAAAGCCGTAGTTGGGCTCCTCCAAATAAGTTTTATTTGGCCTCTACTTTTACTTTGCCATTGACGCTCAGGTTTCCTAGCAACCATCTGGAAAGGTCAGCAGTGCCAATGAAGGTGCATTAAAGCCTTAAGCCCATGGTGCAGCAAGCTGTTTGGTGCTTTGGAAGCCAGTTTATAAATGCCCACCCTTTGACTGCACGCAGCAATGGAAGAACTCCTGATTGTTTTACCTTTTTTATTTTTTATACGCACCAACCATTCCAGCGTCTTTAAGATGCTACCAGTACCAAGCATACAGGGAGGGGCTATCACAAACACATGGACTCCCTCCTCCTGGAACTCATTGTCTCATTAACCAATGCCCAGCTGCTTTATACAGAAACAGATTTAATCCCCTCCCTTTCCTTTACCTAGCAAAATGGATTAAAGGAAATTTTAATACTCTCATTCCCGTGTTTCCTCGTTATTTCAAACTGGTGCTAACTCTGATGCCTCTCTCTCATGAGACTATTTTCTTAAAAATATTTTGAATGGGAAGAAGCATTGTTTCTAAAAAGTCCACACTAGGGGCCTCATTTATGAGGTTTGGCCATAGGGAAGCGCAGAAGGCCTTCCTGCTGAGCTTCCCTACGGCAAAAGAAAAGGGCAGTATCGATAAGATACGGCGCATTCCTGTCCTTTTCCCCTGCACCGGCGCACAATGGCTGCCTGCGCCAACCCAGGCACCATTGCACAATGGTGCAAGGGTGCGGGGATGATTATTTTTATACATGAAGGGAAACCTTTCTGTACAAAAATAGTCACAAGAGGCTTTTCCTCTTTCTATGAGTGCTGCAGAATGCAGCGCAAATAGAAAAAGTAAAACCAGGAGGAATAAAGATATTTCTCCCCGTTGTGCCTCTCTAACGCCTACCCTGGGAGGCGTAAGCTTTTGGCAATGCCTCGGATTGATGAATTCTCGTAAATCTGGGGCAGTGTCTAAACGCCATGGATCTTGCTCTGAACGCCCCCAGCAACACATATTGCACACCCTTTTAATGCAGAACACTGCATTAAAGGGATTGATATTTATCAGGCAGCATTAAGCCAATATAAGTGGCTTAGTGCTGCCTGATAAACATCACGCAGGCTTCTGCCCCACAGAACGTCACAAAAAGTAGCATTCAGATGATGCATGGGGCCTCATAAATGGAGCCCAACGTGCCTAGCAACTAGGCTGCACTCTGTTTTTCTGTGCAAGAGCTGTTTGTTTTGTGCTTTTTTTATTCCCAGATCTGTGCACAGTGGCGGTCCGTCCATTAGGGCCGTTGGGGCGTTGCCCCATCGACCGTCACCAACACCAACTTCCTTAAGTAAATTAATTAAAAACAAGTCTTATGATTGATGCTCGACTTGAGACAAGCGGATGGCAGAGGGGGTGGGGCTGTGGCAGCTTAATTGACAGACTCAGCGCGGCACCACTAGTTCGCATGTCTGTTTTTGGGCTGGTCATTTTTATGGCCAGCCCAAACATGCGCAGCACACCACCCTTCCGCAGAGCGACTGGCGAGGGAGGGATCCTTGGGTGCTTTTTACAGCGGCCCCCGGGTCCCATAATGAACGGTGACTCACCCTGCTCTTAGCCAATCCTGGCACTGCTTGACTGGCTGAAACACCACTAGTCTGAGCAGTAACAGGGTGGGGCCGAGCCTGAGGGAGGTTAAGTAATAACTTGCTCGGAGCATGCAGGATAAAGTCGACTGAAGTGGAGGAGCGGAGCCTGGGGAAAACATAAACTCATCATTCTCGGGCCGTGAGTGCTGCATTAGTTTCATATCACAACATAAAAAAACAATGCAGTGCACTGTGTGAAAGTGAAGGAATTCTGTATGCTGACTGCATTTTATCAAGATATGCCAGCGTGATTGTTCGGCAATCCGAGGCTTACACCCTCCACCCCCTCTTATCTCACTGACAAAGTTACGCCACTGAGTGCACTATATGCAAGACTTCCTTACCCTAGTGCTCTATTATGTATGGTCCTGTTTGAAATATCCTTGGAAAAGATGCGCAGTTTGAAATCACTCTAGATATATGGGCCGAGACAGCCTCTGCTGTAAATGTCGACATTTTAGTACAATACTGGATAATAAATATGCTTGGTCTTTTTGAAAATCTTTACTCAAGACATGCATTGCACAGGCCTTGTGAATGTGGCACGTTTTGAACAGTCCTTGTTGATCCGGTTACCGTGCTCAGTTTTCCGCGTTATGTACACAGTGTTTCACACACCATTTGGTGAAATGTTTGAACTGATCATTATAAAACGTGTGCATTTGTTGCAAATTGACCTTAGCTGCGCACCCGGGATGCCACGACGTACCCATAACTGGGTTCGCTGACTCAGACCAGGACAGTGTGCCCAGTTACAGTGAAAGTACCATTCAGAGTGCAGGCCTGAACTTTGAGCTGCACATTAGTGCTAGGACCTCCTGTTTAAAGCTGCTGGTCTGTCTTTCAATGGAGGCAAGAACCAAAAATGAGTTTTTAAATTTGTGATAGCATGTTAGATTTTTTGCGCTTCTTGTATGTATGTCGAGAATAAAGATAAACTAGATGCGATAGCGATTAATATTTTGTCTGGCTTTGGAAACACAAAATCCTTATTTGTAGGGTTGATGCAAGGATCGAGCTTGAATTTAAGGCAGTGAAAGGCAGGAGCTCGTTTGCATGATGTACACCAGAAAGAAAATGCCCGCTGCAGCAGCTGAATGGGACCCGCAGTTTTGAGTGCCATGCAATGAGGTCAGAATGAGGGGGGGCGTGGCTACGCATGCGACGGCAATGGACGCCTCCGGGTAGAGCTCTGCTCCAAGCTCCCCTTCCTGGTGCATTCATCCGTCTAAATACAGCCTACAGCCGCTCGAAAACCACGAGCGCTGCGACTAGACACCACACCTGTGAACCCGTCCAATTTTGGATAAAATCGGAATCGCTGATCCGCACCGCGATTTTCACGGACCACCAGCCACACACGCCAACTCCAGGCCCGGCGTGCGCACAAGGCAGCCCGAGGCTCCAGCGGCAACGACAGGCCCAAAAGTGCAGCCTCTACTGAATACTAACGGAGCTCCTGCCGACACCAAGTCGCGTTAGTGGAACACCTTAGACCCGACCCTCACCGGTAGACAGTGCTATCCCAGTGCACTACCCGGAACGCTGCGGTGTGGGGGAGAGGCGCGGAGACTGGAATCTCGGCACCGGAGCTCGCGGAAGCCCACAGCTGGACCCCAGACCACGGAACCCGAACCAAAGAGTGAACGGAGGTTGGCGGGGCGGCCTGGAAGAAAGGGGCAACTGCGAGCAGACGGCAAATAGGAAAAAAGCGAGCAGAGGCACGAACTGGATGTAAACAACCGGCGAGGTCAGCAAGTGACATACCATCCATACACAACTGGTACGTGGAGGGAGCACGAGGGAACCCGCGACTGGGGGGAAGGCCGGGTGTTTGGAAGGCCCCTACAACGGGGGAGGACGAGAGGGTGAAGGCGAGTACTGCGGCGCCTCCATTGTTGGCGGGCGCCGAGCGGCGGGGCACCACCCGGGGAGCAATCAGAAGCCTGCAGGACTGACATCCATACACGTTACCCCTGGGGAGAGCGCAGTGGGGCCACGTGGCGCACGCACGACAAAATCGCGACCCACCTGGCATCGATCACTTTTGGCCACCACGGCTGCAGACCTCGCTGCTGTAGCTAGACATGCACGAGGCGCTGATGTCTAACGGACCCCGAACCCGGACCGGAACCGGAGGCACGAACTCTAAGGGCAAGATGGACAAGTCCGGAAAGGGTGCTGATCCGGATCAGACGACGGCCAAGCTAGACACCATGCTGGCCGCCATGGAACGACTGGAAGAATCCATCCAGCTCACCCGCACCTCCTTGGCCACCAAAATCGACAGTGTGGCCATAGACCTCACGCACCTGAGAGCAGACCACAAAAAACTGGCAGACCGCACCACATCCCTGGAAAATGAAGTGAAGGTACTCCAACCACAAGTCGGCCAATCAAATAAACAAATACAAGACCTACTGAACAGGGTGGAATTTCTCGAAGATAGAGCTGAGGATGCAGAAGGCAGGGCGCGAAGGAACAACGTGCGACTAGTTGGAGTTCCGGAGAAATGGGAGGGGAGGAACCCGGAGGAACACATGGAGCAGTGGTTGAAGGACATACTGCCAGAGGGATCACTCTTGCCGCACTTCGTGGTAGAACGTGCACACCGAGTTCCCACAAGACCCTTTACAACGGGCTCCAACCCAAGGCCCATGCTGCTCCGCATACTGAACTACAGGGACAGGGACTCCATCCTGCGCGAAAAGCGCAAACTTCAAGAGGTGCGGATCGAGAATATGCCAGTGATGTTCTTCCCGGACTACACTGTGCAAGTGCAGAGGCAAAGACACTCCTTCCTCGTGGTGAAAAGACGCACGGTGTGGTAAGACTGGAAGCTCAAAACAACAAGGGGTCTGGAGTTGTAACCATATCAAATGATCGAAGGAGACTGAAGTGGTCCAACATATCGGCCGACGAAACCATACAGACCAACATAGCAAAAGTGGTGATGTTCGCATCAGATAAAATGATGCCTAAGGACATAGAGAGGGGTAACGTGGAACCCAACAAAATTATGGACTTACACGCCCATTGTTTCTCTGAACTCAAGTTACTTATTTCCAAACCATGTCAGAGGGGTGCTAGGCAATTACTCCCCAGCAGGGCCAAGTGGTACAACAAAGACTGTAGGGAGGCTCATCGCATCCTAGTCGAAAAAGTTAAATCTGGAAATATCCCTGATGTTAAGGAGGCCAGGAAACGGTACAAAAGAGTACAGTGGGAAGCTAAGAGGGAGTGGGAGGATGATTAGTGGGCAGATCTTTTAGATGCCACCAAGTCAAATAACCAGACCAAATTTTGGGACATAGTAAAATGGGGGAAGGATGGTGATTCCCGCACCCCAACCAATCATGTGTCCCCAGAAGCCTGGATATCCCACTACTCAACCCAATTTAGCTCAGTAGGCATTGACCTCCCCCCCACTTCGAATAACCCGTTTGTATTGCCCCTCAATGAACCAACTCTGATCTTCTCTAACATCAAGACAGAACTAGCCCTTGGTCAAACCCAACGGGGGAAAGCTCCTGGTCTAGACCAAATACCAGCAGACATGTTTAAATCAAACTCAGCTCTATGGGTACCATATATCACAAATATTGCTAACGCCATAGCAAAGGGCGCATGTATTCCCAAAACATGGAAGGGGGCTGAGATTCTCCCTATATATAAAAAAGGAGACAGATCTAATCCGGGCAACTACCGCCCTATTAGCTTATTCGACTGCCTCCAAAAGGTCATAGCCCGAATGATCTTGGCCAGAGTGCAGGGGTGGATGGTCACCGAAAACATACTTTCTCCCATGCAGGCTGGCTTCAGAGCTGGCACCAGCACCATTGATCGGGTGCTCCGCTTCTGTATGATCTTTTGGAAGGTGGTCTTGCTAGGCGGTGGTACCATTTTTGCCGCATTCATAGATCTGAAGTCAGCCTTCGATCTGGTACCCAGGGGCAAATTGTGGCAGGTATTGAGGGATCTGGGAATGCCTGGGTCTCTACTGGAGCTGATCATCAGACTGCACGAAGAGAATTATGCTAGGGTAAGGTGGGGAGGACAGGGACAACATACGGATTCCTTCCCCGTAACCCGAGGAGTCCGACAGGGGTGCGTCCTCGCACCCACTCTCTTCCTGCTTTTTATAGACCAAGTGGTAAAATTCTTCTCGGCCGCCCACACTGATGCCCCGACTTTAGGAGGGACCAAATTCCCCATGCTTATCTTCGCTGACGACACCCTACTCCTATCCAAGACCCGCTCAGGCCTACAGCGGGCCTTGAACCGTTTTGAGGAGTTCTGTGCGATAAATGACCTCCAGATAAATGTGGGTAAAACCAAGTTCATGGTTTTAACTAGGAACAACTTCATACGCAGTAACGTTCAGCTGAGCGGGGACAACTTGGAACAAGTTGAAACCATGACTTATCTGGGGGTCAATTTGGACCGCCGTTTGTCGTGGAAAGATCAAATTGCGAAGCAGCACTTAAAATTTGCCCAGCTGACTGGTTGTCTTCTGCGCGAGCAGAAGAAATCTATCACCAAACGGGTCATCCCATCCCTGAGAATATACGACATTAAAATAAACGCTGCCATATTCTATGGGGCTGAGCTATGGGGGTACATGGACCTCACCAGTCTTTACAAAATCCAGTGTAAATTTTTACGGAATTTGGTAGGGTTACCGCAGTCTTCCCCATCAATACCCCTTTGTCACGATATGGGTTGCCAACCGATCACTGATTTAGCGAGATTCCGAGTAGTAGCTACCTGGAGGCGTTTATGGACCTGCCCGGATCTCAAACTATTTGCTAAAGAGTTAGCTGAGGTGAGGTCCATGGGGGGCTCGGAACGTATCCCTTGGCTTTGTTCGGTGAAAAAGAGCCTGCACGACATGGGTCTACAGCATCTGTGGGTTTCCCCAGGGACCAACACTTTTCCTTCAAAAAAAGAATTCAAAGAACTCTTTTGGGCTTCAACCCGCCATTCAGCTCTGGTAACCTCACGGGGAGATTCTTAAGTTTTAAGACGGACCCTTCCCGTGAGGCTTACTGGGATATCATCACCAGGCCACTGGATAAGAAACTTTATCACCAGTTCCGTGTGGGTGCCCTACCTTTGAATTCATTTACATCATCCTGGGGTAAAACCGCTTCCAGCTTTTGTAGCTGATGCCCAGATCATAATGAAACTGAAGGTCATTTATTGTTTGCCTGTCCGCAGTATTCCGTGCCCCGTTCCACCTGGCTAAAACCCCTGTTCAAATGTCTTCAATGCAGAAGGTCATCCGAGGCGATTTGGATGTTAAAAACTAACACCTCGGAAATTTTCGTGATATCGTTAGGGTGGGCATGGGCAATTAGGTCTAGAAGGAATCCACCCTAATTGTCCCATGTTCTTTTGCATTTTTAGTTATGGGTTTATATATGTCCTGCATAAATAACTAAATTTAATAATCTGTTTTAGCTTGAAAAGTGTTTTATACGTTTTATAATTTTTTTTCTTTTTACTTATGTTTCTTTCTTTGACAAAACTTTGTAATGTTTCTTACTCTTGTCTTTTATGATTTTATCATCGAAATAAAGACATTAAAAACCCGAACCCGAAAAGACGCCTGCGGCAACTCGGTCTGCAATACTCTTTGCTGTTTCCCGTGAAACTAAGGGTAGTGGCAGGCGAACTAACACATTTCTTTACTGACCCAGCTGAGGTGGAGGCATGGCTGGACAGTGGCACAGACACGAACCCCAGGGCAGCTGCAGGCCCCGCTGCTCGGCGACAACCCGGGGGCGGCCGGTGGAGACGCAGACCCCGCCAAAGATCACTGACAGGTACGAGAGGCGCCGAGGGGACAACCCCCAGCAGAAGCGGCACAACAGGAAAAACAAGACGCTCTTCGGCTGGTGATGGAACTAAGCCGGTCCCCCGAACTGAGCGAAACGTCGGGCGGCAGCCTACGAGACCTCCCCAGCGACGGACTCCCAAGCCTCGGAGGGACGACCAGATGTCACGCCTCAGACAGCGGAATACATAGGCTAATTGCACCGGCGGCCATGCTATCCCAAAGACACCTGTTGTGGAACACTGCTGCGGTCGCGGAGTAATGGCCTGCTGAGCCGCGACACCATGACCGCGAGAGACGTTCATAGTGGCAAATGGCAGCGTCGGACCTGGCTACGATCTGAACAGTGGGCAAGCACCCGACATCTCTCAGACGGGTGCAAGGCACAGAAATAGGCCACAAACTCACATGCGACCAACAAGCGGATCCCGAGATGAACTGCCTGATAACCGACCGATTGGGACACGTAATGTATGGTGTTTAATATATGTACGAATGGTTCCATACCTTTCAAAGTGTGGTTTAGACTGGCATCTACCTCCCGGGAAGGCGTGGGGCCTTCATGCAATGACTTTATAGACTTATAATCACTGTTATAGTGCGCATTGCACAGCACCCTCTTAGATTTAAACTTTGTTGCTCTCTTCAAGAGTATGGACGGGAGCGCGTTCAGCAACCGACCTTTTGGTATTATATGTGTTCATCACGTTCAATGGCTTACTGTTCTCTTAGCCATGTTTTTTTACCCCCCCCCTGTTCCGAAGAAGTGGTGTACAGAAGTGGTTGCGATTCCGAGACGCATTGTTGAGAGCATTTGCATGATGAGAACTGTGAATCCTGCGAGAGGGTGGAGGGAAGGCTGGAGGGGGGGAACCACTGAAGAACTGTAATGTCTGTGATTAAAATTTGTACATGGAATGTGAGCGGCATGCACACACTGTCCCGACGCTACCAAATCAACTCATATCTCAAACGACACCACATTCAAATAGCCCTTTTACAGGAAACACACCTCAGTGACACGGAATCCCGCACCCTACGACGCAGATGGAGAGGACAGTTATATGCCACACACTACTCCTCTTAGGCTAGAGGTGCCCTGGTGTGGGTGAGACCAGGCACCCCTTGGACAGCTCTAGACACACACATAGACCCCGGAGGGAGATTCGTTGTAGTCAAAGGAAGATTAGATGGACACCCCATAGTGCTGGCCTCGGTATACGCGCCCAACACGGGACTGGCAGATTTCCTTGTGCAGTTATCAAACACATTGGCTCTCTGGCATGGAATCCCGTGGGTACTGGGCGAGGACTACAATTGCACTCTTGACTTGACTTTAGACCGGTCACCCCCCCCCCCCCCTGGCTCGCAAGCACAGAACACCACGAACACTCTTCGGGCCTGGTCCGAACAATGGGACTTGCAGGACGCGTGGCGCAGTCGCAACCCCCACACCAGAGTTTACTCATACTACTCAGGGGCACATGCTCTGCACGTCTGCCTAGACAGATACATGGTTTCCAGAGAGACCCTACCCTCTGTCACAGACACCTACTACATGGGCCGCACGCACTCAGACCACAACACACACCTCATGGACCTGGCATGGGAACGGCCGCGGCCCCCGGTACCTACCTGGCGGCTACAGCCTGACCTGCTGTTGGACGGCCCATTTAGGAATTTACTATCCACACAAACAGCACAATACTTTGAAGACAACACGAGCACAGCGTCGACCCCACAGCTTGAATGGGACGCGTTCAAGGTGGTCATCAGGGGTCAATGTCTGGGCACACAGGCGCATTCCCGGCGACAGATAGAAACAGATCTGAGGCGCTTGGAGACAGACCTAATGCAGGCGGAGCAGGAAGCGGCTGAGGGCGCACATGCCAGAATACTAGAGGCGCGAGCGGAACATGCTAAAATGATAGATAGATTGAAACACATCAACTACATGGCCCACTCGGCCCGCACGCACCAGACAGGGGATAAGCCCGGCAAATTGTTGGCCTGGCTAATTCAACGCGAGGATAGGTCGACACCCATGACGGCAATACACTCTGCTGATGGCCCAGTAGTGTACACTCAGGTGAAAATTCACGAAGCCTTTGTGGCACACTCCGGTGCACTATATAGATCGAGACTACGGACTCCGCAAGCGGAAATTGCCGCCTACCTAGATGAGATCACACTGCCCACCCTGACTGATGACCAGCAGGACGACCTGGGATCGCCGGTAACAGCGGATGAGCTACGTGAAGCCATCTTTGCCCTCTCAAATGGCAAGGCCCCGGGCCCGGATGGGCTACCGGCTGAATATTATAAAGCATGCTCCGATATCCTGATTCCAGAGCTCCTCCGGATATATTCAGTAGCGCTAGAAGACTCATACAGGCCTTTGGCACTTCTGAACACGGACTATAAGATCCTGGCGTCGACCCTTGCCCGATGGCTGGCTACCGTGGTGCCCGCCCTAGTGCATAATGACCAAAACGGCTTTGTGCCCTCCAGGTGCACCTCCCAAAATATAAGGAGGCTCTTCCGGGTACAGACATATGCAATGCAGGAATGGCCGAGATCGGGTTGTTTGGTATTAGACCTTGAAAAAGCCTTCGACTCTGTTGAATGGCCCTATTTACTGGAAGTGTTGCGCAAATTCGACCTGGGGGATGACTACGTTGAGCTGGTCGGGTTGCTATACAAGAGCCCCGAGGTCCGGGTCCGCACGGGCAAGCTGCTTTCGAATGCCATTAAACTCCTGCTGCTCTTCTCGTTAGCAATAAAGCCCCTTGCTGAAATACTACGCAGCAGAGGCGCGTACTGGGGCATTCCGCTGGCGGATGGCACACATGTGGTCTCGCTATTCGCAGATGACCTGCTCCTGTACATCAGAGACCTCTCCTGCCTACCACCGGAGCTGTCGGACATTTTCTGATCCTTTGAGGTCATGTCGGGCCTAAAGGTCAACTGGGCCAAATCGGGGGCGTACTCGTTCGCTCCTGACGCCTCAGAATCCGAAATCAGAATTGATGGCGTGAGGCTGCCGTGGCACCGCACCACGTTCAAATATCTGGGAATATATATATATAGGACACCCCCAGACCTTCTGGAGGGCAATTTGACCCGAGCCATCACGTTCGTAAGGTCCCAGATCGCCTTTTTGAACACCCTCCCGCTCAACGTGCCCATCAGGGTGACCCTGACGAAAATGATTGTACTGCCCAGACTCCTATATTACTTTGCTAATATCCCAGTGTACGTACCGACCCGCACGTTCAAGGAACTGGAAACCCTGATCAGAGGCCTGATCTTGAACACTGGCGGACCCAGAGTGGCCCTGCGGAAAATGTATATACCCGTCGAAAATGGCGGCCTCGCAGTACCGAACCTGGAGATCTATTACCTAGCCGCCCAACTACAATGGGTAACGGCCTGGCTCTCCGGCAGGAACATGGCGGACACAGCCACGGACACAGACATACTATCCCCCCTACAGGTCCACACACTATTCCACCCATTGACGAAAACGAGGAAACAGGCACAACTGCATGTGGCGGTGGCCACACAATGCTATGCTAGGAGCCTACGGCTCACCAAAACAACCAAGCCATATGCCCCGGCGCTCCCGCTCCTGGGCACCCCCAAGGCCGCGACCGCGGTCACGGAGGCGGCGTTGGAGCACTGGACCCGCGCGGGAGTGGACACCATGGCGGACCTATACGCCGATGGCGCCTTGATATCTTTTGGGACACTCGCCAACGACACGGGATTGCCAGTGGGACAGTTCTTGCAGCACGCTTCCATAATCATGGCATACACACAGCAATGGGGTAACATCACAGAGGAGCCTCCCACACACCAGCTAATACAATGCATACACGTAATGGGAAAGGGCTCACACGTGGTTCACTGGTTAACTCAAGCGCTGCTAACACACACGCAACATACCTTACAGCCTTTACGGGACAAATGGGCGGTTGACAGGGGGAAAGACTGGACAGACACGGAATGGGCGAAAATAACAGCGGCCCCCAAATTCATCCCACGCAACGCACGCTTTAAACTGATCCAGTTTTACATATTACACAGAGCATACCTCTCACCAGACAAAATTAATCAATACTTCCCGGGCGCTGCAGCAACTTGCCCGAGGTGCGCACTAGAGGGAGCGGACCTGCTGCACATGCTATGGCAATGTCCACGGATCCAAACATACTGGCAGATGGTGTTGCCGTTACTCACGCGGAGCACAGCCATGCCAATTCCGCTCACATGGGAGGCTTGCCTGTTGGGTCTCTACAAAAGGGTCAAACATAATAAAATCCCTTCCCGGTTTTGGGACCTAGGCCTACTTACGGCCAAGAGGCTCATAACCAAACATTGGAAACGAGCAGAACCGCCCTTAGAGGAACATTGGCGCACCTCCCTAGACAACTGGGCGAAAGCGGAGAGCATCACTCTCCACAACGAGGAAACAGCAGGACTATGAAAGTTTCCAATCGCGACTCTATGGGACGAAATGCTAAGCTCCTTCCATAGAGCATGCCAGACACAGGAAACCCCCTCGAATGATGCCTCCCCTAGGCAGGACCGCGACACAGCGAGTGGAACAGACACTATAGACCACGGCCCGACGCCCCCGACAGGGTAGACAACGAACCCCCAGATCAAGCTGTTCTTTGGTCCGATGGCAGCCTCTCCTCCTAACTAATATGACTATACCCTCCTCAACCTGTCCACGCCTCGCACCTCCTGCGGAGTGGTGCCCCACCCTCTCAGGAATAGATGAACAGTTATAGGCAAAATATGATGACACCTCCAAGCCCTTACTACCTCGACACGCTCCCACCACGACACACACTTCACGCCTCCAAGTTCATTACCCTATTCCCTTCAAAACGCCATTACAGTTGGACAATATGTGATATGATCCTGTAATAATGCAGGCTGTGATGTAACACTGTACTATGTGATCCGCCCCGTGATAACTGCGCGCACCCTTGGGAAGTGTGTTAATGTATGATGTACAAACAATATTTTCTTTCCTCCTGTGAACTAAATAAAAGATATATTTAAAAAAAAATGAGGTCAGAATGAGGCGAGAATGATTCCAGAGGACCCCCAGGGCCCCAGCGCCTCCCTCCTAGACCAAATGTACAGTTTACATTGCTAACCCAGCGTGAGAAATCTCCTTGCAGTATTTCTGAGTTGTCCAGGATGCCCTGTTGTCATGTAGCCTATTTGCATCACAATGGGCTCAGGCGTGCATTATGCAGCAAGGTGCTAGATCCACGGTTACCCCTGTCCTACTAAAAGGTTAATTGTAGGTTTGCTTCATCAATACAGGATGGGCACTTACCGAGAGAAAAGGATTTAGTTAATACTGTGGACACTGTGAATCGTAATTGAAGGGTTTGGCTGATTCGACTCCTTTATTGAGATAGAAGTGTGTGCATTCCATGCACAGACCTGCCACAGTGAAAGTTGATGCAGATTTACAAAGTTAGCAGTGGTGTTTAGTTATGTACAGTACGGCACACACATTGATTTCACCCCAATCAAAGAGTCTTCACTTTGACAGTTTTGTGTTCAATCTTTATTTGGCGTGTTAATAGGGCTTGCAGATATTTAATTAATGCATTTATTTCCTGTGTGGCACCAAACGAACTGGCATGGTGTACTGAGCATCTATTGTTTCTGGTAGTGGGGCAGGCGGTGTTAAACATTTTGGGAGGCTGGATAAAGTTTTCTGAACTCTGGAATATTCCACTCTGGCTAGAAGTAGAGAGAGTTATCACCTAGCGCCAAGGGCATAGGCTATCATTGGTGCTGGGTGAGTTTGCGCTCCTGTAGAAATGTCAGTAAAGCCTTGGACCCTCCTTTAGAATCCCTAGTAGGGCCCGCTCACCCTTTCATCATCCCAGATACTATAAAATGAATGCCATTGATTGGGAAATAGTACCGATGTTACATTTCATTGTTAGGATATATTGAGATCCTGGTAGCAATTGCTACACAAAAGCAAGTTATTACAATTTAGACTTTTTTTTTTCTGGTGAAATAATGGAGCAGGGTGAAAATTCACTGGTGCTTACACTTTTATAACTCCAGGGCTACTGTGATTGAAATAGAACCTGCCTTGTGTCACTGTTATCTGTTATCTGTTTGCTCTTGATTACTGAATTCATAAAAATGCCATTTGGCAAGTTCCTGCTTCCTCAAATTTGATAAAAAATGCACTGTTTGTCCACTCTTTTTTCAAAAATTTATTGGGGAAGACCCCCAAACCCCCCGTAGGTTGTTCGAGCTCGCTCGCTTCGCATGCTCGCCACAGTGTAGTACAACAATAATGTTACGCTCACCACTTTCAAATGTCACCAGCCACCACTGTCTGTGCATTTATGTCAGCTCTTGAGTTTTACTTTAATTAATTTAGCTCTATGCTTTAAAAATGCAGATGAACCACGCACTCTCTGTAAAATGTATGCGTTGTTTAGGCCACAATATATACCAAGGTTGATAGTGGTGAAGGTGGTGATGGCACGCTGGTTCCTCCCGCATTTGTTCCAATCTTTCACTGTGGCTGCTGACAGGTGGGCCTGCACCTCCTGCAGGAACAGCGATGATGCTGCAAAACAGATTGCGCTAGAGCATAATCAGGAAGTTCCCTGCCCGCAATACCAAGAGCAGTGGCAGGAGGCTCTCTGCAGTTCCAGCCGTCCTGCAGGGGAAACGTTGATACCTAATCAATATGTTCTTTTATAAAGCGCTTTGCACACCAATGGACGTCAGAGGGCTTTGTGCTCATGTCAAAGTGTGGATATATTTTATAGTTCAATGACAGGGCTTTAAGTGAGGAAGGGTCCTGCCAGGTCTCTGAACCAGCAGTATTTAAAACTGACTTTGAAACAGGTCTATACCTGGCCCTACATTCATTACATATGTTAAACTGGAATGGCATGGGAGCAGAAAACATTGCACAGCATGCTGCCCATCAATTGCGCTGTTTTAATTTGTCATTCCAAGTGGGAAGGGAATGCCCAGACGTGTGTCTGTGCTCTCCATGCCACTGAAATCAAGCTAGCCTGGCTGAAGAGGGTTGGGACCCCGAAAACAGTCTTAGGATGCTTCTTTCCAGTCTAGGGAGGAACATGGCCTACATTTATGGCAAATTAAAACATGACTGGTTAAACAAAAGTACCAACCTCAAGCGATCCCGCAGTGGACCTTGCAACTACACTTCAGGATAAAAAAAAAACCTTTCTTCCCTTTTGCAGTGCCTGTGTGGCCATCCAGAGGTGTAGCCAAGGAACTGGGCAAGTTCCTCCTCTGTGTTTTCTCAAAACCGGTTCAAGGGTTTTCACCCTTCCCACTGGGTTTGATGTCAGTCTGACTGGGTAACAAAGGTTTACCATCTGCAGGTATCTCCTTACATGTACTTGTAAAATTGCCGGGCCCCTTTACAAATAAGGACATTCCTGTGTCCACTCTACTAGTCTTTCTGCAAGGCTACAAAATCACTCCCCACACAAAAGCCATTGTTCCAGTTCAGGGAGCTGTTTTCACAAATCATTAAGTGAAAGTACTGGCTAGACAGCTGGTAGGGAACTAATGCTAATTAACCTCCAGGAGCATCAGACCGGGGAAAAGTAACTTTCTATAGGTTATTTGTGCTAAGTGCTATTTAAAATATGGCTTCACCAAAGAATTGGACTTTCAATAAATATGAAAAATAGTCTGTGTAGGACCATTTTAGGTGGTTCCTGGCAAACGTTACAATTTAATTGATTGTAATGTGTACTTTGACATTTTCTGGGATCCAGTTATAGCCCTACCAGTGGAAATGGCATTTGTGGGACAGTCACTAAAGGAATATGCCAACTTTAATTTCATACAAATTCCTTTTTTAAGAATCAGGCATTTAACCTTTTGAGCCACAAGGCGGACTGAGGGGGTGACTTATTAATATTTAAAGAATTTTTACACCTGTCAAAAAGGATTGTTTTGACAGTTTAACAGCAAGTTTTCAGGTTCCACATGGTAGGTCTGAAGCCATGTTTACATGCCCACTTTGTGGGTGGCACAATAAGTGCTGCACTTCACAGGTAGCATTTAACTCCCTGGTCCTGGGCACATTTTCTACACCATATACTAGGGACTTAGAGGAAAGTTATATGTGCCACTCAGGAATAAGCGCAGGTAACTATGTTTAAATGGGAAGCACATGCACGTTTCTCCTGTTTAGCAGTGATAAAGAATACAGATATTTACATCCTGCAGGACAAACAGGGCACAAATTAAAAGAGCATCACACAAAAGATGATAATTTCCTATAGTTTTCAAACGTTGTTCTCATTGTAGTTGCTTTCTGTGTTTCATCCAAAACAAGTCTATTGAGCCAGGAGACCAGTGTATGGTGACAGCTGTGATTGATAACTATCACAAAATAAATACAGTCTCCCTTTGTGGAGGTGAAAGTATGGCTTTTTTCCTACAAGAATCTCTTATTAGGATAGTTTGTGCCACTTATATGAATGTAAATTTCAATATAATATTTTGTATTCGTAATGTACACTTCAAAAAATTTACAAATGACCACATCATTAAGCAATAACAGAGCAAACTGAGAAATATATATAGGCTTCAGCTGATGAGATTCAAGAAAAGTATGTGCTACTTTGTTTACGTTTACCATTCTAAACGAGTCCAAATCCTTTCACACAAGGGTAATTTATGTGGACTTAAGAGCACAATAGCCTGTTTATACAGTATGCCAGTGGAGTCTTTCAAAAACATTCAGCTTCAGTTCTTTCATTAACTTTCTTTCTTTTTAAAAGGGGTTTTACAATAATTGATTAACAAGTTAATTCCTCGTATTAATCTTGCTTTCCTTCTGCAGGGCCTGCTTCACCTTCCCATTCTACAGGGAGAACATTGGACATTGTGTTTAATTGCTCTCACTGCGGTGTAATCTTTGTTTCATTCTGCTCTTCTTCAATCTTCAGCGTGGGGGGCCCTGCTGGAAGTAAGGAACACACTCACACATGCTAATGAGAGAGACTGTAAAGCTACCGCGTTTTACGGTTTAGGTAATAGCTTAATTTGGAAGTTAATATAAAGGATTTTAAACAAAATAAGACTTTTTCTATATTGGAGCACTTTACTTGTGTTGAGAATATAGTTGTCAGACACTCAGGAAAAAAAGCAAAATAAGCCATGTAATACATTTTAAAGGGCATCCTGCAAAAAAGAATGAATGAATGAATGAATTGTAGGAATGCAAAGCAAGAGGTCGGTGGGCCACATAGAGCAGAGCTGGACTGGTACTTTCAGGCACCGGGCAATACCCCGGTAGGCTGGATGGGGTGGGGGCCAATTTTCCAACAAGGGGCCAGTTTTGTGGCTGCTGCGGACGATTTTCAGTCCGACCGTGAGTGACGTCGTGAGTCACTTCAGAGAGAGAAGTCACTGTCTGTCTGTCTTAGACTGACAGTCTGTTTGTCAGTCAGACCCAGACAGTCGCGGTGCAGTTGAGTGGACAATCTGCAGCGGTAGGGAAAACAGCACAGATTGACCTGTGCCGGTGTGCAAGCCAACTTTTCAGGAGAAGGAGGAGGTGCCTGTGTGCAGTGCGCAGAATGATGCAATGTCTCCTCCTCCGCCACGTCTGCACGCCTGTCTAGGGTGCGGCTGATGTCATTCTTGTATGTGCATTGGGCCTTGTGCAATTTAAAGTGAACGTGACTGCCTGCAGCATCACGAGTGACGAGCAGAGGCACTGTGTGCACTTGACCGGTCCGGAGCTTGCAGGCTGCCATAATTTAATTATTCCTAGGCTAGCCCACCAAGGTAGCCCCCCCTGTCTGCCACCAACAGCAGGTGAGTTTTTCCGGCACCAAATAATGATTCATAATGGTGCCACACTGGCACAGTTGCCACTGGCACTGGGTGTGGGTGTGGTGCCTCCTGCAGTGGGTGGTGGTGGTCTGGATTCAGTTTAATTGATTGCTGCCTCTGTTGTTGTGAGTGAATTGTGAGTAGGGCGTAGTGCGGAGGCAGTGCGGAGCGAGATGGCCTGCCTCTGATAACATCTTCTAAGAGCTGTGGGGGAAGGATGAATAAATGTCTGGAGTGGAGACTATAAGACGTGCTTCCTTCACATACCTGGAGTCGAACCACTAGACCGGGTATATGCACAGCTCTGTGTACATGCTGAGGCCTATCGCCTTCTTCAGCCTTCAATGAGCTACCCATTCCTGCACTGCCCTCAACCTGAGTTGTGTGCTCAGCTTAGCCTCTCTCAGGACCGTCGCAGGGGAAGGCAATAAATCAAAATGTGTAATTATGATGATGAATCAGGATTACTGAAATAATATAGACTGCCAAAATATCGACCTGCAAAAATATCGTTGACAAAATATCGACAGACAAAATATCGACTTTCTATCTACAAACAGGTAAGTACAAAAATATCGAGTACAAAATATCGTTAACAATAATATAGATGTAAAAAATATCGACTTTATTAAAAACAGTGTTAAATTAAATTAATATTAAATTTTAATGACTAAAATATACTTAAAAATACTTAAATTAAATTATAATAATTAAATAATAAATGAAAATAATTAAAAAAAAATTACAATCTTATTTGTTGACCCTGAACCCTAAAATATACCCCTTTACCCAAAAACCCAAAACTGACCCTGAACCCTAAAAATACCCCTTTACCCAAAAACTAAAAACTGACCCTGAACCCTAAAAATGCCCCTTTACCCAAAAACTGAAAACTGACCCTGAACCCTAAAAATGCCCCTTTACCCAAAAACTAAAAACTGACCCTGAACCCCAAAAATACTCCTTTACCCAAAAACTGAAAACTGACCGTGAACCCTAAAAATGCCCCTTTACCCAAAAACTGAAAACTGACCCTGAACCCTAAAAATGCCCCTTTACCCAAAAACTAAAAACTGATCCTGAACCCTAAAAATACTCCTTTACCCAAAATGTATCAATATTATTTAATTACCAATTAATTATTAATTAACAATAACAATAAAGTAAATATATTAGCACATTAGCTGTAATTATTTAATTAATTAATATTATTTTTCCCAATTAATTACTTAACAATAACACAAAATTATATATATTAAAATGTACTATAATTAATGTAATTAACTAATTACAATTAATCAATTACCAATTAATTACTAATTCAAAATATGTACACAATTATATTAATTAATTAACTAATTATTATTAATTATCAATTAATTATTAATTATAAATATTTACAAACATATATTAATTAATTAATTATTATTAAATTACTTCCCACCCTATTCCCCTATAAACCCACAACCCGCTACAGAATTACATAACGCAATTATTAAAAAAACAAATTCCATTTAATAAAATATTTTATTACATTAATACACACTTTTCACACATATTATTACATAAAAATACACTATAAAATATTATATATTATTAAAAATTCGATATTTTTGCTATCTATATTTTAAACAGTCGATATTACTTCACTTACCTGAAAAACGATATTTTTGTAGTCGATATTATGTCCAGTCGATATTTTGTCCAGTCTATATTTAAAACTCGATATTATGTCCAGTCGATATTTTGGAGTCGATATTTTGTCTGTTCACCGATGAATCAATCATCAAAATGATTACAATTTTTGATTTGGTGGTGCGCATGGTGCGGCCGGCCAGGCCGGCAGGCCCGCAGGTCGTGATTAAAATAGGAGAACTGAACTAAGCTAATGCAGGCTGGCTGGCTGCTTTGTTTGTTCTCCTACTTTAATCATGGGCCGGCCCATGGCCAAGGCTACTGTGATTGCTGCCTCAGCCTCTCGGGACTGCAGGGGGAAGGGGGAAGGGGGGGATGGGGTGGCTGCGACCACCGAAAGTAAATTACAGGTACAATGAATCTTTTTTGCACATACCATCGGACTGAAGCCTTATCTGATGGTATGTGCAAAAAAAAAGGAGCAAAGATTATTTGGGGCATGTGGAATCGTTGTAACTGATTCCAAGGAAAGAAGTGATATAGCTTGAATGTATGTAAGGGTGAGGGTCTGTGTGTTACTTAACTGTCTGCATTGGTTGAAAGAGGTCAGACAGCAGTTGCTGCACACATGCATTCAAGAGTTTAGGCAAGAGTTGCTTTGTTTTGCATCGTAGCACACCCGTAACAACTTTCTTTGTAGCTGATCGTGAAATTGGAAACTGTGGCACACAGGCAAACGGAACATTTGTGTTTCTCCCAGGGTAATATAAAGTCAATGAAGTAAGAAGCTCAGTGACCAGAATTTAGTGAAGGAAAACCTGGCTGCTCTCATTGCTCTAGCCTGCACTGTACATGTTTGAATCCCGATAGAGCTGCATCGGCTCGCCAAGCTCAAGATGTCAATATATTGTAGTGGTCAAAGTGGTCAGGATCGGTAAGGTACGGCGTGCCCCTACTTCTTTAATGCTAAACATTCCGTTTCCCTACTTCCTTATTTTGAAAATGTGTCTCAAGACGCAATAAATCGCCATCGCTTATAGATAAAGCCTGGCTTTCATGGCGTTCGTGACAGGGGGGCGGCAGAGAAGTAACAGGACTCTGTCTTTTCCTTCTTGCAGCTATTGCCCAGAGAAGACAAAGACAGAGTCCACTTCTGCTCTGCCGCCCCCCCCCCACTCTTTCCTTCTGGCCTCTCTTTCTGTCTAGCAGTTCTTCTCCTACTTAAAAACGTGAATTCAAGATGGGTTGGCACTCTTTCCTCTCCTCTCTTTTATTTGCTCCACTGTTAAATGGATACAAAAAAGAAAATCCCTTTTTCTGGAGATCAATGTCGTTTTTTTCTGACATTTTAATTTCAAAGTGCAGCATCGGGAATAAAAGTTTAAAAATACGAAAAAGAAATACCTAAAGACAGTAAGACAGAGTGGTAGCAATCTGGCCAGATTGATTTTATTCACACCCAAACACATTATCTCCACTTTTACAGAGTTTGCCGGTGAAGCGCTATTTTTGTTGTCTTGGCTTTGTTTTCCCTGGTCTTGGAACTAGTGCACCAATCCTGGAGGCACTGCAATGTGAGGAATGAAAAACAAAAGTTTTACTGCGGCTCTGCATCCAGGGATGTTGTCTTTTTTACCATACTGCTTATGTTTTGTAAGGATATAAGCAATGGCCATTGAAATGGGTCCATTCAGGGCCCTGTAGTCATGCCCTTAACTTTTCAGGCAAAAGCGTTAAGGTAGCCACATTGTTCCTGCTTACATTTCACATGGTTTGCTCAATTTTGCAAATGAGTGTTTGCTTTTTCCAGGATGCTGTCACTTTTTTTTGTAGGCCGCATATTGCTCTTGCCTAGTGCGTAATTTAAATTGAGCCACATCCAGGTGTTTATAGCTGGCAACAATTGTGTTGTAGTTGAAGGCAGTCTGAATTTTTCTCAGTGGGCAATATGATGTTCAGTGGGGGAGAGGATGTGGCACTATGGCCAGAGCTGCTGAATTTGGACCTGGGGAACCAGGTTCAGCCTTACTAACCAGTCCGGCAGACTAGTCTCCTGAGAGAGCAAAATCCCATGCTAGACCTCAGAAGGCTTCGCAAGACCTTAAAAGCCCCAGTGTCATAGTACCAGCAGGTGGAACCTAGCATGACAAGTGTAGGTTAACCTTCAAGGCTTGTCCACCACTATCGATACTGAAGTTCACCTCCAGTCTTGCGGGCAGTACTACGAAACAGCATACCCTAGAACAACAGTGACCCTGTCATTGAGATCAAAGGACCCTTGAGAAGGGCCAGCTCTGGGGCAGTGTAACCGGTTTGACCGCACCTGGTGCTGACTTTAGGTGGCGGCATCATGTTTGCAAGTTTGCAAGTATATTATGGTTTTAAAAGCGCTTACTGCTTCCTTCCTGGCCTCCAGCAATTTTCAGTAACATTAGAAATGTCAGGATGACTCTGGTGATTAATCCTCTTCCTAGAGAGAGATCGGAATTTTGTCTAGTGGAAGATTTGACTCATGGAAAGGTAGCTGAGAGGGTTATTGTACCTGCTGCAAAGAACATGTACCATGCAGATCACAAAGTGCACATAATGTAAATAGGCCAGTGGGCTACTACTTTTGTTAGAGAGATCCTTTTGTTACTTGCAGTTTATAAGTTAAAATTCTAACATAGAACAGTGAGCTATTAACTGTCATATACTCCACAGCAACACAAGTCACATGTTTTATCAATTTTTGATACATTTGAGCTGCAAACACTTTATTAGTTTAAATGGTCAGATCATGCAGTAGATCTTGCATTATGAGGCAAATATGGCAGAGACATTATAATTCAGAAAACATTTGCAAACTAGGATATTTAGCCATTCATGTTTGAACTGCTGTTGTGAAAAAGGGAGAACTGCTGATGACAGAAACTCCATGGCTAGGGGACAAAATGCTTGTGCTTTCACATTTTATCGCATTTGGGACATTCTGTGATTAGAAGCATATCCCACTTTGTGAATATATTTTACTGTCAATAACCCATTATAACCTTAAATATTAATGTGTATCCATTGGTTGATAAAACTGGGCAGTGAAACCAAACAAATACTAAAAATTGGGATGTTTGCGCATTCTGGCCACACCTCTGGCTCCGCCCACTGATCCAACCCTTGGGTTAGTCCTGCCCTCCGATTCTCCGCCCACAGTTCACCTACTTTTTTTTCCCCCCACTAGGACCTCTGATATATTGTGTTGCTGGATAGTGCGAACATCACACCAGTACAAAGTACCATACCTATGATATTATAAATTCCAGTAAACAGTTGACTAGCAGGTAGCCCACTGTATGATCTGATTATTGAGTCATTATCACACTGTTGTTAAGAGGCACAGGGGTCTCTGTCTGCAGAGGCACGGCTGGGCGCTCACTGTCTACACAAATTTTGGTGGTAGTAAACATGTCAGAATCTTAAGCAAGCCCAGGAAAAAAGGAGCGCACAGTAGGATGCTCACACATCGGGACACCATGGAGTCTGCAGCCTGGCATCCGATTGAGCCCAGTTTTCTGCTGAGCTCGGCTGCCAAGCTATCCCTTAGTGCCAGGGATCCAGGAGCTATATTCGGTGCAAAGATGGCTACATTCGGAAGTACAGTCAAGGGAGAATTCTAAACAACATTAATGGGCATATACTGCTGTACCATAATGACAGGTTATTCAGTACGTTGATACCCATTTTGTTATAATACAATAAGATCTATATATCTAGTTCAACTATTCCCTCATTCTGTAGTGAAAGAATATTGCATTATGTTGAACAACAATGGCACTCTCTCTCTCTCTCTCTCTCTCTCTCTCTCTCTCTCTCTCTCTCTCCTTCTCTCCTTCTCTCTCTCTCCTTCTCTTCTTCTATCTCTCTCCTTCTCTCTCTTTCCTTCTCTCTCTCCCTCTCTCTTTCCCTCCTCTCTCCATCTCTCTCCATCCATCTCTCCCCCTCTCTCCTCTGTATCCCTCTCACTTTCTCTCTTTCTCTCTCCCACTCTCTCTCTCTGTCTCTTCCTCTCTAGCGCCCCCACTCATTCGCCCTCCTTCTCCCTCCCTCCCACTCTTGCTTTCTCTTGCCCCTCTCCCTCCCTTTCTCTCTCTCCCTCTCTTGCTCCCTCCCTCTCGTCTTTTGCTCCCTTCCTCACTCCCCTCTCTTGCTCCCTACCTCTCTCTCTCTATCCTTCTTTCTCTATTTCTCTATCCCTCTCTCTCTCACTCCCTCATGCGCTCTCTATTTATCCCGCTCAATCTCTCTCTCTACACCTATCCCTCTCTCGCTCTCTCTCCCTCTCTCTCCCTCCCTCTATCCTCCCTCTCTCCCTCTCTATCCCCATACCTCTCTCGCTTCCTCTCTCACTCTCTATCCCTTACTCTCTATCCTTTTTACTCTCTCCCTCTCTCTATCCCTTCCTCTCTCTCCTTTTGTATCTCTATTTCTCTCTCCCCACTCTCTCTCCCCCTCTCTATTTCTCCCTCTCCTTCTCTCTCTCTTCCTCCCTCTCTCTCTCCCCCTCACTCTCTATCCCCTCTCTCTCTCTCTCTCTCCCTCTACTTCCCTCTCTCTCTCTCTCGTCCCTCTATCATTCCCTCTCTTTTCATTCCTCTCCCCGTCTGTCCCTCAATCATCTCCTTCCTCTATCTCTATCTCTCATTCTCTTCCTCTTTTTCTCCCTCTTCTTCTCCCTTTCTCTTCTTCTGTCTCCCTCTCTCTCCCCCTTCCTTCTCCCCCACGTAAAAACATAACCAGACCTATTGCTGCAGTCAGTGCTTGTTCATGCTCCCAGGGTTTTTATACAATATTTTTTGTCAATGAATCTATTATGCAGAAGTCTTAATTTGTTTTTCATGAGTAATCAGACCTCTTGGCGGATCCGCCTGGGGGTTGGGGTAGAGGGGGCAGGGAGCGTCAACACTATTCAGAACATGTGTACCCTGAACAACTGATCTTGCAAAAACTGCTTAAATTCAGAGGAATCATTATAATCATTAGTAAGAGTTACACTGCATGGTTGTGATGTTTTCATAGTTTTTGGCCTCTGTGCCCTAGGCTCTAGTTATCAGGTGCTTATGTGTGACATTTCCACAATTTCTGGCCTCGGTGGCCTGTGTGACATTACATCTCAGTGCCTAATGTGTGACAACGTGAGTGACAATTTATTGAAAATACAAAAAAGAATATCAGAATGTAGTTTTTATGCTGTAAAGTTATGATGTTGAAACAGTCTTTAAAAAGAAGCCTAAAACGCATTGCACTTTTTGTTGAAAAGACTAGCATGGCCCAAAGGGTGTTGTGATTATCACTGTACGGCCCCTTAAAGAGTCCTGACAGCATTGTATGCAATTTCACTCTCTTTTACACCTAACCAGGGAGTCTGTAGGTTGTGATTTCACCCTGTCTGTACTGTGCGATCTCTGAGCATGTCCTAGGGAGTGGTCTCTTGACTCCCTTCTTCGCTTGTCACCATATTCTTTTTCACACCATGCCTCAGTCTGACTCTGTTCCATGAAGCAGTTTCTCCTTCTGTTGTGATTTTAGCTTCTATGGATTTCTCTGAGTCTGTCCTGGGAAACACTCTCTTGAAGAGTTATGATCACTCAACATTGTGCAGTCTACTCATGAAACATGATCCCACACTATAGTATGCTATTTCTTAAACTTCACTGGACACCACCACTCTCATCCTTTACCGCTTTATAGCTGCCTGAATCTGTAGGATTCACTGTTTACAAAATGAAATTGTGCAAAGCATGCTCTACGCACACAACATAACACAACAGTTTCTGTATACCATATAACCAAGCCCCATGCATTGGGTGTGGGATGTCTTGCTTCAAATTTGTTATCAGTTTGTATCCGCTTTGAAAACCCTCTTGTCTATTATTTTAGATTTTCACTATGGATATGAAAGGTGCTGGGAAGAGAAAATCACAGAATAAAGGAGGAGTTGAAAAAAAAGAAAAAAGAACAACAGAAAGAAACAAGCCATTACTAAAAAGTGACTGATATTTTTACTCCCCAAAAACCAAAAAAATTTGATTTATTTTGAAGGTGGCAGCACGTCCACCAGCCTCAGTACTGAAGGTGCAAAACAAACTGCTGAAGGCCAAAGAACTGAAATAGGCAGTGAAGGTACTGTAACTGAGGCAGCTCCCAAGTGTATGGAAGATTACATTGAACTAGAAAGTGATGTAGATTCCGAAAGAGAAGTGTCAAGAGGACCTTGTAGTTGAGAAATCAGCATGTGCTGATGTAACTTTAACTCTAGCAGCTTTTGGAAAGAGAAAAGTGCACAAGAAAGGAGGAGCTGAGTAAGAACCTGAAAAGAAGAACAAAAAGGCAAGACAAAGAAGCAAGCCACTACAAAAAAGTGACAGATATGTTTACTCCCAAAAAAGATTTGATTTCTTTTGAAGGCGGCAGCACGTCCACCAGCCTCAGTACTGAAGGTGCTGCAAAAGCGGCTAAAAGCCAAATAATTGAAATAAGCAGTGAAGGCACTGTAACTCAGGCCACTTCCAAGCATATAGAAGATTACATTGAATTAGACAGCGATATAGATTCCGAAGAGAAGTTTGAAGAGGACCCTGTAGTTGAGAAATCAGCATGTGCTGATGAGACTTTAACTCATGTAGCTTTTGGAAAGAGGAAAGTGCACAAGAAATGAGGAGCTGAGAAAGAACTTGAAAAGAAGAAAAAAATGTAAGAGAAAGAAGCAAGCCGCTACAAAAAAGTGACTGATATTTTTACTATCAAAAAAGATTTGATTTCTTTAGGAGATAGCATCTCATCTACCAGTTTCAGAAGTGAAGCTGTTGAATAAACTGCTGAAGGCCAACGGACTGAATTGAGTAGTGATTCCACAGTAAAGGAGGCAGCTCCCAAGTGTTTAGAAGGTGACATTGAAATAGAAAGTGGGGAAGATTCCAAAGAGAAGTTTCAAGAAGACCCCAGAGTTGAGAAATCAGCATATGCTGATATGACTTTGATAGATCCAGTGGAGGACCAATGGTTTTTGAGACCAATGTCTCAAAATTTGAATGCCTTTTTTAAGTTTCATCCATGTCAACCTGATGGTCTACGTTGGAATGCTAATAGATTATATCAGCAAAAAATGGAAAACCAAGGCAGTGGTTGACTTATTCTTACAAAGCTGAAACCTTTTTCTTTGTGGTATGTCTAGATTTTAGCAAACAGACAGATAGAAGTGCTTACATTGATCGCTGTTCTGATGAAAGACATATGTATCAAAGAAACGATGAGCACGAAGACAGCATCCTACATCACAGTACTTCGGAATCCTTCATGATGCAATAAAAATACATAGATATATGAAGCCAACTTTTTAAAAAGCACACAACTGCCAAACAAAAGGAAGTCAAGCGAAAACTTGCCATTTTAGAAAGAGCAGTGGAAACAATACAACTGATTGGCAAAAGAGGCCTGAGCTATTGTGCAACTACAGAAGCTAGCCACACCTTAAAGATGAAATATTGGATCATAGACATTTTTGGTAACTTCTTCAGTATCTTAAAAAATGTGATCCATTATTGAAAAGCCATCTTGAGGATATCATTAAAAGGAGTAAAAAACATCATGACGTTGCAAAGAGTGGTAAAGGTTGTGGCAGTTTGGTTACCCTGATTTCAAAAACAACTATAAACTCTGTCATAGATATTATTTCCTCATTAATTAAAGAGGGTATTGATGAAGAAATCAGGGAAGCTGAAATGTTCCCAATACAGCTGGATACAGCACAGGACATAAATGTTGTAGACCAGTGCTCTATTATAGTCAGATATGTGACCGATGTTGTCCACAAACTTCTTGTGTCTGTTGTTAATTGCACAATGGCAACTGGAAAAGCATTGTGTGAGCTAGTTTGCACTTCACTTGAATCCATGAACATTAACCTTGGGTGATCAGTTTCTCTTGGGATTTGGTTCTTTGTCTTCAATTTTCCTTCTGTCATGAGGTATTGGCTAAGGATGTATAACCTTATTAGTGTATTAGTGTCATTAATTACTTAAACAACTTCCTAGCCATTTATTTATACATTGTTATTTGAGTTTCAGCCCTGAAGAAGTCGATTGCTATAATTAGCAAGACGAAACAGGTGTTGGCTGTTATTCAGGATTGGATATTGGAAGAAGAACTTTTAAATAAACCTTTTGGAAGAATATATATTTGGAAGACTTTTTTTATCCGATGATCTTACTGAATCACCATTTACATGAAGATTGAATAAGTGGACATTGATCTAATAGTTCTAGTGTGCTCGGAGGGGTCTGTTTAATGTTGCAAATTATGTTGGTAACTCAACAGATGGTGCCTGCAATATGCATGGCTGAGTAAAAAAACACCTGACAGATTCATATGTGGTGCAATGCGCATGTACCTAACCTTGTTAGTACTGATGTCACTAAAACCTCTGTATCTGCAGTATCATTGTTTGGGCTGTTAAATTCTTGTGCCGTATTCCTCAGAGATACATGCCTTCGAATGAATGTGTGGCGAGACAAAAGTATTGAAGTACGGATTCGGTCCATCTCTATAATTGGAGAAACAAGATGGTGGGCCAAAGATGTAGCAGTCAAAATAATCTTTGGTCTATACAATGACCCAAGCAAATCTGTGTACATTGAGGTTCTTCAAACTATGGAAGAGATATTCACATCAGATAACTTCAATGATAAGATCAGATACAAAGCCATTTCATTTCTAAAGTCACTAGTTATTGTTGTATAGCATTTTAGGACCCTATGTAAATTTCCCGATTCATGCCCATATATAGGTATAAATGACCATATCCTTATATAGGCATAGAAATCATACCCATATTTAGGCATAGCTCATGTAGTCCAAATATGGCATGGCTACTTCCACTAGTTCCGAAAATCCACAACGATTTCTTGGAAAACTCGGCTTTAGCAGTTAGGGACTTCCCCTTGCTTGAATGTTGATTTGTCCAAGAACTCATGGAGTTTTCAAAGAAGTGAGAATCTTTGATGACGTTATTATGTCCACCTTTACATCAAACTCGACATCTTCAAGGTATAAATATGCCCACATTTACCCAAGCAAACCCACAGTGGTTTGGAGCAGTTCAACTATCTACTTGCCCGACGCATCCTGCTACAGCAAGTGCTGATGTAAGCCGACCCTATAGCAGACGCACTGAGAGAGACGCTGTCTTTTCTCCTGCCGAGAAATCAAGCTCCAGTGTTTCCAAGCTCCCCTTGTGGGGTGTTGGGAAATCGAGTCCCGAGAAAGAGAGATCCCAGACCTCCTTCATTCTAAACCAAGGTACGGAACTGATTAGGCCCTAGGAGAAATCTTGGATAGGTTCTTTGCAAAAAGAATACAAAACTTATGCTACACCACACTTACTTTTTCCCTCGTACTAGACTTATGTTAGGTACATCAGGGTAGGTGTATTTTAGAAACACCAGTTGAGTACTTTTAGTCTTTATTTATTTATGTATGTATTTTATGGCTTAGAAACCATACCATGCTCTTACAGTATTATTTTATAATACTATTCCTGCTGTACACATTATACTTTACAGCCAGCATTACGATTGTAGCAGTTCATTTCTTCTGCATGAGAAAGAAGACTGTTCAATAAATACTTTTATTGAAAACGCCTGTCTCTCTATTTCTCTGCATCTGTGGTGAAACGAAGCATGCACGAATGACTGAGTAAAATATCTATCTATTGTTTCCACAACTCTGAAGATACGTTTCATCTTGGGGAAACAAAGTTGTCATGTTTATGCGGTTGTCAGAAATGAATCCCTTCTTGTTTATTCCAAAAAAGTTTTAATTGACCTCCAAGCTAGCTGGCACTCACCATTCGGTTTAATGTATTAGATAGAGACCTAGTAGACATAAGTCCTACGTCACATCTATTGGATATATTATTCCAATACGCAAAGCCTATTGGGAATATAGGAACTACACTACATTAATTTTGACACCATTTTGACTGCACAGATGTATCTGTTTATTTTTCAAAATACCACTCCTTTATTGCTGTACTTGCAAACACAAGGTCTTGACATACTACAGGCATATCGAATGGTGACTAAAACCATTGACTCTCTACAGCAACAGGGTCGGGATTTCAGCAGCATAATGGATGCTACAAAAACATTCATCATTTGGAGAAAAGAAAAATTGGTTCAGTGTGATAGTGAAATTGTGGTTCAAGTTGACTTCCCAGAGGTTCGAGTATGCAGGAAGAAGATGATGCCTGGTAATACTGCGACTGATGAACCCATCCGGTCAGCTCCTGATAAATACCGGATAGGAGTTTATAATGCTGCAATGTACAAAGTAGTTACCAGCCTGCAAGGTCAATTCACAACTCATGGCCAGTTGTTTGCAAATTTAGCATACCTGGACCCCAGAAATGTTAGAGACATCCTCCAGAACTTTCCCCAAAATGCTCTTCTAAGTGGCTTGTTAAGTAGATTTGATCCGGAAGCATCTGTTGAAAAACTGCAGCATGAGTTGATTGATTTTGTATCTAAGTGAAGCAGACTAAAACTCAGTATTGAGGAAGAGTACAGTATCATCCAAGAAGTTGAAGATGAGCAAGGCTTAGACACCCATTATCTCAACTTTGATGATGAAATAGTTCAATACGCTAATGTTGGGAAAAAAAGTAATAGTGTAAAATTTGCAAGGACTGTATTGCTTGCTGCTATAGTTTATTATTGCGTTACAACATGTACAGCAAAGCCTATTCTTCTCTCTTTAATGCATCTAAATTGACATTGACTCTTTCCTTCTCTCAAGTGGCTTGTGAAAGATCTTTTTTTAAGCTCAAGTACATCTTGAATAGGCTGCGTAATCCTCTCTCTCAGTCATGTTTGGAAGCCTTTATGCTTATGTCTTTTGAAAAAAAATGGTTTATTGCAAATAAACAATGAGAAAATCATTGATCTTTTTGCCTCCAAAAGCAAATTGGTGCAAGGGATGTTAATACTTTACAATAAGAGAGCTCAAGTTACCACATTTTGAAGCTGAGCACTTCTAATAAAATATTTTCTTTGATGTTTAAACTCAGGACATGAAACGCATTTGACTTTTGCATGTTACCCTCAACATTTTGAGGGTCATTTATAAATATCAAACAATGCAGTGCAATAACCAGAGTTGACCTCCTTGCGTTGGCTCTCTTTGAGCCTGCTTTGCACCATGCGCACACCTTTGTACCATAGTGAAAGGCTGTGAGCACTATGTCTAGCATAGGTTTTGCACTGAAACAACAAGTAATTTCCATCCACTACAAAATCCTATGCTTAGGAAAACTTTAAAATGTTTACTGTACTGTATTTATGCTGTACTTTAGAACATACATTCTTGGAAAACCTCAAGAAGGCATCAGCTTTTGTCTTAAATCCAGGTCTACCTTTGTTAGTAGGTAGGGCTTTACATCAAAACCCAAGGGTGGTTGCTTGGGGACTTGCTCCCACATCTCATCCGTGAAACACCCTCTTTACACAAATTAATGCAAAGTGCAATTGAATATAACACCTGTGTGAGAAAAAGTATGTCATTATTTTTTACATTATATCATATTAAAGATTTGCTACTACAGGTAGATCATGTTAGCTGTTTACAATGTGAATATACCCACAATCATAATGTTGTGCACTGTTGCACTTCACATAAGATGCTTTATTTTAGCACTGTTTACAAAACTCAGAATATAAAAATCATTTAATGTTGGCACATTGTCTTGTACACTTTTTACTTTGAACCTTTGCACAATTTTTGAAGTTCAGTGCATTTTTAAATGTCTTTATGCGATTTTATATGAAGAATACATTGTTTAAATTGAAATTCATGTTTCATGCTCGACATTTAATTTTTTAGTGTTCTCTGTAGGAATGTCTGTAATTTATGACTTGGTATCCTGGTGCTCTATAAGGTAATCATTTACTATGCTTTAAAAGTTAATATATAATCTAATATGTAATGAAAAATGTGTTGGAAAATGCTTTGTTTTGGCCTTCCTGTCTCCCAAATTTTCTTGGGGGGGGGGAAAGTTAAAACCCCAAACTCCCCCTAGTAGTGGTTGTTCACTGTGCTTGCTCTCTACACATCATGTGGGGGCTGGTCTCACTTTTACTTTATTCTCTCTGAGTCACTACTTGTGTCTATTTTTGGGGCTATCTGAAAGAATATCTATGGGTACATATGACTGGGTGGGTAACCTGATGTTCTTTAAGGTTATCATCTACTATTTACTGTGTTTTGAAAGTTGATAACAATTTGAATAGGTAATGAAAAATGTGCTGTAAAATTCAATATTTTGGTCTGTCGTTTTCAAAAGTTTTCTTGGGTGGATAACTCCCGCCAAACCCCCCTAGTAGCGGTCAAGCTCGCTCGCTGCGCTCGCTACACGCCGGACAGGGGCTGGTCTGGCAAACTTTGCAAGGGCTGCTTTCAGTTCCCAGTTCGGCCCTGACGAAGAGGTCATACTAGCTGCGATCTCTGTTGGATTCTTCCAGCAGTATACACGATTTTGTAATATAAGTAGAATTCCTGCTTTCCGTTAACTCTAGATAGAGTCCTTCTAAGTGTCTAATACCAGTTTAAGATTAATGGGTAATACGATTTCAAACCATATGACCATAAGTAGGTCCTCTTGATGCTGTAGTCCAAGGGAATCAAAACATTTAAAGAGATAGTCAGGAGTACTGTTTTCTTCTCCACAGCCATACAGTGATCTAATACTTGTCCATAGGGTAAGAATGCACAGGTTGGTTGGAACACAGATAGTAGAGTAAAAGAATCAATTTCTTAATGACTAACCCATCACAGAGGTTAGTTGTTAATCTCTCAAAAATAGTAAGGGCTCTTAAAAGCCAATGCATGAGACAAGAATTGTGGTACTTGGGCTGAGCTCTACTAACCATGGATGAACATCCGGAATTTTCATCACATCACCAATCATTAATCACCTTCCACACTCAAATTTCAATGTAGGTTAAGATGAAGCCACAATATTCCGATTAAATGGGGAATCTTTCTTTCAGTGAGGGCCATGTATGTCACATGTGCATGGTCAGGCGATAGCCGGACATTTGCTACAACCTTTATGTCAAAATTCTGTTAATAGTTAAAGAAATTGATTAGAGTCAGTTTTGCCCCATCCATCATTATCCTAAAACTTCACACATCTGCAGAACACTACTGGTTCTAGAAGAGCAGAGTGTTCATTAATCCAGACAAATCACCAAAATCACAAAAAGCCATGATAGAAAGCAAGGTCTCTCAAAAAACAGCACCAAGCTTTTCATGGCGGATGTTTGACTCACATATAGAGAACAGCAACACATATATTCATCAGCTGTACACATACCTATAGAACAGGTACATTAGCAGAAATGCACATTTCCATCACAAACAATGGAGAGCTGTTGAATGAATATTAGAAACGCAATCTCACACATACACTAAATTGAATGAACCTGGGCTATTGGTAGAGGGGAAAGGAAGCCACACTCATACAACCACCACAATGGTTCTTAAAGTTAACCATACAAGTCACAAAATTAACCTGTGCCTAACCCTCTTGTAAAAAGATTAATTGAGGGACAGAATGCAGAACAATGTCATCAATTCAACCCAGTGCAGAGATGTGGGCATAAATCCATCGTTTTTTTGCTCACCCTGCCGTTCCAGTTTGGACCCAGCCATATGCAAATCAGTCTTGATCCTGCACCCAATTGGAACAGTTCAGCCCGAATTGTCAGACCAGGTCCTCCCTGGACTGGAAACAATCTTCCTAGGGCCTATTTTGGGCTTTCAGCCAGGATAGCTTGACTCCAGTGGCATGGAAGCATGGTAGCCTTGTCTGGGCATACCCGTCCCACTCGAAGTGACAAATGCAAAAAGAACAATTGATCACTGTGCCACTGGATTCAAGCTAGACTGGGTGATAAAGGGTGACAAACCCTGAAACCGGTCGCAGGATGCTTGTTTCCGGTCCAGGGAGGACCTGGCTTGGCAGCTCGGTCTGGACTGTTCCCATGACGCACAGGGTCAAGACTGATTTTCATATGTCTGGATCCAAACTCGGGTGGCGAAGTGGGCAAAAGAACAATGGATTTAACTCAGATCTTTTGACTGGGGGAGAATGTCTGAATCATTCAGCATTCCGTCCATCATTTGTTGCAGATACACTTTTAATCCTCTTCTGGCATAAAAGCAGTCAGGCTAAGCAATCATTTAGCACACAAACAGTAAAATGGTGAAAACATAACACAAGAAAAATCCCAAAACAATTTAGAGCATTACAGTAAATGTTAATAAATAAAATGAAATGATATCAGAATGACAAGAATCCAATCAGGAGAACTAGAGATATTCAATTTCATAGTTAAGAAAATATAGTGCCTAAAATCCCATAGTGCAACTCGTGGTCATCTGGTCTTGTGAGGCAAGGCCAAAGTTACAATTTAAGGCCCACGTGCTGAAAGTTACTTTCTTTAAAGTTGGTATGAAGAGTTACGTTAGTGGTGAAGGATGCCTCGAGGAGCAGGGAAAGTGTCCTGAATGGTCATTGCTGTAGCATGAATAGAGAAAATGGGTGCTGTGAGCTGTCATTACTGTAGCACAAAGAGCCAGTCAGGTGTTGCAAACGGCTGTTGCTGAACCTTCGCATTGGTGGTCACCAAGTATTGATGTTGCTGTAACATGAAGAGCAGATATTGTGTTCTGGTATTTGCTGGCCATCATTGTAGCATGAAGAACAGATCTTCACCAGAATTTCTCATTGACAATCATCATAGACAGCAGAGTCTCAGTATAAAGGGACCTGTTCATGACAGTGGAGAGCTTAAACATTAAGATTTTACCTTTCTTATTGCGGGTAGCTCAGGCGTATGCCAGCCAAGGGTCCAAGACCTCAGGGGAAACACTTTGGGATGCATGACTCACTCCAGCAATGGCCGTCATGGGCCTGCAGGGCTCAGACAGATTCAATTGTATGTCCAGACAAGTCCAGTAGCAGCAGGCCATCTGGGCAGTTGCAGTGAGGCTTCTGGAGCTTGGTATATTCCTGTAGCTCAAACAGGAGGTCAGGCAACTGATCCTCAGAGTAACTCATGTTAGCCTGGGATTAAAGTAAGCAGATCCAGTCTTCCTTCTCAGGCAGCAAGGCAGTCCTCAAGCAGCAGAGCAGTCCTCTGGCAGTAGGGCAGTCCTTCATCTAGAATGTCCACAGGTCAGGGAGTGTTCCGAACTGTTGTTCTGATGGTCCAATATTTATTTATAGTGTCAGTCTTTGTTTGGGGGGATTCTGGTCAGCCACCACATTTGGGGGTCTATTAGGTTGGAGGTCGGAAAACCATTCCGACCGCCATGGTAGCGGGAATTAACTGTCCGCAGGTACTGCATCAATACTGGAGGTCCGATCAAGATCAACCACCAAAAAAGTCCGACCGCGGTGGAACAATGCCACGAAAGACTGCTGGTAGCATGCAGAGCAGGTGAAAAAACGTCTGCATTGGTCGGATTTGCTGCAGAAAAACCCCAAACCGCTGCACGGTCAGCGGATTGACCGCACGTGAAATTAGGATACCATTGAGGTGACAGTGGAACGATCCGCTGTTTCCAACCACCATGATCGCAAAAAGAGATGAATGGGAGAGCCGGTGGTAGGGCTGTTGTATACCCACAGCCGCGGCTGCTCCGGAACAATAATGGTGGTCAACAGAAAAAACACACAACTAGGCCACCAAGTGTATACATCAAGCTAGCACAGTCTCCCCAAAACACCTAACACACGCCAATGACACATCGCCATGGCAAATAAAATAATACGAAGCCCAGAACAACCCACACAACACATCTGGCAGCAATACTCAATTTTGACACACCCACATAGCTGAGTATAAAACCAGCCCCTTCCCAGACCAGAATCCTTTGCAATACTCCACCCCTGAAGAAACTAACCCCACAGCACAAAGGGGGGCAAACCACCACACATGTCACCAGCACAACAACACACACACACACACCACTTACATCACCACCACCACTCTCACACCTGAACCTCAAACTATTTGCACATAACACACCATGGCATCAATGAAAAAGCCCAAATTCACTGACAATGAGTTGTCAGTCATGATAGATGAAATAATAAGAGTAGAACCACAGTTGTTTGGTAACCTGGTCCAACAGACACCATTAGCCACCAGAACACAAATGTGGGAAAGGATAGTCAACAAAGTCAATTCAGTAGGGACCACCTCACACTCCAAGAAGGAGATCATGAAGCATTGGCATGACCTCAAGAGGCAGGTGAAAGAGAGGAACAACAAGAACCGTCAGCTGGCTCAGATGACTGGTGGTGGTCCTCCTATTCTACCAAGAACTTTCCCTGCATGGGAGGAGAAGATGCTTGCCATATTGCATCCAGAGAGTCTCACAGGGATAGCTGGGGGAGTGGAGTCTGGTAAGTACAAACACATGTCTACCATCACACTGCTATGTACTGTCTAGCACAACTGCAAAGCTACACCTCCTAGGTCCTATTCTTTTCAGGTACACCACATACTACCCAACACATGTCTCACATATCTAACATTCACTCCCTCTCATTCACCCCAAAGGAAGCTAGCAACATTCCTGGGTTGCATGTGTACAGACAGCAAGCACTACAACTCCCACCACACCCCCATATCACAGCTGAGCAGGATGGAGCAGTTCCATCCCAGCCATCAAAGAGGAGGAATGTACCCCTATAGAATTTACAGGGAGGGGGCATGTGCAAAACCAAAAGGACATAAACCCTGTTACACAATGTTACACAAGAGAAAACTATCAACCACAGTAATAACTCCACTTATGAGCATGCACATAACGTTTGCTTTCACAGGCTGAATTTCATTTGACAAAATGTTTAAAATATTCTAATTATATTCGGGGTATCACAGTACATTACACAGCACATATAAAAAAGATATTAGTTGAAAAGGATTTTTTTTCATATTGAAGCATACTTGGACCTCCCTAAGGGTTACAATCTAAAAAGATATATATACGTGTCTCCTTATCTTGATGAGACAAATATAATTTGTTAAAAACAGTCGACACAGCGTTTCGGTGTACAGTAGATAATTTCCACCTTCATCAGGACAAAACAACTCTTTTAAAATCTTATAATATTAATCGGATTATGTTTCATCAATTTCATAATCCCTGGGGCATTCAAAGTATCCACCTCAGTATTGGCTGTTTACTTGTCGCCTTTTACAACATATGACAACTTCCTGTTGTGATAGTACGTTGGAGCCACCGTCTTGTGCGCAATGGTTGCAGAAAATAGACTGGATAATCTCAAGAATAGCCCTTAATATCGGCTTGACCATACCATTTATTTTCCTTGGTTCTTCTATAGTGGGTCACCGTATTTTATCTTGTCTCTTTACTTAAATTTAGACCTCGGGCACTGATAACTGAAAAGCGGCCTCCCTGCTCCAACGTTCAATCCCGGAAGTGTGAAAGCAGACGTTATGTGCATGCTCCTAAGTGGAATTATTACTGTGCTTGAAAGTTTTCGGTTGTGTGACATTGTGTAAAAGGGTTTATGTCCTTTTGGTTTTGCACATCCACCCCACCCAGAAGCATGTGGCATCCACTGTATTTCAATAACCACATTCACAGGTAGGTAGCCATCTTGACAGAGAGGGGTGTTGGTGGGTGGGAAGACTGCACTACAACTCCCACCAGGCCCCCTTGTCCCATAGCTGAGCATGATGGAGCACTTCCACCCCCCCTGCAAGATGCATGTGTCAGCCATTGCATTGATCACAGCAAAGTAACAGATAGGTAGCCATCCTAACAGTGCGGGGTGTTGGTAGGTGGGAAGACTGCACTACAACTTCCATCAGGCACCCTTGTCCCACAGCTCAGCGGGATGGAGCACTCCTCACACACCCAGAAACATGTGGCAGCAATTCCCCTCAACCGAGCCACAGAACAGGTAGGCAGACAGTGCATGCACCCTGCCATTCCTCTCAAAAAGTATGGAGCCTTAAGACCCCACCAGGCCTCACATCCCACCAACGTTGGCATACAGCCAATAGCTACTTCCAGTGTGAAGGCAGCTAAGCGTATGTAACTGTGACAGAAACCAAAGTGTGACTCAAATCACATGTTTAAGAAATTCAGAATTCAATCATGCACAGCACAGAACGCCATCTATAAGTGCCTTGGGGGCAGAGCGTCAAGGCCCATATGAAAACAAAACAAGCATAGTCAGTAGTAAAAAGAAAGCAAAGCACATGATATGACAAAGGTATGCATGAGATTACAATGGCTAGTTCATGTTCAGATGTATTGTCTTCCATGCAGAGTAAACAACAAAGATGCTTCAAATGAAGTTGTCGTGCGCTAGTCGTTAGATGACACATGTCCTTGTAACCACACAATCTGTACGTGGTGCAAGGATCAATGAATCAATAGAGAAAGTATGACATATGGAAAGATCCACATTCCTTAAACATAAGAGCAAAGTTGAAGAACAATTCAATGTAAGCATTCTAAAACAATCTACGGAAGCCAATAACATCAAGAATACTGTCAAAAAGCATTGGCATTTGATACAGGAAGAAAGTGATCTTAGCTGCATATCTAATACCAAAACAATTTTTGCTTTCCAATGCTCAAAGAATCTCAAGTAATTACTATCTAAGAAAGCCAGTATAGAGTCATCTCTTAAATTTAAAGGAATGCAAATATGTGGAAATTGCACTCACTGCACTAACGTAATGAAAGGCAATGAATTCACACATCCCACAAAAGGGCACAAAATCACTTTGAGACATACAAGTACATGTGATACTAAAAATGTGGTCTATGCCATAAAATGTCCATGTGGAAAAGTTTACGTAGGCATCACGGAACGGAAACTAAAATATCGAATAACTGAACATAAGAGTAATATAAGGCTGAAAAATGTAAAATCATCAGTAGCCATGCGTTGGCTGGAAGCAGGACCTAATCTGTCTCAGTTAAGATTCAAACCGATTTGGTTGTAGACACTGTGCACTAGGCTAATCTAAAGCCTTATCAGTTTAGAAAAATAAAATTCAAAGTATAACAAACTGCGAAATTCTTTAAATGCAAGTGCTGTATTCAGTTACATCTTTTGAACCATAATTAAGCGAACACAATCAGATGTAAACAAATGTTCATAATCCTCAAATGTGCATCATGCCAATAGTAACATAAAACAGTGTGGCCATTACGTCATGAACAGCACAAACAAATATGTACAAGTGTTTAAAAGAAAGCCCGATGCATTTCGGGACCGAAGCGACCCTTCGTCAGGGGAAACCTATACAGAGAAAAATTCAATATTACTATGTTGCATTGTGTAATAAGGTGATTCTCACAGACAACATGTAGGGGTCATCACTTTCTGTGTGGAATTCAAAGAATACAAAGTAAACATCTCAGTTCCTAAGTCACTCCAAAAAACGAAGTTGTGTGTGGTTTGCCACTCACCCTTGTGAAATGGAGAAAAACAACGAAAAATGGAATGTGCACTAAAAGTGAAAACATGCTTTGCCATACACATCTGTGTTATTTTAAAACATATTACCTCATACAAATATTTAAATAATCATGTCGGTTAATATTTGTATGCACATTCAATATGGGCAGTATTATCAGCAGAGTGCTTAGGCTGATAAATTAGAAATGATAGAATTCTATGGCAGGACAGGAGGCTTCAGATTATGCTTTCTCTATTTCTTTACTACTAACAGCAGCCAATAGAAACACAGTAAAGAAACGAAAAAACTACAACTCCCATGAGCCCTTAGGCCAACCATAGAGAGTACATGCTATATAAGGAACCATAGAGGACAACACTTCCTCTTTCTTTGCTGCTTCGCAGCCAGTTAAGTGCTTTTGACTTTCATTCTTGTTTGTATATTGCATGGCACTGTTTACTTGCTTGTTTACCTGTATGCCGGTTTCGCTCTAGCGTTTGTTTCACAGCCGCGTTGTGCGTCGCGCTGCCACCGGCGTTTATCTTGCAGGTTTACTCGTTTGTGCTTTTCGCCGCTTTTGTGCTTTTGAGAGCGCGTGTTCGCCTCTCTGGTATTTGCGGGCGCATTGTGCCCGCGTTGCTGCTTTGGTGGAGCGGGACCGGAGCTCGAGGACTTGCGCGCGCGTGTCGCGTGCCGCTCCTCTTCCGGCAATAAGGCACGTCACCGCGCATGCGCATTGGTGGCACTTGTGACGCTCCGTTTGACAGGAGCTTCTGAACGCTGTGAGGCGGCGCGTTTTCAACTTTGCCTCGGCCCACTTTGCCTGCCGGAGAGCTCCTCTGACGCCCTCTACCTCTCGGAAGGTTTTGGGCTGCATAACTTTTAGAGGCGGTGCCTAGGGTGTTATCTTTTGCGCAAGCTGGTCCCTCCACGCTTTATTCTGTTTATTGGGTCGAGTTGTGACTCTGCCTGTGTAGCTTGCGTGGGGCTGTCACCCCCCCTGTCGGAGTCACTTGATTGTGACCTTTTTTCTTGCATTTACATTTGCTGTGGGCCTCTAGTTATACTTTGGTATTTCTAGATTTTGTTATTTCTGAGTTTCTACCTCATTCCTCAGTGCATTCCATCATCATGGCAGAATATGTCGATGCTGAGGAATATTTTTATGAGGAGGAGCAGGAGGAATCATTTGAATTTGATTTGGTCGAGGCCCTTGACCAGGGCGTTCAGCAGTCTGTTAATACTGCGTTGGTCTGTGCCATTGGGCCTCTGAAACGTCATTTGGCTGACTATGCTCAGCAGCAGGGTTGGATTCCATCCTCTGCCTCTGCGCATTCATCTAAGTCTCCCAGTAATCCTCATAGGTCTGACTTTGCTCGTTTGGCCAGGTCTTTGTCTGCTCCTGCTCCGGACACTGAAGATACCTCTTCGTCATCATCTTCTGGTCCCTCTGGTCCCTCTCCGGCGAAGAAATCCCGAAAGGAACATTTTGTGGACGCTTCTCCGCATCCACCAATCTTGACCTTTGAGCCCTCTGATATCATCCACCCTAACTCCAAGGTTTGGTGCCCAGCCCCAGAGGTCGCAGACTATATTCAAGAGCATATCCGCGACTCTTTTGATCAGGAGGTGCGTGCTCGGTTACGTTCTGAGTGCCCTCGTCCGGAGTTGGCGGACAAATTAGCGGATACTCCGGAGGTCGATCCCACAATTTTGACCTACCTTAAGAAGTTTAATAAGGATCCCAAGAAGGGTATCGACCGCTCTTGGCGACTGTGCCAGGACAAGTTACTGGATGTCCTTGGTCCTTTGACAAAAATCCTGGATCTGGCATACCAAGCCCAAGGGGAGGCGTCTGGCATTGATCCCGATGTCCTACTTGGCTGGGCCCAAAGGGCTATCTGTCTCTTGGGGAACGCAAACTGTGCCCTTTCAACGGAACGTCGCCGTTCCATCTTAATCAAAATGGATCCACGTTTGTCAGAGCTGGCTACTTCCGAATCCGGTGCTCTGGCTCAAGGTCTATTGTTTGGTCAGCCGTTTTTGAAAGAACTGACTAAGTTTGTAGCGACTTTTAGTGGCCTGGACAAGGCGCAATCTTCTTTGCGTAGGGCGTTCCGCCCGGTTTTTGCCAAGGCCGGACGTTCAGGGGGACGTTCGTTCGGCCGAGGTTCTGGTCAACAACGTGGCCAGCAGTCCCATCAGGGTGGAGGCGGACAGCGCCAGCAGCAGCAGCAGTCCTATTCCGGATCCAAGTCCACCTTCTACCCCTCCCGGAAAGGTCGAGGCCAGGGCAACAAGGGAGGCTACGGTGGTAACCAGGGAGGACGACAGGATTACTCCTCTGCAGGTGAGCCTGATTCCTTTCGACAGTGTTGTTTTGGGGGGCAGGATTCAGTGTTTTCTAGAGAATTGGCGCTCGATCTCCAGCGATGCATGGATATTGCAAACAGTGCAGGGGTACCACATCGAGTTTTACCATCCCCCTCTTCAGGGTCCCGTCCCTTCTCCCCTTGTTTTTTCCCAACGAGATCGCGAGGTGATCTCCAAAGAAATCGATTCCCTTCTTCTCAAAGGGGCCATTGTGCGAACGAACCGCCATCCACAGGGGTTCGTCAGCAATGTGTTTCTGGTGGAGAAGAAGGGGGGAGGGTCTCGCCTTGTACTCAACCTCAAGGAATTCAACAACGGGGTGATTTATCGTCACTTCAAGATGGAGGGCATCCATCTTCTCAGGGATCTTCTTCGCAAGGGCGACTGGATGGTTCGCCTGGATTTGAAGGACGCCTACTTGTCCATTCCCATCTTTCCGCCTCATCGCCGTTTTCTGCAGTTCCAATGGCTGGGGAACTGGTTCGAATACACGGTACTCCCGTTCGGTCTCTCGTCCGCCCCATGGTGCTTCACGAAGCTCCTGCGACCAGTCATGGAGTTCCTGCGTGCGCGGGGGGTGAGACTTATAGTGTATCTGGACGACATTCTTTTGATGGCTCAGTGTCCTCTACAACTGCGCTCCCATTTGTCTTGGACAGTCGATCTACTTCAGTCTCTCGGATTTCTAGTGAATCCGCAGAAATCTCATTTACTTCCCACTCAATCGATAGAGTTTCTGGGTTTCCTTGTGGATTCGGTCTCTTGCCAACTTCTTTTACCTGCTCAGAAGGTCAGGTCTATCAAGAGGGAGTTGAAGTCACTGTTGTCTGCACCGAACGTATCGTTGCGGTCGATCGCTCGGATTGTCGGGCTGTTGGCTTCTTCCATCCAGGCAAAATTTCCGGGTCCTCTGCATTATCGGGCCTTGCAACGCCTCAAAATCAGACACCTGCAGAAGGGTCTTCGGTATTCCGACCTGGTTCCTCTATCCCAGGATGCGAAGTCGGAAATGATGTGGTGGCTCCATCACATGGAGGCTTGGAACGGGAAAGCCCTGTTCGGCTCGACTCCGGACCTGGTTTTGGAATCGGATGCGAGTCTTTGGGGCTGGGGAGCCCGTTGCGGGGACTTGACGACGGGCGGCCGTTGGTCTCAGGACGAATTAGCCCTTCATATCAACTGCCTGGAGCTTCGGGCGGGATCATTTGCGATCCGCAGTTTGGCTCCACAAGCCACCAGCTGTTGCATTTTGCTTCGCATGGACAACATCTCGGCGGTGCGTTATGTGAACAAATTGGGGGGGACTCGGTCGAAGTTGTTAGCGGAGATTGCGAAGGACTTCTGGCATTTCTGCCTACAGAGAAAGATCACTCTTATTGCAGAGTATCTTCCGGGTCGCCAAAATCAGGTGGCCGACTGGAACTCTTGCCATCTACTGGACTTCATCGACTGGCGTCTTCACCCTCGGGTCTTTCGCTCCCTGTCTCGCCTGTGGGGTCGCCCCTGGATCGATCTCTTCGCCTCTCGCCTCAATGCTCAGCTACCCAGGTTTTACAGCTGGCGTCCGGATCCGGAGGCCATCGCCACGGATGCCTTTCTCCAGACTTGGCCTCCACAGCTTTGCTATGCCTTTCCCCCGTTCGCGATGATCCCGCGTGTCTTGGCCAGGGCGAAACAGTTTCTGTCGGAGATTGTTCTGATCACTCCTCTTTGGAGAGCTCAAGCTTGGTTTCCGGACCTTCTGGAAATGAGTTGCTCGACACCATTTCTGCTTCCAGCGAGGTGGAACTTGCTGTTGGATCCTCTGCTCCACCCGCATCCCCTAGTCTTGTCGGGCCAGCTCCGTCTTGTAGCGTGGCGTCTCTCGGGGAACGCTGGAAAGTCCCTGGCTTATCTGGAGACGCTGAGAGATTCATCAGTGAAGCTTGGGCCCCCAACACGCGCAAGCGTTATGCGTCAGCTTGGCGTAGGTGGTGTGATTGGTGTTCTGAACGGAATCTGGATCCCACTTCTGCAGATATCTCTCTAGTGGTTAATTTTCTTGCTTCCATCGCTTCTGCTGGTTCTGCTTACAGGACTGTCAATTCTTTCCGTTCCGCTCTCTCTGCGGGCCATGCTTTGGTCGACGGTAAGCCTGTTGGGGAACATCCTCTCATCTCTGCATTGTTGCGTGGTGTGCGAATGGCTAAACCGCCGTGTCCGAAATATGTGGCTCTTTGGGACGTCTCCGTTGTGCTGCGTTTTCTGGAGGCTTGGCATCCCAACGCTTCTCTGTCCCGTAAGCAATTGTCTGCAAAATTGACAATGCTTTTGTGCTTAGTGTCTTGTAAGCGTGTTTCAGATGTCCGTGCGTTGGACCTCGCTGGTCGCTCTTTTTCTCCGGAAGGGGTTACTTTTACGGTTTCCAGGCGTACCAAGACTAATCTGTCTACTGTCACTTATCCGGCCTTTCCTCACCACCCACAATTGTGTGTGGTTCGCTGCATAAAGGATTATGAGGTGAGTTCTGCTCCTCTTCGTCAAGATATGTCTGGACAGTTATTGATTGCTTTGTTGAAACCTTTTAAGCCTGTGGCGTCAGCTACTCTTGCTCGTTGGGTACGCTGGCTTATGTCTGAGGCAGGAATTGATACCTCCATTTTTGGAGCTCACTCCGCGAGGGGTGCCATGGCCTCCAAGGCTTTTCGTGTTGGTGTAAGTTTACATGACATTGTGAAAACAGCTGATTGGTCTTCTGATACAATGTTTAAAACCTTTTATTTCAAACCCATTGTCGATATTGCATCTGTTGTGGTGGAACAGCTTTGAACAAGCATAATCTGAAGCCTCCTGTCCTGCCATAGAATTAAAAATTTGCAAACATTCGTGACAAGAATTTTCAATTCTATTAAGGACACGGAGGCGAGGATTATCCCACCCATTGGTATTCTACTGCATTGTTCATGTGCATCTTGGCTTTACTATGATATGCGTTGTTTTGCATTGATATTTTTCCCCACCCTATGTGATGCGACCTTCAAAGGTTTTTGGGGATGTGTATTACGGCTCTGTTTTTCTTTCAGGTTCGGACCAGAAGTGATCTGTCATCTTGGTCTTTCCGGCACCGTTTTCCACGCCTTGGATCCTGGAGTTGCTGTATTTCCTGATGCACCTTCGGCGCTTTTGGAATGGTTGCCTGTTTTCCTGTTGGATTTCTTGCGCTTCGACCTTCGGATTTTCCTTTCTGGATGGTTGGCGGTACTTTTCTTCAAATGACTTTAGACTTTTATGGTTCCTGGACAAAGAAAGAGGAAGTGTTGTCCTCTATGGTTCCTTATATAGCATGTACTCTCTATGGTTGGCCTAAGGGCTCATGGGAGTTGTAGTTTTTTCGTTTCTTTACTGTGTTTCTATTGGCTGCTGTTAGTAGTAAAGAAATAGAGAAAGCATAATCCTCGCCTCCGTGTCCTTAATAGAATTGAAAATTCTTGTCACGAATGTTTGCAAATTTTTAATTGTTCATTTATCACCCGTTTAGCACAGAGTCTTGGCAATGGTGCGATATCCTGCATGGTCCCTTTAAATATAGAGCAGAGTTCATCAAACATGCAGCACGTAACGTAAGGAGGAAGAATGGCATTTGAACGAGCCCGTTTAGATCGCACCCTGAGCGAAGAGAGCAGATTAATCAAGTAAGTCTGCTGGCGGGGAGATGAAATACCGGGTTTCCGATTAGGGGATTATGACTTTTCACTCGCTTGGAGTGAAAAGTGGGTAAAACCACGCTTTAAATCTCAACACGCACATCATGTGGGAAACAGGTTTGAAGCTTAAATGCGCACAAGTCATGATGGGACTGTTCTGGCCTTGAACCACACGTAATTGAAATGCGGATATGTTTTAGAAAGCCGGTTTGAATGTAAGACAGCGTGTAGTCAGTGAACACCACATAAGAAACGCTCAGCACTGGGTTAAAGAAATTTACATGAGAACTTTATTTTATTTTGATGTTGAAGTAGAGCATCATGTTGCTAAATGCTTTTTTGACAACGGACATTATTTGAATCATTAAAGTATGAGTGTTGTTTTGAAAGAATTGTGTATATACTTTCAAATGAAGAAATTAGGACTGATTAGCTTTTTGTTTTTTGTTTACCTTTACAGACCCCTGAAGAAGGTTCCATTTGAGTGACCCGAAATGCATTGGGTACTTGCAATTATGGATTGAAATGTAAACAATTTGACAATATTGAAGAAACTGATAATTAATAATAAACAAGGATTTAAACTTTGAGTTCATGATCTCTGATTAATATTTAAAATAATTGGCAATGGGTTCAGATAAGGAACCGGAGTAGTTCTTTTTTCAAAAAGTGTGCACATTCTTCAGATAAGGGTCCCCCTGTCCAACCAATTGGCAAGGTATCTATTGACATGTCCCACCATGGACAAGTAATGTTTGACCTCCACATCATGTCATGATGCTCAGTAACGTGCAGCCATTACAAAGTGATATCAATGTAAACTGTGTGTTGTTAAACATGTAACATTCAAACATCTAACATCAAACATGTGGGGTGCACTTCAGTGATAATTTCCCCTTTGTTCCACAGGTGACCAAGAACTGACAGCTGTAGATGAGAACACCAACCTGCAGAGCCAGTCTCCCGCCAGAGCATGGACTCTCTGATGCTGAACCCCTAGATTCCTTGAATGTAGAGCCAGAAGCCGACCCATCAGGCATGCCAGGGTGCAACTAGTCCTAGGAGCCGACTGTTCCCACCACACCACCTCAGCAACAACAACTGTGCTGACCCTCACTGTAACGACCTGTGCGGCCTCCACCACCTGTGCTGCCTGCAACACTGTCCCTGCCTCAGAGGATGCCCACACCACCTCACAATCTGAGGAGGGCAGGGAGAGTACGCAAGTGTGTAGAGTGGTGACGCCACAGGTCTGGGACAGCAGGGCAGGTTGGAGGGCAACTAGGTGCCACAATCTACCGGACACTGGGACCGAAGCCCTGGCCAACATCGCCAGAGTCATTGGGGCTTATGAATGAGCCTAGGGACACACGGGCCAGTCTCTGGAAGATTCACGTGAGCTCTGGCTGCTGCTGAGGTCCAGAGACAGACAAAAGGGTCAAATCGTGAACCTCTTGGGCCTGCTTGTGGGTGTCCTGAAAGACAGGCATGTGGCCCCAACAACAGCTCAACCTTCCTCCAGTGGCCTGCAGGATGACAGTCCCTCCACTTCCCCTGCGCCCACAGAGAGGGGTGAGTCCTCAGACCTTGCTAAGCCCACAGCGTAGGCCCCCCTGGCAAATGCTCAAGGGGCCGTCCAAGGAAATCATGGGAGGAACACGTGGCAAAGCACCAGCCAAACGCCAGTCAATGAGTCAGGCGTGATGGCACCCTTCTTCACCTTCCCATTGACCTTGTTGACTGCCCTTAACAACACTTCCATGTTGATGCAGGCATCTGTTGGATTGTGTCTACACTTCCTAGCATGCTGACTTCAGGGGTAAGGTGTTTGTAGCCTATTTTACATATTTCCCAGGATGCATATCACGATGAGAGGGACATGCAGTGTTTTTGCAGCCATACAGTGACAATTCAATTTTGGAAAGTGGGAGTCAGGACAGAAATTGGCTATGGTAATGGATTTTTGAGTCCATGAGGTTTTCACGGGCTCATTTGTGACATTACAAAGACGTTTCGTCCAGAGGCTGCAGACGGAAGTGGGTTTAACTTTATATGGCCACCATGGATATGTAAACATTATGCACAAGAGTGAAATGCCCAAGGGTGACATTCTTGGTGGAAATTCAACTATGACACAGCATGTTGTACTTCTGAAACATCCCCCTTCTTTTATCTTCATAATGTGTACTGACTTGCATGTGTAAGTACTGTTTGTCCTCTCATATTGTACATTCATATGACAGTTCTGATGGCCCACATTACACAGCACTGTTACTGCCCAATTTGACTGGGACCCATCACTGAACGGACAGAGTGAGACATATGGGTTGTCTGCTACCCTATTCATCAATGAACTATCTTAGGCCTGTGGATTGCACAAGACAGATCTTGTGAGAAGGGTATGAGATTGTAAGATCATGTCCCTAAATGTGACCTCCATGACACAGTGAGCCCTTCACAGGACAAGGACATTGAGTGGTGTGCAGTGTTGGATACAGTGAGTCTGCCCCGACACATCATTTACAATGTAATGTATGTCTTGCTCCCTCACATTCTGTATCACAGATGTGGGCCTTTTTCACATTCCTTTCTGTGCTGGCATTCTGCATGTGTTTTAGAACTGGAGGTCTCTTGTTGGTAATGGTATACACCTTTGACCAAATAGGGACCCTTGCTTTTAAGTCAGGGAAAGGGGATTACACTACTGGATAACCCCTGCTCACCCCCTTGGTAGCTTGGCATGAGCAGACAGGCTTATCTCAGAGGCAGTGTGTTAAGCATTTGTGAACACATACAGTAATACAGTGAAAACACTACAGATGGACACCACACAGGTTTTATAAAAATAAGTATTCTTTACATAGAGTTATCACAATACCATAAACGACAAAAGTCCACAATACTGTACTCAATCAGAATTCTTCAAGATGGTAGAAATAGTTCAAAAATAGGTTATTAACTTAAAAATAGGCTTTACCAACAGATAACCCCAAATGGAGTTATCATGACATCAAGGAAATCCCAAAGTACGGCGCCGGCCACTAGGTGCGTGACGTCGGGCCCGAAGTCAAAACAGACCCACGAAGAAAGGTACATTGGAAAATTGAAAACAAAGACAGCTCACGGCAATGGGGAGATGCAGCGTCGTTGGCGCGTTGTGGTGCCGGTTCCTTGCTTCGGGGAAGATGATGCGTCGGTACCTGGATGCTTGCGCAGGCAGGGGAGGCGTCAATTTCTGACCGGAGAGGAGGTGACATCACGATGGTGCAGAAACCACGATTCCGTACGATGTCACGATGTCACGTCGTCGATGGATTCTTGATCACCCACGTCTACGATCAGCTCTGGGATTTTATCGGTGCTGGAGTCAATGCAGCACAACAGCAAACATTGGGCCTACGCCACAAGGCGGAGCAACTATATCAGGCTTACGATGTCGGTCACTGTGGTCGATGTGGTAAAGGCGGCCAAGGCGGGTCTACGTTTCAAGTCAGAGCAGCGCTCACTTCCTCGATGCAGATGACGGCATTGCTCGCTGGCTTTGGAGTTGCAGAATTCCTTCTGTAGCAGCTAGAACAGCAAGTTCCAGATGCAGGCAAACAGAAGGGGGTGAAGTCTGGTATCCCTGAGACTTTGGTCCGGAGGCAAGCTCAAATCAAACCCTTGTAGTAATATTGTGCAAGATGATGAAAGTTCTTTGAAAGTTCCTTCTCCTCTCCTTGGCACTGAAGACACCACTGTAGACCAACCCAGCAACACAGCACACTGACAGGGGGGGGGGGGGGGGAGTCCAATTCCTACAGCTTCCTTGGTTCTAAAGTTTTGGGGTCTGGGCCTCAATATTTATACTAGCAAATTCTTTCTCCTCTGAAGACAGAGGGTCCTATACCCAGTCCAAACCAGTTCTGTGCAGTCCTGGAGCACTTTGTTGATAAGACTCCTTCTTTCTTTTGACAGTGTCGGCCAGGGACATCAGACACACCACAGGAGGTGGGCCAGCATTGTGGAAGTCAGGCACAGCCCTATTCCGGTCCCAGGTGCAACTCCTCCTACCCATATACATTCAGATAACTCTATTCTGCAGTGTGTCGACTCACCCTGTCTCCTGGAATCCCCTAGCCCCTGTCACTCAAACTCCGGACAAGGAATACCCAACCTAGCAGAGGCAGGCTTGGTAGTTAAGCAAGAAAATACCTACTTTCTAAAAGTGGTATTTTCAAACACAGAATGTTAAAACTAACTTAACTAAAAGATGTATTTTATCATTCCGAGTTTAGGCATACTAAATTCGAATTTCTACCATGTTCCCCGGGTCAGTTAGGATTATAAGATGTTATAATAAAACTACCCATTCTGACCTATGGGGAACAGGTACCTTGCAATAGTGAAAAACAAAAATGGCTGTAATTCACTATTAGGACATGCCATACCCATCAAGGCATATCCTACCTTATATTTACAATGCACCCTGCCCTTGGGCCTACCTTAGGGGTGTCTGATATGAAGAAAAGGGAATGTTTACGGACTGGCAAGTGGGTGCACTTACCAAGTCTACATGGCAGTACTAGACTGCACCCAGGCTCTGCAAAGGCATGCCTGAGACACACTTTACAAGCTGCCTTTGTGGGTGGCACAACCAGTGCTGCAAGCCCACCAGCTGATTTCCAAGCCCTGGGCACACATGGTGCACTGTACAAGGGTCTGACAAGTAAACCAAATAACCAATAATGGAGTCACTAATCAATACATCAATTTACCATAGGGAGCACATGCACTGTGGCACTGAATGGCAGTGGTGCAGTGTCTAAAGCATCTAACCAGCAAAACAGATCAAAAACAGAGGAGGCAATCAGTGAAAAAATGGAAGGGAGACTCACGCCAATGATACCAGGTCTAACAATGTGTATGAGATGGCTAGGTACTGTGTCCATCCCCCTACCTGCATGATTTAGGTATGAATATGTCATGCTAACATACTACATGTCATGCTGTATTGTCTCTGCTAAACATATCTGAATAGCTGTGCTGCGTGTGTGCATGCTCCTGTACTGAGACACAGTAGTACAAAACCCAGCGTCACTAAAATGTCCCCCTCTTTTCTCCCATGCCTGCAGCTCAAAGTCCAGCAGTGTATGGCCGTATGGAGGGCCATTGCATGCATGGTGTGGGCTCTGGGTGTCTCCAACTGATGGCATACACACTGTCACAAGAAGTGGGGTGACATCTACCAGCTGAGCAAAAACATGGCAGAGATGATGCTGGGGCTGCTTCCTCGGACTGGCAGGTTGGCGCACAGGAGCATGACACCACTAATGGTTGGCATCTTGGCAGTGACACAGCCAGAGCTGGATGGACTTTTGAGGGACCATCAGCAGTAAGTTGGGGTGAGTATTCTGGGAAGGGTGACTTAGGGTGTGAGTGACTGCATGTATTCCAACCCTGAGCGAATGCGTAGCTCTGTGATGTTTCTAGTGTGATACAATGGCTTGTAAGTGGCCTCTGTGTTGGGTGGAGCTGTCATGCATTTTTGCTTCATGTACATTTTCATGTTTTTAATGTTATGGCCCTTGACATTGCATGCAGAGTTGTGGCCTTATGCCATATGCTGCATTTGGGGGGCTCTAGGACATCCCCTGACAGTGAACGGCATTGTGCCTCAGCTGAGTGTACTTTCGCCGATGTGTGCAGTGCCTGACCTCGAAATTGTGAGAACTACACATCTGACACCAATGTGCACCATGTTGTGCACCAAAGCACAACATGGTGGATAGCATGAGCTCATGGCCATTTCAAAATGACATTTAGGAGTCTGTATCTGTGTTGTTCCCTTATGGTGACTCCATATGTGACTGCGACAACATGTTGAGATGTACATCTTTTTCCTCTACAGGGACCTGGGTATGCTCAGGTTACACGGAGGCACAGGCAAGCTATTTGGCTCTGTCAATGTCACATGGATCATTCATGTAACTTATGCATGGTTCCATGCATCTTCTGAGGATTGCATAAAGGTTGCACATGCAGACGGCACAGGGGGGTGTGCAACATGGGGATATGATCATCTTGTATTTCTGCTTTGCTTGCATATGATGTTTGTATGTATGGTACTAAACTTAACCTGCATCTCTGTCTCTTGCAGCATCTACCGAGGGCACAGAAGGGCATAGGAAGAACACAAGTGGTGAATCCTTGGGCATGAATGCTACACATGAGCTAACTGACACTAATGTCAAGAGCGCCTTGGAGGGGGACCGGAGTGCCCTTGAAGAATCACGCCCAGAAACACGAACCTCAACGTCATCTGACTCCAGCTGTGACTCCTCGATGTTGGACGGCACAGGGAGTGGGAAATCTGCCTCCTCTTCTACCACACCTCGTCCAGTGCCCACCCTTCCAGCTATTTCCACTAGTGCTGCCTATGCTTGCACCAGTAAGAGCGGAAGATTGTCTTTTCCCCCATGCACTGCTGCCCCTGTCTCCCCTGCTGCCCTCAGTGTTGAGGCTGTGGACCTCTTGCACCAGCTGTGTGTGGGCCATACAACTCTCCTGAATGCCTTCCAGGACCATGACAAGACGTTGGCACCAGAAGTTGCCTTCATGGAGGACATTCATTCTGACATGGGTGGGCTACACAGAACTGTCCAGGCTTTGTCCTCCAGAGTGACGGCAGCCATTCAGTTGTCACAGGCTCAGATGTCAGTGCCAGTCCCTTCGGCAACTCCCCTACCAGTGGCTACATCTGACGAGAGTGACCACACAGCACACCCCACAGGCTCCTGGTACACCACACGCAGCACACAACAGCAGCGCCCCAAGCTGGCCAGTGCACAGACACCATCCCCCAAACAAACAAAAGTCAGACAGGAGCGCAAAGGCAAAAGCCCTTCAGGTGACACTCAGGGGCATCAAGCCAAGAAGCAGGCCTCAGACTCACATGCCTCAAAATCCGCCCCATCCAAGGACACTCCCAGCCCAAAGGTATCTCCCGAAGACAGGCAAACAGTTGCGTGCCTGCTGTGAAGCTGGTGGCTGCTAAGAGTCCGCAGAAAAATCTCTGTAAGGCAGATTCACCCACAGCCTCAACTCCCACATACACCCGTGTGAAGCTGGGACAGGAGGGCACTGTGGGGATCACCTGGTCAACTGAAGATATAGGGGAAAAGGCATGGCCAGGCCAAGCGTACTGCTAGTTCCAGCTTATCCCCAGAGGGTGGGCAACCACCTGCACCTGATGCACCTTTGGTGGAGAGTGTGCCTCTTGTGCCCACTCCACTTCCCACTACTGCCAAGACGATTCTGGACTATCGAATCCCCAAGAAGTGGCGAGGTAGCCCTCCACATTCACCCTCACATACTGTTTCTCACTGCAGCATGTCTCTGCCTCCAAGTGCCACCACATCACCCGGTCCAAGCAGCCCTCCGGCTACATAAGCCACTGAGGCCTCTCTCCCTGGTCCAGTCCTCCAACTGGGCCCGACAATCAGCCACCTCCCAGTATGACTGACAGCCAAGTCTGAGGTAAAATCCCCCTCCCAAACCTGTCTCTCCCACAGCTGTGCCTAGATTGCTAATAGTAATCCCCCTAGCTGTGTTGCTGACCATGGCAGTGTACGGTGTCAAAATTCTGTGTGTGAGTAACCTGCACTCCAGCTTAGGCTTAGTATATCAATGAATTATTCAATAGTGTACTAAGGTGCAGTCCCCATGATAACCTGGTTAGCCTCTCCCAGGACACATTCAAATGAAAATATTTCAAACACAAACTGCTTGAATATGAGGACGCACTGTTCACCTATCCTATAAGGTATACAATCAGTAACATTTGCTATACTTTTTGCTTTACAATTATAATTACATTATTCCCTGACTTATAACATGCTCTTCTCTTATTAAATCAAAATCTTTTTAAATCAAAATCTTTTCAAAAATGCAAGAAACAACAAAAATTGCAGTATCATTCTCAACAAATGACTCCCAGAAGTGAAAAGAAAATGATGCACTCGTCTTCACAGTTCAATGCACTGTAGATTTATTTTCTCAGAGGTTACTCACACACAAAATTTTGTTAATATTGCACATAGCCCCAATATAGTAACCAACACCAGACATGGATTTTGACGAGATAGCTCACTTAACTGCCAACCAAGCAGAAACAAAGGGTTATACCACAGAGGAAGCTGAAACCATATATGCATTAGTTCAAGAAACTAGGGTGTTTCAGGTGAAACCCGGTTCTACCACTCAAGTGATAAAACAACTACAATACACTTTGAGGAAGGAAATTAATCAGAGGCTTTATTCCACCAACCTCATTCAATACCACAAGGCCAGATGCATACCACGTGGCTTACGAATTGTGTTACGTCCGATGCTGTTCAAATTCCACAAACCATTCATGACAAAGTGGTTTGCTACTTTAAATAAGTGTTCTTTGGACTTGATACTCCTAATAATAGAAGAGCTTTCAGACATACTGAAGGAGTTGGAAACAGAAATTCAGGATCTAAAAACAGATTTATCTACAAGGATGACGTCTGAGGAATTGGATAAAACACTTAAAGATTTGAATGAAATAATAGAAGTTCATGCTACGGAAGTTGCGAAACATTCGACGCAACACTATTGAATATAAAGTGGAAAAGTTTATAGTTGGGCAGAGGTATACGCGCAACGACGGACATTCAAGAAACCTCAGTCTTCAACATCAGAGGAGAGCGTAGCAACTGAGTCTGACACATTACCAACTCGCACACCTGTTCCCAGTTTAGTACGCACCGGTGAAATACCTGCATAGTTAGCTACAACCAGCGGTATCCCTAAACAGTCTTTTTTGGAAGCAGGCCAGTTATCAAATCATCCGCCCGATGAACAGGGAACGGGCAAGCCCAGAGAACCCGGAGGGGACAAGGGAACAAAAAAGCCAAATGGAGGTCGTCGCAACCCGAAGAGGAACTGATTAAGAATATCTCTAGCGTTGAGCTAACAAGTCATGAAAAAGCTATCCTAAACAAGGGCATGTCCTTTGTACCAACATATCACACCAGCAATTTGGAGTCAGAAATCTCACTGTTCAAGTTTATGCGCAAACTCCGGTTACGTTGGTTTTTTCATCACATTGCTCAAGCGTCTCACATTGAAGAGGTCACTACAGTTTCACAAAAATCTTTCAAACCTAAAAGTACATTTATACCACCTATGTCGCATAAAACACTGGATCTCTTTGAGCTACTAATCAAAAAAGATCTGATTGACATTCATCGCAAAGAACACAAACAGAAGAATCTATCCACGAAAGAACTAACCACTTTACGGAACCTAGCTAAGAACAACAATCTGACGTTCCAAGCTGCGGATAAGGGTGGAGCGTTAGTTGTCATGGCCACCATCTATTACGAATCCAAGGTCGAACAACATGTACGGAATACAGACACCTATCTTTGTTTAGAATCTGATCCTACTAGTTCCTTTCAGTTGATTTTATCACAAATCCTCAAGAAAGCTAAAGATCTGAGTTGGATCGATGAGAATACATATATGTTTTTGACATCTGAATATCCAAAGAGACCACACATCTTTATGCTCCCTAAAATGCATAAGGATCCAGCAGATCCCCCATTCCGTCCAATTGCGGCCGGATGTGGGTCACTTCAGGAGCCAGTTGGAAAATTTTTAGATCACTATTTGCAACCACTAGTTCAGCAATGGATTACATATGTGCAAGACACGACAAACTGTGTCAATAAATGAAGAAGGTGACAATACCAGTGTCGAGTGAATTGTGGTTGGCAACTATTGATGTATCGGCGTTATATACGTCTATCACGCATGGAGAAGGTTTCAAAGAGGTGGAATGGCTTCTTTGAAACATTACTATGAGGAAAGTACCAACATTTTGCTTTTGGAATTACTGCAATTCAGCTTATACCATGGTTATTTTTCATGGAAAGATAATGTTTTCTTACAAAAAAACGGTACCTCTATGGGGTTTACCGGGGCACCGGCGTATGCAAATGCGTTTATGGCCAAGTTTGAAGACACCCACATACTGCACGATGAAGCATGGACGGACCATCTGCTCTATTTACGGTATATCGATGATATACTCGTTTTGTGGAATGGAACAAAGCAAGGATTGGAAACTGGATTGATGAAATTGAATAATTGTCACTAGAACATTAAATTCACATACACGATGGACACTACTTGCATCAGTTATTTGGATTTTCTAATTGAAAGGAGAGCCAACACTTTGGAGACAAGAGTCTACGGAAAATTGACTGACAGGAATAATGCTCTGCATTACCTAAGTTTCCCTACACCAACTCTAAAAAACATTTACCTCTGTCACAATTTATTAGAATCAGGAGGAGCTGTGCTAATGAAACCGAGTGCAAAGCATGCATGGAAGAAATGGCCCAGGCTTATTTAAAAAGAGGTTATCCGTTGGAGGTTGTTGAAAATGCTATACAAAGGGCACTCGCCAGGGACAGAGAACAATTGTTGAGCAAGGCTCATAAGAAGGAAAGTAAAAGAGAGGTGTGTGTGTTGAAATATTCTACTTCTTCAAGAGACATTAAACGGTGTATCAACAAACGTTGGGAGATCATAGAATAAGAACATGATTTTCAAGCGGTTTTTATGGGTACCCCTATTTTTGCCTTCACAAGATCTTAGAACATTAAGGAACTGTTAAAAAAGACAACAGGGACTGCGCAAACATCAGAACCATTAGGGATGCGCAATTGTCATAACTGCGGCCACTGTGGCAATGTAATTCTAGGTGACAAGTTTGCACACCCACACACTGGCAAATTGATTAAGCTCAAGCACACATCTGACTGTAACAAGAGTATGGTCATATACTCTATCAAATGTCCATGTGGTCTTTTATATGTTGGGCGTACATCTAGGAATTTAAAAGTGAGAATAACGGAACATAAGAGCATGATTCGCACATGCAACATTAAATCATGTTTAGCGGTACACTGTATGGAGAATAAACACATTATCCCACAGTTACATTTTACTATTCGTGAACGGGTGTCTGTATCCCTGGAGAGCGATACCTTGAGGTATCTCACACAAAGGGAAACATTTTGGATTTGTTTTCTTAATACCATGAATCCTTGTGGATGGAATGATAAAATCGAATTTGTCTGTTTTCTATAAACATATTGAACCTTAATTAATTTGTATGTTGTTAGAATCATTGATTTATACATGTATGTCTGGATACACTCTTTATTTGTTTACTTCAAACCACTCCAACACAGGGGGTTCACTTAGGTTAGTGGATCAATTCACACTCACATATTTTATTAATATATATATTTAGGGAGTTTGGAAGTCTCGTACATTCTAAATTCAGTTTTATTGCATGTTTAAGTTAGGGAGACACTGAGTCAGAGAGACGCTGCACATTAGTTAATCTGTTCAGAATACTTGTTTTTGGTTTATTATTAAAACATGCTAATTGTGTGATGTATAGACCTCAGAACGCGTGGTGGAGCCGCGGAATGCGTCTATAGAACAGTGGGGGCCATCTTGGGAGCATTACTCGGAGTACACACTAGTCTGTCATTTGTGTTCATGTACGCTGATGTCAGACGCTGTTCTTTTAACACACGGTAATGTTGCGCATTCTTTGAAACCGGGAAGCTGGGGCCACGGAGTGGGTGTCTGTGAAACTATTATGGTTAGCTAGAGTCCGTTGGGACGGGGGGTGGAACCTTGGGATTAGGAGGTACAATCCAGTAATCATGGTGTTTTGGTTTGCAGTACACACTGAATTACATGTATTTGAGGACACAAAGACATCGGGAAAACATATTGGCAGGTATTTTGATTGAATGTTAAATTGCATCACGTTTTTTTGATTGGTTGGATTTTGAAAAGCAGGGAAATTCATTAGTGTTTGTAATCATTTTTTTTGAGTTTGTTATGTCTACATAATTACATGGAGGCTATTGATCGGTGAAAAGTGACGCCGGTGAGTGTTTTAGAACTATACAGGGCTTGTACATGGAGTGAGGTGGTGTTTTCTTTTGCACTGGATTTGCATTATAATTTAGATATTCACGGAATGTACGGGGTAGGAAACTTGCACTTTCTGCACTTTTTGCGTGATTTGCAAATACGTTTGTTATTATTATGTAATGTGAGATGAGTGTTGATAGGATGTACATATATATCGATTTACACACCTCTTTGTGAAGAACTGTGGTTTCTTAACCTTAAAATGCTCTGAATTTTTGTTTATACTGATAATAGTACATAGATTGATTTTGTGATTTTGGTAATTTGATAAGAATCAGAAACATGTAAAATCTGTACATTTTCACAGCATTCCCCCGATGAAGGTGCCATGCACCGAAATGCATTGGGATTGGCGATTTTTTTAAAACATTCTTTCTGAAGCTTTAAGAATTGAACTCATCTAAAAAAATACATCTACAGTGCATTGAACTATGAAGACGAGTGCATCATTTTGTTTTCACTTCTGGGAGTCATTTGTTGAGAATGATACTGCAATGTTTGTTGTTTCTTGCATTTTTGAAAAGATTTTGATTTAAAAAGATTTTGATTTAATAAGAGAACAGCATGTTATAATTCAGGGAATAATGTATTTATAATTGTAAAGCAAAAAGTATAGCAAATGTTACTGATAGTGTACGGTGTCACCCATTCCCTGTGCGGGTTCTCATGCACACATGTCCCTCCTTTGCAGTGTAGAATGGCCACTGGCCTTGCTGTTTGTAATTTGGATGTCCATTCCCTGTGCAGGTTCTCATGCACACATGTCCCTTCTTTTGAACTATGGACTGGCCATCGGCCTTGCTGTTGTAATTTGGATACCCATTCCCTGACCAGGCTCTCACGCACACATGTACCTCATTTGAACTATGGACTGGGCACTGGCCTTGCTGTTTGTAATTTGGATGCCCATTCCCTGTGCAGGTTCTCATGCACCCATGTCCCTCGTTTGAACTATGGACTGGCCACTGGCCTTGCTGTTGTAATTTGGATACCCATTCCCTGTCCAGGTTCTCATGCACACATGTACCTCATTTGAACTATAGACTGGCCACTGGCCTTGCTGTTTGTAATTTGGATGCCCATTCCCTGTGCAGGTTCTCATACACACATATACCTCCATTTTTACCATCGACTAGCCACTTGGCTTGCTCTTGTCTAATTTCGATGCCTATCTGTGTAATATGTAATAGAGCCAGTTACTCCTGGTGCCTGCTTTGTCAGTGTCCTTGCTAAATAAAAGGTTTTCTGTATGTGTATGGTGTCATGTGACACATGCTCTGTAACATTGCCAGTTACTTGTTTTACTTTTTCAGAGTTTGCCAGAGGTGACAGGCACGTTAGTTCTTCTGGACTCTGAGGCTTGAGGGTGCAATGATGGTTGTTTGTGATGATCTTCTGTTATCCTAATTATTCTATGGTCAGGTTTGCAAAATGGTACACATGTTACCAGCATGGAGGGGAATAACATCCACAGGATTACATGGGGGCTGGCCAGGGTCCATCATGTCTGTGTAATCTTTCTAGAATTGTGAACAGCAGTGTTGATATATGTTTATCTTGTGATGGCCTGTCTTCCTAGTCACAAGGGTACATTTGAAATTGTGCACTTGAGTTGCATGACGTGTGAAGGGGTGACTTTGTTAGTGTTGATGTGTGTGTGCCCCTGCAATGCTAACTGCACACATGTATGACCTAGAAGCTAGTTGAGTCCCTGTTTGTTTGAATCGTCAGCAATGTGTTTCAGATTCTGGGCACATGAGTTGAAAGTTGTGCACTGTTCAGTGTGTTGGTGTGTCCTTGCACTCCTGTATGACACCTACTTGTTGTTGCTGCCAGTTGTGAGTATGCAGAGTGTGTGACTGTCAAGTCTGTGTTGTGTTTTGTTGATCAACCTTGTGTCTTGTTACTGTTTGTGCTCACTGTGCAGACCTGCTCAGCCACTCTGACATTGTAGGTGAGATTTCTCATGCATTGCTGTCACTTGACCCATTTTTGGCTCCAGTGTGGTTTGTGGGATGAGGAGCCATACCATCCCCTATCTGTGCTTCTAATGTCTACCAATTGTGAGTGACTCCTCTATGTATTTGTGTACAGTACACTCCTAACCAGTCCACTACTGACCTACACACCACTTCAATCTCATGTCAACCATCCCTTGGGTTGCCAATGTGTGAGCCTCCCCACCCTTAATTTGTTACACTATGATTTTTGGTGCTGATCTGTGCACAGGAACAATGTGCCACTCGGGACAGTTTCACATTTAGTTATGTGTGATTTGCTTGTACTGGTTTGCAGTCATGGTTGCTCATATGAAGTGCAATTGTTTGTGCTGCACAGTCCTCTGGTGATGTTGGTTGCACCTGGGTGTCCCTCAGCTGTGCATCTGTGGGTGTTGGGTAAGCTGTATGTGTGTTTGCTGCGCTACTGCTACCCTTCCTAAGTGTGATGTTGTCTGTGTGCTGTGCTGATATGTGTTGTGAGTACATGTTGTGGAACTGAGATGAGTTTGCTACTGATTTGATTGGTGTACACACTGCTTGGCCTGCATGCAGTACTGTGAGTGTATGTTGCCTTGTACTTGCCTGGTGTGCATCCCCCTGATGTCCAGGATGAGTTTGCAATGTGATGGATTGGTATGTGCATCTGTTGTGTTTTTGTTGTGGGTGTATGCAGTGTTCGGGCTGTGTTGGTTCTTTCTGCTGACAGATGCTATGTGTGTGTGATGTTCTATTTGCATGACATTGTGTGTGAGTAGTTTGTGCATTGTGATACATTCGGATGTGTGTTGCAAGTGTAGTGTGCTTTACTTGTGTGTCTGTCACATGCCGCAAGGTATATTGTTGTTGCTGGCTTGTTCTTGGTGTAGAATAGTGCTATGTCCTCCTATATTTGACCTTTCACTTGTCTGTATTGTGCATGTGCGTGGTACACTATGACACCATGTTGACTAGATTGTTGGTGTGGTGTCGCTGTCTGTGTTAGCTTATCGTCCCATTAGTCCCAGTTTGTGTTCATGATAGTTTTGAGATGATGCAATTCTTGTTGGTGTCGGGGTATGGTGTATGTGCATTGGCACTGAGTGACAACGGTGTGTACTCCTGTTGTGTCTAGGGTCAGACTGCCTTTCCACTGTTTGGCTGCACTTGGCTTGGCTTGTTGGACTTCTGTGTATGTTGTTTTTGTGTCAGCATTGGTTCAGATATCCCTGAGTGTGAGTCTGACTTTGTAGATGCAACCCAGAGTTTGTGATTGGTTGTCAGTAAAATCACAGGACATCATGTGCACCATTCTATGTGTTTAACACTGGTGTTGAGTGCTGCTGGTGTGAGTTGGGTAGAGGAGGGGTATGTGTGAAGGTCCAACTTGGGTTTGACAGTCAGGGAGTGTGACAATGAGCCATGTGTGTTTTGCTGCTGACATACACATATTACGTAGGTTGATGCAGATGTATGGCTGATCACTGACTTCAGACACTTCCTATCATTCCTGTGCATATGCATGGCTTGGCATGATGTCTCCCTGAGTTGTTGCACGGAGGTCACTTTGGTTTAATTTTACTCACTGTGCCACATGTCTGGTTGACGGCTAATGGGGGGGGGATGTTCCTTCTCTTGCATGTGATGTACATATGCTTTGTGGCTTGTTCCTGGCTTTCCAGCACTGTCCACTTCACTTTTGGCCAGCCCATTTTGTGTCCTCCATTGCTGCAGACATCTGGTATGTGTATGTGGTTATGTGTCAGTGTGGGGTGTGTATGAGGGACTTGACTGGCAGTGTGGACAGTTCAGTGGGTGTTCATATGCAGTGTGAGTCTTCATTTTGTCATCTGCCTCAGTTTGCTTGACATGAGTGGAAGGTAGGTGTGAGGAGGAGGGATACCCTTCCCCTAAGCTTCGTGCAGGGTGTTCCTCTTCACCTCCACCTTCTAAGACAGCCTCCCTGGTTGTTTGGAGTGTGAGGAGCATGTCCCCAAATGAGTGTGGGGGGCGCAGTGTGTGAAGGGTGGAGGTGGGGCCCTGTAAATATTTGTGGACAGCCCATGCCTGGCGCTGGTCCTGCCTACTAAATTTTTTGCCGGTTTTCCCCCGTCTGCACCGCTGCAGTGATGTGACTGGGACATTGTGGTGCTTTCACGGTTGATGAGTGACCCGGATGCAGAGGGGTTATTTTCTCTAAGGAAGGACATGTGTGGGTACACTTGGGGATGTGTTCCTGTCCCCACCAGAGTGTCTGATGTGGACAGGAACCGTATGTCAGCACAAGAGTTGTGTTTGTGTTTGTGTGCGGAGTTGTGTGATTGTGTACCTGCGGCATCCATTACATGCTGGTGGTGGATCAGGTACAGCACAGGAAAAGCTTGTAGAGCTGGATACAATGCGGTTGGTACTGGGTGGAGGGGACCGGGAGTCTGGTTCAGTGCTCCGCTGTTGTTCTATCGCCGTCTCTGTTTGGGTGGTTTCTCCACTGCCGTGAGACGGGCTGTTGGGGCATCCTGATTTATACGGCGGACGGTATATCATTCCGCATGGCGGTGGGTCTCTACTGACTCCAACCACGGCGGTGGCGGGTGCATATTTATGGCCGTTCACGTCGCACCGAGGCAGAAAGGGAATGGCCTAGGTTTGGCCATTGCAATATGGTGGGCCCGAAGACCGCTGCTGGTGGGCGGAAAATGACATTCTCCTTCATCACCAGCATCATGGATATGCCTCTGACCACCATCCTAATGAGCCCCTTGGTTTTGGAAAGTTCTTCCCTTCTCCAGTCACAGCTCCAAGAAGTCCAAGTTGACAAAAGTCTAATGTTAGGTTCCTTTATGTGTGCAGGAGGCAAAGCCATTAAGTGTAAGTGGAGCAGGGAACAGTTCAGCCCAAGGCCATTCTGTCTGGTTGGCCTCTCCTTCCCACAACTAGTCATGGCCGGCTTTAGTGCTGGTGACGCCCGGTTCGACAATCATATTTTGTGCCCCCACACTCCATGATTGCCTCTTTGGATTCTTTGGCAATAGTGCCCCTCATCTCTCCAGTAATACGTTATTACTAAACACAGAGCCCCTCCTGAGGTCAGCGCCCCCCACTACAGGTCATCGCCCTGTGCAGTTGCACCAGTCGCATTGCCCTAAAGCCGGCCCTGCAACTAGTTCCCTTTGTGTTACTGTCTGGGATGAATGCACAAACCCCAACAGCAAAGTCATTTACATTCATATGACGCAGGGCACTGGCAGAAAGCACACATGGTTAGAAAAGAAAGTTCCAACTTCCTAAAGGTGGAGATTTCCAAATTGTGACTTAAAATCCTACTTTGCCATTAAAGAGGGTTTTAAATTAACATTAATTAGTGTCTAAACATGACCTCTCCACCTGCTCCCAATCCAAAGTTATCACTTGTTAGAATTTGGGTTACTTGTTGACTGTGGTTTGATCCTGGTCAAGCAACAACCACAATCCTAGCCAGGGTAAGACACAAGGAAACCCTAAATTAATCTGTGCTCACCATGTGGTAGCTTGGCACAGAGCAGTCAGTCTTAACTTGAAGGCAATGTGGAAAGCATCCGTGCAACAATTCAAACAGTAAAACAGTGACAACACCACACAAAAGGATCCCACACAAGCCTAGAAACCTAAAGTAGACTTTAATAAATAAAACAAATGGACAAGCATCCAATTAGTAGAACTGGAGATATTAAGTTACAAACTTTTAAGTAAAATTGCGTGAAGAAGCAAAAAACGCTATTGGGGATATCTGGTCATACCAGACCGAGAGAAAGTTAAGAATTGAGGCTAACCAGATGGAGCATGGGTCGGATACAGGGACCAGGTTAGCTTGCCAAAACAAAGTGCCTTTTTTCCTGGTTGTGGAGCGTTGTATGGATCCGAGGCAAGAGGTTTCCTGCATTTAAAGCAATGCATCGGTTCCAAGATGCAGTGAGGCTGCAGTGTGAGGTCCTGTGCATTGTTGTAGAGGATCACATCAGTGGGACTTGCGATGCGAAGTCCTGGTGTTGAGGATGCATTACGCAGCTGATGCAAGGCATCAACTCTGAGGAGCTGCGAGGCTGCAATGCAGAGGTTGTCATCCTCATCAAGCTGCCGTACAGGAGAGATGCAAGGACCTGGGTCAAAGATGCACTGCACCATGGGTGATGCGTCTGTTCCAAAGATGCAAGGTCGAGGTGTGCCTTCTGCTCTGGGTCCAATACACACAGCAGTACGATTCATAGGTTTTATTTAAGGATGTCCCACTCAGCTAAGGAATTGCGTTGATTGAGCTTGAGGATGCACTGCTCAGTGGAGAAGTCAGCTTGTAAGCACCCTAGGCCCACTTCCAAAGGTCCAGGGCTGGGGTTGCATCATTTGGCAGGATAGAGTCACACACTGCAGAGTCCAGGTGCAGTTGCAAGGTAGTTGGAAGACTGTTATGTCCCTCTGGCTTCAGATCAGGAGTTAAATCAGTCACTCTGGATTCTGGATTCAGAGATACAGGTCCACTGCTTCTCACCCTGGCAAGAGGGCAGCAAGTCAGCACTGCAAAATAGGAGTCCAGCAGAGTGGCAGTGGCAGTCCCTTCAGCAGCACATTGAAAGTATTGCAGGTTTAGTCTAATCCACCAGATCTGGCTCTCCCAATGACCCTTGCCCTCCCAAGTTGCCTTCTCAATTGCCAACACCTTGGCCACTGTACTTACCTATACTATCCAGCTTATGTTTTCACTTGGTCTTTTCCCAGATGGATTGAAGAAAGGCTCCATCTGTCCACTTCTCAAGAAACCATCATTAAATTCATCTGAACCCAGAAATTATTGTCCTTTATCGTGTCTGCCAAATTGTCGAGAGGTGATGAATTCTCAACTAACTAAAATTCATCCTGTCCCAAATCCTACTAGATTCCACCCAGTTTGGTGACCCAGTTTGGTGTCCATGCTGACCACAGCATTAATCAAGCCAAAGTGAAGACATTCGAATGGCTTTGGAACCTGGTGGCAAAGCTGCACTCATCTTTTTAGATCTGTCAGCGGCTTTTACACCATCCACCATAACAAACTATTGTCCTGTCTTAATGAGTTAGGTGTCAAAGATTCAGCCTGGGACTTATTAAGATCATTAGAACAATTCACCCGAACAAATGGGCTATCTCAACAACTTTGTATCTGCACCTTTCTCCTTTCCATGTGGGATCCAACGGGGATCCTCACGTAGCCTCACTCTCTTTAATATACCCCCTAAGCTCATCTCATTAAGTATTTTGTATTTTCCCTTACATCCTATACTGATGACACTAAAATTATTGTCTCACTTGGTAGTAACGAACATGATTTGAGCACCGTGAATTGTTCCAATGTTTTGCATCCCACCACTTAGATGCCTCTTGTTTACTTACCCACTTCTGTACAGTTATGTGGGCAGTCAGCACATGGATGTCTGAAAATTGTCATAGGCTAAATTCCAGTAAGACAGAGGTCCTTCTTTTCGGGGCACTTACCCCGTTCTGGACTCCTGCATGGTGACCCCAGGAATTGGGCGCTCCTCCCTCACCAGTTAGTAAGACCTGGAAACTTGGAGTCATTATATTTACAAACTTTCCTGTGTAGATAAAGTTAGCGCAGTCTCTTTCAAACTCTTTTACATGCTTAAACTGATAAAGTACATCCTTCCTTTTATTCCACCTCAACTTCAGAAATAGGTTGTACCTTCCCTAGAAGTATCCAGACTGGATTTCTGCCACGCACTTTACTTGAATGCACATAATTCAGGTCCTAATAAGCTTCAAAAATAAAGCAGTACATCTCATACTTAACATTCAAAAATATGAATCTGTGTCTATTCACTTGAAAAGTCTTCACTTGTTGTCAGACACATTGTCACGTTTAAGGTTCTTTACATGGTCCTGGCCCTGTTTTTGGAAAAAACAGCCTTAGCTGGTACACTCCCAACAGACAATTAAGATCAGCAAATGCCAAACATGGGACTACCCTAAGTTTAAGCACGCAGCCTGGGGTGGCCGCAGCTTCTTGCTAAATGCTGCCAATGCTTGGAACTCTCTTCCTCTCCCTATCAAATCTTCAACCAATCTTTCTACTTTCAGACAATCTCTCAAGATTTGGATCTTTAGCAAAGTTTAATTTCTTCATTTTCTTTATGCATTCTGTAGTCAGCGCCAAGATGCCTTTGGATAATTGCGTGCCTAATAAGTTCATTTAACATAACATACAACCAGAACAGCTGAATCGATTCAAGATAATTCCAAGGTTGAGCATGATGGGCTAAAGGTAACAGGGAAGGGCAACAAGGGGAGCTAAGGGTTGAGAGCATGTCTTCATGAGCGATTGATTTCCAGTTATTTGAAATGTGAGTTGAGGAGGAAATCCTTTAGCTGTCTCTTGAAGCTCAAGAAGGAGAGGTTTATCCTGATATGTAGTGGAATGGAGTTCCAGATTTTTGGGGCATTGCTTGAGTGTGCCAGGGATTTTGTTTGTGGACTTTTGGCGGAATGAGGAGTAAGGTGTTTGAGCTTCTTAAGTTTCTTGCCTGACCTGCCTTTTTGAGTATTGAGGCAAGGTAAACTGGTTTCCTCGTGGGAAGGGTTTTATGAATGAGGCAGGCAGTTCTGAAGCTGCAGCAAGCTTCAATTGGGAGTCAGCACAGTTCTTTTAGGGTAGGGGAGATGTGGTCAGTGAGAGGTACTGAGTCCTGCGAGGATTGTGGCAGCCTTCTCAGCAACCCCAGGTGAATTTAGTTTTTTATCTCTACCGATGAAGGTTTATATCCAGAAACACATGTGTCGAGAGATTCACAGCATTAACCTGCACCAACATTGGTGAAACACTTCAGGTAAAATCCAAGGAAGCATTTACTCTGAACTGCATTTACCAAGATGCAAAGGGGCGAACTGTGCTGCGAGGTGAGGCAGTGTGCTCCCGTCCCCATTCTGCTATCCTGATATGTACAGTAATGGAGTTCCAGATTTTTGGGGCATTGCTTGAGAAAGAGTGTGCCAGGGTTTTTTGTTTGTGGGCTTTTGGTGGTATTAGCAGTAGGGTATTTAAGCTTCCTATGTTTCTTGTCTGACCTGCCTTTTTGAGTTGCGATGCGAGATAAGCTGGTTTGCCAGTGTGAAGGGATTTGTGAGTGAGACAGGCAGTTCTGAAGCTGCAGCAAGCTGCAATTGGGAGCCAGTACAGTTCTTTTAGAGTAGGGGAGTTGTGGTCATATTTTTCGAGTCCTGTGACCATTCTGGCTGCTGCGTTGAGAGTGGTTCCATGGGATGCAAATATTGGATTTTGCAGTGCCTGTAAGGGTGGTGTTCCCATAGTCAAATTTAGCCAACACCAGTGCCTGTGTTGCAGATTTAAGATTGTTTGGTGGCAGTTACGATTTGATTTTGATCAGAAATACCAGGTTGTAGAAGGCAATCTTCACTCTATTCTTAATATGATCTTTCATAATCAGTTTGGGGTCTTGTGTGATTCCTACAGATTTGGCGGAGTCAGATAGGGTTAGCTTGCAGCTTAGAGCATCTATGGAGTCTAGCCATTCCTACATCTGAGGGACTGCTCTGTCTTTGATAAGAGAAGTATTACAATCCTATCTTGGTAGAGTTTTAGGTTGTTGCTAAATAGCCAGTGTCGGACTTTCATGAGTGTGGTTTTTAACCGGTGTACATTATTTAGATAGGAGATTTCCATGTAGAGCTGAGTGTAATCTGCATATAGATGTCAGTGAATGTTTGATTGGTTGAGAATGAGAGTAAAGGGCTCAGAGGACAGAGCCTTGGGGGCTTACCTAGATAATTGCCTTTGTTAATTTCGATTTGTTGAGAGCAGTTTTGTAGAAAACATGTGAAGCAGCCTAGGTTCACCCATTCCACACAGATCCTTTTTGGAGGGAGTCTAAGAGGAGCTTGTACTCAACTGTGTGGAAGACCACAGATAGATCTAGGAGAATGAGGAGGCAGCATCAGTCTGAATCCAGGGATTTGGGAAGGCCATCCACAATATCAAGAATAGCTGTTTCCATGCTGCATCCTTTTCTGAAGCCTGATTGATGAGATTCCAGGATATTGTTGTTGTCAATGTGTTGGTAGAGTTGTGAGAGATCACATCTCTCTAGGGCTTTGCCTAGGAAGTGGAGATTGGAGCCAGGTCTGAAGTAATTGAGATCATTTGGGTCTGCACTAGTTTAAGCAGTGATGTGACTTAGTGTGAGGCAGTCAGGCATCACTCCAGTCATCAGGTAGCTCTTTATAATCTTAAACCAGAGGGGGTTAGAGCTTGGTTGATTGTTTTGCCAGGGTTGCTGGGAGGAGGTCCACAAGCTGGAAGGGGGGGTTTAACGTAGCCAACAGAACTGATATGTTCGCCTCCAAGAGTGGGTTGAATACTTCTATCTTCTAGGCGATGTGTGGCACCCTTGATTTTAATTGCAAACATTACTGTCCTTTGGAGTGATCGTTGATAGGGTAGCCATGAAGTGAGAAGAGGGTGGCTATCTTCCTTTCTGGGAGGGGTAGTTTTTCTTTGATGGCTGGTTGTGGTCTTTAAGGGATAGCTCTGTCTTCATGATTTTATCGTTAAAGAAATTGGCTAAGTTGTCACAACTTTCTTTGGTGATCTGAGGGTTCTTCAGGAATGACTTGGAGGTTTGTTGTTTGATAATATTGAAAAGATCTTTAGGGTAATTTCTGGCCTTGTCTACAGTGTTGTGGAGGAAGGTGGCTTTTTCTTTCATGATGAGATTTTTGTAATTTATGCAGTCCTGGTCCAGGTGGACTGTGGATGGATTTTCTTGCCAGAGTCTTTCTATTGCTCTAAGCTTTCAATGTTGAGGACTTTATTCAACCAGGATCTCGAGGGTGTGTTTCTCACCCTTTTCAGTTTCAGAGGGGCTACTTGCTCAAGTATGGATGACATTGTTGAGTTGTAGTGGGTGGTGAGTTCAGTTGTTGAGAGATGACCTGATCGGGGGAATTAGTGACTACATTCTTTTCATCAACGTCTGCTAGAGGAATTTGCCTCATGTTTCTTGCCTGCCAAAGGGTTTTTTGTATGCGAGTTGGGTGGAGAAACATATTGATAATGTAGAACAGAATGATGTGGTGATCCAACCAGTTGTCAAGGAAGGTGTTATCAATAATTAATGTTTCTTCCTGAGCAATGATAGCATCCATGGTGGGCTCTTTGTTGTGGATGTGCTGCTTGCAATGATGGTTGAGATGCATAGTGAGTTAGAGGTCCTTTAAGTATTGGATTATCATATTGATTACATCATTCCAGTGAAGGGTGAGGTCCCCAGGATGATGTTTTTGAAATGTGAGAGTGGGCAGTGTGTTATCAGATCTGCTAGGTGTTCACCAAAGGAGGGTACATTACCTGATGGGAGGTAGAGTAGGTGACAGTTTTTAGTCCTGTTGTCTTTCATCCGTATAGTTGTGCTGAAATGTTCAAATGTGATATAGATGAAGGTGTCTGTTTCCCACATTGATTTTATTCTTGTGGCTAATTGCGATGCCTCCACCATTGCAGTCCTTCCTGTCTTTCACTTAGCCATGTTTCTGTGATGAATGTGATGTCAATGTTGTAGCTCAGGATGGCTTCAGCTAGTTGTATTGCATGCTTGGTTTCAGATCTGCAGTTTATGTGCATGCATTTGTGTTCTCTGCAGTTCTTAGGATATGGAGAGGTGGAATACAAGGAGATGTTGATAAGGTGTGCTGGTGGCCTGGTCATTCTCGTTGGTGTAGGGTTTCTCCCTAGTCCCATGATAAAAGTCAAAAAGAGAAAACAATATAAATGCCACACCAATGCATGAGAAAAAATATAATAAACAAAATCACTAAAAATGAAGAGAAATCCCAAAAGATGAACCATGGTTATGAATTTGTAGAAATGACGGTAAAAAAGGATGAAGAAAAAGTCAAGTCCCAATCTGTAATCATTGTTCAAAGTTGAATGGGATCTAGGCGCCATTTCAGGTTGACTGCAATAGAACATGGGCCCTTATTTATGAACAGCTTGCGCCGAAGATGCGTCAAAAATATTGACGCATCTTCGGCGCACCGCATGCGCCATATTAATGAAGTGACGCATCTCCAGTGATGCGTCACTTTTACCTCACTGCGCCACAAACCCCACTGCGTCAGAATGCCCTGCGACGCGCAAAAAATAATGTATGCAATGTGGGTGTAACCGCGGAAAAGCTTGCGCAAAAGTGACGCATCCGCATTTACCAACTTTCCCGCTTATGACGCATCCGCGACGGAAATGGCGCAGCGTTGCGGGTGCGTCGGAATTGGTGCGCCTACAAAACGGACGCGCAGGAAATGACGCATCGGCACATAGCGAGAGGAGAGGAGAGAGGAGAGGAGGCCATTGAACTTTGCTGCAACCATACCCACACCATGGAGGTCGTTATGCTGAGAGTAGCTGCCAGACGGAGACAACTAGCTGCAGGAATACCACCACAACCCCCTGCACCACAAAATCCACCCCCAAGGCAACGCCGCAGAAAGGAGCGGTTATTCCGTCCAAGGAGCGTCCTGAGAGGCATCAGGGATGAGGAGGTCATTACTCTATTCCGCCTGAAGAAGGAGACCATTGAGCATCTACTGGGACTCATTGGACCAAGGCTAGAGGTAGGAAGCAACAGGCCTACAAACATACCGCCACAGGCAAAGCTCCTGGCTGTGTTGCACATGCTGGCGTCGGGCTCCTTTCAGACAACAGTCGCCAAACTGGCAGGAATATCCCAGCCAGCTTTTTCATCATTCCTACCAACTGTCCTGGATGCCATCATCCATCTCACACCCCGCTACCTCCATTTTCCCAACAATGCACAAGAGCAGATGGAGATAAAGCAAGGATTTTATGCCATAGCAGGCTTACCCCATGTGCTGGGTGCCATGGACTGTACGCATGTGCAATTTGTTCCCCCAGCAGCAACTGCACATTTGTACATCAATCGGAAACACACCTATTCAATTAATGTACAGGCCATCGTGGATCACCGTGGACTATTTACGAATGTGCTGGCAAAATACCCTGGCAGTGTCCATGATGCGTTCATCTTCAGGAACTGCATCATAAATGATCGTTTCAAGAATGGCCAGTATGGAAATGGACTACTTGTAGGTAAGCAAAAGACTATGATACAATGCACCATCCATGCTACCATGCTGCTAATATTGCTGTAATGATGCATAAATGAGGTTCAGGATGTAAAAATGTTGTACTAGCACACAGGTACCCATAGTACGGCTGGTGGGCCGTCAGCAGCCCAGCAAGCCTTTCACTGCGGTCCCGCAAGCCATCCTGTGCGGCCCGCGGACCTTGCAGACATGTACCTCTGTTAAATTTAAATTCATTCAAAAGTGTCTGCAAACACCACCGGTTGTTGATTTATGGGGGCCGGGTGATTTCAGGCATAGGGTGGAGATGCAGGGGCGCTAAGAAGAGATCAAAATCAACAAGGCCTCATTAACAATTAAATGGTCTTGCAAAGAGCCCTGAAATACTCCGCTGACTGGCGCCAAGGGGGCGTTGGCCTCACTGCTGGGGGTGCCATGATGTGACAAGTGGTGGGACACAGACCCTACAAAGCAGCAAATTCTGAAAGAAAACTAGCTGGCTTGTACATTACAGGGGGGGAGGCTGTCTCTGGGCTGGTGACGGGGACGTGTACACACAGTATGTGTGCACTACCCGAGAGACAGAAGGGGCAGAGACAGACAGGGGCAGAGGCAGACAGGGGCAGGGGCAGACAGGGGCAGGGGCAGACAGGGGCAGACAGGGGCAGAGTGTCAGAGACAGATAGAGGCAGAGGCAGATAGAGGGAGGGACAGATAGGGGCAGAGTGTCAGAGACAGATAGTGTCAGAGACAGATAAGGGCAGGGCTAGAGAAAGGTAGAGACAGGGACAGACTGACAGAGGCAGAGACAGATAGGGGCAGAGACAGATAGGGGCAGAGACACATGGGGGCAGATACATGGGTGCAGAGACATATTGGGGCAGAGACAGAAGGGGGCAGAGACAGAAGGGGGCAGAGACAGATGGGGGCAGAGACAGATGGGGGAAGAAACAGACATACATAGACAGATAGCGGCAGAGACAGACAGAGATAGACACAAGGACAGAGAGACAGAGGGAGGGGGAGGAGGGCCAGACAGAGACAGGCCCAGACACAGACAGGGACAGACAGAGAGAAGGAGACAGAGAGGATGAGACAGAGAGAGACATAGAGGGAGGGAGACAGAAAGGGAAGGAGACAGAGAGAGACAGAGAGGGAGAGTGGCAGAGAGGGAGGCAGACAGAGGGAGAGACACAGAGGTCGAGAGAGGGAGGGAGAGAGACAGACAGTGAGACAGATGGAGAGAGAGGAGGGAGGGAGACAGACAGACAGACAGAGTGGGAGAGAGTGAGTGTGACAGATGTGTATGCCAGGTCTGGTCACTCAGTAGACAAAGGCGTCTGTCGCTGCGGCCTGTGTCCAACCTCATGGTCAGTTTGTATTTGTGGTCTAGCCCCGGCCACTCCCCCACTGACCCCGGCCCCACCACTGCGGCCCTCGGCCACAAGCCACACTGTAAATTTGGCCCCGATATAAAGTTTGTGAGTACCCATGTAATAGCATATACATAGACATTAATAGAAGGGCCATAATTAATGACGGTCATGCACTGCTGGTGCCTCAAAACCAAAATGGCAAAAGGTCACGCACCAGTGGTGCAAGTCCCTCATAAATGAGGCCCACGGTCATGTAGAGGCAAATAGGGAGTCAATGCATGTCCTTCCAAATTTGATAAAATACAAAAGGATGTGGGTGGTGCACAGCGGTAGTAAAAGAAGTATGTAGAATCTTGTTCAGCTGAGGGTGCTCCCAAGGGTGGTGCTTCCGTCAAAGCAACAAAAGTGCAAGACAGGCAGTGTACACAAACCACTGCAAATACATTCCCTTGGCGAGGCACTCCGTACATGATCATGAAAAAGAATCAAAGAAGTTGTAATACAAGTTCTGTTTTAATTCACAAGTATTCAAGTGAGTGTGTTATCGATGATATCAACAGCATATCAATCCATAGCAAAAATACTTTTCTACAAGCCCCTTTGTCAAGGAGCGTTCATAGCAACGCGTAGCAAGGACTGCTACTTGGCTGTTCCAAGACCAGCATAACAGAACACCGGTCTCAGAACAGCCGCGTAACGGTCCTTGCAATGCGTGGATATGAACGCTCCATGACAAAGGGCCTCCTGGCCAAAATGCATAGGAGGACTACATACTCATCTACTTCAATAAATAAATATATGTTATGGAATGATATGCAGTTAAAATCAGTGGTTTGACTACACTACCTGTCAATTCCAAATACGTGTCCATTGCACAGCAGAACTATGTTGCAAAGGTGTCTTGCATGTGAGTCCCTGGGTGTGTTATCTGCAACATCCATGCCCAATGGACACTGACAAATGAAATATTACCCACAACATATGGCCTCTACTTTACCCCAACCATATCAAACTTTTCATTGTACCTTCTCATTTATTCTATTACAGCTGACCAGGGGTATGGCATACAGCCGTGGGTGATGACACCGTATGGAAATCCGCAGACACCACAGGAAGTTGCATACAATCAAGCACATAGCCGGACCAGGAACATTGTGGAAAGAACATTTGGCCTGCTCAAGGCCAGGTTTCGGCGCCTGGACAAGTCTGGTGGACGCATGCTCTATTCACCAGAGACAGTGTGCAAAATTATTTTGGCCTGTGCAATACTGCACAATATTTGTGTACTCACACGTGTTCCCTGGGACGATGATCCAGATTTGAATGCAGAAATGCCACAGGATGACCAGGAGGATGGCCATGCTCCTGTAAATACAAGCACAGCAGCAGGCATCCGGAGACGTGCTCAGATAGTGCGCAATTTTTTCTAAGAATGTCACTAATAACATCCGCATCATGCATCTACATTTGTGTTTGCACAAATAAAAATACTTCACACAACCTTATGTACCTTGTGCATGATTAATTGACAATAATTCACACTGCAATTTGCATGACAATCTCATATGTGGAGTTCATACATTACACTAACTCTCATGTCTGGAGGCTGACAGACATACATCAGCCCACACATCCATTTACATTGTACTGGCTTGCAATTTCACCTGCAATGCGGACACTCACCAGTGTCTGGCTCACACAGGTACCCTGGCACCATAGTGCATGTGTCTCGGTGTGCAGGGTATGAATGCACATGTGTATGAAGGTGACCCTTCCTGTACAAAAGTATTCCTCCATGCAACACAGCAAACATACTGCAGGTATGCAGGCCGCCCATTGCGCGTCAGCACACATCAAAAGCACATGAATCTCCCATATGTCATAGACACACCACCTTCACACCCTATTTGCTTGCTGTAGGGAAGTGCCGCAGGAATGCATGCAGTAATATTATACGCTAATACGTCATAAATTAGGTTGTACATTCACAATTGTCAAAATGCAACATTTAGCATCCATATGTTGTGGTGCAGACATTTAATAAAGCACTGGTGAAGAGGAGTCCACATAATGAAATCACACAGCAGGAAAAATAACAACAAAGAACTTGTATGTTGTAAAGTCATGATGAAAGTAAATAAGTAATATGTTAAAAACTTCTATCATCAACATGTTACACAGTGGGTGTGCGTCACAATCTGACCATCCATCAAAAAGTAGCCTTCAGTGCTCACACCAGTTTGCACAAATAAACAAATGTGGTAGGCACATAAATGAAGTTAGTGTATCATACTTCAGAACCTCATTCATGATTCAACACACAAAAGTGACGTTGGGTCTGCCTACCTCAGTATCTGACCCATGCATTCCTGACTCCACGCACATAAGTGACGATAGGTCTGACAACGTCAGAATCTGAGACATGCAGTCCTGACTCAAAGCAGAAAAGCAACGTTATGTGATGTAACCTTCTCATAGGTGAAATTCATAGAGTGCACAGAGACCATAGGCTTGCTGCCGCCATAAGACAGAGTGAGTGAGGAAGGAAGCGTGAGTGGCCGAGAGTTAGCACATGGAAGGGAAAATGTGTGTTGGAAGCGATAACCACAAGTCCAGAAGGGAAGGGGAGGATTTGAAGGAGAGAGAAAGGAGATCCCAAAGCCCAGGAGGCAGATGACAAAATGTGCAACCACCAAAATTCTGGGTTTTGGTATTGGGCGTGACTACCAGATGACGGTGAGCTGATATGAGTGTTTGTGTTGTGCGGTGAGGGCAGATAAGATAATTGAGAAACGTGGAGCGGGACCACTGGAGGACTTAGAATGTGAGACACGTCACCTTAAAAGATGCCCTCTGATCTATTGTGAGCCAGTGAAGACTGTGGAGTAGAGGTTTGGCTGATTGCCATCTGGGTGTAATGTGAATTAGACGGCCTGCTTGAATCTGGACAACTTGGAGGCGGTGTGGCAGGGATCGTGGGAGACCGTACATGATGGACTCACAGAAGTCCAGGCGTGAGAGCACGAGTGAGAACACCACTTGGGTAAGTGCGGTGGGAGGGAGTAAGTGACTGACTGTAACGATCTGCCGGACCTGGTACATAGAGGAAGAAAGTAGAGCACCCACTTGTGGCCTGAGGGAGAGTTCAGCCTCAATGATGACTCCCAGACCCTTGACTGATTTTACCAGGGCTGGGGGGGAACCTAGCTCTGAGTTCAGAACTGAGGGCCACAGTGGCCATGACTGAGTCCACGGAGGAGGAGCTCTGTCTTAACGGGGTCAAGCTGCAATAGGTACTGGTACATCCATAATTGGATGTGGATCATGACAGCGTGGAACGTCTTGATGGCAGGAGGTGAATTGAGCGGGAGGATGATCTGTAAGTCGTCAGCGTAGTAATACACAATAAGGTCCCATTTCTGTACAGAATGGATCAGCGCCCAAAGGTATAGATTGAACTGGAGTGTTGAATGGGAGGAGCCCTGTGGGACTCCACAGGACGTGGGGGTATTTGTTACACTATAGGGTCCCAGGCGGACCATTTCAGTCCTTCCAGTTAGGAAGGACTCGACACACTCAAGAGTGGGTCCCTGGATGCCTGCATGTCTTCCAAGGTGGAGAAGGATGTAATGGTCCACCGTGTTGAATGCGGACGACAGGTCCAGGAGTAAGAGGGCTTGGGGGGACCCTGCGTCTGCGTTGCCCCTGAGTGTGTACAAGAGTGGCAAGATAACTGCTTCTGTTGAGTGGGCAGGTCTGAAGCCGCATTGATTGGGCTCCATGTGACAGGAGGATTCGATGTAGTGTGATAGACATCCGGTAACATGATCCTACATTAATGTTGAGAAAGGAGGGAGATGGGAGACGTTAGGTCTGCATAAGTCTGAAACTGACCCATGCTTTGCTGACTCTAGGCACAAAAGTGACATAACACAAGGGCCAAAAGTGACTATGGTCAACATATGTCTTAGTCTGACTCAGCTGAATATTGAAACACACATTTTCTGCAGGCTAACATGGTTTGTCCCTGTTGAGACACTTCCATGCTAAGCGTAAACATGCATCTTTTGCACAACATCAAAAAAACAGCAGCTAATATATGCAACAACATTGACAGATTAAAAAATTCAATGCCCCATTACTGAATATTGTGACACATGACAATAATGTTGCATCTAGTCAAAGTGGTCACACCTTGAGGAGAAAATATATCATCACGCAGCCATGCTTCAAATTTACAATGCCACGTAATAATGATTTGGTCTCATGACAATAATGCGGCTTTGACGATAACAGGTCGCACCGTAAGGGAAATATATGTCATCAGTGTACCTGGCGTCTAATCAGCGATGCGACATAAATAGGTTTCAGTCGCATGCCAATAGTGACGCTTCTACTGCAACTGGTCGCACCTTCATGGAAATATATGGCATCAGTCACCCATGCTTCAAATACCGATGCGACACAATAATGATTTGGTTGCATCACAATAATGACGCTCCCACGATAACAGCTCGCACCATAAGGGAAATATATGGCATCAGTCACCCATGCTTCAAATACCGATGCGACACAATAATGATTTGGTCGCATCACAATAATGACGCTCCCACGATAACAGGTCGCACCGTAATGGAAAATATGTCATCAGTGTACCCGGCGTCTAATCAGCGATGCGACATTAATAGGTTTTAGTCGCATGCCAATAGTGACGCTTCGACTGCAACTGGTCGCACCTTCATGGAAATATATGGCATCAGTCACCCATGCTTCAAATACCGATGCGACACAATAATGATTTGGTCGCATCACAATAATGACGCTCCCACGATAACAGGTCGCACCGTAATGGAAAATATGTCATCAGTGTACCCGGCGTCTAATCAGCGATGCGACATAAATAGGTTTTAGTCGCATGCCAATAGTGACGCTTCGACTGCAACTGGTCGCACCTTCATGGAAATATATGGCATCAGTCACCCATGCTTCAAATACCGATGCGACACAATAATGATTTGGTCGCATCACAATAATGACGCTCCCACGATAACAGCTCGCACCGTAAGGGAAATATATGGCATCAGTCACCCATGCTTCAAATACAGATGCGACACAATAATGATTTGGTCGCATCACAATAATGACGCTCCCACGATAACAGGTCGCACCGTAATGGAAAATATGTCATCAGTGTACCCGGCGTCTAATCAGCGATGCGACATAAATAGGTTTTAGTCGCATGCCAATAGTGACGCTTCGACTGCAACTGGTCGCACCTTCATGGAAATATATGGCATCAGTCACCCATGCTTCAAATACCGATGCGACACAATAATGATTTGGTCGCATCACAATAATGACGCTCCCACGATAACAGGTCGCACCGTAAGGGAAAATGTATTATCAGTGTACCATGCTTAAAATAACGATGCGACAGAAATCGGTAATGTTCGCATGTCAAAAAATGTCGCATTTGCGGAAACGAGTCGCATCGCAACAGGAAATGATGTACCTAGCCTCCCAGCCTGCCCTGCTCACAAACAGGAAGTTATATGATACTTTCACTTTCTATTTCACTCCTTTGTAGTCTCTGAGAGGTGTAGGAGTGTGTTTGGAAAGTGCTTGAGAGTTTTGTCCTGTCCTGCAGTTGTTTTACAGTGTGTGTCTTGGTAAGTGTGTCCAAATAGTGGCTGTAGTGTTGTGTATTGTCTAACTGTGTCTTGTGTGTCAAGGGGTGTCTGTCTGTTTAGGGGTTTTTAAAACTTTTTTCATAGGGGGATTACTGTTCTGTTTAGGGGTTGTTACATAGTTAGGAATAGGGGGAGTAGTGTACTGTTAAGTGGAGAAATTGTGTACTTTTTGTATTTCTGTGTCAGCAAAATTTTATTTGTGGCATTTACACAGCGTGGCTTGTGCTTTGTCACAATGCCACCCAGGTCTAGGAACCTCAGTGAGAAGGAGTATGGGGGGCTACTGTGGCTGATACTCCACTACCTCCCAAATATGATTGGGAGTGGAGGCAGGGTAGTGCAGGGTTACCCAACCCAAGAAAGGAAGCTCAGGTGGGAGAGGGTCCGGTACCAGATGTTGCGAATGTTTGGAGTGGACCGGACTCTCAGACAGTACAAACACCGGTGGGCAGACCTCATTAACCGTGAGCAGGATCTCCTGGACCACCTTGGCATTGAGGTTGATGGAACAATTGGTAAGTCAATATATATTTATTTCATGTATTCACAACGGTATCCTAAGGTAAAGCAAACCAAATGTCAAACCACAGGGGCCTCACTGATGATCCCCTTGTGCCCCTGTAAAGTCAGACATAGGGCCATATCTATCAACAAACCCTTTTTAAACAAATAAATGTAGGTTCTAATGTAATTGCTTTTTTTTCTTTGCAAAATGGTATGTATAAAGAAAAATCACTACTTTGTAGGAATACGATAATCTCCCATAGTTGCTACTTTGCATTTTCTAATATGTAAGTAAGGGATCAATCAAAATTCATTCCCATGGCCCAGGAGGGACATAGGAATCACTTTTCAATAAATACTGTAATAGCAAATCAGCCATTGTGATTTCTCCAAAGGGTGCAGGTGTTTTTAATAAAAACCCTGCTGGACCCATCATAATGATGTGTGTGCATATGGTGCACATACATGCACTATGGCCATGTGTGTGCATCACCTGGCACCTTCAAAAATGTGCAATGGAGCATATTTACCTAAAATAGCTACTTACCATCAAATACAGGTTGTTGTCAATTAGCGACATCTGAAACATGATTTGATACACAAAAATAACACATACATAGGCCATCATTAACGCGGCCCCTTGCGCCATCGAAAAATCACTTTTCATGATGTTCTGTGGCGCAGAAGCCTGCGTGGTATATATCAGGCAGCAGTACGCCAGTCTTGGTGGCGTACTGCTGCCTGATAAATATCAGTCCCTGTAACGCAGTGTTCTGCGTTAAAGGGGCGTGCAATGGGTGTTGCTGGGGGCGTTCCCAGCAACAACCATGCCCTTTTGACACTGCCCCACATGTACCAGAAATCGTACCTCTGAAGCAGTGCCTAAAGCTTGCGCCTCCCCAGGGGAGGCGTAAGGGATGCGCAACTGGGAGAAATGTCATTATTTCTCCTCGTATTTCCTTATTCCATGTGTGCTGCATTCTGCAGCACACATAGAAAGAGGAAAAGGCTCTTGTGCTTATTTTTGTACTGAAAGGTTTACCTTCCTGTACAAAAATGATCTTCCCCGCAACGCAACCACCCTTGCACCATTGTGCAAGGGTGCCTGTGCTGGCGCAGGCAGCACATTGTGCACCAGTGCAGGGGAAAAGGACAGGAATGCGCCGTATCTAATAGATATGGCGCATTTCTGCCCTTTTCTTTTGCCATAGGGAAGCGCAGCTGGAAGGCCTGCTACGCTTCCCTACGGCAAAAAGTCATAAATGAGGCCCATAGCACTTAACTAATGGCAAATTTGCAAGTACCAACATGCTATGGCAAATTGTTGTTCACAAAAATGTTCAAATTCCGTAAATGCAAAATGTGTCATACATCCTAAGCCATGGACGTAGTCAGTTTGAAATGCTCCAACGGCAAAATCCTGCAATTGTCAGACTTAGCAATTCACAAAAGGCATAATACACATGGCCTCTACTGACGTAGTGGTCACGCACAAGCAAGATTGATCTTCACCATGCTGGACTATGCCGCTCATTGAGGCATAATGATGCATGATAAAGGTCAGCACTTTCAATGCATTGTCATGTGTCAAAAGGGCGTGCAATGTGTGTTCTTTGCCATCTTCACACCAACATCCATGGACCTTAGTCAATGCACCAGGGCCCTCTGTAATGAAGGCCTTCTGGCGCCGCAGCAACACTCATTAACATGTGTCAAAGTAACACTCTGGCGGCGCAAGACCTATGAAGATAAGGCCAGAGATGTACGAGTGTGAGGCAGCGCAAAAAGCACATGCCTGCCCTGGGGAGGTGTAAGTGAGGCGCCACAGGGAGTGAAGTATAAATGTATCCATGTATGTCATATTTCCCTGTGTGCAGCTGCATTGTGCAGCACACAACAACACATGTGTATGCAGTTTGACCATTGATGTACAGGAAGGTATCCCATACGGTTTAAATACATTCTTCAAAGCACAATCACATACATCTACATGACAATGACATATTTTCTCAATGGACCTAGTGTGCAGATTTTTAGCAAATGCCATCTCAATGTGACAACACAAACAAGGGATCACATGTGTGTAATACATGCAGTGCAAGAGTGTGCTTCACATGTGAAGCAGTTAGCCATAGACTGTTGTCTGATGTACGTTGACTCATGGGACGCACGTAAACCAATCTTGAGGATACAACTGACTCTCATGTAATGTCTGTACTGTGTGGAAATATGCTGCATACGCTGACATTCTGGTATATTGTCTTTCACTTGTAGGTGGGCCACCACCATACACAAGGGAAGAGGTGGAGTCCTTCAAGGATCCTAAGGCCACTGGTGAGTGTGAAATCATTACTATCTTTGTCTGTATGCTTACAATGTCTCCTCATGCATGACATGTATGCAGACAGTCGAAATGCATCATTCTTGCATGCATCCTGTTTACACATCACATGTGCATGGAAGTGTCAATGACTCAATGGCACCATGTGGAAATGCATGAACACAAATATTAGGGTCACATGTATGAGGTGTTACAGTGTGCATGGTACACAGTAACACTAATTGTGCTGCTGTAAGTATACATCACACAAAAATAGACCACATTCAAAAAATACATCTAGCCCTCCATAGAGCACCATACTCAGGTGTGAGGGTCTCAAGTCACTGAAGGGAGGGGGTGTGCTGCTACTCATGAAATAGTTAGGTCTTCAGATATTAAATGAAGGTAAGATGGTCCTGGTCTGTCGTAGTTGTGCCCCAAGGGTGTTTCATGTCTTTGTGGCCAGGTAGGAGGGTGATCTACCTCCAGTGGTGGAGCAGTCAATCCTTGGTATGGTGGCTAGTGGGAGGCTGGTGGAGCAGAGGTGGCCGGTAGGATCAGAGAACAAGAGCCCCTTGAGGAGTCATTCTGGGCCCATGTCATGTGTGTGTGCGTGTGTGTGTGTGTGAGGAGCCTCAACGTGATCCTTGTGTTGACGGTGATCCAGTGTTGGTCATTTTGGCCTGTAGAAATGCTGCAGTGATGAAGGATGTCGTAGAAGAGTTGTGCCGATGCTTTCACTATGGGTAGTAGTTCTAAGTGAAGTCTGGCATTGATTCCTGTGTATGGGGCATTCCCCTTGTACAGTTGGGTGTCGATGATGGCCTGGCTGACCGTCTCACACGTTCCCATGGTGATCCACCTGAATATCTATTGGACCATGCGCAGGGTGAAAATTCAGAAGGATGACATGATGTCCACTTGTTTGTTAGTTGTGAGTGAGTAGACCTGGAAAAATCCCAAGTGGGGTGTATGGTCCGTGGGTGTTGTTGCAGTGACCATTGTTGTTGACCAATAGGCGGCGTCCCTGGCGCTAGTTGATTAGCCAAGGCTGAGAACCTCTGTATTGTGTGTCTACAGTATCTGCTGACTGACCTTCTTCCATTCTGCAGTGGCTATCTTTCCTTCATGTTGGTTGTGTTTGGTTGTGGCTGGGTCTTGGGTGAGGCACAGTACCAGATGGGTGTCATTGGCATTGGATATTATGTTGTGGTGGTGTGTGTATGCAATGGTGGCAAGTGTGCTCATGGAGATGTCGAAGACTGTTGTGCTGAGCAAGGACCCTTGGGGTACGTGACAGTCAGTGTATTCATACCATGGCTACATGAGACATGCTCATTGTAGTAGTACATAGATATTCCTCCTACAAGTTCAACTTGCTTGTGCCCCACGTGTGTCAGTACTTGCCATTGTAATAGGGATGGAACAGTGCTGCAAGTCCATCATTAATTAGCACAACAGTCATGCACTTACCTATGCTACTGAAAGGGTCACCGGCACAATTCCCTATTGACATCAGTAGTTGATATGGTATGATGTACATGTGCTTAAATGTGCATTGCATCAATGATCATGCATAGTCAATCCACATACCAGCCCTTGATGCTGTCTATATGTTGTCCCCTGTCAAGAAGCGTCTACCATGGAAGTGTTGTGCAGTGTGTGTTGCCTTGTGTGAAAACACACCACATATTTACTACCAAGCAGCACCCCATGTACAAGAGTCACATGATAGGAGTCAGTCCCCAAATCTATTGCAGTGCACACCTGTGTTTCTCCTTCCAATACAATGCTAATGTGCCCATGTTTTGTTTACATGGTGCTTTTCACATGTGTGTTGCCTTGTGCAGCATACAGTGCTGATGGTCCCTATACCTTGCTTTGTATCTGCGTATGAAGTGTCAAATTACAATGCCGAGAGATAACTTGCCTGCACACAGATGCTCTTGCATCATGTTGAGAAGGAGCTTGCATATGTGAATGGGGGGCATTGGGTTCATGCCCAGGACAAATGTATTTGAATGTACCATCTCATATGTATTGATGCCTTACATGTCATCTACAGTGATTATCATCTTAGGTATTACGCAACATCACTTAGCATCCCTGTGTATGACAATCGATGATGATGACCCCATGCTTTGAAATAGATGCCCTGTTAACGATAGGCCCTTGCCAAAATGTTCTGAAGATCGCTTAATGTGCATGTGTACAGGTGTCAATGTGTAAGTGCAGACTGATGTGGATGTCATTGCTCCATTACAGACAACATGTCACAAGATGAGGAGAGGCAGTATCGCATCCGTCTGGAAAGATACAGACACATACGCAATGTTGGTCGTGCATTCCGACAGATGGGACGCCAACATGATGCTTTACGTGCTGAAGGGGCCTGGAGATCACCAACTCCCACTTCCCCATGCAAAATGCGGAGCAGGAATCTGAAGGGGAAAAGGTCACACATTGAGTCTGGACCAGCAACTGGCTCACATGCAGATGTAGACCCCCAAATGGATAGTCGATCAGCAGGTTGTTCCACATCTGGACATGCCTCTAATCTGAGCCCAGTGACAAGCACTCATCCTACACCAGGAACCAACATTGCACAGGCCCTTGGGACTATGACAGGTGGAGCTGCAGTAGCCCCACCTAAACAGGCTTGTGCGCAGGCTGATATTGACGGTGTGCTCCTGATGGCCAAGATAGACAAAATAGAGGCCAAGATGGACACTTTTGAAAAGGGCCAAAAGGAGTTGACTTTGCAGGTTGCGGGCATGCAGCTGCAGCTGGCCACCCTGTTGTCCATGGTTGCTGACCTGAAGGCCACCATTGCTGCAATGGACGAGCAGGAATAACGACATTGCAGAACTGTGGTTGTTGATGACATGGTGTACCACCTGTCAAGTTACGGACCTTGTTCTTGTTTAAATGTTAAAGTAGTCAGATATTTATTAGGATAGTTTTAGTACTTAGGAATAGTGTTAGGATAAGTGTTAAGTTATTAGGAGTGGGTGGGGGGTTGATGTATAGTGTATGTTAAATGTTTAAAAAAATTTAAAAAAATCAAAAAAAATATATAATTGTTTAGTTAGATAGGTTAATTAGTATGTGTTTAGATTAAGTGTATGTGTGCCTGATGTGTGATTGTTGAATAGGGGGTGGGGGGTCATCTGTGTGCTGTGTAGTATGTGTGAGGTATGTATAGGATAAGTTAGACAAGATAAGTGTAGATGTTAGCGCCTTAGATTAGCTTAGTTTAGGATGTGATTTATAGGTTTGATAAGTGTAGTGTAGTTTAGCATAGATTTTATTTAGTGTGAACTTTTTTTGCTAATAAATCATATTTATCTTTCACAATGACTCTGACTTGTAGGCATATGAAGTTGTGAAATAAGTTCTGGGTGAGCGTTATCCTTGCTGGACAAGGAATGTCAACAATGATCTCATATCTGAGATTACCATTACGTGTTGGCTATTCTAAGCCAGTTGTTCTTACACTATCACTAATTCATACAGGCCAATACTCACCCTTGAGGGACTTTAGCTAATGCGTCTCAGGTGAGCCCATGTGAACAACAATCATGTGTAAAGATTGTGGGACGTCTTTCATTAAGTTTCTCCATAGTGGAGCACAGCAGCCCTTCCAGTTGCGCTACCCTTTTGCAGGAGGGAGGGCAGGACCGTGCCATGTCTGCAAGATACAGCGCAGTCCTGTTGTTCTCACCATCACTGTTGTACAATGTCCTGTTCTTCGCTAACGCAGTCACCTTTGCACAATGGGGCAAGTGTGTCTGCCTTGCGGGGACCATCAGACTTGTACATGAACGGACACCTCTCAGTTAATCAATCATCACAACGGGCTCCTCCTCTTACAATATGTACTGCATTGTGTGATAAAGGTGAGACAAGTAGACTTCTTCATAATTCTCAACATTGAGCCTTCGTCAAGCCTGCCTTGGGTCAGTGTATTTCTGGACAAAGCTTACCATTTCATGTTCCTATTACATCTGGGCCAGTGTGAACAGCAAATGGATGTTGTTGGCAAGGCACCCAGCAACACCCATTGCACGTGCCTGTAACGCAGAACAAGGCGTGTAAGGGTCAGATTTGATGCATGCTGCATTATCGCATGACCATGTGCCTTGGTGATGGATGATGACTATTAGGCAGGGTTAGGCGTCACACAACGTCACAACAAGTGAGGGTCAGATGGCACAATGGCCGTCATTAATTGGGCCACCTGGTATTGAGACTGGAGCTCAATGTTTGCAGTGTTTCACAATGCTGAGAGCCAGTATGACCCACGTCTTTCCTGCAAGTGGAAAAGAAAGCTGGTTAACAAGCTGGCTATGTAGATGCAGGGAAATGTGACCATGGCTAGGTCTGTATTGCAGACGTATGTCTTGTGGGCCTAGAAGCAGATTCATTGGTAGAGGTTTGCTTGCCCAGGGTTGTGGCTGACTGTGTAGGCGTGTGTGAACTCCTTTAGTGTCAGTATATCTGTATGGGTGTGGATGCAGTAGTGCTCCTGTATGTGCTGGCGGTAGTGGTATAATCATGTGAGCCACTGGGAACGTCTACCTACGGTTGTCTGGACGTTAATCAATTTTGTCCGGAGGGTATTTTTGATACTGATATTGAGGCCATTAACATAGAACCGGATGATGAAGATGGATGTGTGGCAGGTCTAATCAATGCATCAGTTGACAATAATTTTGATGCTCTTGCACAGTTTGCAGAGGGTGAAGTACTATGGTGAGGATACTACTAGTATCCATACTGACAGGGTGAGGGATGTGTTCTGTACAATGTATAGTTTGTGTTAGACATATGAGTGGTGAACTGTTTATCCAGCCCAGGGTACCCCCAGGTATAGTCCCATGTGGTAGTGGTTGTTGTGAGGGTGATGTCCTCTTTTGACAACAAATGGGGATTTGTCCAGCTGAGGCACATACTTGTTGGCACATCTTGCATCCATTGTGGTTGTGTCCTGTGATGTTGTGTACCTTGGTGAGGGAGAGGCAGAGCTGGGTGTATTAGGCGTAGGGTAATATGCAGAGTCCATGTCCACTGATGTTCTCAGCAAGTGGGGCCATGTACACATAGTAGACAAAGGTACTGATGGACAGTCACTGAGGGACTCAGCATCAGTACTCTGTGTGTTGTACAGTGAAATGTGTTATGCAGAATCATCTGCTCTGCAAGGGAGGAGACAATCCAGTGTGGTGTATTACCTTGCCGCATGCCATAGTGGAGTGTGGCAGCTAGTGTGTTGTGGAACATTGTTTCTGGAAATGAAGCAATGTATATTGTCTATGGATTGGCAGTGTGACCGACTTTGAGGATTGTGTGGATTTTGCTGTGGCGTCTAGGAGGGACCTCTTGATGCTGTTTGTCATGGAGCAGGAGAGAGGACCAAGACAAGGAAACACAAGGAACACGCACTCCCAAGGATGAACCTCCTACTCCACCTACGGGTCAGGTACAAAATTAATCCTACGTCTTTCTCCGTAGGTTCCACCCTTATGTACTCCACCCAGATCACAGGGTTTGTGGAACATGTAGTTTGTGATGACAACAATTGCTCGTGAAGGAAAATCCGACTCCTGACTGTAATGACTTGAAGTACAGTGGATTGTAGAAGAAAATGTAGTTTATTCAAAGTAACAACCACAGGGAGATCCAAGGACCAACTCTCACAGTAACTGTTTATGAGCACAGAGACCATAGAACATTACATCATTACAAAGATATAACACTGACAATATGTGCTTCTAACGCATTGTTCTGCGGAGGACTGGGAAATCTTCTGATTCATCTTCATCAGATGGGTTTGTCACAGCTGATGGTGTGACCAGTGGGGCAGTCGACACAGTAGGCATAGCCACTTCATGGACTGCAGATGTCGATGGTGTTTGACCTGGGACATGTTCAATGCCCATCAGGTACCGCATAAATGCATTCAGCATTATTTGCTGGCTCTCAAGCACAGCTGTCACATCTCGTTGATAGTCAGCCAATTTAGTGAGGTATTCATCCTGTTTGGCTGTCATTTGCTTGAGGGTGTCCTGTATTTCCTTCAGGGTGCTGGCCACCTCAGAGCTGGCACTTGTGGTGGGCATTAGTCTGTGTCTCTGCTGCATGACTTCTGAAATTTCTGTCATGGCGTCAAACAAAGTGCGTGGTGGTGCTTCAGTGGTGCTACCAGTTTCCGCACTGGCAGGATTTGAGGTTAGGCACCGGAGCACTCCCTCTAGGGTCCCTGCCATGCTCTCAATGCCCTTACGCACCTCCTGTGCCAACTGACTCTGCACATCCACTACACGCTGTTCAAATGTATTTAGTGTGTTTGGTGACTGGTGAGGCACAGATGTTGTGGGAGGTGGCATAGGAGTGCTTCCCTGTTGGCCAACCGGAGATCCCACTGGGCTGCTTTGCCTTCTTGTGGGTGGAGGGGGAGTTTGTAGTGATTGGATTATGTCCTGGATGATTTCTGGGCCCATACTGGTTACACTTTCACCACCCTCATTGTCCGTTTCAAACATGGCTTCCAGCTCCAGATTAGGTGTACCATGGCCTGAAATCAAAAGTAGATGTAGGTTTATGATCATGTCTGACATGTGGTGTACAAATGCACAATTTAGAGTCATCTACCATTTTTGACTTTGCTGTGTTTCAACATGTCAAAGCTCAAGCGACACATCATCACTCATGTGTACAAAAAGTGACATGGCATTAATCATTTGATGGATACGAACTTTACAAAAAAACATGGCACATGGGCAGACAGTGCTTGCACACTTGCAACATTCTACTTGAGTGCATGTCCTGATGTCTGTTTAGTTGGGGTGTATTGGGGACACATTCCAGCACAGTGGGAAGTGCATGTGGCATTTTGCACTCCATCACCAGGGACCCACACACACCATGAACAAACCACCACGTGGAAATGAAGTCCCTCACCAACTGGATGAGGAGCAGCAGTGTGAAACTGTACTTGGAGATGACACAGGTCATCATCCTCGGACCCACACCCTGAGCCTGGGACTACTCCTGTCGCGCAACCACACTGGGAACAGCAACAACACTCACTGACCATACACGCAACTTACAATACTTCCAGTACTCCTCCCTCTCCATGTCTGAGCAGGTCAACGCCATCTTCCCCTCATGCTACAACTGCTTCCACATGCTATGCAGGATCCACAAGTGGATCCCCACCCCAGACAAAAATAACTGTGACACAGGCCCTGAGCACCAGCAGACTGGACTACTGTAATGCACTGTAGGCAGGATTCCCTGAAATAGACCTACTACTACTGCAACACATCCAATGCACTTACGGCTCATTGATTGTCAACGTCCCCCACCGCAGCAACATCATCCCCCAAATGTGAGACCTACACTGGTTCCCCATCAGCAAGTGGATCAGCTTGAAGCTCCACAACCAGACACACAATGCACTCCATTAGGCCAGGCAACCCTACATGTGCAGCAGACTCACCTTCTACACCCCCACACGCCACGTCCACTCCACCAGCCTACCCCTCACCGCTGTCCACCGCATCTGATGACCAACCTCCAGCAGCAGTTCCCTGTCCTACCTCACCGCCAAGACCTTGCACTCCCAGGCCATCTACGGCACACCCAGGACCTACTCCCATTCAGAGGACTCATCAAGACGTATCTCTTTGAGCGTTAGTGGCAGCCCCTTCCCATCAGAGTGGTAGATGCAACATGTGTTTTCACATGCTGAAGGAGTTGTTCCAAGGACACAGAATTCGGTATTCTCTGATTTTGATTACATGCAGCTGTGGTTGATGCAGACTGGGACGTACTGCATTCCTCACTGTTTTTCATGTGTTTAGTTGGTGTAGTCTTAGGTGTGAGAGAGTATGAGTAGTCTGTCATCAGCAATGGATACAATGTTGAGGCTGTGTTTGGTTTCATATGGTGCTGAGGCAGCCCTGTTGATGTTGACAGGGGTCAGACACATAGATGGTCCCTCTTGCATTCAGCACCCCACCAAGAGGTTCAAGGATCAGACTGACAACCTTCGCCTTCAAATGCACTTAATTCCAATGCTGAATTAAAATGCGATCCAGGAGGTCCCAGCACCCGAGGGTTTAGCAATATTTAATAAACTGGGCCTCTGTTAACTCTCCCTTAAAACGTCCTATTGCCTTTTTAACCTGCTAACAGAGGCCCAGTTTATTAAATATTGCTAAACCCTCGGGTGCTGGGACCTCCTGGATAGCATTTTAATTTCTCACCTTCACACCCCTTCACTGCACACTCAGCAAAATACCAGCTCCGCAGTCACCTGGCGTTGAAGCACACCCGGGGCACATTCGGTGCCACTGTGGTGGGCCCGATGATGAAGCATGCCACAGACTAGGTCGGTGGGTGAGGGCTTTCAAAGGAAAACAGTGTTTTTTCCACATATTGTTACTGCTGACGTACCTGAGTGTCCGAAAATATTTCCCTTAAACTAGCTAGCCTTTATTGATTGATATATATAATACTGGGGATACAGGCTAGCTTATCTAGTCCTCTCTCTCTTGTTGATCTGTATAGGTGTTAGAGGTTTGTCAGCAGTGTAGGCATGTGCAATGTCTGTGGGTCATGTTTGGAAAGGCCTGTTGTCATTCTCAAATGTTTTCCATGTATAAGTGCATGGAGGCTGGCTGAGCTGCATCAGTGAATGACTGTATATCAGTTGCTGCTGGAAATGATTGCATTTGAGACCCAGATGGGCACATTTGGACTTCCCATAGGCGTGGCTTCAGCACACCATGTACATCCGTCTGCTGTGGGCTTGCACAGCGGCTGACATGGAGTAGGCTAATTGCGACTTACAATATTCAGTGATGACGGAACACATGAACACAGGGGTGGTGGCCTTAGTGGTAGTTCATAGACCATATGTGGATTGTGGGCTCAGATGAGAGAACTGAAATGACTTATTATGGAGACCGAAGGGATGAGTGACTGATGTGATAATGCTATGTGTCATCATGGCATGGGAGGGTGGGTAGGGGCCATATTACATAATGTGGCTCATGTGCATATTGCCAAGGTGACTCAGGTACCACTTTGGATGACCAGAGCAGTAATACCCACTTCCATGTTAGGTATACAGGCTGGATTTCTGGATCCATGGCAAACATGGCCAACATTCCAGCATGTATTGTCCCACTTACTATTACAAGTGACACCAACACTTCACAGCATTGTGATTGACTCAGAGTAGTGAGCCTAGCTGGCGGATTCCTTTCACGTGACACAAAGGCAGGGTTGCATAGGCTGTAGAGAACTGGGACACATCTTTGAGGTGTGACTTCCCTCAATGTGTTCCGGATTTGCAAAACAAACTTGAAACTCAATAGTAAACTTGATACTTTTTTGGTGTTGATAGAATACACTTAGGGCCTTATTTATGAAGGCCTTGCGCCGCCGGTGCGTCACTTTTTACATGGGAAAAAGTGACGCACCGGCGGCGCAAGGCCTTCAAAAATAAGGCCCTTAGTACTTTGGGCATTCACATAATGAACTTAGTACTTTTGGTATTCACAGGAGTTAGGATTTTGCCTTTACTCTATCTTTAGTCTGTCTTCAGAGACACTTTAGGCAAAATCGTTGCTTCTGTGAATGCCAAAAGTATTAAGTTCATTGTGTGAATGTGAAAAAGTAGTAAGTGCATGCTGTGAATTACTATATAGTAGTAAGATTAGAATTGAGTCTTGAGTTCATTCTGTGAATGGGCCTCTATATGTTTTGCTGCACACACTCACACACACATCCCTGCAACCATGAGACATTGATTGTTCTGTCCTGCATTTGTTAACTCACAGCTCTCCCTCCACAATTGCCAATGTTTGACATTGTGCCCCCATGGACAACAGGTGTGACACTCTTGTACAAAAAGGCACATACATTATACCAAAACATGCCGTGTCATGACATTCCATTTCATTCATTGTTCATACTTGGCATGTTGCAACTGTAGAGTAGGTGTTTCACAGCGGAGACTTTAAATACACTGTTCAAAGTTCAGTGAGTACATGGATTGAGTTTCCTTGTCACCACACACCCAGACCTGAAGCATTCAATACCTTTATGAACAACCACAACACACACAATGGAGTCAGATTTGTGAGTGCTGCACACACCATTTATCATAGCCAAAAATTAAGTACACAGCATTGGTTCATAATCTGTGATGGTACCCCATATTTCTCATGATGTACACCTATCCAAATAATAGTTCAGACATTTATCCCCCATGACACTACCAATTGTTATTGTTTGACACATAAATGCACAACATTTTTATTACTCTTTCACATTTGTAAATATTTATTTTTTTCACATAGTGACACATTACCACATGTATGACTTAAATCACAACAAAATTGTGTCACAAAGAAGTAGAATTTGTATATATTATTTTGGAACACATGCATTGCATAGTTGACATTGTGCAGCATACATTGAAATGGTCATTGCATGACACAACGGCTACCATACTGTACGCTGTTTGCATTTGACTGCCTCAGGTACACACTGTGAACAAAGGTTTATTCCTCTTGAACACTGCAAGTATACAATGTCAGGTACCTCCTCACCTTCAACCCTGTATGCCACCTCACCTGCCAGGACATAACTCTGCTACAGACATCACCATCACTGTCACTGACAACTTCTGTGTCACCTGCATGTGGCAGCACGACAATCATCAAAGAGGCATTGTTAACCCATACACTGGTACACTCAGAATGAGCAGGCACTCTAATGTGCCAAGGTTGACCATGTACTACGACAACTACATTATCGTGACCAGGCCCATGGCCATACTCAGCAGCACACCTGTCCTTCGCAACAACACAGGTACACAATGCTTGGCATGCGCCAACCCAGGCAGACTTGCACCATGTTGCAGGGGGTCCAGCTGTGCAGGGGATCAGTGTTTGTGTGCATGGAAAGGACACATTTGTGCATGATGCAGTCATGAACAGATTTTTAACCTTTCTATGTGTCCACTTGAATGCAAAAGAGATATGTTGTTTTTATCATGGAGGGGAGATTACGTTTTAATTCAGGTTTGCATGCCTTACACAGACTCTGTGTATGCATATCTTTGTTGCGCAGCATGATAGTTACATTTTGATGTTCCTATTGTACATTGTCAATTGGACATAGATGTTTCTGGGTATACCCTTAGCAACAGCCCTGGAAGTGCGCTTTCTGACACTTTAATGTGGTAATGATGCAATGACATGATATGTTGTACTATGTTAGATGGCTGTCTGTGGCCTATTATTGTGGGTGTGGCACATTGTGGCACCACTACATGAACAAAATTACATCCTGCCAGCACAGTGGTAGCAGTCCAAGTCATACAAGTGTGACACTCGGTCTGTTGCAGGATGTTGTGTGATTTTCTTTTCAGGAGGGTAGTTATATCTTTGCACCTGCGTGTGGCACTTGTCAGGTGCAGCAGTGGGCTGGGACTTCACTTTGGACATATAGGTTTACTTGCACAGGGGTAGCTGTTTCCCAAATGTAACATGTGCATGTCCGTGGTGCAATAAATTTTGTAGACCCTGCTTTCCACAACACGTCAGTAATTGAACCACCCACCTTACTTTCTGCACAGCACAACATTACCTTATTTGCACATTTCCCCTTGTAGGGACTTACCCTGTGTGTCTTCCTGTGTCTCTTCCAGTTCCTCATGCAGTGCACTGTCCTGCCCTGAGATTCCAACGACCAACTCCTCTGGGATGACCGCTGCAACCCGCTCCTCAAGGTCATCCAGCTCTTCTTGTTGTGCTGGGCTGCCTCCTCCTGTAAGCCCAGAGTCTTTCCGGTTTTTGGCCATTTTTTCTTTAGTGCGGCGCTTGATATCATTCCACCGTTTTTTTAGGTCAATGACTGTCCGCCTAGATTGGCCCACACTGTTCACCTTGGTCAATATGTCCAGCCAAATGGCCTCTTTTTTGGCTAGTGGCAATTTGGAACTGGCAAACAGCTGGTGCTGGTGGTCTGTTACCTCACTTATCAGTGTATCATTCTCCTCAGCACTGAAATTTGTTTTGCGCTTCCTCTTTCCAAGAGTTTCTCCCTGTGTTGCAGGCTGGGCATCCTGGCTGCCATGTGGCAGGTTTCCTTGGCTGCTGCTCGGTCCTTCAGGCTCCATGGTGGCAATTTTTTCCATTTGCGGGAGAATTAGGTGATAGATGCGCGTTTTTGGCGTTTTCCGGATTCTGACGCAACGTAAAAGTGACGCAGCGATGCGTACACGTGCGCCGTTCCGCAAATGCGACTTACGGCATTTTTACCGCACTTGCGTGTCTTTTCGCTACGTCAGGACGGCCGCGTCTGCGTGACTTTTCCCCGCCTTGCGCCTCCGCTTGCGGCACGGTGCGTCATTCCCTAGATATGACGCTTCCGCGCCGCAAGTTTCTGGCGCAGCGTGTCGTACGGAAAAGTGACGCACCCTTGCGTTTCCGCAAGGATGCGTCACTTTTCATAAATGAGGCCCATGGCTCATATATGGCAAGTAGGTTCATCCCAATCAAAGCCTTTACTTTCTGACTTAGTCCCTGAAATTGAAATCAAAATTCTACAGTGGAGAAAGCAGCAGGCTGCATCTGGTGAACTCCCTCAGAAGTCCAATAAGTGTTGAGCGAGGTCCCTCTGAAACCATTAGTTTAGGCAGGAAAACCTCTAAATGGTAAAAGTCAAATTCTGTGCTCATGCTGTATAATTTTGACACCTTCACCCAGTCAAGATCTTTTTTACCTTCGGACTTAACAAGGCAGCAGACTATATTGGGGAACGTAGCAAACACAAGATGATGGACAGAGTGATGACAATTTTCAGACACTCACCCCCAGTCACAGATCTGGGTTGAATCCATCATCGTTCTTTAGCTCACTTCATCAACCCAGTTCAGACCTAACCATATGCAAATCAGACTAGGCCCTTTTCCTCATGGTAAGGTCACGCCAAAAGTCAGATAGGCTTGCTGCTCATTGAACTAGATTTTCAGGTAGCAGAAGCTCTGATCTGGACCAACTTTATTTTCTTACCCAGTGATTTCACTCCTTGGCAGATTGACTTGGATGGTTGGGCCCATATATCCATAGTTACAGAAGTTGAAAAGTTTTAGAAGTTCACATTTTTCATTGATTCCAGGCTCAGTCATTGTGTGCACAACTAATGCTCTTGTGACCTCCGGTACGACACTAAGGGGTCAGATGTAGTCACCCCATTAGAGTCCACCAATGGGGTCCAGTGGTCATCCAGTTATTACTGATCACTAATTACTCCAGTAAAAAAGGCATTTTTCAGCTTCTGATGGCTCAGTAGCCCCACAGGAAGTAGCCAACTGACCACCAGAGTCCACATAATTGTCCTGGGTACAAGTGGAAGCAGTTCCAGCCCTTTATGTCTCCTCACATGCCTTAATAGCAGGGGCAGTCTTTCTTCTGTTCTTCCACAGGTCCAGAAAATATATGAGTAGCGGATGGTGAGTTCGATTTTTATAATGTTTGGAAGCCAGTGAGTGTGGTTGACTTATTGACAGCCCCTAACCAATGGGGAAAATGTTCATCGGGTCAAACCTATCCACTTTTTGCAACACATCCTGTTTGCCTACTGCAAACTATGCCAGAGTGCACTGTTCAAGGGGGAATCTAAGGTGGCACTGGAATAAACCTGCACCAGTCGCATGTGTCCAATTGTACTCCTGGATAAGTCATGTAAGTTCTTTAGGTGTTACCATTTTTCCAAAATCAAATAATAACACACAACACAATTTTGCACCATAGAACTGCAAGTGTGGATGTAAAAGTGCAAATATGCTTCTGTTTTTTGCATGGGAAATGTATTTTTGTTTCTTGATACAACCATTTGATTCCAGCCTCTCCAAGATGGTGAGGTTGTTTTACGTTTACCCCGCTGGAAAGGGAACTTACTTCAGCTATTTGCAGGAGCAAATCTGCAACAGTTTCTGGGGTGGAAATGAGGAGAAAACTGTTTATGATATTCAAAGTCTAACCTTGTATAAAATGATTTACACCAGCTAGCTAACATTTTGTGTATACCCAGCAGGAGTAAATGTACCATTTCTGACAATAATTTCTATTTATGTTAGAAAATACCCATGTGAATCTGGCCCGGGCTTTTTGTTCAAAGTTGTTTTGTCTCCTTCCCTGTCTCTCTAAATTTACTCTTTGGTTTTTAACATGTCCTGCTAGATTTTCTACATAGTACATTGTGGTCCATGGTTCTCAATTGTTACAATTCCCAGACTCCTAACAATTGCTCTTCTGTCTTCAGTCCCCGCTTTTATCCTTCTACCTTACTCTCTTTTGTGTAGCAGCCCCTACATTAGTAGTGCACATCCTGTTCTTTTCAGTCTTCAGGTTTGCCCTGAAACATGCACTTTGTTTAGAGTTTGATGTATTTGGTCTCCAGCATTGCCCTGCAGTCTTCTTTGTCCTGTACTCGCAATCCTATATTTCCTGACTTACCTCCTTCCATCTGTGCTTGTTTACTTAGAGCAGTCATCACTCTGCTACTCACCTTTATATTCATCTTGTTCCCTTAGGGTTTGGTATGTGAATTATTTTGTCCTAAGCAGAGATAAATTTCTAGATGCCAAAAGGTAATCCTTGCCCAATTATTTGTCTTGTCTTACATGTAGTCATACATGCCTGAATTGATCCAGAGTGGTCCTGCTATTTTCCGAGGAATCTCTTCTGAATTTCTAGAAATCAATAAATCAGGAGTTTGTGAAGCGTGCTACTCACCCGTGAGGGTTTCAAGGTGCTGGGGGGAGGGGAGGGTGGGCAGCTCTGAATCAGTTGAAGAGACAAGTCTTGAGGTCTTTCCTGAACGTGTGCAGGCTCGGAGTGTGCCTGATGATCATATGTAGCTCGTTCCAGGTGTTTGCTGCAATGTAGGAGAAGGCTCTCCCACTGGTTTTATTTCAGCGGATGCGGGGACCTCTGCCAGTGGGAGGTTGCCGGAGTGAAGGTTTCTTTTGGGTACATGGGAGGATACTCTCTCGTTGAGGTATTTGGGTCCGATGTTGTTGAGTGATTTGTAGGCGTGGGTGAGGAGTTTGAAGGTGACCCTTTTCTCAACGGGGAGCCAGTGGAGGTCTCGTAGTTGTTGAGTCTGGCTGTGGCGTTCTAGATGGTTTGGAGTTTGTGAAGTGGAGCTCTGTTGATTCTGGCATATAGGGCGTTATCAGCACATGGGTGATGGCCTTTCTGCAGTCTCGGGGGATCCAATTAAAGGTCTTGCGGAGGATGCACAGACAGTTGAAACTGGTGGAGGCGACGGCGTTGATCTGGCGGTTCAAGATGAGGGAGGAGTTGAGGATGATGCCGAAGTTTCGTGCATGGTCAGTTGGGGTGGGTAGATTCCTGAGGGTGGAGGGCCACCACATGTTGTCCTAGGCAAAGGTGCAGGGTCCGAGGATAAGGATCTCGGTCTTCTCTGAGTTGAGCTCCAGACAACTGTCTTTCATCCAGGCTGCCATGTTCTTCCTTCCTTCTTGGAAGCAGAGTCTGGTGTCTTCAGGGTTTTTCGTGAGTGAGAGGATGAGCTGGGTGTCGTTGGCGTAGGATACCATGCTAAGCCCATGCTGTCTGACAATGGCGGCGAGGGAGACCATGTAGATTTTGAAGAGCGTGGGGCTGAACAAGGATCCTTGGGGTACATCACAGTCGATCTCAGTGGGTTTGAAGAGGAAGGGAGGGAGTCTGATCCTCTGGGTTCTGCCGGAGAGGAAGGATTGGATCCAGTCGAGGGCAGTTCCTTGTATCCCCACATCATGAAGTCCGGCAGCGAGCGTGCGGTGAGAGACAGTGTCGAAGGCTGCGAGAGGTCTACAAGGATAAGGGCCCTGGTCGAGTAGAAAGGCTAATCAATGTGTACCTCATGTACCCAATCAAATAACTTCTCCTGTCTTCGTATGTTGCTCTGAGAGTAGAACATCAACCTTTTTATTTGACTTCCCTGTTTATGTGGCAGTATCCGAAGGTGAACGTATACACCACTAGTGATAACTGCTGGACCTGGTCCTTTTTGCAGGGTCTCCCCAAGATTTTAATGTCCAAACATTTGCGCCTTTTGTCCTGGGTCACATGATTGCAAATGGCTCTGCTGTTGGTGTTTGTGTTTTGCTTCCGGACAGTAATACAAAGGGGCTTTAGGTGTGGGCCGGATGGGCCATTCTGGCAGGATGACGGGGGAGAGGCTGCACCCAGTCCCATTTACATTTCAAGGAGCTATGTCTCCTGCATACACAAAGGAACCTGGTACCAGGCCTGCCCTGGCTTTTGTCATCCCCAGACAGTTCGAATCCTTGACAGGGGAACAGTAGGAACTTTCCAGACCCAGATGTGGGGTTATGACAGGGATTTCCCCCACACAAAGGCTGACATCATGTATAAATACTGGATCTCAAGAGCCACTCATCAGAATGCTCCTGGGTTTGCGGAAGTTGCAGAAGAAGAAATGCCCTTTTGCCAGAGGGTTGCCCTGATGTTTGAAGGACTGTCTTGTCTGAGAAGGAAGACTGGACCTGCTTGCTTCCGTCCCAGGCCAACCAGAGTGACTCCAAGGGTCGGTTGTCCTACATCCTGTGTGAGCTACAGAGACAAAAAAGCATCAGAAGTCTCTCTGCAACTGGCCACCTCCTGCAACTGGACCTGCCTGAGTCGTGCTGGCCTCTGCTGGTGTGAGTTCCTGATCCCCAAGAAGTACCTCCCCAGGTCTGGGATCCTTAGCTGGCTTCAGAGTGTACCCCTCCAAAAGAAAAGTTGAAAATCCTGACGTTTGGACATCTCATGATTGCGAGCAGACCTATTTGCACTGAGAGGCTGTTGCCAGAGAGGATTGCCAACTCAAAGCTTCATGGAGACCTGCTCCGCATTCTACATGACACCTGCAGCATCACCCACCAAAGTGAGAGCTGCACTTCAGGCTGCAGATGTGACAGCTGGTGGTGACCATCAACACAAAGCTACTGAGCATCTGTGACACCAACCCAGTTCGTTTTGCTACAACGTCGCTAGCCTGTGATGTTCAGCCTACTTTTCTCGACCATTCTCATGATTTTACCTGCTGTTCTCAGCCTCCCCCTGTGAAAATGGAATTCTGCGTGGGATGTTGGAGGTATATTTTCAGCAGGATCTCTCCCCTGTCTACCATTACCATTGAGTGGCACTTTGTACTTTTAGGTGCTATTTTCAATTTAAAAGAACTTTAAAGGTATATCTCCAGTTCTACTGATTGTACTGTTGCGGTTCTAGTATCATTATATTTATTCAAATGTACTCTATTTTTCTAAAATGGTTTGGGATTTTTTCTGTGTTGTGTTTTCACTTTGTTACTCTTTGTGTGCCTCAAAATTACTTTACTCATTGCCTCTAAGTTAAGTCTTACTGCTTTTGTGTCAAGCAACCAGAGAGTTAAGCACAGGATGATATAGAGATCTCCCTGACATGGACTGTTGTTGTTGCCTGAATTGTGCTTCCACTGCCTCAACTAATTGCCCTGTTTGCTCACGTAATCTTGCCCGACTTTTCAGGATCTTTCACTCCCTGGTTCTATATATTAGTAGTCTAAAAAGTCAGTTACATCTTTTCAATTGTTATCACCTTTGTGTTTTGCAAGGTGCTACACTTGTGCAGTGTAAAAAATGCAATTTACCTGGCTCACGATGAAATCGTGTACCTACTGACCTGAAGCGTTGCTGGAGTTCTGATTCCTCTTGAGAGCCTTTGCCTCATTTCAACTCTTACCAAAGTCCCTGCAGACTCCTGGGCCACATACCCTTTCCCATGCCCGATTGCCTTCTCTGTAATTCCAAGTTCCTTTGCTCCATTCCATGCTACCTTTAGTGTATGCAACCTCCGGCACCACCCATTCCATCCTCCACACCTCGCACCATCCACTGATGTCCTCCCTGGTGCTCTGTACTTGCAGTGGAGGGCCTGCCTGGTTTCAGTATCTTAGAATGTGTGCTGCAGAATGTCTCATTAAAGGTTAGCCTGAAGCAGGCAATTATAATTGTTAGCTGGTTGTCGACATAAAACCTGCAATCGTACATTTTTTACAATTATTCCCTAATAAAAACGAGTCCATTAAAATATTCCAATGAATAGTAGGAATGAATGTACTTTTACAGTCAGATTGTAGAGGGGAGCCCCACGAAATTGACATGTCTGTCTTGGAAGAGAAAAGGCAAAGGCACTAATATATTCTCTACTGAAAAAAAACGTGTGAACTTCACATGTACATGTGTATCATGGATCCACAGGAGGAAACGTACACCTGTCACATTTCTTATTTTTTGGTTATCAATCTATGTTAGTACAATAGTTGCAGATTTCAAGGGCTGCTCCTAGAGCTCATTGAGAAATCTTAAGAAGGCAGATTTTCCATACAAAAATACTGGAGTGAAAATTTCCCTTTTCCCTGCAATATCTCTGAAGCTTCCACCTAATGCGTTATGGGCTATGCCAGGTAAACACCTCAGCATGTCAGATAAATAATGACGAGTCCGAGTACAGTAGTAGAAGGGATACTGCCAGGTAGACCTGTCACAGGACAAGGGAAGGTAGGAAGAAATAGAACTCTCAGACGTTGCAATGTCATTCGAAATTGTTACAGACATGCCTCAATATAGTCAACTCTCAGAAGTAATAAAAATAGGGGAAACACGTACATATATGGATGCAGGCACGTGTGCTCGCATACACACACACCTGCCCCTCAAGACGGATTCGATTTGCACCTTCACCGTGCAGGTCAGTAGTACCTTGAGTACTTTCCCCGTCGGGCTTACGTGTTTACGACAGTTTTTGGATGATCGCTTTCACTAACATGCCTTCATAAATTTCACATGCCACCCTGCCAAAAAGTCAATTACTGTTGCCAGCTTGAATTCCTCCTTAAGGAAATATGTTGCCATGGCTCCTGTCAGCATTTCTTCTTTAAAATGAGACTTGTATTTCTCCAATAAGTGATTCTATTCATCTTTCCACCTCGGAGACCATGTTGAGTGGCCTGTTGAGTTGTTAATGGTGCCTACAACTTTTCCCAATGAGCCATTAGTTTTCCTGCTGTGTGGCACCTGCTTCGATTACCTGCTCCACTCTAGGATTTCCAAACTCTGGCTGAATTCTTTCTTTTCTGTATGGACTGCAATCCATCACCCATAATTTCTTCTTTGCGAACAGTCGACCAACGATTTTGGTCTCAATTCCTCAGTTTGCTATATGCTTCTATGCAGTTTCCTCCTTTCCATTAAAACTCATAAATCACACTGCATACAAGTCCTTCTTTCAAGCATATAGGCTCAAAATGTATGTTCTTCTAACCCGTGCTATTTGCCAGTTTTATCTTTTATTTATTTATTGTATGTCTTTTTTACACGTAATGTTTCTCGGTGAACTTCTGGGAACACCTGCTACTTGTACCTCGGAAATGCTGTTCTTTTTACTCCTTCCATGTTACCCACTGCTCCTGACTGTGATAGTGGTTAATTCCTTTTGCAGTTTTCCTCTTGGCCTCATTTCAGTAAAATCTCTTACACGCTTCAGAGGCTCTTTCTTCCAACCAGGGCCTTCTACTGAAAGCTTTTACGTGTTAAGTATGCCCTCTCGTCGATGGTTATCTATCAATTTGGCTATATCAGTGGTTATTTTCTAATTATTTTGTACCTAGAGTGAATATTCCCAAGCTATGCTAAACGCGAAGTAAACATATAATGATACTAATTGTTTATACCTACTTTCCCACTGTTTCATAATAAAACTTTGGTGCTACGCAAATATTGTGCCAAGCTCGCCATCGTAGTATATCTATGCTTCCTCCACTTGCACAATAAAGTGCAGATGATATGTCATAGGAACTGTCCCCACTGTGTACAGATGAGAATAATAATTTAAAAAAAGCCTTCAGCATGTTTTAAAGACTATTTTCGATCCGAAGCCATATGTTCCTTCTGATGTTGCCCAAGAAACAAAAATAAAAAACAAATAAGGAAATATCAGAGAAGGCAAATGTTGGCGTAATGCATTTGACAGATGTATTAAATCAGTTTTGCACAAAATAAGACTGGGTGCATAATAAACGCTCTGCACTGAATATGTTAATATAGGCAGAATCGATGGATAAAAATGCATGTTTGGCACCACTCTACTCTAAAAATATATGCATTTTTTAAATAGGTTAAGCTATTCAATACTCGCTCCTATGTACAGTGGGAGAATGGAGGACTCACTTAGCAAGCTAAACATATGCAAGGCTTTCATCGTACTACATTATTAGGTGGTGATTGAACCAACGTTGTATTCAAGGTCAGGACAGTGTTTAGCTATTTTATAATAATTTTATATTCAGACTCCCTAACTCCCAGCAGCCATGGAGGCTGCCCCTCTCCTACGGAAATCCATTTAATAGATTGAAGCCATGCTGTGAACGATGTAACAACATTCATAAACCTTCAGATGGCATCATCAAACTCATTAACAGTCTAGTGTAATTGCTGTTAGCAATCGTTAAAAATATAGCACTGGATAAAGAGAACTGTTTTTTTCATACTGGATAACACATTTAATGTTAGGCAAAGGGGCGGCATCTTCAGATGGAGCAATACAGAATGGCAGCTGTGCAACTAAAATTATCGCCAGTTTTCTACTGCATTTCAAGTAGGAGATGCCCAGAGATTCGCATCATATATGAACAAGAACAATCTTTATTTTTATTTTTATTGATAACTTATTTCGATCGAAAGACCATAAAAAGTACATCAGCACAGATGATAAAACAATAAATATTCATAAAATCTTAAAAAGAGTATTAAACTAGAAGTTATCATAAGACAAAGCATTTGGGCAGAATTGTATATACAACAATCAAGTTAAAAAGGTATATCTCCTACGCCACATATTAAACAAATAACGGGAGACTGCAAACACAATGGGTGGATGTGTATCATATATCATTATCCTACATGCCTGTGTAAAGTGCAAAAGACCCAAGTTCTTGAAAATGGGTATTAGCCAACGTTTTCTGATTGCGGAATAAGCGGGGCAAAAAAACAGTACGTGGATTACGTTCTCGGTTTTGTGGCTACAAGCTGGGCAAGCTTCACTATTAGAGTTTGACCATTTGGATGTAAAGGACCTAACTGGAAGGGTGCCATGTCTTAGCTGTAAATAAAGCCTTCGGGCAGCTGGGGGTTCGATTAAGTCCATAAATTCCACTAGTTTAGATTCTGATTTGACTAGGAGGAATTGAGATGTCAGCTTACCCAATGATGCAGAGCTCATTAATAATTGATAATTTAACGTATGTATCGGAGAGAGGAGGGCTTTCTTAGATATCCCCGGGCAAAAGATCTCAGGAGTTTCCCACAGTTCAGGAAAACCTAAACGGGTACTAACAGCACGAATATGCTAGAGCCAGGGGATCTTTTTGTTCTTTAGAAGAGGTAAAATCTCAGAAAGTTCCATTCTATACGCATCCAATTCAGGGACTGACCATAACCTCTTCCAGTACATTATAGGTCTAGCAGTAGTGACCTGCTCTATTGGCAACATGCCAAGGTCAAATCTGAGAGGGATCAAAGGCGTGCTAGGTGGTAACCCAACTAAGTTTCTAACAAAAGAGTGCTCCACCCTTTTGAGACTCATAATCTGCTTGTGCCCCCAAAGTTCAGCCCCAGAGGTCGCTGCCGGTCTAGCCTGCCGGCAGTATATCTCAAGGGCTGGAGATGCAGGCCAGAAAGTAGATGCCCTGGAAACTTTAACTATGCCCCCGCTAACTGGGATAACTTAAGTGTGGATTTAGCGATCTGCATATTCCAACCAAAGTTCTCAGTTAACGTGACACCCAAATAAACAAATGTTTTAACCCTTTCAAGGGGAGTGTCGTGTAAAACAGGATTTGGGCGTATACGCTTCGGCTGGTTAAAAATCATAAATTTGGTTTTACTTAAGTTGATTTCCAGCCCCTGAAGGTCGCAAAATTCCACAAACCCATCAAGTATTCTTTGAATGCCCGATGATGTTCTAGACAACAACAGGGTGTCGTCTGCGAACATCAGAGCGGGCACTCTACCTGTGGCTAGTTTAGGGGCATCATTGTTTTCTACATCATTCAGGTGTTCCACAAGGCCATTTATGTAAAGGCTAAATAGCGTTGGCGCCAGTACGCACCCTTGGCGAACTCCTTTTTGGACAGGGAATTGCTCTGTGAGTTCCCATGCATGCCACACCTCACCTGGGCGACATTTTTATCATGGAGCTTAGAAAGGATGGCTAACAAATAGGGCGGGAGGCCCAAGTCTGTAGTACTCTCCAAAGTTTTTCCCATGGAACTAGATCGAATGCTGCCCGCAGGTCGACAAACACAAGGTAGAGGCTGCCACCCTCCACCTTGGCAGTCTTCCAATATAGGACCTGCAGGCGAAATATTTGATCTAGAGTGGAGGTAGCAGACCTAAAGCCTGCCTGGAGTATGGACAGTATCCTTTTATCCTCAATCCCACCTAAAATCCTGTCAAGGATAACCCTCCACATCAGCTTTTGAGATGTATCGATTAGGCTGATCGGCCTATAATTAGAAGGGGCTAAGGGACAGCCCTTTTTTAAGATTGGCACGATTTCAGCCCCTAACTATGTAGGTGGGGGGTCCTCTCCCTGTAGGATAACATTAAACAAAACAACCAGATAAGGGGCCCAGATTTTCGGTTGCATCCTAAACAAATCTCTTGGCAATTTGTCCAAGCCCGGAGCTTTGTTAGGAACCAATTTACCTAGGTCCATCTCTACCTCAGCCAGGGTGAAAAATTCAACTGGGGTGGGGCATAAAGAAGCTGTGATTGACCGTACCCGCTCGATCCCGCTAGTACTTGCAGGCTGCTGGGATTCCAGGATAGTAACACGATTTTCATCGGGCTCAGGGATGCCATAAAGATTGCAGAAATAGCTTTCCCAAATTGCAGGAGCAATATTCGGGGCGGGTACAGGGGTATGCCCACTAAGTCTTGTTGCGACTATGGACCAAAATGATTTAAAATCATTAATATTGAGGGCGGATCCCAATTCATCCCACATGGAGGCCTCCCATTCCTTCTTGGCATCGCAAAGGGTCCTTTTGTACACAATGCGGTGGGCTCTAATTTCTTCTCTATTGTTAGGTTTTATTGCTCTAAGAAGGGCCTTTTTGGCTTTCCTACAGGAGGCGTTATACCAGCTAGATATTAATGTTCGAGGGTGTTTTGGTTTTCTCACCGATTTCTCAGATACAGAATATCTTTCAGTGCGGCTACCAGTTGAGTGTGTATTTCAGATGCCCTGCCTAGATGCCCGAACTTCCCCATGTCTTCAATGAATGGAATAACCGACTCATATAGTTCGGCAAGTTTGCTAGTGGGCATCTGAAAATCTGGCCATTTAACCCTGTGCCTGCAATTTGTTATTATTAAAGGCACAGTGGTGGAGTCTTCAGCCAAAGTTTGACATTTCAGCCCAAAGCTCCCCGGTTTAAGTGACAGGACCAATGCGTTATGATCGCTGTCTGACCTTTCAACAACCCTAAACTCGTATAGCCTGTCCCAGTGCCTGGCCTTGATGAAAATATAATCGATTTTTGAAGTACTAGTCTTTAATCGATTAAACATATTTTTCCCTGGTCTATCAGGCTCAACCTTCCCATTACAGGCTCGCAATGAAGTCGCTAACGAGAATGACTGCAACTGTAAAACCAAAGGGGTCCATGCTTTCACCCTAGTGATCAGTGGGTCAGGAACAGCCCACAGCAAGTAAACCTCATCTAAATTACTCAAATTCGAATCCATGAGTGGTTTTAAATAGCAGTTAAAATCTCCGCCCAGAATTAATACAGTGGAAGGATCGATCGATTGGGTAAAGGTTAACAAGGTCTCGATGGCCTCTGACTCAAGACCCCGCCTAACTGGCCTTGAATATACATTAATCAAGGCAATGTCCGGCCCATTTAATGTAGTCAACATCACGCACTGTACGTCCGTTGAGTTGGTTGGAATTTGAGAAGCCTTTACACCAAGATGTGTACCAACCAATATGGACAGCCCACCCGAAGGCCTGCCCCTCTCACCCATGCTCGCCAGGATATCGTATGTTGCAAAGCCCTGGACCCCGCTTTCTTTTAAGGCCCAGGTTTCTTGCAGCATACAAATATCATGCGAGGCCATAAAAGTGCCCCACTCAGGGATGGGCAGTTTGTTTTTAAGACCTGCCACATTCCAGGAAAGGATTTTAACCTGGGAAACCGGGAGATCTTGATTAGTTGCTTTACAATCCAGTATACCAGGAGAGTCATTGATACTGGATGCGCTAGGGGGTGGCCCCAACTCAAACTCACAATTCAGTGAGGATTGGTCATCAAAAGAGCTGCCAATGGTGGGTTGGATAGTTTGTTCTAATGTCAAGGCTTGTAATAGAGGACTAGGTGTGACATTAGCATCTTGGTTTACATTTACAGATCGCTTGTTAGTGAGAGGTCCCTCTTGTCAATCGCAATCATCAAAGCCTGAGAAGGCATCGAACCTATTTGCGACTTCCAATGGGGTGAAGGGTAGCAGGTGATCCATCCTCCCATTTCCTACAAAGTGATCAAACCTCTTATTTCCATTTATACGGCGCCTGAAAGGTACAGTTTTCCACCTAGGTGCATTTTCAGCGATCATGGGGTCAGGTGTCTGCATCATATACCGGTTGTTGAATGGTATAGATGGTTTGATCTGCGGACATGCTAGTGCCCCGGGATGGAATACAGGGTTCACTAGAGATCTCGGATAAAAGTAAGTCAGATCACAGGGAACAATGGAATTACCAATGTTCCCTGGGATCCATTCTAGAATATATCTTACAGCCCCAGGATCTCTAAAATTGATGACAATTAGATCCCCCTTTATGTTTTTCACTCTGTTTCCCAACCAAGGGAGTCGGCGAACATGCAAGATTTCACCATTGACGTTAAAGGGAAGTGGTCGATTTTGGCTAAGCCAGTGCATGGTTTTATTTTTTAACTGGAAAACCCTTCCTTCTTACCATCCTCTAGTGTTGGAACCCCCGTCAGAACAACCACAAAAGGGACCGCTTCGGGGGGGGTAATTCGACATGGCACCTCCTAGACTTTTCTGTCCTAAGTGGACTAGTTGTTCCCCTCTCCTCACGCTTGCTTCCCATAAGAGGTTTGTACCCTGCCTTGGTAACTTCACTAGCTGTACGAGGTAGTGATTGTTGGACCAGTTTAGGGGGTATTGCCCTCAGTTTTTGTGTATTTGTAGACTTACTAGTTTTATTTGCACCCATCTCAACAGCAGGAGTGAAAGATGGCAGTACTGTTACAGGGGATGGGGCTTACTTCACAGGACCCTTAGATGGTGCTACATTTTTGTTAACGGCCAATTCTAGAGCTCCCAACATTTCTTCCACCCTCTTCAACCTCTCTATTATAGGTAAAGCAAAGGACCTAATTAAGTGTTCAAAACCTTCAAGGGGAACAGCCGGCACTGTTGTCTTAGACGGACAGTTCAGGGGACCTGATGGTGTTGATGCAATCAATGTAGGGGATTTTGGAGTTAGTACAGTGTGCGTAGGGGTCGTAGAAATTTGGGCATTTGGTACAGTGGCCTTCAGAGTAGATGTAAGTATTGCGTTCACCTTAGTGGTTTTGCCGAAGTCAGAGTGGTGAATCCTGCTTCTAAGCGGCTCACCGCCCCTTTTCCTTCTCTTGTTAGGTGGCGGGCCATAAACTTTAGGCACGGCTGGTTTCGTAAAATTTTTTTTCCTAGCGGTCTCAGATACAGGCACAGGCTGCTCAACTATCACGTCTGTACATGCAATGGGATCGCCAGGAAGGGATACAATATTCATAGATAAGCTGTTGGGGGAATCAAGTGGGGGGGCGTATCACGTAAAAGTATAGGAAGGTTGTCGGTAGAAAGAGTGTCCTCATTATCTATATGGATAGTAGCACCAGGTGATGTAGTACAGGGCAGGCTATCCAAAAGGGGTCTACCTTTCAGGCACTCAATAGAGCGGCGCCGCTCCGCCCTGCGTTCAGCCAAAGCATCCTCCCTATCAGGATCAGTGACAGTTTTGAAGAAGTAGTTTTCAAAGGTACCCTTGGTATTCCCAACAATGCCTCCAGAAATGGGTTTGTTTCGTATCTCAGCCATAGTAAAGAGGCAAACAAATGTAATTACAAATAGTCCTACATGACACGTTAGGATATAGGCCCGGCCCGTCCTCGTCGTGCCTCTGAGGGCCTCAGAGGGCCCGCCCTTTGCCCGGGCTTAGCCCGGCGCCCGCCCGTGCGCGTTCCCGTGACGCGGGGGCTTTGCTGTAATTTATGCGCCTCCTGGCGCAGGTATTTGCGGCTTCCGGCCACTAAGGCTCCTGGGTAATGTAGTCCTCCTTATGGTCTCCCCCCCACTGCGGCCGCTCTCGGGTGTTGGTGAGCTGCGGCAGCGGGAGGAGACCGTTAGCGGGACTGCGGTCGGCCGTGCGGGCTCTGCTGGTGGTCCTTGGCCCCAAAATCCGATTTTCCTCAGTGGCAGAATGCAGGTATTTCAATTGGCAAACAAAGGTTCATCCCCCGCTCCACCGGGGCTGCGCTGTAATTTATGCGCCTCCTGGCGCAGGTATTCGCGGCTTCCGGCCGCTAAGGCTCCTGGGTAATGTAGTCCTCCTTATGGTCTCCCCCCACTGCAGGCGCGCTCGGGTGTTAGTGAGCTGCGGCGGCGGGAGGAGACCATTAGCGGGACTGCAGTCGGCCGTGCGGGCTCTGCTGGTGGTCTTTGGCCCCAAAATCCGATTTTCCTCAGTGGCAGAATGCAGGTATTTCAATCGGCAAACAAAGGTGCATTCCCCGATCCACCGGGGCTTTGCTGTAATTTATGCGCCTCCTGGCGCAGGTATTCGCGGCTTCCGGCCGCTAAGGCTCCTGGGCAATGTAGTCCTCCTTATGGTCCCCCCCCCCACTGCGGCCGCGCTCGGGTGTTGGTGAGCTGCGGCGGCGGGAGGAGACTGTTAGCGGGACTGCGGTCGGCCGTGCATGCTCTGCTGGTGGTCCTTGGCCCCAAAATCCGATTTTCCTCAGTGGCAGAATGCAGGTATTTCAATTGGCAAACAAAGGTGCATCCCCCGCTCCACCGGGGCTTCGCTGTAATTTATGCACCTCCTGGCGCAGGTATTCGTGGCTTCCGGCCGCTAAGGCTCCTGGGTAATGTAGTCCTCCTTATGGTCTCCCCCCCACTGCGGCCACGCTCGGGTGTTGGTGAGCTGCGGCGGTGGGAGGAGACCGTTAGCGGGACTGCGGTCGGCCGTGCGGGCTCTGGCCCCAAAATCCGATTTTCCTCAGTGGCAGAATGCAGGTATTTCAATCGGCAAACAAAGGTGCAATCAAAACCCCAAGGTCTGGGTATTTCTTTCCTACATGGCAGATGGCGAGTTAATGTGTGGCTGTAAACATGCATGAGTGGTTGAATGGGTCATTGGTTGGAAAGATGTGTGCATGCCTTCATTGAGGAATGAGTGGGAATGAGGATGAATGAATGAGTGGGTGAGTGCACGAGTGAATGGTTGAATTAGTGACTGAGTGGATGAATAGAAAGTGCATTAAGAAATGAATAAGTAAGTGAATGCTTGGATGCAGACTGGGTACAGCAATTATACAGGTTGAGACCTTAACACTAGTAGTGATATTGGTAATACTTACCAATATTACATCAAATAAAGCAACGTACTAGTCCTGGGAACCTTTATTCTAAGAATGCCATCAATACATAGGGAAATACTATCTTTACGTCAGTGAAAGGAATACAGGTGTGGGTATCATTGTACCAAAAGTTCATAGAATATGTTAAAAAATCTACCTTTACTCCAGTCCAATTATTACACAGAGGTGGGCACCACTGAGGGAAAACATAAACAAATTGGCAATAATTACCACCCATATGCATGTCTAGATTTGTCACATCCGCAAAAAAACCTTCAACTATGTTTAGATTAGTACCATTACTCTTTAATGCTAATAGCAAGTTCAGGATCGCCTGGTAATCCTCCACTCATTCATTTAGATACATGTTTAGATTTGTCCTCAGAAATGTGTTAAAACCTATTCTTTCAACTTTTTCAGTTAATTAATGGATAGAAATTGACTGTTCACTAATAAAAACACAATAATTGAGGTGTTTAATGCAGAATTCTCATTACAAATGCATATTTGCCAACTACCTCAACCTAATTGTTGTGTGTGTTTTCTTTTGAAGGTCAATGCACATACGAAGAGAGTTCAATCCTGGATAGCCATCAATCTCTGAAGCTATCAAGAAGCAGTGGAAGAGGAGCACCGATCCACCATCTCTTCAGTTTATTAGAGATCCAAAGGTGGCAATGGAATTGGACCTGAGCTTTCTAAGTAAAATCCTACCTGAACTCCAAGATTGGTGTAAATCAGTTTAGTGCATGGGGGAGTTGGTTGCAGGGCTTGACCAGGGACCAGGACCTGTGGCAAAACCTCCGCTGCCCATGCCCAAAGTTGTATTAGGTGTTCATTGTGGGGGTGGGAGGATGTTGAATGGTGGGTCTGGCCAGAAGCCAAGCCTATGTTTTTTTTTAAAATATTTTTTATTTGCTTTTGTATAATGCGTAAACATAACAGGCAAGTCATGTATTACCATCTTCCATACCACGTCTCCCATCCACCCTCCTCCCTCCTCCCGCCAACCCATACTTCCAGTGTCATCCTGACTGGACTATATACTACTTTCTCATAACTCTGTAAAGTGCATAAATTGTTCCGAAGCCCCCCCTCCTGCAGCCTGTTCAGCCAGGTACCTCTTCCTCTCCTGTTCACAATCCCCCATCTAGCCATGGTATTGTCTCCATTTCCCCCATACCCTATTGAATTTCTTAGGGGACCCCCTCGCCTTGCATGTGACCCTCTCCACTGCCATATATAAATCCATGCCCCTTCTCCAGTCGTCTGTCCGAGGAGGCATGGGGACCCCCGCGCCCGGGCCATGTCCCTCTTAGCCACCACCAATGCTAGAACTACGAATATTAGGAGTGGGCGATTTAAGTCTACATCGTTTGTCATGCCCAATAGCACCAATTTGGGGTCTACCGGTAGAGTGACCTCCAGCACCTCACTCAAATCCCCCAGAACCTCAACCCAGTATGTCTGATTTATGGGGCACTTCCACACAATATGGTAAAAGACCCCCTGCCCCTGACCACATCGCAGACAATAAGTGTCACTAGCTCGTCCCATGCGGTGCAGTCCTAGCCTGTCATAATATACCCTATGCAGGATTTTATATTGAATGAGCTGTAAACTGGACTTCATTGCGACTTCCCTTGGATGCATCAAGGCTGCCTCCCAGTCCACTGTATCCATCTCCCCCACATTTTGCTCCCAGGACTCTCTGAGCTTCACCAACCCATCCAGCATATTATTGATTAGAGTTTTGTAGGTCAGGCAAACTACCTTGCAAGGGATGCATTCCTGCAGTAAACGACCTTCAAGCAGGGCGTACTCGGGCAAGGGAGAGGCGAGCGCCCTCGCCGCCCGTCAAGCATGGCGCGATTGCGCGTACCTGAGATACAGAGTGTGGTGCAGCCTGTATTCTGCCCTTAAGACCTGGAATGACTTTAGGTCTCCCCTTTTCGTCAGATCACCCAGTACGGAGATTCTGATGTCGTCCCATCTCTTGAACCCTCGCAGCTTATTCAGTTCATTTAACCATGCGCAGTGCCATATTGGGGTCTGTTTCGTCTGTTTATGAGTCCAACTAATAACTCTGGTCGCCCTCTCCCATATCCCTATCTTAACCTGTGTTGCTAAATGTAATCTTTCCTTCCCCCTATCCCCGTATTATAGTGTAAACAGGTGCGCTGTGCTGTTGTCCTCCTCTCTAAGCTGTATGTGGGATGTCTGCTGGAGCGTGAAACCAGTCGTTAATTGGTGATAAGTGCTCCGCCCAGTAATAAGCTTCAATATTCGGTAGGGAGATCCCCCCATAGTACTGGTTCCTTTGCAAAGTGCCTAAGGATATCCTGGGTTGTCTCCCCAGCCAGAGCAGTGATCTCAGCTCAGCATTTATGTCTTTAAAAACCTGCCGCGGGAGTGGTAAATATTCATTTTGTAAGGCGTACTGGAACCGCGGTAGCGTAATCATTTTAAACTTTGCAGCACGCCCTAATATCGTGAGGGGGAGCATCCTCCACCTAGCAGCGTCATCAACGAAATTTGCACTCACCCGCTTGACATTTCCCTGGTATGAGAGTTTTCTACCCAAGGTTATGTATACCCCTAGATTCATAAACCCTTCGTCTGTAACCCTAGGAGCACCGGGCAAGAGGGGCCAGCCCTCTCCCTGTCTGGGGGTATATAAGATCGACTTATGCCAGTTTATCTTGTAACCTGCATAGGCGCCATAACGGCTCAACCTGGTAAACAGCACCGGGATCGTGGTGGGAGGGTGGGTGACATACAAGAGGACGTCATCCACGTATAGCAATATTTTTCCTCATACTTATCAGTCTGCTCAATTTTAAATCCTCTAAATTCTTTTTCCTGTCTAATTTCACATGCCACTTTTTTATAGTAAGGGCAAAGAGCAACGGGGACAGGGGACATCCCTGCCAGATCCCTCTTCTTATGGGGAAATCCTCTGATAGCACCCCATTTACTTTTACTCTGGCTCGTGGGTCCGTATAGAGAAGTCTCACCCACTTTCGGAACTTGGGGCCAAATCCAAACTTGAGTAGTAGCCCCTCGAGAAAGGGCCAGTGCACTGCATCAAACGCCTTTCTGGAGTCCAAGGATAAAAACACATGGGGATCTTGACGATTGTACACCTCCATCAGCCAGTTATTGGTCCTCCTGAGATTCAACTTAGTCGCCCTATCCGACAGGAAACCTGTCTGATCCAAGTGGACCAGGTCGGGAATTACCCGTCGCAGTCGGATGGCCAATGTTGTCGCCAAGAGTTTAACCTCCACGTTCAGGAGTGAGATGGGGCAAAACGATGCATACTCTTCGGGGGGTTTACCCTGCTTATAGATCGGAACAATTGTGGCCATATGCAAATCTGGTGGTAAGATGCCCTCTTGGGCTGCCCCCTCGAACAGGGCCAGCAGGTGGCCACCAAGGAGATCCTCTGTTTAAAAAAAAAAATCAGCAGGAAATCCATTCGGGCCAGGAGATTTCCCCGGGCGGAGTCTGGTCAAGGCCACTTTAATCTCAGTGATTGTTATCTAACCTCAAGGTCCAGTTGCTCTTCTTCAGATAAGACGGGGGTCTCAATGTTGTCAATTTACGTCAGTGTATCTTTTAGCACTCCCAGATCCCTAGCTTTGTAAAAATCTTCATAGTAGGCGGCGAAGGCTTGAACTATCTGCACATCACTCCACCAAAGCTACCCGTTTATCAAGCACCTGTTCCACCCATCGGGCATCCTGCTCTTTCCGACTTAGCCATGCCAGGAGCTTTCCCGACTTATCCCCTACATCGTACAGTCTGTGAAGGGTCACCCGTGCCTGCGTTTTGGCTTCATCTGTCACCAGGGCCTTGCATTTCTGTTACTTGTCCAGTAGAAGTCTAAGAGTCTGTGTGTCCCTATCCATCACATGCCTGTGCTCTAGCTCTAGAATCTGTGCTTCGAAAGTATTTAGCTCTTCCTGCATTTTCCTTTTTTCCCAGGCTATTCTATTTTGGGCCCTGTCCCGCCGAACTGCCTTGAAAGCTTCCCAGATAAATACCCCTGACAAAACCGATCCTATGTTTTCCGCAAAGTATACCTTTACATCTGCTCTGAGACCCTTCACTAGGTCCTTATTCTGCAGGTCCCACGCAGGCAGACGCCATCCCCTCCCCCCCGATGCATGCCTCCCCCCCAACTGCACCAGAAGAGGTAAATGATCCGAGACACCTCAAGCTTGATGCTCTGCCACATCCTCCACACTGAGAGCACATCGGGCAGAAAGACATGATCTAATCTGAAGTACACCCTATGGGCCCCTGAGAAGTACGAGTAGGTGCTAGCATCCGGATGCAGCCACCTCCAAACATCCACTAGACCAAGAGTAGAGATGTTCTAGCTAGAGGAGTTAGTGCAGAGTCACCAAGCCAATTCCATGACCTGTCCCGCAGAGATGACATAACATCGTTAAAGTCCCCTCACACCAGCTGTAATGTATCTGATGTATTCAGTAGGATATCAGTGATGTCGGACAAAGTTCTGGCCTGTAGTTTTGGTGGTGCATGAGGTTATCGTGAGTCTCTGGCGTCCCCAGGTTCCCGTTACCTCCACGTAGTTCCCCAGTGGGTCCGTCTATGTCTGAGTAGCCAGAAAGGGGGGTGATTTCTTAATCAAGATAGCAACCCCTCTGGAGCCTGTTGTGTAACCTGCATAAGCCAACACTCTATATGGTCCCCTCGCCAAGAACCCACACCGGATGCCCTGAAGGTGCATTTCCTGCAATAGGACAATATCTGGCCCTACCCTTTTCACGTATGTCAGGACTAACCCCCTCTTAACTTTACTGCCCAGGCCGTTCACGTTCCATGTGAGGATCTTGGCACAACCATTAACCTGGACAGCCGACCGGGGACTACCTGTCATTGTAGAGGACATCAGATGAGAAATACGTCCGTGATAGCAGGAGTAGGGTGTTTAAAACACAGGTGTATGTGACGGTCCTAACCTTGACATGCATAAGAAACTTAACAAACAGCCCCAACCAACATGTAGCCCCCCTCCCTCCTTCCCACCCCTGCAAACATTTGAGATCCCTCCCGCAATCTTCCCCCTCTCCCCGCTGTCCCATTTCCCACTAAATAGCAGAGAATAAGATAATCGGATGATGGAGTTCTGTCGCCCTCCCGCTCCCAGGCACCTGTAAGGAAAGAAAAAACTTGCTCTAAACCTTCAAAGTCACCACATACGAAGTTATACACAAGAGCAAGCACGAACCAAAATAACAAAAGACCAAAACAACAATCTGTAGTGTTTTGCTAATGTTTTCATTCTAGTCTTTCTGGAACCCTTTTCCTTCTATGTTCTTTCCCTTGTCCTTTCTGTTCCATTTGGAATGTATTTTGAATTACTCTTTTGTCAGTTTGCTATCTGCTTTGTTGTGAGCTGCTGCGCAGCACCTGTAACAATAAATCTTCTCTACAACTACGTTGACTCCGACCTCATCACTACAAAAAACGTGGCGACGATCGTCTACAGGTGTCTGCTTTCCACGCGTGCATCAAAGAAACAAGTTTCGAGCGATACCGCGAGAGAAAGATGTGAAGTACCCTCCGAGAATTGTCGCATTCTCTTTTGTACTTCTCCACCTCATCAAATATTATACTCTCCAAGTATTATTTATACAAGGTACTGTACATTTCTTTATCTTACTTCAAGCGGTGGCAGCTCTACTTACAACGCGATTGTCCTGACGTATGCGTGTATCTTCAACCTGCTCTTCCACGTCACTTACGCTTTCTTCTCATCTTTCTATATTGTCAGCGTACTGCCATTGGATGATGCTTATGCCATTCACTGTTCTACGTAATTAGCGTACAAATGCATGACGTTTTGGTTACTGAACACGTCACTGGAACGCAGCGTTGTTCCCGTGAAACGCTTTGTCAAACGCCATTTTGGAGATCATTTTTTTTTCTCTTTTTTGAAAATATTCGTAAACACGCAAATCAGATTTTGACGCGTTTGAGCCAACAAGTACTTCAACGGAGTCACTGTGTGAACGGCAGCAGCTATGTACTGAGTCTCTACTGTGTGAACTGCACCGTACTTCAACGGAGTCACTGTGTGAACGGCAGCAGCTATGTACTGAGTCTCTACTATTTGAACTGCACCAACGACGAACTGAATTTCGCATTTACTGTAACACGGTATCAGCATATTCTGGTCATTTTACTTTCTTAACATTTCTTTTCCCCACAGTCTAAGCTTCTATTTTGTCATCGTTCGTTTCAACAGTTTTTGCTGCATAACTGTTAAGGTCAAAGAACTAATCTTCATAAATACATTTTAAATTACTGCTGTTACAGTGATGAGTTTACAATCAGTTTCTCCTCCACCACCTTTTCTTGATCTTCCTGGTGATCCCCCTATTACTTGGAAAAAGTGGTTCGATGCGTTCACTACTTACTTAGGAGCTATTGGTGCCTCTAGATACAGGGCAGAAAGGAAAAAATATCTTCTTTTGAATAGCCTTGGATTTGAAGGTCGCTCAATATTTAAACATTTACCTCCTTTAATTCTTTCTCCAGGTGAAGAGGATTTGGATGATTTTAATCAAACTGTTAAACTCCTTGAGTTACGTTTTGATATCAAACCCAGTTTAGTTGTTGTCAGACATAAATTCTACAAACGTGAACAGAAGCAAGGCGAAAAGGTTGAAGACTTCATCTCTGCTCTTAGAATACTTAGTGTGGAGTGTGAATTTAAAAATTTTAGAGATCAAATGATTAGAGATCAGTACATTTGTAAATGTTTAAATAAGAGTATTCAGCAAAAGTTGCTTTCTTTAGGTAATCCCTCTTTTGAAGAAACTGTACGTGTGGCTAAAAGCATTGAGTTTTCTAAGCTTTCTGTCAAAGAACTTGATGGAAAACCCTCTACATCTTTTGGTAAAGAAGAAACTGTTGTTAGTGTTGTTAAAGTTGTTGACAATAAGACAAATCCCTCTGGTCGTACTGACAACAAATTTTTTAAACAAACAAATATTTGTTTCAAATGTGGAAATTTTCCTCATTCTTAGTCTGGACGTCCTTGTCCGGCCAGAAATATCACCTGTAGATTGTGTGGTAGGTTAGGCCATTTCGCGAAAGTCTGCCAAAGTGTAAAAAGAGGTCCTTCTCTTCCTCAGCCCAACAAACAGTGGAACAATAACTACAATCCTACTTCTGTTGCCTATGTTTCCGACTGCAACCAAGATGATACCAGCATTCAGGATGATTTAAGAGATATGGTTGCTGTTGTTGGTGTCAGTGTTGATGATCCTGAGTGTGAATGTGTGGATCCATATATTGACATTGGCATTGGTGATAACATTGTTTGCTTACTAGTAGACTCAGGAGCCAGGATAACCATGCTTACTCAAGAACTCTTTGAAGAAGTTTGAGGTGATCGCAAACTTTTTCCTCCTGACAGGTCTCCTCTTAATTATGAGGGTAGAAGGATTGAACTCAAGGGTTATTTTGAGGATTCAATTGAATTCAGAGGGAGGAAAGTTTTTGGCAAAGTGTATGTTTCAATCAAAGGCCTAAACATCCTTGGTTGGTTCCATCAGGGTCTGTTTAAGATGGTTCTCCGCCCTGGCACTAAAGATCCTGTCTCCATTTCTGTTGTACAAACTGATGACCATCCCTCCACAAGTAATGATCTCTCCATTCTGAGTGATGATTTCATCAACACTTTAGTCAAAGATTTTCCTTCCGTTTTTAGCAATAAGTTGGGGGAAGTAAAAGGGTTTATGCACACCATTTGTGTCAAGGACAATACCATCCCTATCAAACATAAGCTGAGAAACGTCCCGTTCAGTGTGAGAGATCAAATTGAGTCAGAGTTGTTTGGTCTTTGCAGCAAAGGGATAATTGAACCCAAGGAGTCCTCCTCATGGCTTTCTCCCTTGGCGGTCGCTAAAAAAAAGAATGGGGAACTTCGTGTCTATGTTGATTTACGCAGTCTAAATAAGAACATCTGGGTGGATTCCTTTCCCCTCCCTAAAATTCCTGATATGTTGTCGCTTATTGATGGTTCCAAGTGGTTCAGCAAGTTAGATTTGGCTTCTGCGTACCACCAAGTGGTTCTTGATTCTGCTTCTAGACATTTCACTGCCTTTGTATCCCCCGTAGGTTCCTTTCAGTACTGCCGTATGCCCTTTGGGCTAGCCTCTGTGGTGGCAGTTTTCCAGAGGATCATGACCAACATTTTGAAAGGTATCAGTGGAGTCGTCGTTTTCCAGGACGATGTGCTTATTCATGGAAAAACCTGTGATGCCCATGATGAAATCTTGAGGGAGGTATTAAAAGCTTTGGGTAATGCTGGTGTTGTTTTGAAGAAAGAAAAATGTGTCTTTAGGGCACGGAAAGTGGAGTATCTCGGTCATGTTTTGTCTGAGAATGGAGTGGAACCTAGACCTGGCCTAGTTAAAGCGATTGTTGACAGTCCTGCACCTAAAGACAAGACTGGTTTAAAGTCATTTATTGGACTTTGTGAGTTCTATGCCAGGTTCATACCCGACTATGCCTCCAAGGTACAACCGTTGTCCAACATGCTTAAGAGGGAAGTTCCTTTTTTGTGGGATTCCAATTGTGAAAAAGTTTTTGCCTGGATCAAACAAGAGTTGATCGGCTCTAAAGTTTTAAAACCTTTCAATCCCAATGTTATGTGTGCCATCACGGTGGATGCTAGTGGGTTTGGTTTGGGGGCCGTTCTCACTCAGGAAGTCGGTGGTGTTGAGCAGACCCTAGGTTATGCTTCGAGAGTTCTACGTGGAGCTGAATCCAATTTTGCTGTGATTGAAAAGGAACTCCTAGCCTGTTGGTGGGCAATAAGAAAATTCAATCCTTACATCTGGGGGAAGCATTTTTGTTTGAGGACTGATCACAGTCCTTTAGTTTCTATCCTTACAGGTGTCCGCATTAAGGAACACTCTCCCAGGATTGCTAGACTTTCAACTAAATTACTCCAATATGATTTTGAGGTTAGCTACATTTCAGGTAGCAAAAACACTAGAGCTGATTATTTCTCAAGGAATCCTGTTGACGTTGACTGTGATGGAGATTAGGAGGAGGATTATGATGAGGAGGATTGCTTTGTTGCTTTTGTTGGTATGGATGATATGCGTTCCATCAGTGAGGCGGAATGGAGGGAGCATTTGTCTAATGACGTCCTTCTCAATGAAGTTACTAGGTATGTTAGAGATGGATGGCCAAGAGAGAAGAATGTTCATGTTTCCCTTCAAACCTTTGTTAAAATTTCTGAGGAACTCTCTATTGAGGGAGGTCTACTCATGCGTGGTGATAGACTCATTCCCCCTAGTGATCTCAGAATCAGAATTGTTAAAGGAGCACATGAGGGGCATCTGGGCAAGACATTAACTAAAAGAAGGGTTAGAGAACATTACTGGTGGCCCAAGATGGATCAAGAAATTGTTACTGTTGTTGAGGAATGTGTTGTCTGTTCTAGTGCTGAGAAATGTTTGAAGATACATTCTCCTCCTCTGCAACCCATTTCTTTTCCTGATAGGCCGTGGGAAAAAATAGGCATTGACTTGGTAGGTCCTTTCTATTTACTTCCCTCTTCTTCCAGGTTTGCGATAGTGGCTGTTGACTATTACTCGAAATGGCCGGAAGTCCGTTCTGTTAGCAAGGCCAATTATAAGAATGTGATCGACTTTCTCAAGGACCTGTTTTTGCGTGAAGGCTTTCCTTCATCTATTGTAAGCGATAACAGTTCTCAATTTATCAGTCAGGAGTTTAATTCTTTTGTTTGTCAGAGTGGAATCGATCATTTGAGGAGTGCCCTTTATCACCCTCAGACGAACGGTCTTGTTGAGCGTATGAACAGGGTCCTCAACAATTGAATTCAGTGGGCCATTGCTCAGCACTGTCACGTACCCAACGCAGTTAGGTCTATGTTGTGGTTCTATCGTACCACTCCTCACTCCTCCACCAAAGTATCCCCCTTTGAGTTGTTGCGTGGGAGAAAACCTTGTTCAAAAGTTTGTCCTGGGTCTATGTCACGTTGGGTTAAACTGAATTCCCTTGACAATTTAGATGAAGTTGCCAGGTCCAACGTAATGTATGCCCAGTCTAAGCAGAAACATTATTTTGACTCCAGGAAGAAAGTTGCTTCTCAACCTTTCAAGGTGGGTGAGAGAATTCGAGTAAAGTTACCCACTCACTCCACTAAAGGTAGTCCCAAGTTTTCTGAACCTTTTGTTATTGACAAAGTTTGTGGTAACTCAGTGAGAGTCAATATGAAGAATTGGTGGAATGCTGCCAGAATTGTCAAAGTGGGTGAACCTATTGTTAATCACCTTTCTTCTCAAGATATTCCTGTTTTGCCTTCTACATCTGTTCCTGTTCAACCTCGTAGGAGTGTTCGCACTCGCTTTGTTCCTGCAAGATTTCGCTGATGTTTCCCTTCTTCTTTTCTTGCTTTCCTTCTTGTGCTTATTTCCTCTCATTCTTTTCTTTTCTTCCTTTCTTTTCAGTTTTGAAGGGGAGAGGATAATGTAGTGTTTTGCTAATCTTTTCATTCTAGTCTTTCTGGAACCCTTTTCCTTCTATGTTCTTTCCCTTGTCCTTTCTGTTCCATTTGGAATGTATTTTGAATTACTCTTTTGTCAGTTTGCTATCTGCTTTGCTGTGAGCTGCTGCGCAGCACCTGTAACAATAAATCTTCTCTACAACTAGGTGCAAGGTGAGGGGTGTCTCTGCTAGGCTGGCCGGCCTGGGGACTCAATCAATCTTAATCACAGATCAGGGTTGAAAAAGGTGCCACACTGTCTCCACAGTCCCCTGCCAGGTCTCCCCTAATCCATGCGGTCCCAGGTGGATCTTCCCAGGATGGGTGCACCAGGGACCAGCCTGATGCCACTACTGGCACTACTAGTCCGCGTTGCCCCAGGCATCTCAGCCCTCCGCGCTGCAGGTCACCAGCCTGCCGGGCCGCACAGCCCTCCAGGACTGTACCCCTCGTACTTGTTTCCATTGGTGTCTTGGAGCCGTCCCTCAACACACCTCACCGGTCGGAGACCTCAGCAGGGGATGGGCGGGGCAGGCCCACCCGAACCCCTCAGGATCCTGAGGGGAACTCCACAACTCCAAATTGGCAGTCTCTGTAGGCCCTTTTCACCAAAGCCTCAGGGGGTTTCAGTTCGCCCGGGCTCCACACAGTCCCCCCGGGCGCCGGTTGAGTGAAGGGCCGGCAGCTCACCCCTCATTCTTCCGCAACTCTGCCGGCTCCGTACTACTCCTGTTGGGCCCCGCAGACCACAGCGTCAACCTCTGCCTCCTCCTCCGGCAGCGCAGTCCTGGTCGGCGGCTGGCGGAAAGTCGTGCCTCCGCTACGCTGCTGTCCGTCACGGCTCCCACTCCTCCGCGGGGGTGAAGAATGGCATCTCCAGGGCCCATCGCGTTTCCCCTATGACAGCCGGAGAGACTCTCCGGGACACCCGTAGCTCTCGATGGGCTCCGACGCCACCACTGCTCCGCTTTTGCTCTCAGCGATCCCAGGACGCCATCTTGAGTCTTGCCAGCGGGCCTCCAGTCCGGCCCGCAGCGCCACATAATACGTGACCGCCACTACCTCCACTTGCCGTCCACAGATGCCGGGAAGGATATTGAACCCCCAGGGATCAGATTGGGTAGCTTTTCAGGACCTTAGGTTCCCTTATCTCACGTCAGATCACTCGCCTGGGCCGGAGCTATGCAGACTCACGTCTTACTCCGCCATGTTGCTAGCCATGCCGCTCAGCCAATGTTCTGCCATGTGTTATGCCATGAGTGATGTAATATATGAGGTCATAAGCAGTGGATAATGAGGGTTAAAGTTATAGTTAGTTCATTACACTTTAACTGGTGAATTTCAGTATTTTTCTGACTTTTTAACATTAGTTGTTAACTCATTTCAACACCTAACGATAACATCACATTAATCTTTTACTTTTTTCAGTGATTCATGTATGCAGTTATTAATACGACCACTATTCCATAGAAAAAATGATTTTTTGGTTTGCTAATAACTTTGGCGCCATTTGACAAATCTTCACAAAACTTTCCAATTTTTTTTAATCCACCTTAGTTTACTCTTGGAAAGTTTTGGGGTGATCCACCAAGTGGGGACAAAGAAAAAGGGGTGTCCCAAAATTAGTTTTCCCTATGCAATTTCTATAGGAAATTAGAAATAGCTAGAGCCAAACAGCTGAATGGAATCACACCAAATGTGGCTGAAATCTAGATCCATATGTAGAAAGCATACTTTTGTGACTTGGTATCAATCTTTTCAGTAGAATCTGAGAAATTAAGGTTCAAAATGTACGTACATATCATGCCTCAGAGAATCAGTGGAACCAGGAGATCAAAAGATAAGATCTAATTGGCTGTCACCAAATACAAAAAGTTGTAGCTGCAGCCATTTTAGGATTTGGGGACTTTGTCCCTTGTCCTCGTATTTAAAAAAAAGCCTAGTAGAAAGGTGAGGACCAATTTTAATGAGGCAATAGATCTGCAGAGGCTATGTGGATCTGCAGCCCCGTTTACAGAGAAAAGTATGGGCTTCATCCTTTTTAAAAATAAGCTTGTGGGGTGAACCAGGGCCCATGGTGGTTGGTCTCATCCCCAGGTGGTATTATAATTAGAGGAGGGGCAAATGCCACATTCCCGACCCTTAAGAAGGCACCAAGGGCCCCATCTCAGAGGTCAGAATTATAATAGGTTCTCAGAGTACAAGAAAACCACCCTAATACCGACCCAACGAGTCAAAACCCTTGCCTCTAGTGAAGATGGCTAAGTTCACTCAAGGTATACAGAGAGATTGGCCCTCACAATAGCCCTGCCGGACAGGCAGCCGTGGCTCGTGCAGGTAGGAGCGGTAGGGCGGTGAGTCCGGGTGGGCGGATTTTGACAGACGACCACAAGGGATTTTTTTTTATTTATTTAAGTTTTCCTCGTGGCCGTCTGTCGTAATCCCCCCAACAGGACCACCCTACCGCTCATACCTGCATGAGCCTCGGCTGAAGACAGGATGCTGGCCATAGAAAGGGAAAAGGTAGATATGGGTTTAGGATCCAAAAATGGCAGCAGCAACATAATATCTAGGGCGGAGATGAAACCTTTGACTCTAAAGTCACCAAAGGGATTGTCTCGAAATATACAGAAGGTGATGGCATCACATAACTGTTCCCAGTGTTTGAGAGAGCATGTGGTATGAGGAGTGTCAGCCAGAATAATTAGGGCTCTCTCCTGTGAAGACTGTTCTCTGGTAAGTGCAGGGATAGACTCCTGACACTGACAGGAACACAACTGTTCACAGTATTTGAGAGAGCATGTGGTATGAGGAGTGTCAGCCAGAATAATTAGGGCTCTCTCCTATGCGTACTGTTCTCTGGTAAGTGCTGGGATAGACTCCTGACACTGACAGGAACATGATCTGAGTCCTATGACCACATGAAGGGTACCCTGATTGAGGGCTTTTAACTCACCTCTGAAGATGATGGGATTAAGTTAAGGGGGACTCAGAAAACCTTAAATCAGTACTGGATTAATTTTGTAGAGTTTTCAGTAAATACACTAGGTGGTTGGTTAGGAGGAATCCAGGTGCACCACTATGATGGACTGTATAATTTGATTATGAAAGAATGTCTGTTGAGTAACTGTGCTAATAAAAAGTTGCACCAATACTTGGTAGACCTAGGTCTAATTTCTCCCCCGGAATTGGGAAAGAAGGTGGCCCACTGGGTCAAAGCTAGGATGACCAAAACTAACACTGATCAGGGTGACGAGAAGAATGGGGTTGCTAAGCCTCCCCTGGGGAACAGGGTGAACATCCTGAGGATAAAAGTCAAGAATCTTCTAAGGGCCCTCAACAAATTGCTAAGGAAGATGGGCCCCAAAACTCTTCCCAACCAAAAACTGGGTACCAGGTAGGAATGGGATCCCAAAAATGCATGATGTCATAACTGTCAAAATACTGGACACTGAACAGGAGACTCTGCCTGTCCCAAAAATAATCCCCCCCAGCACTGCCCCAGCTAGCACTGGAATGGCAAGTCTCCAGGTGGTATCCCTAGTGTGCCCTGAGCAAATCAGAGTGCACACAGAAGCTACACTAGTCTATGAGGGTGGGGTGGACCTTGCAACCCTAGCTGTTTGGCCTACTAATATGGAGAAATATAAATAGCAGCCCATGATTAATGGGATTAGGTTACAAGCCATGTGAGATACAGGTGCCAATGTCATAATAGAGACAGAGAAACTGGTTTATCCAGGATAGTACCTGACTAGACAGACTTATTGAGTCATCAATGCTGATACTGTCACTAAGATCCATCCCATGGTGATGGTGCCCTTAGATTGGGGAGGGATTACTAGCCTAAAACAGGTGGTGGTCACCTCCACAATCCTGGTTGAATGTCTGTTAGGGAAGGATCTGGAGTCCTCAGCTTGGGCTGAGGTCAAGCTTACTTCCCATGCAGCCATGCTGGGAATTCCTGAATTTGTGTGCATAAAAATCCAAGCATAGAGCAATGCCCAGGGTGAAAAAGAGGTATTGGAGCCTGAAATAATGGACCAACACTCAATGAGAAAAGGTAAGAAGACTGACAATCCAGCTTCTGAACAGCCACAATCTCAGGTCCACTCTCCTCATGGAGAAGACCTGTCAGCCCCAGTTAGTACTGAGCCCCAAGAAATTGGGCCTTACACGGCAGAGCTTCTAGGCCGAGGGGGACCCTCTAGGGAAGAGTTGTGTTAAGAACAGAGAACCTGTCCTATTCTTAAAAGCCTGAAACAGCAAGCTCCTGTACAGTAACATGGAGATGTCAGTGGCTCCCATTGGACCTTTAGGGAGAAAGGGCTCCTGTTCACTGAGGCGGGAAACCCAACATCTGGTGCCACCTGGAGAGTGGTTATGCCTCAGCAGTTCAGAAAGTTTCTCCTCATATTGGCACATGACATCTCCCTAGCTGGGTTTATGGACCAAAGCCAAACTTAGATCAGGATTTTCAGCCAGTTCTACTGGTTAAACATGTCCCAGAGGGCGAAGGAGTTTTTTTCAACTCCTCTGCCGGATCACTGACATAATATCGCCACTGCTAATACCGAACCTGGAAATTATCGACACAATAATATCCACGACAAAAATATTGACATCCTATAATTTGTAAAGAAAATACACAAATATTGAACAAAAAATTATCGTCAATAAAAACATTAATACATCAATATCGAAAACACAAATATCATAAACAAAATTATTGTAACATACAGAACAACAAAAATATCAAAAACTAAAATATAGACCACATTAATATCGTACAAACATAAATATAACCTAATAATAATTAATAATAACAAAACATTTATGACCTTATTATACTGTCAGTCAGAAAGACTGTTCGACCGACGCGGTTATGGATACATTCTGCCCGACTAGTCCGCAATGTAATTGACTGCTGTACTATGATGTATAAGAGGCAAATCTCCAACCGTGTCAGTCAGAGACTATTCTGAGCCCAGCGCATCAGTCAGAAACGAGTGAGAACTAACCCCATTGGTTAGAAAGGCTATCCCATAGGGATTCCGATTATGAACATCCATCGGTTGCTCTGCCAAGCAGGTTATGATGCATTCAACACGGTTACGGAACCATGGCGGTTTGTGTGCTACATGGCAAAGGCAAACTGAAAAACTCTGGCCAAACAACAACAACAAGCATAGGCAGCACCAAAAAAACTAAATATGTCAATTTAAATAGTAGACACACCCATGAATCTACCTATGTAAAGACACAAACAAAATCATGATCCTTTGCCCACACACTACTGCTGAAAGAACCAGGGAGAACTTTCTACAGTCATTGCTGTCAGCCCTGCACACACTCATGCATTGTATTCACACCACTACTTGCACATATCACTTTTTTGTTTCAGATTATTCTTAGACATACCTTCTAATTCACCTCGTCACTCACACTCACCCTCATCCTTACTGTGTCAAAGAAGAAGAAGGCATGCTTTACTGATGATGAGTCAATAGTGCTTGTTGATAAAATCCTTAGAGTAGAGGGACATTTATTCTGAAACCTAGTCCAGCAGACCCCTATCAGCCAAAACAATAAGATCTGGGGTAGCATAATCAACAAATTGAACACTGTAGCACTTGCTTTGCGCTCAATGGATGATGTCTGCAAAGGAACACTGGGCTGCACAACGGACTGGTGGTGGCCCTCTCGTGCCACCTGTGCACTTTGCACTATACTTTCTGGGAGCAGAAGGTAAATGCCATCATTCCTCCTGAGAGCTTGTATGGAATATCTGAAGACATGGAGTCTGGTAAGTCGGAACTTCACATTTTACACAAGTTAGCAATGACACTTCTGTAATGGTCTCAGTTAGCTAAATGAACGTTTTTTGATTCAAACAAACTAATAGTTAAAGATCAAGTGATTTGTATGCAATACAGATAACCCACATACCTGCAATGAAGATGAAAATTCTCCAAACTATTTCCATGTACACACTTCCTTAAAACTTTCATCAAGGACTTGTGCACAAAACACCAGGCACCAGTGTCAGACATCCTGTCACTACATTTCCACTCACTGTCAGGAAAGTAGAGTTCCAGGTGGACTGGTTGGGCTGTTTGAGAGGTGTGTCATTGCAAACACTCCTCCACCCACCCAGCCCACCTGGAACTATGCTTTCCTGACAGTGAGTGGAAATGTACTGGCAAGATGACTTACACTGGCGAATGGTGCTTGGAGCAAAAGGCTCTGATGGGTGTTGTGGTTAACTCAGACACTAGGCACCAGTGTCAACCATCTTGCTAGAACACCTCCCCTTGCTGTCAGGAAAACATAGTTCCAGGTGGCCTGGTTGGGCTGGGTGGGAAGTTGTGTGTAAGACAGATCCTGATGGTAGATGGCTGACATTGGTGAATGGTGTTTGGAGCACAAGGCCTTGATGGAAGTTGTGGTCAACTCAGACACCAGGTACCTGTGACAGCCAACTTGCTAGTGCACCTCCATTCATAGGCCCAGATAAACTGGTTGGGTTGGGTGGCAGGAGTACTTTTTGCTAGGACTACAAGTACCATCAGGCAATGTCCTACACACACTCTTTCCACCCAGCCCATCACAGTGGTTTGAAATGTATTAGATAGATGAGTGACACTGGTGATTGGTGTTTGCCTTTACCAAAACTACCAATGGCGCTTTGTGCTCCAAACACCAGGCACTACCTAATAAATGTTGAACCACTGTGAGGAAAGCATAGTTCCTGATGGGCTGGGTAGGAAGAATGTGTGTAGAATAGGACCTAATGGGAGTTGTAGCGATAGCAAACACTCCTCCTTCCACACAACCCAATCAGCTCATCTGGGCCTGTGGCCACTTGACAAAGAGTGGAAGTGTACTAGCAAGATGACTGACACAGCTGCACAGTGTTTGGAGCTCAAAGCAATGATGGGGGCTGGGGTAAAGACAGACATTAGGCACCAGTGAAAGTCATCTTTCAAGTACACTTCCACTCACTGTCAGGTACCAATAGGCCCAGGTGAGCTGGTTGGGCTGGGTGGCAGGAGGAGTGTTTGCTATTACTACAAGTACCATCAGGCCCTGTTCTACACACACCGTCCCACCCAGTACAACCACTCCAACGGAATACTGCTTTCCTGACAGTGAGTGGAAATGTAAAAGTAAGATGGCCCCCAGCAAATAAACAAAGGTCCCCATGATATTATCCATTGTGTGCCGAGCATTCACTTTGTTGGCTGTCCATACAAACTGTTCTACATCTGATGGAGAGTCAAATTTGGACTTTGGACTTGAATAACTGTGGTTAGCCTCTTTTGGATTACATCTGCAAACACTCTCAACTCCAATAAGCACTTTCTTTTTGTTTTATGAGCACATCACTATTTTGTGGCTTCACCTATGCACTATGTATGTCACAATAAACCACTTTACCGAACAATACTAGCTCATGTTGTGACTTTGACTTCAAACACAAAATCTTGTCATAACCTTCCTATCATAATGATGAAAGTGTCACCGACATAAGTAATGAAGTACTTGTAAGTGGTAAACTAAGTGCCAGCAAATAAATGAATGTTTGCACAACAAGATAGATGTACAAAATCAGAGTATCAGACTGCAATCCACAGTACAGATTCACAGAAAGTCAATTGTATACACAAATATCACAATTTGCCAGCCCAATCAACAACCATTGTTAGCCAACTAGTTCATCATGGTCAAACTAAGGTTATAATGTATTTGGATGTGTGATATCAGACAAGGCACACCTCAATGTGGAACACATTGTTATTGTCCAGATACAACCTGGTGCCTGAACACAAACTACAATTATATCACACAGTACTGAAAATCACTAACAACAGAAACGCTAGACTATTATGTCAGAAGGAAGTGCATGCCAGGGATTTCAGAAATATTTCCATGACGGCGTCTGCATCATATGTATGCTGAGGTCACAACTCTGTATGTCCACTCTGTAGATGACATGGCAAAGTACACTGTGAAAAGTTTAAAGAACAGAGTTTAGCAATCATAACTAATGTCTTATTGTGGCAAATTGTAAAGCATCCACCTCTACGATAAATGGCAGGGAAGGGTCTGGAAGCATAAGAATATGGGCAGAAGTGAATTTACATTTTAATTCTTGAAAGGCTTGTTCAGCTTCTTTATTCCAATCAAATTCCATGTTTTTCCGTAATAATCGTGTAATAGGAGTAATGAGCTGTGAAAAATTAGGGATGAACCTCCTATAAAAATTAGCAAATTCCCCAAAACTTTGAATTTGCTTTACAGGTGATGGGCTTTGCCTAGTACAAACTGTTTCAATTTTCTTTGGGTCCATTTCGAGTCCAGATGGACTAATTATATAGCCGAAAAAGTCAACTTTGGTAACCTGAAACAAGCTTTTTTCAAGCTTCACATATAAAGAATTTTTTTAAATCTGTTGCAGAATGGCTCTTGCATGTTTTACATGTTCTACAATAGTTTTAGAATATATTAAGATGTCATCAATATATACCACACAACATATGTCCAGAAATTCTCTTAGTACTTCATTTATAAAAAACTGGAACGCAGCTGGAGCGTTGCAGAGTCCGAAGGGCATCAATAGGCCAAATTTGGTACGGAAGGCCGTCTTCATCGCCCTCGCAAACTCTTACCAGGTGATAGGCTCCATGTAAGTCCAGTTTAATATAGATGGTAGCATATTTTATTTGATCTGACAATGTTGGTATTAGTGGTAACGGGTACAGATTTTTAATAGTCATTCTGTTAATTGCGCTACAGTCGATACATGTGGGCAATTCGCCTCCCTTCTTCAGAATGGAAAAAGAGGCAAGGAGACAGGTGACTTAGATTGTCTGATAAAACCGTTGGCAAGGTACTCATCTAAGTAATTATGCACATGTTTATTTTCAGATTCTGTTAGTGCATAGATGCGAATATATGGTGATGCAGCACCAGGAGTCAAGTCAATGCAATAGTCATGGTCCCTATGTGGTGGTAATGTGCCTTTTTTTTAATCAAAAACATCCAATAGATCCTCCTTCCAATAGTGATACATTCTTTGATTCCATAGGGAAACCATAACCTTGGACTAAATGCTCAACCTCCTGATGTTGTAAACAATTAGACACACAATACTCTGACTTGAGAAGAATAGTTTTTTGTGTCCAATCAATATGAGGGTTATGCAATAATAACCATAGAATTCCAAATATTTAACGAAACTGTGGGGCATCAATAATGTCAAATGAAATATTTTCACTATGTTTCATTGAATAGGTCATGGTAAGGGTCTCTGTATGATGTTTTATAGGACCTGAGGTTAGTTCCTTTCCATCCACTGCTCGTACTACTTCTGGGGTGTCTTTAAGAACCTTTTTTAGGCCTAATTCATTCATTAATTGAGCATCAATAAAATTCCCAGTAGCTCCAGAATCTATTAATGCGTCCACTGACAAAGCTATATCTTTCTCTATCTGAGATTGTAACATCACTCGAATACTAATGTGATATTGTGGAGTTGTTGGGGTAGAGGAGGCAAAATTAGATTGCCTACTCGAAAAACCGACCTCGTTGTTAGTCGAGCATGCTAGTTTTCCAACTGTTGAGAAGTTGCCACTTCAGTATTTTTAACTTTTGGTTTTGTAGGTTTAGTGGAACATTCCTTTACAAAGTGTCCTGCTTTTTCACAATATAGACATTGATTTAGTTTCTATGTTTATCCTTTTCCTCTTTGGTGAGAGGTTCTCTAAGAGTTCCTTTCTGCATGGGTTCTCCTACATCTATTTTATTAGATGTTTCAGATTTTGTGTACATTCTGTCCTTAAACTGAAATACCTTGTGATCTGTTCTCCCCCTCTCACCTCGTCTTTCTGATAGACGATCATTCAATTTTACTCCAAGATCTATAAATTCCCCACAATCTGTTGGGGGATTAAAAATTTGAGTACCCATATCTTTTTATTCGTCTTTAAGGCCTTTATAAAATAGAGAGACACGTTTTTCCTCTGGCCATTTTGCTTCTATTACTAGTCTATTGAATGTTGAAATCTAATGTAAAAAATCATCAGAAGACCCTTGTTTTAAATGTAGTAGTACATGATCTGCCCAAAGACTTGTTTAGCAAATAGCTTTTTCATAGCTTCTTTAAATCGTTTAAGATCATACAGGATAGGGTTGTCTCTTTCTACTATAGGTACTAACCATAAAGCTGCATCTCCTGCTAGATATGAGAGTATAAGAGCGCCTTTAGAGGAATCATCTGGCAATGCAGTAGGGTTGGCTATCTAATGGAGATAGCATTGATTGAGGAATGTTGTAAATGTATTGCTATCCCCATTGACTCTCTCTGGGGGCGCCAAAGGAACCGACACTGGAGTAACTACTTAGATCTGCGTTGGTAACGTATCAGTACCACTGCTCTATAATTTCTGCATATGAGGTTGAAAACTTGGTAGTTTTAAAATAGGGTTATTTGCAGAGAGGAAACTCCAAGGTTCAGCTCTAGTAGAACCCATATTAGCCTGTAAATCTGAAATATCCTTATGTAATTCAGCATTTTCATTTTTGATGTCTGCTAAAAGGGCAGCTATTTGTTGTAGAGAAATCTGCGATGATTGATCCATAGCGTCTGGGCAAAACTTATTTGTGGGCTTAGCCTTCTGTCAAAGTTACCAAGTCACTCTTACCTAAAAAGTGCTTTTAATCTTACCTGTAAAGTGCTTGGCAGGTTTTGCAGAGACGCTATGGGTCAACCTCCCAGAACCTCTAAGTATAACCAGAGAATTGTGTTCAAAAACCCTATGGCTACAGAGTAGAAATCTAGGAAGGAGGGCCGGATTCGTATGCTGATGAATTCCTGTTGTCGAACTGCAAGGCAACAAGAATATTTTAAGCTTTTTGTACTCTAAGATCTCCTAAACTCTACAGTTCCTATAATAATCTAGGGAAGTAATTAGCATCAATGTCCTACCTGCAAATCTACAGGAATGGTCCTAGCGTCCTGGTCGTCGTCGTATGATGAGTCTCTGGACCACTGTGAAGTCATGAAGAGCGTAGTTGAAGTCATGAATATTGTAGTTGTATGAAGTTACCTGATGTATTTCTTTGTTTGTAAACAAGAATTAGATACTAGCTTTTTCTTTTAATGTTCAAAAGATACTAACACATCTAACACTTTCATTCACTTCTTTCTCGGTTCTTGTTCACCTACTTTAAATAACTTCTATGATTGTCTTTTCTCCATTACACAATTTTTCCTCCTTAAAGAAAATAATAAACATGCACCAAAAGATATAGAACAACCATTCCTCTAAATATAACACAAATATATTCCTAAATAAACAATTCCTATTGCCAAGTATCGTTTAAAAGTCTGAATATTTCCAAAGTGTTTCCGAAAATTGTTCTTGGAGTTTTTTCAATTAGTCCTTCATCTGTCTTGCGTAGGGCCTCTTCGAACAGAAGAATAAAAAGATTACCTTAGCTTTCTCTTGTTTTCCAGAAGCTGTGAATTCTTCTTATATCGGAGTTCCTGAAGTCAGATGTCCTCAAGGTAAGCCACTCGTTACTGCAACATTCTCGTCCTGAAGGCTAAGCACCTTCCAGAAGCTTGGGTGTGGCTTTTATACCCTTGCCACACCCAAACCGCACCCAAGCAGTCACTGACGTCGCTCGCGTTCATACGCGTGGCAAAGTGTTAACCGGAGAAAGCTCTTTCTTCTTGTGCGTGTGAAGCGCGAGGTCCATTGTTTGCTTTTCTCCGAAAGATGAATTGAAACAAATGCGCCTCAAAAATGAAGATTACATTTGCCGCTCAAAACTGCCTAAGTTAACACTAATACTTGATACTTGCAATGCGCCCTGAAATGTGCCCTTTCTGCACTGAAATAAAAAGTACCATAAACACACAATAAACACAATAATACAATATACATGATGTTCAGTAAGTTTAGCAAGCATTTACATAAATACACATAACACTTTCTATGGAGTGCTGGATGCACGGGACAGAGGTGGGTTTTTTACTGAATATTATACATAGCCTTGTAAGCTCTATGTCTGTGATGTTTTTTAGGGACAGTCTATGTATGTGATTTTTTTAGGGACTGGAATCATGATAGAGACTGAAATCATGACACTCATCAATTGATGCCCTTGTGATACAGTATTTTTTATATTGTCTCTCTCTTTCATTGTTTGTAGGTCTGAATAGGACCTGTACACAGGAGGCTGTCTTCCGGCTCCTCCACCATACCTATGTGTACAGTGTTTACACATTGGTGTCAGTTCAAAATGAAACAAGCAACATGCAACACCAACAACAGTAAAGGGCAAGTAAGCAAACATGACACACAATGTCAGTGAAAACACATTTCAATGATCAATGTTATCCTTTGATATATATCACAGCACTTTACTAGTGTCAGTTATTGTTCAAGTAAATCAAGCAGGACATACTCTAAAACTCACAAGCCAAGAAGCCTAGGCTTATCATGATGATATCAATCATATGGTTTATCTGTGTACACACACTATCCGAGACACCACATACATCAAGCGTATCACAATGCAGTATATGCACACTAATGTCACAGGGTGGACCCTGTCATGTTGTCATGTGTGTATTCCACGAACAATTATATACACAAACCATTTACAATGTAGAAGTGTTAGAAAGTGCTGTTGTACACTTTAGTGTAGCACACAAAGATTCCCTAGAAACTCACAAATCAGAGCAAAGCACATGTAGACTGCTTTATATTAGAGTGTAGTCATTCCTCTAGGAATGTAGTATCCAGGACTTCAAACATACACATCCTTTTACCTGTACATCAGACAGATCATCACACTGCACTGTAATGCTGTAACGACTTGTAAATTGTACTTGGAATGCACAAGAGACACATATTCCCTGATATAAACCCCAAGTACAAACATGGTGTAGTCTTTTTTTCCTGTTGGTATTATCCTCCCTATAAGTGAGTCATGTGCCACTCAAGTTTGGCTGATCATGGGAGTGTGAGTATTTTGGTTAGATGTCCCCGGGACCAGAAAACCGCTGCATCCAGGCATGGAATATCACAAACGCACAACCTTTACTAAAGTGTTAGTTGTCATAGTGACAGCTCAGAATCTTGGATTGTGTCTGCATCAAGTGTAAACGGATGCAGTAAACTCCCATAAGTCATGTATCAAAGTTACTCGCGGACCACAAATATTTTTTTTACTGCGCGATAGGTGTGGTGTCAGTAAGCAATTAAATGCATTGGACGGGTTAAATGCGACCTATGCGGACCTTCTGCTTTGGCCTCCTGGACTGAAGATCTCCTATGCGGTCTTGATATTAGTCTGGTGGTTCCCTACAGAGTTCACTTGCCTGCACTAACTGCATTATTCTACGATTTCCCCCATCTCTCTGCTGCTGTCCACAACGTCTGGGAACTACAATGTCTCACTGTACAGTGCACAGGGCAAAGCCTTCCTTGCTGAGAAACTGAAGTGCTAGTGAACACGCTCCTGCCACTGTGCAGAAAGCTGTATGGCACAACAGAGGAGCAGGTGAGTGAGGATCAGACAGCATTGTTAGTTTACATGTGCAATTACCATGCACTTCAGGCAATAGCCATCTTAAAGACAGCCATTTAAACCTCATTTAAAAAGTGTGTATGTAACTGTTGCGGGCAAATACACTTCGGTAGATGTGTATGTACTGGTGTAAACATCATATCACTGTTTTCATGGGAAAGAGTCATCATTGAACACTGGTAAAGTGCACAGACCACTATGCAACCTTTTATACAGTTTGGGCACGTTAATCATGACCTATGTGTACAAGTATTTTTTATGTACATGTTGCAGGTTAATTAAGAGCCTGTCACCATGTCATTCTTACAGGTTAACTCCCGACAGAAGGTCTACCTGTGTAGGACCATCGCCTGGGAGGTGCGCACCGTGAGGGTCATATGTCAGCACAGTGCAAGGACTTGTGCAGGAAACGGTGGCAGGACTTGAGAGGCTGGACACAGAAGATTACAAGAGTCCAGCTGGGCCTGCCACCTGCAGGCAGGAGGGGAGCGCACCACACACTGACCCCCCTAATGCAACTCATCCTTGTGGTAGTCCTTCCTGACCTGGAAGGGCAGTTCAGAGCCAAACAGTGGGTGTGAGTATGTGCCTTGTTGTACAACATATTAACCCATGCATGTGCAAGTATTTGAGCCTGGTTTTCCATTATAGGTTGGGAGATGCAAAAAAAACCTAAAAAGTGCTAGAAGCTGCATATGCACCAGAATTAGTAGATGTATGGTTATGCACTTTCATCTGGGACATGTGAGGATAAAATAGTCAGGTATTGCCAGTAGTGCCATGATATTGTAATCGGAATGCATGAGAACAACATGTGCATGGAGATAATCTTCAGAACCATTGTAAGTGCTCAACATGCGTCAGCACATTGACAAATGTCTGGACTGTTCTTTGTGTGGCCACACCAACTGTGTAAACTATATTGATTTGTATCATTTAACAGCGGAATTCCATGCTGTACATAAGGGTAGCAGGTAATGTGTAAGTTGAGGGCTTGGTGAGTATTGATTGGTCAGTGTACCAAAGTTCGGTCCCTACACTGGTGCCCAGTGTACTCCAATGTATCCAACCGGCAAATTACAGATTTGGTCACTCATCTCACCTTTCATTCTCGCAATTCACATGGTTGAGTGTAAGATTCCATCCTCTCTATTCGAAAGCTGTGTCCATGTTTCTGACTCTGTAATATTGGCAACACATGCCATTGATTGGCTAAGACTGTAGGTCTCTGGTGAAAACAGGGTTTCAATAGAAAGGGATGATGTTTATAAATGCTCTTAACTGGTCATACATGAGGCTTTGTAAAGCATGGTTTAATTGCCTTACCGGTAAATTCAGAGATGTCACATGATCATCATTCTGAAGTAGTTGAAAAATCTTAAGATGAAAAGCAATATCATTTAAGCTGTCCATTGTGTACATGATGCAAGAAATAGGTACGGGATATTCTGAATTGGCCATTACAAATTTGGACATATGCATTGTTGACACGATGGTAAGAAGTATTAGATACACAGTTTCAAGTAAGATGTTCAGGACTAATAGTTTGCACAAACAAAGCATCTAGATGGCCCAGTGCTATAGTGAGCCCCATGAATCATAAGGAAGATGCAGTCATTGGATTTGGCCGTGTGCTGACCTGTGTTTACATGGCAAACTGGTATAATGTTTCCAATGTGGATGAAAATCAGATTCATCTTTTTTACACTGTGCATACATGACACACGACTGTGGGCTAAATACCTTTCATCCTAGCTATGCCTACTTCCGTAGTGTGTACACATTAAGAGAAACACATGTGACCTAACAAACTACTACTTCTGCTACTGGACAGATGAGTAACTTCCATATTAACTGTGTGATATGGCCCATTCAATGACTACACCAGCTTGCTGTATAACAAGCAGGCAAAGAATAGTCATTTTCTTTATTTCCCAACATAGGACCTGATTACGATGTCAGTCGGATCGTAACCACTGGCCTGTTAGTTGTAATCCAACCATCTGTCCCTGCGTTCTGCCTGGCGCATTATGGTGAAGCGTTTGGAGGCAGCATTCGGAGTTCCACTGTTGTTCTGACTGGCTAAAGGAGCCCGTCGACCCAGCAGTCTGAATGTAATCCCTATAATAAGGGCGGTGCCTTCTCTGGCATCGCCGTAGGGATTATGATGTCCCTTTTGATCTGCCTTTCTATGGAGGTCAGACTGCTGACTGCTGTAAAATGCAGACAGAAACAGACTTTGGGTGCCCCTATCAGTGTCACCGTCCATTTACATTCCCTATGGCCTCCACTATGAGGCCTGGGGGCACCTGTGGTGCTCCCCTAAATATCCCTGCACCATGTGGCAGGCACCTGGTGCCTGCCACAGGATGCAGGGATGTTTTAAATGTGTATATTTTCTATTGAGGCTGATCCTACAACCCGCAGCACAAACCTCAATAGAAAATATACACTTTCTAACTGCTGTGAAGGCGCTCGCTTCATAATAGTGGAAGCAGGACTGCAGACTCCCTATTAGGCGATTCCGTTTCCACTAAGGAGTTGGTTCGAAAGGTCATCCAAGCAAAATCATGATTAGGACCATAGTTCTTTGTGTAAGACACAGAGTAGCGGGGGCAAGATGGCCGCCGTAGCTCTGTAGAGAGCAGTCGCATTTTTACTCTCTCCTATCCCAGGATGATGGAGTACTGGTGAACCTAGGGATGTGGGGTCTGGTTAACCTGATCTATCATGGTACGGTGGATACACTTAACCCAGGCTGGCTGGAGGGCTTCCCAACAAAGAAGGTGACAAAGAAGGTGATAAATTGGCTGAACTGCTGGAGAAGTTTGATAAGCAGCGTGAAAGTGCCCTTGAAGATGTCCCAAAGATTCAAGGCGGACAGAGACAAACTAGCATCTGCAGGACCGATTAAAACTTCAATCGTTGCAGTGAGAGAGGGGGCAATACCAAAAACAGCCTCTCTGAGAAAAGCAGCGGAACCTCCTAATCGGAGCTTGAAGAGCGCAGCAGCAAAGAAAGCGGAAAAACAAGAGAAGAAATCTGAAGCAGGTCCGGAGACTCGATCAGCGATGATCAAATCGACGAGGGAAACAGCACTGGATGGAAAAGCTCAGCATACGCAAACAGCGCAAACAACGCTGACGATTATAAAAGATCAGAAGCGGCAAGCGACCTTACCAGAATCTTTCACCCCGAGGGCTTCTTCATCTGTCCCGCGGATAGAGATCCAGGTAGACGATCCGCATCAAAAGGAACGGCTGGATGGGAAGCCGCTGGCGGCTGCCGGCGTCCAGGGAGACAGATGCGAGGTGAATGCGGAAGCAGAATCAACGGACCGCGAGGACGCAAGCGTCGGAGGCCTGGTTGCCAGGCAACCGTTGAGCAGTGCAGGAGATGGCGCGATGCAAGCAGAGCGGCATGCAGAAGCTGCAGAAGCCGCGGGAGCCAGGGAGGCAAACAAGGAGGCTGGTAAGAATACTGGCTTCGACAGTGATATGGACATTGCTTCTAAACAGCTAGAGAAGCAAAATAATATGCAGATGCTAGACGCTCTCTTGTCAGTGGAGGCAGGGCCACATAACAAACATTTGCAGGGCACTGAGTCAAGCTGGGGCAGTACGCAGAGCTTAACGGAGCAGCATGGGCTACATTTGGATCAAGACACGGGCAGAAATAATAAAAGCACAGATAGAAGTATGAGGGGAGGCTCTCCTGAGTTTTTTTCGGTCTATGAGGGCTCGGACTCATCAAATGCTAGTGAGCAGGAGTCAGAGGAAGAGGAGAGTGGCACTGAACGCACTTCTGATTCAGATACTAGCAAGGGCTCTAGTGAATTGGTGACGAAAAAGAAAAAAGGAACTGTGGGTGTTAAAAAAAGAAACGGAAGAGGATCAAGGAGTAGCATGACTAAGAAATTATCATGGGACTACTCCGCTACTTCAGAGACCTACAAAGAAAGTGAGCAGGAAGGAGGGGAAAAGGAGGGGAGACAGAATAGCCAAAATGTAACCCTCAAAATGCTGTTTGGGACCTTGAAACAGATGCAGAAGGAGGCAAGAATGGAGAGTAGAAGGGCAAAAAGAGACACAAAAAAGCTACAAGCATCACTAAGGAAAGTAAGTAGAAAGCAGGAAGAGGTTGAGGAAAGAGTCTCGCAAGTTGAGGAAAGGACAAGCAGGGTCGAAGACGAAGTGACAGATTGGCAGACTTTTAAAACGGATCAAGAGAAGGTGGTTGAAGATCTCCAGTGGAAGCTAGAAAGCTTTGAAAATCGCCAAAGGAGGAACAATGTGAGACTTTTGGGACTGGAGGAAGGAAAAGAGGGGCAGGATCCCAGAGGTTATGTGGCTAAGATTTTGGAAGAGGCCTTTCCTGAGTCAAAATGGCACTGGGATGTCGAAGTGCAAAGAGCGCATAGGTACCCACTGTTCAAAAAGAAAAATCGGGGAGGGCAAGAGAAGGAGCTCCCAAGAGCAATGCTGGTTTTTTTGGGTAATTTCTTAGCAAGACAGGAAATAATTGATAAAGCTAGACCTGACTCAAGAAAAACAGCTGACGGGAACACTTTTTTCTCTAGGCCAGACTTTTGCCACGTTACCGTGGAAAGAAGGTGGAAATTAAGACAGATGATAGGGCCTTTCCAAAAGCAAGGGGCAGAAGCGTATCTGTTGTTCCCATCAAGGTTGAAAGTTGTCAGGAAAGGTTATACCAAAATGTTTACATCTGAGATAAAAGCAGCAGAATACCTAGCAGAAATTTCGGAAATTGGTAAAGGGAAGGAGAGTAGAGCTAGAACCAGAACCCCATCAAAGTCTCCTCTGAGAACTCCACCAAAAACTCCGTAAGATGGTAAGATGGTAACGCCAAATAAATGTATTTGGCAATACCGGACAGAGGTGAAAACAGGATGGGAGAGAGTAGCGACGCTGCAGACTACGGGGGGCTACACATAGGCCAGGATTGGCCTATTTGCCTGTAGTGAGGGGGGGGTTCCTAAGGGGTGGGGGGTAAAGGGGGGAGGGGGGAGGGTGGGGGGGGGAGACAAACACGCTGGTCTTGGGCACAAACATGGTGTAGAAGAAAAAGGTAAAAAAGATTCAAAAAAAGTTGCAGGGGGTAAGGTACACAAACGAGTTAAAGGGGGGGAGAAAATGTGTGGGAAAGATCAAAGTCCAAAGATAATTACTAAATCCTGCTGGTTTAGATGGAAATATGTAATAGGGGAAACTATGAAATATAATGTCCTGTAGAATAGTCTCAATAAACATTTGTGGACTTAATGAGTTAAATAAGAGGTTAAAAGCTGCTTCTTTGTTAAAATTGCTAAAACCTGATCTAGTGTGCCTTCAGGAAACACACATTGAGGGCACTAAGGCCTACTTATTTGATCAACTTGGCTTTAATGTTCTAGCAAAAACAAACCAGAATACCAAGACAAGAGGGGTGGTGATTTTGGGCAAGAGACAGGACACAATTGTTAAGAGAAAGTTGGAGGATAAATGGGGAAGATGGGTTATAGCAGAACTAACGTTTAGGGGAGAAACCTTTACGCTTGTTTCAGTTTATGGCTCTACTGGAGATGATCCAGACATTTTTCAATTTCTAGATGCGGAACTTGCACAGTGGCCTGAGCCTACTATCTTATGTGGCGACCTGAATATTCATGATTCAGATAGTAGTTTCTTAGACCCTAATAGGAAATACACGGGGAGGAAAAAGAGAACTTACAGGGCCTTAGCGGATATGGCAAGGAATAACTCTCTTGAGGATCCATGGTTACATTGCCATCCGAATCTCGACGGCAGTACTTTCTTTTCAGCTCCCCACCAGATCTTAGTCAGGCTGGATTATTTTTTAGTCACAAGAGGGCTGTTAGATGGTGCAAGGATAGTAAGAGAACCAAGGATCATATCAGACCACAGTCCGCTAGTGTTAACTGTAAATCTTGGGCAAAGGAGAAACAAGGAGCCGTCGCAATGGACGTTTGACAGAATGCTTCTCCAGGACCAAACGTATAGGGAAAGAATGGCTGAATGGATTAAGGAATTTTGGGAAATTAATAGAGGTACTTCATCACCAGGGATTGTGTGGGATGCTTTTAAAGCCGGAATAAGAGGTGAGACCCTGAGCTATGTTATTAATACACAAAGAAGAGAGAGGGAAAAAGTAGAAAGAGATAACAAATTAATTAAAGAGGCAGAGGAGGAACTTATGTTGGCCATACATGCGCACACACCAATTGAGCAGATATTGTTAAAGCTAGTCGCTCTCAAAGCAGAGGTTATGGATGGGATGGCAAAAAAGACAGTGGAGAAGTATGTAGCCAATAAAGAAAAGGCGTATGAACTTAGCGAGAGAGTGGGTCATATATTAGCGGTACGAGCTAGACAAAGAAATGGGATGGCTGACATTAAGGAGATTAAAAATGGTCAAGGAACTAAAGTTAAGGGTGCAGAACAGATCAGAGAGGTTTTTAGGCAGTTTTATATGGAATTGTATCAAACAGATGGGTATGGAAGAGAGGAGGACATGAGGGCGTATCTGAGGGAGATAGAGCCCTCGAAGTTGGAGGAGGCAGACAGAAAAGAGCTGGAAGAGAAATTCAAGGTGGATGAACTAACTGAGGCTCTGAGGGAACTGCCATCTGGGAAGGCTGCTGGCCCAGACCAGATCCCAGTTGAATTTTATAAAATCTTCCAGTCCTCTTTGTTAGCAGACATGTTTAATCTAATGTTGTTAGCACAATTGGGTGAGACTGCTCCATACTCTTGGGGAGGCGCAGACATCATTGTTATTCCAAAAAAAGGCAAACCGGTAGATGTCCCGGGCTCCTATCGACCCATCACCTTAATGAACGCCGATGTCAAGGTGTTTTCAAAAATGTTGGCAAAAAGATTATCTAAGATAATTGAATCTTTGGTTATTCCCTCTCAGCATGGATTTATTCCAGGTAAGGGAACAACCCACCATACTAGGCAGGTAATTACGGCATTTGACGTAGCAGACACCCTGGAAGACCCAATGGCAGCGGTGTTTCTCGACGCTGAAAAGGCATTTGATAGGGTCTCATGGGGATATTTATGGGATGTTTTGAGGTGGCACGGTATAGGACCAGGATTCATAAAGGCTCTACAGACGCTATACATAAATCCGACGGCCAAGATAAGAGTCAATAGAGGTTATTCGGCCGCAGTTAATATCCAGAAAGGCACAAGGCAGGGTTGTCCCTCTTCCCCCCTGCTGTTTGCTCTATACCTTGACCCCTATATTCGAAAATTGGAAACTAATCAACAGATATTACCGTTAGTGCTAAATGGTTGTAGACTTAAATCACTAGCTTATGCGGATGACGTCGCTATCTTGACTCCAGACCCCTTAGCTGCCATCAGGGCAATTGAAGCAGAAGCCGAGAGGTTTGGTCAGTTTTCTGGATATAGTTTGAACACAACTAAAACACAGATAGTTAAAAATCAATGGGTAATTTGTAACGATGTAAGAGTGACAAATATGGCAACTTATCTAGGGGTACAAATGACAGCAGAAATAAGTAAAATTGTGGAAAAAAATATGGATCCCTTGATAACTCAAATGAAAAAAGATTTGGAAAGAATGAACAATTTACACCTGTCGCTAGTTGGATGTACAAACATCATTAAAATGATGATTTTACCCAAATTTTGGTATGTGTTCAGGGCTGTACCTTTGTTGATTGAAGCCAGTTGGTTTAACGGTATAGAGGCTATATGTAACAGGTTTATATGGGCCCAAGGTAAAACCCGGAGAGCTTATAGGTATATGACACTCCCCAGAGAAAAAGGGGGATGGGGGGCACCAGACTTTCGTTTATATTACATGGCTACTGTGCTGCAATATATTCAAGGTCTTATTGGTGGAAACTCTGATGATGTAAGAATGCAGAAAATGTCTACAGAGGTGTATGCTGTCGCACTTGGGGTAAATGCTGAGAACTGCTTTCTAAAATGTATTGACTATAGCTATTTCAAGAGGACTAAGTTTAAAACTGTTAAAGCGGCAGTTACGACCTGGAATGCATTTTTAAAGAAAGTAAAAATTGGGAGGTATAACAGGTATGTCTTATTAACTAACAATAGATCACTCCCCAAGGAAATTTTTGGAGATCATACTATGGCAGAGTGGGCTCTAAGGGGGGTCACGCAAATTGGAGATTTATTTACACAGGATGGCTTTAAGCAATTTTCAGAGTTGAGAGAAACATATGGCTTAGATAATAGGGGATTTTTTAAATATCTACAGGTTAGAAGTTTCCTTAATAACAAAGTCGGAGGTCCAGCAGGTTTCAATAAAATAGAAATAATGGAGAAAATAAAACTGATGGGGGATTGTTCTATCAAATCCTTTTATGCAGCATTGGTGAAAGATAAGCAGGACGATTTAGCTAAATTTAGTAAAAAATGGGAGGATAAACTGGGAGTTGATAGTAGCCTGTTTTATGATTCTTTGAATTTAGGATGTACGATATTATGTGCTGCCCCGCTGCAATCACAGCATTATAAAACACTGTACTCTTTGTACTTTACACCTGCAAAGATTGCAAAATGGGGAGGGAATCAAGGAATCAACTGTCCCAGATGTAACGAGCTGGAAGTAGATAGCGTACATATTTTTGCAACATGTCCTCAACTAAGAACTCTGATTAGGGAGATTGAGGGGTTCTTGGCAAGCTCACTGGGTATTGAGATATCCCTCACACCAGCTTGGATTATGCTAGGTGTGAATGATGAAGAGCAGGTTCAATATGCTGAATTTCTTTTTGTAATAATGGCCGTCTATAGATTAACAATAGCTAGGGCTTGGTTAGATAAAAGCCCTCCGAAAATGCAATCTTGGCTGGCAAATACCCTGTATGCATATAATATAGAGGAAAAAATCTTTGCCCGAAAGGGGAGGAGTGGAAGACGATTGGGGAGAAGAATTTGGGAGCCATTATGTAAATGGAAAGAGAGTCAAAGAAGGAATAGCTAGGGGAGGGGGCGGGTAGCTGCTGTCTCTTTTGACTTCGGTTTTTTACTGCTGATTCCGGACTCTGCTTTCTTATTATAGTTGAATTGCATAATGTGTACGCTATGTCTGGGTAGATCTATTGTATGTGTTAGTACCTAAGGCTGGAGTGTAATTAATGCAAAGAATATTGCAATGGATAAAATTGTGATACATGTAATGCTCATAATGCTATGTTGTAATTTAAAAAAAAAAAAAAAAAAAAAAAAAGGACCATAGTTCTTTGTGAGTTATTTCGTGCATAGAAATGTTATTATATTTCTTACGTTTTTTCATACTCGGATCCAGTAAAAAACATTGTTGATACTAATATAAAATGTGTGCATTTGCAATTATCCACATTTATTAGGAAGCATATACATGAAAAATGTATTTCTGAAAAAAATGCCTATGTTGCCATGAATTGATTTCCTTTCCTTCTTGCAAGTTGAATCTTGTTTTTATGAGTTGCAAAAAATGTTCTGGTGGCCGGCCTCTTTTAAACATGCCTTTCTCTGGTTGTAAATTACCACCAGTTACCGCCGTCAAAAATCATTCAGTTTGTTTGATGAATATGTTCAGTACACCAGAATGTTAATTAGTCTCTGTTAGAACATCATTAGCATCGACGGATCTCATTAGTTCTTTGCAAATGAACTCCATTCATAAAATTATGAAATAACACAAAAGTGTGCTTCAAAGGCTGCAAATTAATTAGTTCCAAAATCTTTGTATTTTTAATCTCACAGATCAGCTACACGTTCAATACTTGACATGGCTTTGCAATAAACATTCAATAACATTTGTTACAGTGCATAAATAAAAGAGACAATGATAATAAGAAACTTTTAACGCCCTGGGTTCCTAATTTGACTGCTCTTGACCATTTGAGAGTAACACAAATACGGGCCTCCAACATCATAAATTATCCAGGGGAGGATCCAGAAATTTTAAATACCCCCACCATCACTTTGAACCACACCTCCAATGGCATAAAGTGAGCCAAATGAGAGAACCTAACTATCCCAGGAAAAGTTCATTTTCTCATTTCTCCTTCTAACCATCTATCTATTTAACTTTTCACCCACTCATCCATCTTTCCATCAATTCCTCTTTTATCCATCTAACTGTTTCAAATCCAAACATCCATTCACTCCTTTTTCCATCCACCGAACCATCAATCCATTCCTTCACCTTTCTGTCCGTTGGTCTTCCCTACCTACCATCTATCCATCATCATTTCATCATTCTATCATCCATCAGTCCTTTCATCCATCAATCCATCATCTATCCATCCATCCATCCTTGCTGTGATCCTTTCACCTATCCATACATACCTTCAACTTTCATCACTGCATCCTTTTCCTTAAACATTTTCACTCTTCCTCACCTTTCACCTGTCCTGACTCTGCTGGAGGCTTATGCTGGAGTGAGTCATGATCCCGAAATGATGTTCTCTCATCTCATCAGTGATGTCATCAGTGATGTCACTGACCATGTAATGAATGATGTAATAAACGACGTCATCATCAGTGGATTGCGGGGGCGCAAGTTATAGTTAGCTCAACTAACTATAACTGCCAAATTTCTCTGGTTTTGTATGAGTGGAGTGAACCAACAGAGGTGCAGAAAGAGGCCTTGTTGAAAAGTCATCCTGTGCCCCCAACTTCTTGCTGACTGGTACTGGCGAAACTGACTTACTAACCAGGTCTGGAGCCAGTGCTATGGTGAAAGACACTTAGAATACAGTGAAAACACCTACATACACTAGGGTACACTGTGGGTTGCCATGACCTCCCCTGTTAGGCCCTAGTACATAATAGGGCAGGGGGATTAAAACTACCCTTTAACTCAGAGGTACAGAAAGGGCAGAAAGAAGCATTAGTGATGCTGGAAGAGGCCAGAGAGGTGCGGAAAGAAGCATGTGAAGTATAGCAAGAGGCAAGAGAGGTGCTGTAAGGAGGAAGAGAAGTGCAGAAAGAGGCAAGAGAATTGCTGAAAGAAGCAACAGAGCTGTAGAAAGAAGCATAAGACATGCAGAAGGAGGCAATTGAGGTACAGAAAGAAGCTAGAGCAGTGCAGAAATAACCTGGAGGCTTATGCTGGAATGAGTCATAAACCCCAAACGATGTTCTCTCATCTCATCAGTGATGTCATCAGTGATGTCACTGACCATGTCATGAATGATGTAATATGTGATGTCATCAGCAGTGCATTGCGGGGGCGCAAGTTATAGTTAGCTCAACTAACTATAACGACCAAATTTCTCTGGTTTTGTATGAGTGGAGTGTTCAACTAACTTTAACGTCCCTGAAACCTGTGTTTTTTTCAGTGAATTTCTAAGGTTTTTTAAATACTAATTTCTAACTATAACGTCCCTGAAACCTATTGTTTTTATCAGTGAATTTCGAAGTTTTTTTGAAAGCTAATTTCTAACTATGCCTGCAGAGGTAGGACATGTGCAGAAAGAGGAAGAAAGGTGCAGAAAGAAGCAAGAGAAATTCAGAAAGAACCAACAGAGGTGCAGAAAGAGGCCTTGTTGCAAAGTCATCCTGTGCCCCCAACTTTTTGGTGACTGGTACTGGTGGAAACTGACTGACTAACCAGGCCTGGAGCCAGTGCTATGCTGAAAGACACTTAGAATACAGTGAAAACACATACATACACTAGAGTACACTATGGGTTGGCATGATCTCCCCTGTCAGGCTCTAGTACATAATAGGGCAGGGGGATTAGAAACTACCTCTAACTCAGAGGTACAGAAAGAGGCAAGAGAAGGGCAGAAAGAAGCATGTGAAGTATAGCAAGAGGCAAGAGAGGTACAGGAAGAAGGAAGAGAAGTGCATAAAGAGGCAAGAGAATTGCTAAAAAAAGAAGCAACAGAGCTATAGGAAGAAGCAAGAGACGTGCAGAAGGAGGCAGTTGAGGTGTAGAATGAAGCTACAGCGTAGAAATAACCAACAGAGGTGCAAAAAGAAGCAACAGGGGTGTAGAAAACGATAGGAGAGGTACGCAAAGAGGTAAGAGAGGTACAGAAAGTGGCAGGAGGGGTGCAGGAAGAAGGAAGAGAAGTGCAGAAAAAAGCAACAGAGGTGCTGAAAGAGGTAAAAACGGTGCAGAAAGAAAGAGAAATGCAGAAAAAAGCCACAGAGGTACAGGAAAAGGCAAGAGAGATGCAGAAACGGGTAGGAAATGTACAGAAAGAAGGAATAGGGATGCAGAAAAAGACAAGAGGGGTGCAGAAAGTGAAAAAAGGGGTGCAGAAAGAGACAAGAGAGGTGCAGGAAGAAGCAACAAAGCTGCAAAAAGAGAACTGCAGAATGAACCCACAGAGGTGTAAAAAGAGGCAAGAGGGTTGCAGAAAGTAGTGGGAGAGGTGCAGAAAGAGGCATGAAAGGTACAGAAAGAGGAAGGAGGGATGCAGAAAGAAGGAAGAGAAGTGCAGAAAGAAGAACCAGAGGTGCTGAAAGAAGCTCAAATGGTACAGAAAGAGGCAGGAAAAGTACAGAAAGAAGCAACAGAGGAACATGAAAGAGGCAAGAGAGGTGCTTAAACAGGCAGGAAAGGTGCAGAAAGAGGGCACAGGGGTACAAAAAGAGGCAAGAGAGGTGCAGATAGAGGGAAGAGGGGTGCAGAAAGAGGCAAGAGGAGTGCAGAAAGCAGCAAGTGATGTGCAGAAGGAAGCACAGAAGTGCAGAAAGACGCAAGTGAGTTGCAGAAACAAGCAGGGAAAGAGCAAAAAGAGGGAACGGTATAGAAAGTGGCAAGAGAGGTGCAGAAATAGAAAATAGGAGTGCAGAAAGAGGCAAGGGGAGTACAGAAAGAGGCAGGAGGGGTGCAGAAAGAGGCAAGGGGTGGAGAAATGTGCAACAGAGTAGCAGATAGAAGCATGAGCAATGCAGAAAGAACAAACAGAGGTGCTGAAAGAGGCATGAACAGTGCAGAAAGAAGCAAGAGAAGTGCAGAAAGAGGTAGGAAAGGTGCACGAAGAGGCAAGAGAGATACAGAAAGAGGCAGGAGGGGTGTAAAAAAAGGAACAGAAGTGCAGAAAGAAGCAACAGAGGTGCTGAAAGAGGCTCGAAGGATGCAGAAAGAGGCAAGAAAAGTACATAAAGAAGCAACAAAGGTAAAGAAAGAGGCAAGAGAGGTGCAGAAACCAACAGGAAATGTGCAGAAAGATGGAACAGGGTACAAAAAGATCCAAGAGAGGTACGGAAAGTGGGAAGAGGGGTACAGAAAGAGGCAAGAGGAGTGCAGAAAGAAGCAAGTGAGGTTCAGAAAGAAGCAACAGAGGTACAGAAAGGTGCAAGAGAGGTGCAGAAAGAAGCAAGAGAAGTGCAGAAAGAGGTAAGTGAGCTGCAGAAAGAAGCAAGAGCAATGTAGAAAGAACCAACAGAGGTATAAAAGAGGCAAGAGGGGTACAGAAAAAGGCAGGAGGGGTGCAGAAAGAAGGAAGAAGATCGCTGCAAGAAGAAACAGAGGTACAGAAAGAGGCACGCGGGGTACAGAAATAGGCAGAAAAGATGCAAAAAGAAGAAACAGGGATGCAGAAAGAGGCAAGAGAGGTGTAGAAAGAGAAAAGAGGGATGCAGAATGAGGCAAGAGGGGTGCATAAAGAATCGAGTGGGGAATAGAAAGAGGCAATAGAAGTGCAGAAAGATGCAAGAGAGATGCAGAAACAAGCAAGAGATGTGCAGAAAGAGGCAAGAAAATTGCTGAAAGAAGCAACAAAGGTGTGGAAAGAAGCAAGAGGATTGCAGACAGAGGCAAGTGAGGTACAGAAAGAGGCAAGAGAGGTGCAGAAAGTGGCTATGGGGTATGGAAAGATGTACAAGGGGTGCAAAAAGAAGCAAGAGAGGTGCATAGAGAAGCAAGAGAAGTGCATAAATAAGCTACAGAGATGCACAAAGGGGGAAGTGGGGTGGTAAAAGAGGCAAGAGAAATACAGAAAGAAACAAGAGAGGTGTAGAATAAGGAACAGAGGTGCAGAACCAGGCAGCAGGGGTGCAGAAATAGGGAACATGTGTGCCAAAAGATCCATGAGGTGTGCAAAAAGAGGGAAGAGGGGTGCAGAAAGAGGAACAAGGGGTAGAGAAAAAAGCAGGAGAGGTACAGCAAGAAGCAACAGAGGTATAGAATGAGGGAAGAGGGGTTGAGAAAGAAACAAGAGAGATGAGAAAGAAGCAACGTATGTGAAGAAAGAGGGAAGAGAGACAGAGAAAGAGGCAAGAGGAATGCATAAAGAAGCAAGAGAGGTGCAGAAAGTAACAAAAGAAGTGCAGAAAGAAGGAACAGAATTCAGAAAGACGCAAGAGGAGTGCAGAAAGAGAAGGGGTGTAGAAAGAGGCACAAGGGATGCAGAAAGAAGCAAAAGAGGTTCAGAAAGACACAGAATACATTCAGAAAAAGCAACAGAGATGCAGAAAGAGGGAAGAGGGGTGAAGAAAGAGGCAAGAGAAGTGCAGAAAGAAGCAACAGACATGCAGAGAGGGGGAAGAGAGATGGAGATAGAGGTAAGCGGGGTACAGAAAGAAGAAGAGATGTGCAGAAAGAGGCAAGAGAAATACTGAAAAACAAAGAAAGGTGCAGATAGAAGCCATAGAAATGCAGAAAGAGGGAAGAGAGGTGCAGAAAGAAGCAATAGGGCTTGCACACTATTAGTACCAATTTAACATTACCATTTAGCAATAAGTAACAGGTGACCATTCTAGGTTTAAAAAAGGACCTTCCACCACGCTGTAAAACTTGTCAGTGCATTTTTAGTAATGCTTGATCGTTTGAGCTAAAAATAAGGCTTGCAAAGTTGTCATAGCAGGCCAGGCCCTCTTTCCCCACCACTCTGCAAACGCACTTCCTGGTGCGCTCTTGGATGGGGATTAAAGTCCTGTTCGCTGCTGGGGGTGCTTAGGGGCCATCTAGCCTACCTGATACCTCCAGTATGTCCCAGAGTGGGATTGGTAAAAGTGGGACACAGGCCACATACCCCTCCCTGCACCACTCTGAATAACGTTCCCCCTGGTGCATTCTAAGTTGGGGAATTAATTCCCCTTGAATACTGAGGCCTACCACCATGTATCACCCTAGACAAGTGCTGTACATCCATGTATTGCAGTGGCAGATGTTTGGGCCTGCTATTGGGCCACCCAAATTCTACCACTTAAAGCCTGGCTGAATGGGATCTTGAGTGATCAGGAGTATTTGTTGTAATTGGATCTACTCAGTCTTGAAAATTTTACTAACATGTCAAATGGTCGACCCATCCCATCCCATATCCGAGAACTCACAAGATCAGTCTTTCTAGCGTAGAGGGCCCCTAACAGGTTTGGACAAAACACTTACACAACAAACACCTTTGTGGAATGGCCATTGGCTGAAACACACTGCTCAATTGGAGGGATTTGGGAAATTGGACAAATTAGGAATATCCACATTTGGAAGACATCTGAGGTGGGTCCTATGTGAAATTGTTTCAGGAACTACAACACCATTTCCAATTATCACAACTCCATAAATACTTACAATTCCAGCATGCGCTGACAATCTATCGGACTGATTTCACTGGGCTGTCAAAGTTAAGTCAAATGGAGCCCAAGTTGCCAATGGACCACCTGGGAAAGTGTTGTATATTCCAGATTAACCGCTCACTCATTTGCAATGCCCCTGATACATTCAGAAACCTCAGGCAAAAGTGGGAAAGATGGATTGGCACTTTGGAAGACAGAGTGGTTGGAGGTATGTATGACTCCCTGGGAGATTGACTTCTCTTCCTGCTTTTAGTGGATCCATTTGTAATGCCTCCACATGACCTATCTTACACCACAACGACTTTGGTGTACTGAGTTGCTTCCAAAATGTAGCTGCACCTGCTGCCATCAAACAGCAGTGAATGTCCTTAAAATGACCAGGCAATGTCCCAAAATGTCCACATATTATGGGACAGGTTGCTAGAACCCTTACACAGATCCTAGACAGGCCAATTGAGTTATCACCTAAAATGGCCTTATTGAGTCTCCTGGAGGTCCTGTGTGGCAGGAGAAGAGACTGAACACTCATGGGTATGGTAATGATTGTATCTAGGCCTGGGCGGTAAATTCCGTACTGTTAGCGGAATTTGTGGATTTTGGGTAATTTCGCGTTCCGTAGAGAACGCGAAATTGCCCAACATTCTGCGTTCCTCGACTTCGTGAAATTCTTTGCTTGTTAGCGTTCTCAAATGCGTGTTCATGAGATATTTCCTCCCGAGCACGCAAACAGCGATTGCGAACAATAAAAAAGGTTCGCAAACAAGCAATTCCGCGTGTTCGCGGTATTGCTGCGTGTTCGCAAAGATTTTTACTGTTTCGCAGATATTTGCGTAACGCCATTACGCAAATTCCACCCACCCCTAATTTTATCCAAAAGAAACATTGCATGCAAATGGAAATCTCCCAATCCACTTGGGTGGGGCTCAGCAACGGGCTGGAATGGCAAACAGGAAGAGCATATTTATACAGCCAGGGGTATGTTCCAGGAAGTAGGGGTAGTTCGTGGGGATTTGATGGACTGACAAGTTTGCCAGGAAGTGGGATTTCTCAAGACAATGGGGCTTAAAGAAGATATATGACAGAGTGGGGGTGATATGGTTGCATTTTTGATATGATGTGTCAATGTTCATCTACATATTAAAATCAATAAAATGTGATTATGAAAAAAAGTCTTCTGCCTTTTTGGGTGGTCACTCAGATTTTTCCCCATTTTCAGAACAGTATTTTTGCTGGACATAAAGCTCTGTGTACTTTGTTACCCCTGGAAAAAGAGGTAAAGTCATGTTCTCCCCTTTTACACATGGTTACATTGACTTATTCCGAATTTACATCTTTATCTTGGCTATACGTCCCTATTATATGGTATAGAAAATGCACCCAGGACATGGAAGTTAAATGGCACCTGTGGACAGCAGTACCTATTGTTCCATTCACAGTTTGCCTGCAAAAAATGGTTTCAGGCCTACAATTGTAGCCTAACCTCTGCAGTGCAAAACCTGCAGTGCTCCCTGTGAAAATAACCCATTTTGAAAGGAAGAGTTCTCCCTTTTAAATATTATAGGCATTCTCATCCACATAGTAAATTGCATGATATTTAAGAGTTAAACATGAGGAAAATGAATGTCACCATGCCCTTATAGTGACACGACCCAAAAAGCAATTATCACTGAGGCAGACCAGGAAGTCCTTTGCAGAAGACTGGAGCAAAGATTAAAAATAGGTGTGTGCGAAATTTGTCCTTGGATAATTATGTGTAATTTCAGCAAAATTACATAAAATCTGGTCTAATTACGTGGAATGCAAATCCATTATTTTGGACTATATTTTAACATGAAACTCTCCCTGGCATCAATTTTTATGGCACAAGGATGCATTTTACAAATGCACAGTTAACAACAGCTGCTCGCGATAGATTGTTTGTGTGCGCTTGCAGTAAAATTTTACTGAGAATTTGTGTAAGTTGCAGTAATTCTTTACTAGGAATGACATGAAATTACATAAAAGGTATAATAGCAAAATTTGGGAATTTTTTTCTGTAACAACCGTAGCATGAACATTTTAAAATTACGTGAATTATAGCGGTATAGGTAAAGTTTTTCCCATGCCAAATTAAAATTATATTATTGATATTTTGGGCTTGGGAGCAGCAAGAAAATTAAATAAGCCACTATTTTTATTAGCAATTAAAATCCAATTCAATAGTAAAGTCAAATTTAAAGAAAATAAACTTTTGAAAAGTTACCTTTAAACTGCCTGACTCTTCTGGGGGCTAATTTGTATTAGCTCTCCAGCAGCTGCCCAGCCTGTATTTATCCTTTAATAGACCACTTTGGTTGGCAGGTCGACCTGAATTGCCAGGGATGTCTCCTCTGAGCTCAACTGATTATTCAGTGTGAAGGCTGCTGCTACTCCTGTTAACACAACAGTGTCAACTCCTGCCTGAAAGTCCTTTTTTTTCTTTTCTTTTTTTTAGGTCCTCATTCTGCCAATTAACCTGTTGGCTATACTCACTTTCCCCTGCGAAAGCAAAATGGGAATAGAGTATTTCCAGACAAGAAATCTAGCTGTTTCCATTCCAACCCCTCTTATGCTTAACACGCAAGAATACCAAAGAGGGGGACTCGGACCAACAGCTATTTGTTGGCTTAATCATTGGACCCCGTTCCTCTGGCACCACTCAACTAACATAACCCAAGTCTTTCTTTGACTTCTGGGACCGCACACCATATCTTGTTGACTTATATATATGATGCTGTTTTTACAGTCAGAGAAAAGAGGTGGGACAGCCGATTTCCGCGCTTTGCAAATCTCTCTTCTTCCCAATAAAATAACATAAAAAATTAGCCTTGCCGCAGGCTTATTTGAAACCAAAGTACTATCCTGGCCTAATCCAAAAAATATAAGCGTAGGGGTTGCTTCCATTCGGATTCCTGTTACATCTGTCAAAATTCACATCCATCCATCCAATATTTTGTAATTACAGGGCATGTTAAAAATATATGACTATCATTTGCTGAGGGATCCTGACATCTTGAACAAATGTGCTGAGTTCCTGTGAATTTTGTCAATTTCACTGGAGACCAATAAACCCGATAAAGAGTAAAAAGATGGCTTTGCTTAAGGTAAGCTGGTTTAACTGTCTCACAAAGCAATGTGAATGAACTCAACCAAACATCTCTCAAATTGATAATATTCCCAACATCACCCCAAAGTTTTTGGATATCTTGACATCTTGACATCTTCTGATTCAATCAAAGTTCAGTACCACAAAGCCACCTCCTATTATAAGCTCACAATTCTCATAGCTTGAATTAACCAGGTTTCATCCATCTGTTCTTCCCACTGTGTCTGAGCCCACCATGCAGACAACTGATAATATTCGAATCTTGTTAATTGACCACCAGTACATAATGTCAAAGCTTCCCAGCTCAGCAGGTCCATTCCAGTTTTTAAATCTCCCCAATGAGAGATACCTGCTTGTTTCAATGGTAGGCTAAGTAAGTCATCTAAACATGATGGAGTGCCTGAAGACCCCCAAATTGGTGAATAATCTGAGTAATATGTGGTTCCCAATTTTTTCCGTATGAATGCCCAGTTCTTTAATGCCTGTAGGAGAATTTTTAACCTTACTCTCTTGAAGAATTTTGGGTCTCCGAACTTAAACAGGAGCTGATCTTGTCCATCCCCCAACTCAAGTAATGCCCCATAAATTATGCCTAATGCAGAGTCATCTGGCTTACTTAATAACATTCGAAAATTCTTAAAATGAAATACATGTGCATAGACCCATAAATCCGGAAGGGTAAGACCACCACTCTGTTAATTCTCGCCTTGGTGCCTATTCTAATCATGGGCCCAACGCTGCAACTCTGGGCAATAGCTTGCTTAGCCTCCACACTGGCCCCAACAGCGCTAAGGATGCCTGGCTTCACCCTGGGGGTGCCCAGGAGTGGACACTTCACAGGGAAAGCCAGGAGGGGTTCCAAAGCGGTATGAGTATCAGCGCCAGGAAGCCGAATAGGCTACACCGCAAGATGACCGACTGGTGACAGTGCACTCTATAGTACCATGACATTTACATCTAATTATACCCCTTTTTTCCTGAAATCTCAAAGAGAGAGATACCGCAGAATGATCAGAGAGAGTAGCCGGGAGATGTTTAACCCTTTCAACTTCCTCCAACAAGCATTGATAAATTAAAAATGTATCTATTCAGGAATGGTGGCCGTATTTTTTACTAAAGAAAGTATAACCCTTCATATCCCCCATTTTAATTATCCAAACATCGACCAAGTTTAATTCTTGGATCAATGTCCTGGGTGTAGCTATTGAATGTAAGGGATTAATGTATTTTACTTTGGACGTTCTATCTAACTCGGGTCTTTGAACTAAATTACAATCACCTCCAATAATCACTGGACTATAAATTGACAGACGTTCAGCCTCCAGTTTATCTAATGGGTCTGGATTGTCCTGATTTGGGCCGTAATAGCTAACGAACGCTAACGCCCTGTCCTGAATTTGAATATTAGCTACTATCCATCTACCCAAGGAATCAGAAAGGTGGCTTTCCAGTTTAATTCCACTATTTGATCTAATAAGGATTGCTACTACTTTTGTACTACCCCTTTGATTGGAACAGGCTACATCCTGAACCCAGGACCATGCCTGAAAGTCCTGACTGAGACACATGTAAAACGTTTGCATCCTTGAAACAAATTAAACAGGGCCTGATAACAATTGTTGCGTATCACCGGTCAGATTGCTGTAGAATCTTACTTTGTCTTATATTTCATTGTGGCCCAGAGCCTACTTCAAAGTGAATTTTACTATCAGATGTGGAAGGACTTTAGTTATTTGATAGTACACTCCGTTACAAACACCCTCTCTCAAAGCCAAAGTTTAGTGTGGCTAAAGACTTTGACCATCTTGGAATTGCCGAGACACATTGCATTTGTATTTGTATTTGTATTTTCATTTATAGAGCGCAATTATCACCAACAGGTCTCTAAGCGCTATCAGGATGAAAGAGACACGGACTAGTCCACAGGCGCACAGGGGCAAATATTAACAAGAACCCAAGGCCTCTCGGCAAAGAACCGTTTTTAACTTCTTCCTGAAAGGAAGAAGGGCGTGCTCTTTACGCAATGTTTCTGGTAGTTTATTCCACAGAGGGGGGGTGACGGTGGAAAAGGCTCTACCCCCTTTGGTGACAAGCCTGAAACAATGACACTTCAGTAAACAGGTCTCTGAGGACCGAAGCACCCGATTCGCAATGTAAAGTGCTAGGCGATCTTTAACATACAGGGGGGCTTGACCAAAAATGGCATTATGCATAAGGCAGAGGCCCTTAAACTTGTCTCTCTGCTTTACTGGATTCCAATGCAGGTGTTGGAGGAGAGGGGTGGCATGACCTCCTCTGGGCAATTTGAAAATCAACCTAGCAGCATTGTTCATAGTAATCTGAAGTCTGGCAAGTAACTTCTCTGGAAGGCCAATGTATAGGGCATTGCCATAATCAAGGCGAGAAATTATCATTGCCGACACGATCAGTCTGAGAGCAGAGAAGCTCAAAAGGGGAGCGAGCTTATGAAGCTGCCTCATCAGGCCGGCGCAGGTTGTGGGCTTGTTTGCAGAAAGGCTAACAGGAGTGATTAAAAAGTAGAAAAACTGGAGTCTACAACTTCTTTGTATATGGCTGGGTCCAAACTGGGATGGCTTAGTGCGCAGAAAAAGGATAATGTATTAAACCCAGATCTGTGACTTGTTTTTTTTAAAAAAAAATTTTTATTGAAGATCTTTGGTGTCATTACAAGAAAAAGAAAACAATTTTCGGCCTATCAAATTTGCGGTAAAAAATAAGAGAGGAAAAAAAAAACAGTATCTATTAACAGCTTTTATCCTCAATATACAAATCCAAATAATCGAAATATGAACCCCAAATTAAATCACATTTTTTGACCCTTCCTACCCTCAAAGCATACCCTTGCTTGCATTTCCTAACTCTCCGCATTTTCTGTATCCAATCCTGCATTGATGGAATCTGTTGTGACCGCCAGTTTAGGAGTAACAGAGATCTAGCAACTGCCATTGCAATATAAATAAATTTAACCTGCGGGACCGAATGTCTGAGATCAGGATCGAAACCGTAAAGCATCAATTTTACATTTAAGAACATCACGAACTGGTAATAACTTCTCAGAAAAGCAAAAATATCGTCCCAAAAAGACGTAATCTTTGTACAGTGAACCATTATATGGGACCAATTGGTGGAGACAGAATTTAAACATCTAAAACAATCAGATGAATGATTACTATACATTTTGGAAATTGCAGCAGGCGTACGGTACAAAAGCCATTTACTGAAGAATAACATTCTTCGCCAGTTAGCCCCCCTTAACGTGCTTAAATTCAGTTTATTAATAATTGTCCAAGTATTAAGATAGAGTCCATGATTTTCTTGTTCCCGCTATTTTTTAACTGCTTTAGGGCCTAGCTCAACCCCCCTACTCTGGGCTAAGCAACGTTTCCAGTACCCCGGTTCCTTTGACACAGTATTGACAAAAAGGTCGTTAATCAGCGAAGATGGACATGTAAACTGTATGAGGTCAAAATGCTGAAAGGTTTTATATATTATTATGTGAGACCGTGCCAATAAAAAATTCCCCTGAACTAACTGGACCATTTATGTCGGAGATATCCACTCTCCATCTTTTAGAAAATATGTCACTTTACTAAACCCTCTTACGATCAAATTCTGAACCATCTCTGATCCTATCTTAATTCCCAAACATGAAACCCAGTTAGGCAACAAAGTTGTAGGATTAAAGGGGGGAGAGAGTAACTCTTAAGCATGGCAGCATGTTTCTTAAGAAACCATTGAAGTATTTTATAGCGGACTAGTTTTGGAGATTTAAAAACCTGCAATGGGGAGGGAATATGATTTTCATAACAGATTACATCAAAAAAATAGTTAATAAATACATTTTGATTTGGGGTTTGATTCTTAAATCTTGACAGATAGTGAGCAAAGTAGGCATAATAGTAATCCCTAAGATTTGGTAAGCGGAGACCTCCTTGGTCCAATTCATGAAACAAAGTGCTTATTGCGATTTGTGGTGTTTTTTTTGCCCAAATAAAACTAGAAAACATGGATTCAACTTTGGCAAAGAATATACTTGGTAAAAAACAGGGAATAGTGGAAAACAAAAAATTGAATAAAGGGAGGATAGACATTTTTATCAGAGCTACTCTGCCAAGGATCGATAATGGCAATGTATTCCACCTAGAAAACATTATGCACATTTTTTGAAGAAGGGGATCAAAGTTAAGATTAAACAGATCTTTGACATGGGCTGAAAAAAGAACCCCTAGATATCTTTTTGGTTTGTTGTTAATACAACAACTTATATCAGGGTGCAATTCTGGATCCCTGCCTCCACATACTAGAATTTCTGTTTTCCTTTTATAAATCCGATATTCCCCCAAAGCCTCAAATTCCTCAAAGAGCTGAAAAACACGGGTTTGTGAATTTAAATTGGGGTTGATTAACAGCATAATATCATCAGCATAAAGCTTGATCTTAGTCATTGATGGAATAGGATAAGAGATATCAGCAGTATTCCGAAATGCGGCTGCGAGAGGCTCAATAAAAAAAGGAAAATGAAAAAAGGTGATAATGGGCAGCCTTGCCATGTGCTCCGTTTAACTAAAACTGATCCTGCCAATACCGTGTTTATGATGACACTGGCTTTGGCGCCAGTATAAAGATTACGAATTAAATTAATAATTTTGTCCGGAATGCCAAAATATTGTAAAATAATAAATAGTGTCTCCCAAACCACCAAATCAAAGGCTTTTTCTGAATCTAATAACATAATTAATGCTGGTATCCCGTGTCTCAAAGTAATCTAAGGCTTCGGCCAAATAATGCGTGTTCGTTATCAATTGCCTGCCTTCAATGACTCCATTTTGGTCAGGGTGTATCAGATTAGATGAAATGTGATTAAAACGAATTGATAATAATTGTGTAGCTATTTTATAGTCGGAATTTAATAGAGTAATTGGGCGGCATAAATTAGGATCTTTAGCATCTTTACCCCTCTTCAAAAAACTAACCACCGTGCCCTCTCGGAAAGATCATGGAATTGGACCTCCTCCCAGGATCGAGTTAAGTAGGCGCAGAAAAAAATCAGAAAAAGCACAAAAAAAAACTTTGAAGAACTCGGCAGGAAGCCCATCTGGGCCACAGGCCTTACCATTCGGAAGTTCTTTTAGAACCTGATCCAGTTCTTCCACGGAAAAGGGACTTGCCATAACTAACTGTTCGGTTGAGGAAAGGGAAGGCAGTGCCTGCTTCCCTAAAAAATCATTTAACTTTTGTTGATCTATTTTATGATGCTGACTGTAAACACTACTCTAGTGAGTAAACATTATTTTCCCTATCCCCTCCGAATCTGCTATAAACGAATGCGTTACGGGGCAGTTTAAACCACGGATTAAATTAGAAGCGGCTTGTTCTCTGACCTGCCAGGCTAAAAACTTTCCAGTGAAATTGCTCTCTTCGTAAATTTTTTGTGATTGTTTGTAAAAGAAATTCTCAGTCTGGGCATATAAATGTGCGCTGAATTCCCGTTTGGCCTTATTTAATTGATCCTGGACACTACAGGAGGGATTCTGCTGCCTTAAAATGTTTAAAGCCTGTATCCGTTGTTCTAGCAAGTTTTTAATGGAACTAACAGCATTCAGGGCAGCCACATCCTTTTCCTATAACTATCCCCCTGATAAAAGTCTTTAGTGAATCCCACACGATGTTAAGTGGGGCCGTATCAAGATTACGAGAGAGAAATTCTCTTATCTCTGATTTTAATGGTTCGACCCAAATCTCGTCATTCAAGTATATTTTGTTAAACACCCAATGTTTTGGAGTTCTTGGATTTTCTCCTAAAACAAATTCAATGACAAGGAGAACATGATTGGAAAACCCGTTATGGACAATCCTTTGATGATAGGAATTCAAATTTCTAGAGGAGAGAAAGAAGTCAATCCGTGAAGAAGACTTAAATGTACCCGAGCAGCAAAGATCGAGGGTGACTTTATAGTTATCAATAGTTTTCAATGTTTTTGGTTTAAGGTGCGTTCTTGAATGTGTAGTCGAGTCCAACTTAGAATCCATAATAACATTAAATTCCCCTCCTATACCAATATCTCCTGCCACCATCAATAAAGATTGAAACAGCTCTTCATACACTCTGAAATTATCATCAAGCGGTGCATAAATACTAGCGAAGGTGATAGGTCTGTTTTGTATTTTGTATGTTGTCCAGCACCAACATCCTGAGCCACCCTCTTCCGATTTAATAATTTCAGCGTGTATGTTCCTGTTTAGGAATATCGCCACCCCGCGCTGAGATTCAGTAAATGAGGAAAAACCTCGATTGGAAGCCCAGGATTTAAACATTAGGAATTCTTCAATCTTAGAGAAAGAAATATGTGTCTCCTGTAAAAGTATTACAGAGGTGTTTTCAGCCTTAATCCCTGTTTCCACTGGCAGCCTTTTTTTCTTATTATTTAGCCTGTCTACGTTAAAGGAAATTACTTTCAATCCTGCCTTACTAGACATCTCCAAATTTAACCATAATTAGACAATATCCATCCATACAACCCTCTCTTTTGGCATTTTGGAGAAAACCAGAGTTTTATGCTAAATAGAGTAAACAACTGAAACCATGAGCTTCATTTTTCTGTTCATTACCCCCCCACATCCCAAACCTCGGACTCACCCACCCCTACAACCAGTGGCCTACCTCCCACTCCCCACGCTGGCCACTGTAGCCTACCCCATAACATTAGGGTGTACTGTTATTACACCCCTTAACCATTAGCCCTGAGGACCCCTTATCCCATCCCAACCCCTTCCCCCCTCAGCTTTCAAAGACAAAAGAACGTGATCGTAGTGCTAACAATATCAACTCAAAAATGAAAATCAAATCTAACACACTTTTCTAGCTTTTTTGACCATGAGTGATCTCCTTAAGCAAGTCCTGTGCTTCATCAATGTCCAACAACATATAGAATCTGCCCTTGACCAACACTTTCAGCTTAGACTGCTGAGCAATAGTAGCTTGGGTCCCCTTAGCTTTAAATAAGTATAGGATTTTGACAAATTCCTTCCTTCTGCGAGCAGCAATCGCGGACATGTCCGAGAAAATCCGGCATTTGACAGTTTCATTAACAGGGAACTATCTTTGCTGGATAGCCACAGAAAAAATAGATTCTTTAATCCGTACATCTGCAAAATTTAATAGAATTGTGCGAGGGAGGGTCCTCCGCAAGACCTTTAATTGGATCCCCCGAGACTGCAGAAAGACCATCACCCATGCGCTGATAACGCCCTATATGCCGGAATCAACGGAGCTCCACTTCACAAACTCCAAACCATCCAGAACGCCGCAGCCAGACTCGTCCTGGGAACACCACGCCAGGAGCACATGACCCAACACCTACGAGACCTCCACCGGCTCCCCGCTGAGAAAAGGGTCAAACTCCTCACCCACGCCTACAAATCACTCAACAACATCGGATCCAAATACCTCAACGAGAGAGTATCCTCCCACGTACCCAAAAGGAACCTTCACTCCAGCGACCTCCCACTGGCAGAGGTTCCCGCATCCGCAGAAATAAAACCAGTGGGAGAGCCTTCTCCTACATCGCAGCAAACACCTGGAATGAGCTCCACATGATCATCAGGCACACTCCAAGCCTGCACACATTCAGGAAAGACCTCAAGACCTGTCTCTTCAACTGATCCGGAGCTGCCCACCCTCCCCTCCCCCCAGTGCCTTGAGACCCTCATGGGTGAGTAGCACGCTTCACAAACTCCTGATTGATTGATTGATTTCTAGAAATTCAGAAGAGATTCCTCTGTAGCAATTCAGTCATGTATGACTACATGTTAGACGACAAGACAAATAATTGGGCAAGGATTACCTTTTGGCATCTAGAAATGTATCTCTCCTTAGGACAAAATAGTTCACATACCAAACACTAAGGGAACAAGAGGAATATAAAGGTGAGTAGCAGAGTGATGACTGCTCTAAGTAAACAAGCACAGATGGAAGGAGGTAGGTCAGGAAATATAGGATTGCCAGTACAGGGCAAAGATGACAGCAGGGCAATGCTGGAGACCAAACACATCAAACTCTGAACAAAGTGCATCTTTCAGGGCAGACCTGAAGACTGAAAAGAGCAGGGTGTGCACTACTAATGTAGGGGTTGCTACACAAAAGAGAGTAAGGTAGAAGGATAAAAGTGGAGACTGAAGACAGAAGAGCAATTGTTAGGAGTCTGGGAATTGTAACAATTGAGAACCATGGACCACAATGTACTATGTAGAAAATCTAGCAGGACATGTAAAAAACCAAAGAGTAAATTTAGAGAGACAGGGAAGGAGACAAAACAACTTTGAACAAAAAGCCTGGGCCAGATTCACATGGGTATTTTCTAACATAAATAGAAATCAATGTCAAAAAATTTACATTTTCTCCTGCTGAGTATACACAAAATGTTAGCTAGCCGGTGTAAATCCTTTTATACAAGGTTAGATTTTGACTATCATAAACAGTTTTCTCCTCATTTCCACCCAAGAAACTGTTGCAGATTTGCTCCTGCAAATAGCTGAAGTAAGTTCCCTTTTCAGCGTGGTAAACGTAAAACAACCTCACAATCTTGGAGAGGCTGGCATCAAATGGTTGTATCAAGAAACAAAAATACATTTCCCATGCAAAAAAAAGACGCATATTTGCACTTTTACATCCACACTTGCAGTTCTATGGTGCAAAATTGTGTTGTCTGTTATTATTTGATTTTGGAAAACTGGTAACACCTAAAGAACTTACATAACTTATCCAGGAGCACAATTGGGCACATGCGACGGGTGCAGGTTTATTCCAGTGCCACCTTACATTCCCCCTTGAACAGTGCACTCTGGGAAAGTTTGCAGTAGGCAAATAGGATGTGTTGCAAAAAGTGAATAGGTTTGACTCGATGAACGTTTTCCCCATTGGTTAGGGGCAGTCCATAAGTCAACCACACTCACTGGCTTCCAAACATTATAAAAATGGAACTAACCATCCGCTCCTCATATACTTTCTGGACCAGTGGAAGAACAGAAAAAAGACTGCACCTGCTATTAAGGCATGTGAGGAAACATAAAGGGCTGGAACTTCTTCCACTTGTACCCAGGACAATTATGTGGACTCTGGGGGTCAGTTGGCTACTTCCTGTGTGGCTACAGAGCCATCAGAAGCTGAAAGAGGCCTTTTTACTGGAGTAATTAGTGACCAGTAATAACTGGAAGACCACTGGACCCCGTTGGTGGACTCTAATGGGGTGACTACATCTGACCCCTCAGTGTCGTACCGGAGGTCACAAGAGCATTAGTTGTGCACACAATGACTGAGCCATCAATGAAAAATGTGAACTTCCAAAACTTTTGAACTTCTGTAACTATGGATATATGGGCCCAACCATCCAAGTCAATCTGCCAAGGAGTGAAATCACTAGGTAAGAAAATAAAAATGGTCCAGCTCAGAGCTTCTGCTACCTGAAAATCTAGTCCAATGAGCAGCAAGCCTATCTGTCTTTTGGTGTGACCTTACCATGAGGAACAGGGCCAAGTCTGATTTGCATATGGTTGGGTCTGAACTGGGTTGGTAAAGTGAGCTAAAGAACGATGATGGATTCAACCCAGATCTGTGACTTGTGGTGAGTGTCCGAAAAGTTTCAGCACTCTGTCCATCATCTTATTGTGTTTGCTATGTTCGCACTAACTGGCCAGGGTGTGCCCAGACATGGGCGCCTTGCTCACTTTGCCACTGGAATCAAGCTAGCCTGGTTGATGAGGAGTGAGACTCTGAAACCGGTCCCAGGAAGCTTGTTTCCGATCCAGGGAGGACCTTGCCTGCCATTTCTGGCTGGACTGCTCCCATGAGGCACAGGGTCAAGACTGATTTGCTTATGGCTGGGTCCTAACTGGGGTGGGGTGGCTTAGTGAGCAGAAGAATGAGGATGGATTAAACCCAGATCTGTGACTGGGGGTGAGAGTCTGAAATGTTTCAGCACTCCGTCCATCATCCTATTATGTTTGCTACGTCTGGAAACTTCTACTCCATTGGTTAGTGAGTCACTCCCACCCACTAGTTGGTACAAAAGAAAAATGTGGTACCCAAAGTAACCCACCTCAGAAAACTTTCTGGACCGACTGAATATTAGGGGAGGGTTGGGCCTGACGTCTGTGACCTGAGAGGAGCCCTGAAGGACTAGGCCTGCTTTCCCTTGTACCCAGGACAAGAGGGTTGATGCCAAGGGTCCGTTGGCTGACCTCTTGTGTGGCTACAAGGACAAGCAAACTGCAAGATGTCTTTTCCATGATTTGCCCAGTTGACCAGTGGCAACTGGACTTGGACGGAACAAGGGCTACTGCACAGGGTTTTGGGGTAGCAGGTAAGTGGCACTCAGGCAGGTAGCTACAACCGGAGATGACTAAGTAGTGGATAAAAGTAAACGTGGGGCGTCGCCAGGAAAGGGGGAGACCCAAAACCCCTGTATGAGCGAGGAGCTAAAAGCCCTTCTCTCAGTAAAATCAGACAAAAACCTGGGCACATATATCAGTATCAACAGTTGATACAAAAATAGTAGTAAATATAATGTTGTCGACACCAGTGGTTTTCTTATAGATTTTTATATGAAGATGTTCATAGGAAAAACAACACCAGCCGACACGTGTTTCGTCAACAGGTCAGTGCCTGTGACTCTTCAGGGCTTGGGAGGCGTGGAGGTGGTATCGAAAATCCAGTGATAATTCCAACCCGGAGTGCGGGTAACAGGGTGGTAAAGGTGGAATCGTCAAGTATGGAAGTTGTCAGGCGGGCGGGTACGGCCGTGACAAAAGCGGAGCTTGTGAAATCAGACCCCAGCCGATGCTCGTCTCGTCGGAAAGAGTGAATCCGAGCAACTAGGCTTTGAAGTATCCCTCCACCAGATACCCTGAGAGTCTCTAAGTACTTTCCCCTGGGGGCCTTAGAACTGTACTGCTGTGGTTGTTTGCGCACCATGAGTAAGTTCGGAAACTTCTACGACCACACCAACGCCCCCAACCACCACCCTCCGCGCCTGGACCCCGATCAACACCGAAGACACCATCCGCACGATGAACTCCATCTACTCCGGATCGCCAACCGACCCCTGCCCCCACCACATCTTCAACAAGGCCGACTCCGTCATCGCACCCCACCTACGGGACATCATCAACACAACCTTCCCTGAGAGCTGGAAGCACGCCGAACTCAGCGCCCTACTGAAAAAAACATCAGCAGACCCCACCGACCTCAAAAACTACCGCCCCATCTCGCTCCTCCCGTTCCCGGCCAAAGTCATCGGGAAGACCGTCAACAGACAGCTGGCCACCTTCCTCAAGACAAATGGATCCCTCGACCACTCACAGTCCGGTTTCCGGGCCAACCACAGTACCAAGACCGCCCTCATCGCAGCCACCGACGACAACTGAATCCTGCTCGACAACGGGGAAACAGCGGCCCTCATCCTCCTGGACCTCTCCACGGCGTTCGACAAGGTCTGCCACCGCAACCCTGTTGTAGTGCCTCAACAACATCGGAATCCAGGAGAAGGCACTGGAATGGATCATCTCCTTCCTCACCGGAAGGACACAGAGAGTCCGCCTCCCCCGGTTCAGATCAGAAGCCACCAAAGTCGTCTGCGGCGTGCCACAAGGATCATCACTCAGCCCCACGCTGTTCAACATCTACATGAGCCCCCTCGCAGCCATCGCACGCCAACACAACCTCAACATCATCTCCTACACCAACGACACCCAGCTGATCCTCTCCCTCACCAACGACCCCGCCACCGCCAGAACCAACCTACATGAAGGGATGAAAGACGTAGCCGAGTGGATGATGAACAGCCGCCTGAAACTGAACTCAGATAAGACGGAAGTCCTCATCCTGGGATCTACACCCTCCACCTGGGTTGACTCCTGGTGGCCGCCTGTCCTCGGCAGCGCACCCAAACCTACAGACCACGCACGCAACCTGGGCTTCATCCTGGACTCCTCCCTCTCCATGACCAGACAAGTCAACGCCGTCTCCTCGTCATGCTTCAACATCCTACGCATGCTACATAAGATCTTCCGGTGGATCCCCACCGAAACCAGGAAGACAGTCACTCAGGCCCTCGTCACCAGCCAACTGGACTACGGCAACTCCCTCTACGCCGGAACCACTGCAAAACTCCAGAAAAACTCCAGCGCATTCAGAACGCCTCAGCACGACTCATCCTGGACATCCTCCGACACAGCCACATCTCCACACACCTGAGAAACCTGCACTGGCTCCCCGTCAGCAAGAGAATCACGTTCCGACTCCTCACCCACGCACACAAAGCTCTCCACAACCAGGGCCCAAGATACCTCAACAACCGCCTGAACTTCTACACTCCCACCCGCCAGCTCCGAACGACCACCCACGCCCTCGCGGCCGTCCCTCGCATTCGAAGAGCCACAACAGGAGGAAGATCCTTCTCCTACCTGGCCGCCAAAACGTGGAACTCCCTCCCCACCCACCTCCGCCTGACCCAAGACCACCTCACCTTCAGGAAGCAACTCAAGACCTGGCTGTTCGAGCAGTAGCGGACGCCCCTACCCCAAGCGCCTTGAGACCCTCCGGGTGAATAGCGCGCTATACAAATGCTTTGATTGATTGATTGATTGAAACTTTTGAAAACCTTTCCTCCAGAGCGTTAGCAGGAACCATGGGGAAAAGAATCCGACTGGCAGTTCCACAGTGTCGGGATGGATTTTAACTTCATCCTGCTCAGAGAGACCTCTGTATCTCACAAAAGGTGACAAAGTCCCATTCTGCATTTGGACTAAGGACATTTTCCAGCAAGAAATCTCCAAAGTTCCAGCGTGCCAGTGGGACCAAGGTGCTTCAGTTTCAGCAGCATCTCAAGCAGGGAGAGTTTTCTTTGTCAAAGTTGACAAAGACCAAAACCACACTGGGACTAAGAAGAAATGTCAACATTTTTCTTCAAGAAAGTGACAAAGTCTTTTTCTGAAGTAGTACTTACAAACTTTTTCAAACTTTTCAATTTCCAGACCGATATAGAGACCAATCCACTTGGCATATCTAACTCAAGGCCCATCGTGGTCAGCCTCATATCGTACCTAAGTCTGGTCTACTATGACCATGGATTATCATTGATGCTTGGCTTTTTTTGACACTATTTTCACCTAAAACTTGAAAGTCATATTGCCAGTTCCCTCAGCAGATTATTGTCAGTTTTCTGTCATTTTGTCCATTACATTATACTCTACTTTTCTAATTGGGTTTGGGATGTTTTTTTATTTAGCGTTTTGACTTCAATGCATAAATACTTTGCACATTGTCCCAAGTTAAGCCTGCATTCTCTGTGCCATAGATACCAGGGGGTTGAGCTCAGGTTAATTTAGTGATTTTCACCCTGGAAAGAAGTGTTATTATTCTTAGAGGTGGGCACTTAAAATAATAATGCATGTGACCGATCAGACTCTTGAACCCTCAAACTTGGGACTCGGCAGGCCTGCCCTCTTTCACCGCAAGGGAAGTGTGTTGTAACCTACACACACTGGAAATATTCTGGATAGTTCAATGATACAACTAATTTAAAGGTATTGTAATTTATTAATCAACACCAAGTAGTTGCCGTTGGCAAAGTACAATCACATATAATTTCAAGCCCCAAAGGGGGAGAAAGGGAAGGGAAGGGTAGTGCTCAAGGGAGTGTCAGGTCAAGGAAAGTAAACACAGTTCCAAGAAAAACTAATTACATATTGCAAATAAAGTTGTGCCAATAATGATGCAAAAGCCCAGATTCAAGGCATACATTGGAACGTATTAAACAATGACATTCAACGGTCACATACAACATTCAAAAATATCGGGGGCATGTGCCTTGGACCTCCGGCACATGCCCCCGATATTTTTGAATGTTGTATGTGACCGTTGAATGTCATTGTTTAATAAGTTCCAATGTATGCCTTGAATCTGGGCTTTTGCATCATTATTGGCACGACTTTATTTGCAATATGTAATTAGTTTTTCTTGGAACTGTGTTTACTTTCCTTGACCTGACTACCCCTTGAGCAATACCCTTCCCTTCCCTTTCTCCCCCTTTGGGGCTTGAAATTATATGTGATTGTACTTTGCCAACGGCAACTACTTGGTGTTGATTAATAAATTACAATACCTTTAAATTCCTTGAATCATTGAACTATCCAGAATATTTCCAGTGTGTGTAGGTTACAACACACTTCCCTTGCGGGGACCCCCTTATATATGTACCATATAAGGCCCAGGTCCCCGTGACTGCATGGGTTCAACCCCCCTCCTTGTAACGTCGGTGCTGACCTGCGAGGTTTCCCTTTCCTTTAATTAAATTGAAGTAGACCATGGTGGAATCAGAATTACTGTCTTATACAGAGGAGTACATCAATCAGTTAACTAAGGATTTGTCCACTACCTTTCTATCCACATCTGTCCCCACGATCGATCTTACTCTAAATGACAAAATATCTCGCTTAGAAAGATTGGTGAAAAAACTCATAAGAACCCGGCTACATGGGCACCTCTTTACCAGATACCTGCAAGAAAATATAATTCCGGTAGGTCTACAGATTAAAATCGAGCCAGTGATTTTTGTGGGCGTACCAAAGTTTAAAGAGGGGTTCAGCTACGTGGCGAACAACTGCTCCCGGCACTGGATGGTGCTGGGAGTAGAGACGGCAGCTGAACAAGTCGTCTCTCTCAGCAAGGAAATTGCTGACCTCAAGGCTGAAATTTTGGGAGATAACACACTCACAAAAGCCAAGGAGGCTGTGGAAAATTTGGAAGCCACAATTAAAGACTTTGACATTACGGCTCAAACCAAAAAATTGGAAAAACTAGCCAGAGGTCTTAGACTGTTTGACAAGAAATCCGTTTACCCATATCTACAACCTGACTATTATAAACAGGACAATCAGGGTCGTTTTACCAACCGCGGCCGTGGTGGGTACAGAGGACGACGGAATTTTACAACTTTTTCCGACTCCTCGTATAGTTCGGGGAGTGACAGTGAAGCAGGATCGAGCACACCTTACCTTTACCCACCTCTAGACACAGGTTACCAACAGTACCCCCCGCAATTCCAGCCACATTTTTTAGATCAGGGCCGTGGACAATGGCGGCCCCCACGGGGACGTGGCAACAATTGGACAAGGGGCCAGACAAGAGGACAACAACAGAACCAGGGAGGATGGGACGGCAGCCGAGGCAAGCAGCAGAAACGGGTCACCTTCCGCCCAGAAGTGCATGGAGAAATCTCGACCAGGAGGAACACATACAGGTGGTAAACACAGGATCCACGCCTGGCTTGACCATATCGAGCATCAGCAGGGTCACCACCAATCCTGTGATTAATATCTCCAAATACAATCTACATGAGGAAGAACTAAAGGTCCTCAGCAGAGGCCTCTCCTACGTTCCGACGGCCCCGGTCAACAAATTCCTGTTGAAAACAGAACTATACAGTTTTTTCAGGAAGATTAGATTAAGATACTTCTTCCGACATCAAACATCCAGACAACAACGTTCCATCACAGGACTTAGAGTACCTTCTACTTTCTTTCCACCCACGTATGCCATGAGCCACCGGATCCTGGCTTTTGAAGAAATTGTGACCTCTTCGGTAGACCGATCACTGGATCAACCAAAATTTACTAGACTGAACCTAAGTAAAACAGAGAAAAAGGCCCTCACAGACCTATGCAATAACAAAGAGGTCGTCATCAAACCCGCCGATAAAGGCGGGGCCATTGTCGTGCAGGACCTTTCCAACTACAAGGAAGAAATTTACAGACAATTGTCGGATGGTATCAGTTATCGGCAACTACCAGGTGATCCTTCACGTGATTTGGCAATGACAATCTTGAAAGCCACACAGAAAGGATTGGATGCTGGTTTCCTCAGCAAGCAAGAATTTGAATTCCTTAACCAAAAATTCCCAAGACTGGCTACCATTTACACCCTACCGAAGGCACATAAGAATCAGAATAGCCCCCCTGGATGCCCTATCGTGTCCGGCTGTGGGTCGATGTTAGAGCCCCTGTGTAAATATGTTGACTTCTTTCTAAAGCCCATCGCCCTTAAGACTAGGGCGTACCTACGTGATACTACACAGACAATCAACCTGATTGATGAGAGACCATTTAATCCTGAAAGTGCACTCCTGGTTACTTGCGATATCGTATCGTTCTACACCAGTATCCCCCAACAGGATGCTTTGGAAGTGATGCGAGAGGCCTTAGACAAAAGAACGGCGCCTGTACCGGTCCCGACGGACTTCATAATTGAGCTACTGAAGATTGCCATGATGCAGAACTTTTTTATCTTTCAGGAGGGGTTCTATTTGCAGACTAAGGGGGTAGCCATGGGGGCTACCGTCGCTCCAAATTTGGCCATAATTTATATGGACCATTTTGAACAACAACATATTTTTTCATCTAACAACCCTTTCCAGGCCAGGCTGACCTTATGGGTCAGATATATTGACGATGTCCTGTGCATCTGGGAGGGCAATAAAGATCACTTGAAAGTATTTCATGATTGGCTCAATTCACGAAACCCCACATCCAATTCACGATGGAATCCAGCAACGTAACCATACCTTTCCTAGACATCTCCATCTACACTGAAGGAGATCGCTTACAAACCACCTTATTCAGGAAACCAACCAAGCGCAACTCATTACTGCAATATGGGAGTCATCACCCCAGAGGTCTTAAGGACAACTTGCCCGTCGGGCAATTCCTCAGAATCAGGAGAAATTGTTCCACTAGAGCCAACTACCTCACAGAATCTGAGGTCCTGAGTGAGCGCCTCATTTCACGGGGATATCCAGCCCGGATGGTGAAACGAGCCAGAAAACGTGCGTGGTATAACCCACGCGATTCCTTGCTCAACCCTGAAAACCCTGATCGCGACATGGCAGACCGTATCATCTGTGTTACGACTTTTTCGACACGTAGCAACGAAATCAAGAAAATCATTAATAAGAACTGGTCCCTGGTGGCAGACGTGATTGAACAAACTGAACTCCCCCTTCACTCTTTCAAGAGAGCCAAAAACATATGGGACATGGTGGTCCATTCTTATTTGGAACCAGTGAGTCAACCGACTCTCACAACCTTATGGAACCTGCCCCCTCTAGTAGGACATCACAGATGTGGGACATGCATTGCATGTGACACTACTATTCAGACTAAAACCTTTGATCATGGTGGTCGGACTTACACCTTAAAACACTATACGAATTGTAATTCCACTGGCGTCATCTACATCATCCAATGTCCATGTAGCCAGGTATATGTGGGACAAACTCAACAAAAAATAAAATCAAGGATTTCTTCTCACTGTAGTAGACTAAGATGCAAAGTGGCGGGCGCGCCACTGGTAGAACATTGGCAGACAGCAGGACATGCTGTAGCAGATCTGAGATGGCTTGTAATTGAAAAAGTATCCCTGGGTAGAAGAGGGAGTAACCTTCCTACAGTATTGAATACACGCGAGTCTAAATGGATGTCCCTTTTGGACTCGATTAAGAATGGTCTGAATGAGCAGGATAGTAGTTTAGCACAATTGGCAGCACTCGGTTAACTGACATATTTTAGATCTACCTAAGAATGCTTATGATTTGCTAACACTACTCGTTTACACTCTCATGTTGGAGAAGTGCACGAGTCTGTTGTAATTTCTCAATAAGTATACTTAATGTCATGGTTCTCGCCTACAACCTCTTGTTGGAGAGTTGCGCGGGTACTTTAGACCGATAAAAGGTTCTGAATTGTTGTTTGACTTATCCAATGGATCTATCCACTCCCATGCATCCACTGAACATTTTTACCCTTGCTCACTGGTCTACAACCTCCTGCGAGAGAGTTGCACGAGTGTTTTTCTTAAATGTTCCTTAGTATACAAATTACTCACATGCGGTTGTCCTATTGATCATGTGTCAAGGTCAACATCTAATGTATTTTTATTCATCTTCATCGCATGCGTAATTCACCAAGGTTCCCCCAAAGGCTATACTAGCGAACACACCATTAGCTACGAGTAACTCTTCCCCTTCCATTTTTTCTAACATCCATGAACTCCGCCCCCAACTCCGCGTAGCGGTTCCTGCGGAGTCTGTTGCACTACCGGCGTAGACGGCATCGCCTGTTTGGTTACCTGTAAGTACAAGACAGCCCTTTTCGAGTGCTTTCCGCAATTCGAGATCCACTTGTTTTGCAAACGGTTATTTCCCTGCTTTCTTGTTTACCGTAGGATTAAATCTCATGAAGGCGGACGTAATGAATGTTCGTGCCTTTCCCGACCTGTGGACCGCATGACGGTTCCTATTTTTGATCCTACCCGGGCCGTTAACAAGTTCTACAATTGATGATAATTATTCTCCTTCTTGTGTCAACCTGGAGGTAATTTTAGACTTCATATAATTTTTAGACTTCACACAGTGCCTTAACGCACAACTGTATCTTAGACATAGATTGCATATTACAGTGATCTGTATCACAATTGGTTGCTTATGCCTGACATCTCATATGGAGGCTCTCAGTGACCGGACATTAATGTAGTCCAGCGTCATTAGCAATCACACACGTTCTACTCCGAAGAGTTGTATTTTTACCCACAGCCCTTGCTTGCCCGCACCGACTTTGAAATTGATTTGTGACGAATATGGTTCAACAACTAACTTACCATTCGTCCTAACCTTTGAAACATGTGTAAGTGTAGTCTCAATTCAAACAGACAGCATTAAATCATAGGACACCTGTCTGACGAATTTATCCTCATCCTTTGTATCTGTTCGTATCTTGTCTCCTCTGCAGTTGGGAATTTTTATCGCTGAGATCGACCACGACAACCTGTGTGGCGTATTCTCCTTCCATGTTCAGAGCCCAGTTGGGCCTTACTCCATGGTAATTAATTTAATGACTCTTTATATTGCCATATAGGATGGTTCATTTCACTCCTATTATATACTAAAGTGTGAATCCTTTATTACATTTTTTCAGATAGAATTGCCCCACCACCCCTCCCACCCCCTGTAGATGTCCTGATGAAGACCCCGACAAAGGACTCAACATAGCCTGTAGATAGGGGTCGAAACGTCGACGGTTGTTTCTTTCCTTGGACCTCCGGCACATGCCCCCGATATTTTTTAATGTTGTATGTGACCGTTGAATGTCATTGTTTAATAAGTTCCAATGTATGCCTTGAATCTGGGCTTTTGCATCATTATTGGCACGACTTTATTTGCAATATGTAATTAGTTTTTCTTGGAACTGTGTTTACTTTCCTTGACCTGACACTCCCTTGAGCACTACCCTTCCCTTCCCTTTCTCCCCCTTTGGGGCTTGAAATTTTATGTGATTGTACTTTGCCAACGGCAACTACTTGGTGTTGATTAATAAATTACAATACCTTTAAATTCCTTGTATCATTGAACTATCCAGAATATTTCCAGTGTGTGTAGGTCACAGCACACTTCCCTTGCGGGGACCCCTTATATATGTACCATATAACGCCCAGGTCCCCGTGACTGCACGGGTTCAACCCCCCTCCTTGTAACAAATGCCCCCTTTCACCGCCCCTATTCACACTCATGGTGGACCCCCTGGCCATATGGGGTTGCCAGTACCAGTGGGACTAGAGAATTTATCTGGGAGATACCCGCCACATAATATCACTACACGCAAATGAGGCGCTCTGCTATCTTCTCTTCCAGCGTGTTGAATTGCCAATTTTACTGCAAATATTGGATGAGTTTGGTGACCTCTGGTATCTGGCTCAACAAAAATAAATCACTGCTGTTACCCCTTGAATCCCTGGTCAGAACACCTGTAGCCCACCTGCCAAACATGGGATTGCAATGGGAGTTGATTCAGTAGAGGTACCTGGAGATCAAAGTAGAGTGCATCAGAATGCAACACCTAGGCCTCAAAATGGAGAGGGTGTTGGATGCTTTAAAGAATGGAACACATTGCCCCTTTCATTGATGGGCAGGATGGCTAAAGTCAAAATGGCGTTACCTCTATGACGCCTGTATATTCTACAAAACTCGCTGTGCCATCTTCCTGTGAAGGCATTCAGGCAATTGAACACCATCTTCATTTCACTCTTGTGGGCGGGTCGAAGCAGCAGGGTGGCCCTGACCAAGCTGACCACACTGTATATGGAGGGGCACTAGAGGTAACTAGACTTGACCTGTATTAATACACCGTGCACCAACAAGACGTGGCCCGGGGGCAAGACGCATGAGTCAATCAGTGGCGGAGAGTGGATTTGAAAAGTGGTGGGCGGAAATTCAAGATCTGAGTTAGCTAGAAATGCCAAAACTGAAATGGGTGGCTCAGTCTAAAATTTCAAGAAAAAGTATAAGGCAAAATTCCGAAGTGAAACCTTAAATAATTAGTCTGTTTTGAAACTGAACATACTGACACTCACACCCAGAGTTATCTGACAGCCCAGGCTATGCGTTGCTTACTCAGGCTTTAGAGGTTCTCTTTGTCTATGTTGGTTATCCGCAACAAAAAGGGCAAGGCAGTGGGTTAACCGCAGGAGAGTGACATAATGATACAGTGAAGCCTGGAATTACTATTGTGCGACAGCGCGTTAAGTGCACACCAACTGCATCTTCACCTCAGTCTGCGAGTAAACAGCTCCCACAACACGAGAGGATATGTGCTGCTTGCAGGGTCAACAGCTGGGTACTGCACCTGTCAGTGGGAACATCACGAGCATCTGCGGTGGTGTGGAGACCGCCTGTGCCAGTAGTGGCCCTGAAGAAACTAACCTGACAATGCAAATGTAATCAAGTTTGCTTTTTCACTGGGTAGGCAAGAGATAAAATACCCTCCATTTTAAGTTTTTGCTGCACTTGTCTCAAGGGCACGAATTGATAGATGCAGTAGCTGGGTTTCATTGTGCGTGCATACGCTCTGGTGGCCTCCATCCCTCCACCAACCCCCTTCTGAGTTCATCAATAGTTCACCTGGATGGCTACCGCAAACAGGAAACTCTGTGGAAAATCCAACTGCACATTGGAAATACGAAAACACACTACACGTGAAGGCCTCCATTGATTACTTTAAATGAGTGATCATGGCGGCAAACATCATTCACACCGAACATTTTATTTCCCCTGGGATAAGCTAGGCCATTCAGTTGATAAACACATAGGAGGTGAGCAGTGACATAAGGCCCTAAAAGAACCCTTTGTCAGAGATGTGATGAGAGATAAATGAATTAGTTGCAAGATTATATTTAACAGTCTCAAATAACTAGATTTACAATATTTAGCTACATACATCACATTTATTCTAAGGCACAGCATGCTGTCTGAAATCTTTGACAGAAGGTTAAAACATATTAACAAATCGGTATGCATTTCTCAACAAAAGAGCTCTGCTGTCCTGAAAATGTAAACGAATACTTGAAATGTGCTCCTGGTCTGAACATCAAAGTGAGTACGCTTTTTCTTAGGAGGCAAAAGATTGAAGTAAATAAAAATGTACTTGCCCTTGTGCTGGCTCAACTCCTACAGTCCTCTTCAGTCCATCTGCACTGTTCTGCAGCAATTCAGCAATTCCCCACAGCAATCGAAAGCTGCTCCCATGCTGCTGATAATGTTCGCCGCATGAGAGCAGTCCCAGGAATGGCAGAAGCAGGCTGCCTTGATGCTCCTTCAGGCACTTGGGGGCCTATCTCTACTCTCCACCCAGCTGTCATAGATAGCTGGGTCGTGTGGTGTACACTACGCATGTCCGACTGGCCGTTGCAAGACAGCCGGCTAAAATGACATGTTCAGTGTCAACTGGTGGAGTGCACCACTCCCCTGCTGCCAGTCAGTAGTCGTGGCCCCACCGCCAAACACTGCTCGACTGGGGAAAGGGGGAAAAATGGTAATAAATTCATTTTCTAACCATTTTATTTTTCACTTTGCAGAGCTGGCAGCAAATGGGACAATGCTCCTCTGCCCTCATAGAGGGGCCTCTGCTGGCAGGCAAATGGGAAAACTGCTTGTTGGTGGACTCTGATCGACTACCCGAAGTACTCATTGAGGGAGCAGGAGTAGCGAAAGAAATGCCATGCATAGTCCACCAGAAAGCAGAAATATGGCAACACTGCAACAGTATTGAAGCGAGCCTCATTCCACCAAAAGCTTCTGATCTGGACATTAATGCCAATTAGGAGAATGTGGGACAATTTGTCCTTTCAAGCATCGAAGGAGGCTGTCTCTGCCCTACTGGGGAGACCTATATCCTGGAGAGATCTACATGGCCTTTGGCCAAGCTTGCAAACTATTTGCACTCGGGCCGTAGCACTAATTGCACCATGCTTGACTTGCTGAGGTGAATAGAATGACCTGGCCCATCTACCCAGCCTTGCCCCAATCTGCCCATATCCAGGACGTTTTGATGTCCTGTGGTGCAGGACAGCACATGATCACACTACTATATAAGGAAATGCGAGCAGAAGGAGCAGGCCCCTGCTGCGGGCCCACATGACATGGGACGCAGATTTAGATGCCTCATTGAGGAATGGACCCATAACTGTGATTTTACCCACATAGCGCCAGATGTAGGTAAATGAGAAATATCGATTTCTTAATAGAGAATTTTACAGATTCGCTATTAAGAAATCGGTATTTCCAATGTAGGTAAAGATTCGGTAAAAAATACTGAATCCTTAATATTCCTTACCAAATCAGTAATTAAGATTTGGTAATAAGGAATACCTACCCATTCATTTCTATGGGCTTGGAGGCCCATAGGAATGAATGTGAAGACATTCAGTATTAGCGATTCGGTATTACCGAATCTGTAATACCAGGAGGTATTTCAAGGGTGCCAGGGTGTCCAAAAGACACCCCGTTGCACCCCTGAAATGTGCATGTGTGCACATGTGGCGCACATTCATTCCCTAAGGGCATGGATGTGTGCCACATGGCACTTTAAAAGGGAAATCGGTAATTAGCACCAACTTGAAGTTGGTGGTAATTACCGATTTCTTAAGGCTCAAAAGCACTCTGCAATGTGCTTCCTTCATTGCATTTAAGGAATCGGTATTACCAATTCCTTAATTGCAAGAGCAATAAGGAATCAGTATTAAGGAATCGATATTTACAGATTCCTTATTTACAGATTCCTTACCTACATTATGAATGGCTAAATATCGGTCAGTAACGCGGAAATTTACAGAATTTCTGCTTTACCGACCGGTATTTACCCACCTACATCTGGCCCATAGTTTCTTGTAATGCTCGCTTTAAACTGGTTTACTACAGTTTCCTACACAGGACCTCTGAAACCCTCAAAGAACTTCACCACATATACCCAACTCGACCGGACAAACATCCACGCGCAGTCTCAACAGGGCAGACTTTTTGCACATGGCCTGGCTGCCACGCAGAACAGTGCAGGACTACTGGACCCAGGTGGTAACCGGCTTAAAGACCCCTTGAGTTTCTGCTCTCCCAGCGCACAGCACAGTCACAGCTCATCCAGGCAGTGCCTCTGCCTTTTAGCAACGCAGACCACGGTTCGAGACCCTGAGACCCTGAGACTCCTGTGGTCCGGCAGGTATATCTCTGCTCCTCTTTTGCCTGTCTTCTTAGCCTAGTGACTATATTATTCCTCCTTATTTTTTACTAATGCTTCTTGCTCTATCTCTATATTTCTTTAGCTGATCTTTATTCCTTTCTAAATCTTTCCCTCCCCGTTTTCTGCTTCCTCTCCTTCCCTCACCCTGCCCCTATCAGTGTTTTCCGGCCACTGCTGCCCCCATGGCCCCTCCCGTACCTTCTCCTCCTCCCAGCTGTCCCTGATCCCTACTTAATGGCGGCCACTGCTCGCTGAGACAAGCAAGACCCCTTTGGTTTCTGCAGTGTCAGTGCATAGCCCTGTCACAGCTCATTCGCAGTTCAAGACCCTGAGACTTTTAGTCTCTCTCAGCTCCACTTCTACCATTGACTGCATAATTTCTCATTCATTTTTGCTTATCCTTCTTACTCTATCTCTTTATTTCTTTAGCTAGTCTTTATTCCTTTCTAAATATTTCCCTTCCTGTTTTCTGCTTCTTCTCTTTCCCACTCCCTGCCCCTATTGGCGTTTTCCCACCCCTGGGGCCCCTCCTGCTCCTGCTCCCTCCACCCAGCTGTCTCACTCGACCCCTACTTAATGGTGGCCGAGCCGCTGGGACGCCAAAGACGCCCCAAAGGCAAGCCTGTCTGTGACCTGCTGCGACCAGCACCAGGAACTCTGGTCCTTCGACGTGCCAGTGCCACAGCTCCTAGGCTCTCTATGCACTCGGAATCAGCAAAAACAATAGCTCCAAGCTCTCATCCCCTCTCGACACCCACTGACCTTTCTCCTGCCAACTCTGCTGCCACTCCTTCACTGAGATCCAGGGCAAACCTCCATCCTCCAGCAGCAACTACACCGGACCCCAAACCCTGCAATGCATCCTCCTGAATGTCTGCTCACTTCACAGGCATGCCATGGAATCGGGGACCTCCTCGACAGCACCATACCTGGCATTGCCTTTCTAACTGAAACCTAGACGAATGCTGCCACAGGGCCGGACATCGCAATTGCCATCCTCAAAGGCTACATGATCCCCCTGAAGGACTGCCCCAACTGGCCTGGGGGAGGTATGCTATCACTCACAAGGCCAACCTCTGTCTAAGCAATTACATCCACGGGCCCCCAGACCTGATGGAACACCTCCACTTCCAGATACAGCCCATTCCGTCCACAACCCTCGGAGGTACCCTAATCTACCGACCCCCAGGACCCCACGTACCCTTCTCTGACTCTATCACATACATCATCTTCCCACAAGCCATCACCTTTAATGAATACAGCTTGCTGGCAGACCTCAACTTCCACCTCTACAACTGCCAAGACCTCAAATCCACCTCCATCCTGGACAACCTCCAAAACATCAGACTCAAACAGATCGTACCAGAACCAATGCACTCAGCAGGACACACCTTCAACCCCATCTTCACAGGAGGAAACTCCATCACCTTTAGTCATCCCTCCAAACTCCCATGGACAGACCACGCTGTATCCACTTCACCTTCAAAACAAACATCTCCTGTAAACACCCACACCAGCTCCAGCGCAAGAACTGGAACAAGTTCTCAGACAACCAGCTCACCGCCTCCCTCAAGTTTCAAGTTTCAAGTTTATTTTATGTGTTTTGGTACTCTACTGAGGACCACAAATTTTGTATGGTAAAATTCAGTTACAAATACATTTAGAATTTCATATTAATACAAAGCTAAAAAAGGTTTTAAAAATGTATAAAAGTTATCACAAACTAATTCATTGGGGGGAAATTTACATACTGTGATCAAGTCCTTTACGGTAGTGATACGGCAGTTAATGTATATAGGGTACAGATGTTTTGTCCTAGCTGCCACTACTTTTGGGTTAGGGCATGTGAATAAAAGATGTTCTACATCCTGTTCCCCTCCGTAGCAGAGGTTACATAATGAAGATCCATTTAGGTGCCATCTTGATGTTATAGTTAGCACTGGTAGAATGCCAAGCCGTAACAGGATGATTGTTCTCCTAGCGCCATGCGAAAGATTAAAGTCTATGTATTGTTGCACTTGCTTAGTTGCAATTGTTTCCGCGAAGCTTTTATACAGAGTCAATTTGGCGCAGTGTGAAAAATCAAGATCATAACTGAGTCTGGGGGTAAAACATTTTTAAAAAAGTTTCAGTTGTGATGGAGTCCACGTAAGCAACAGGTTAACATTGATCTCAGCTAGTTTAAATGCAGTGGACAAGCTGCTGAAGAATACTTGTTTCGAAGCATCACAGTCTAAGGTCTCGGCTTTAAGTAGTGAACGGAGAGTTCTATCCTTTGCGTGCAGCAGGTTATATGCCCACCTGATGACGTTTGCGATGGCTCTTGAATAGGAACTTGTGATTGAGAATTCGAGGCGAAGAGCTTGCACCGGAGTGGATTGTGATACCTTCAGCATTTTCCTCAGTATCTTCCCTTCTTTTTGGTCCAGGAATGACCACTGTTTTATTGGAATATATTCCAAAGCAAATGATAAAACTGGAGGTATCTTTGTACTATATACTTTGAGAAGGGATGAAAAATGTCTGTTACCTGAAGCCGCGTATAGTCTTTGAAGGGCTCCGGCATGCACCTCGGTTTTCCGAGTCAGGTTATTAACCTGTGAATTGTTTTTTAATGTCTTAGTGAAAATCCTGCCCAAGTAGGTGTATTCCTCAGTCCCTTCTATTGTTCCAGCGCCGAGTCTCCAACAGAATTTGGTACTTCTTTTTCTTCCTGAGAAGGAAACTATTTTTGTCTTGGTGAGATTTGGGAGTAAGAAGTTTTACTGAGTGTATTTGTTCAGAGTGTCTAAAAGTCTTTGCAGACCAAAGGGCATGAGATCTAACACTACAATATCGTCTGCGTATAAGAGGGCGTGAACGTTTTGGGCAGCGATCTTTGGAGGCAGACTTGGCACTTGTTGCAGGTGCTGAGGCAAATCACTAAGGTATAGTGAGAATAACAAAGGGGCTAGGAGACACCCCTGTTTGAGTCCATTTGCTGTTGGAATTATGTTGGTCAGGCCCTTTTCTCACCCCATTTGCACTTGACACCACGTGTGCGAATGTAGTGTAATTATGATTTGTAATAATTGTTCAGGAATTCTTAGCTTCCTCAGTTTTTTCCAGAGAGATGGTCTGTCTACTCGATCAAATGCGGTCGAAAAATCAATGAATGCTGCATATACCGGTTGGGATTTTCCTACAACGTATTTGTCGAGGATTGTTTGTAATATCGCGATGTTATCAATAACCGAGTGCTTTGGCCTGAAGCCGGCCTGATATAAGGGAATTAGATCCTGAGAAAATGCCCAATTTTTGAGTTGGTCCAACACTTCAGCGGCAAAGATTTTCCCCGTGGCATCTAGTAATGCTATTTGGCGATAGTTACCAGCCTGATGTCTTGATCCTTTTTTAAAAATCGGTATTATGATACTCCCCTTCCAGGATTTTGGCACTGATCCTGTTTTGAAGATGAAGTTAAAAAGGGGAGAGAGCATCTTACTCCAAGCCTTAGGGTCTGCCTGTAGGACCTTAATTGGTATTTGGTGTGGGCTGGAAGCTCCTGTGGATCTCGCCTTTTGGATGTGCATTTCTATTGAGAACAGGGAGGCGGATCCGATCGGAACGTTGTTTCCTTCGCTATTATTCCCAGTGTTTTCAGCCTCTTCATTACTCGTGTTTGCTCTGTACAAAGCTGTCAGGTAGATTTCCCAATCTTGAGGTGGGACTGGGATGGAGAGCAGGGCCTTTTTTGTTCCGGTTTCCTTTGCAATTAATGACCAGTATGATCGTTGGTTGCGCTGTTTTGCCGCAATTTGTAGGTCGACCCAGTTTTTGTCCTGCGGTATTCTTTTTAAACAACGCTTTTCTCGCTTGAGTTGATTTTTCAGTTTGTTAATTTCTGCCTGCCTTGAGATTGAACGGTCCACATATTGTGCTCTAATAAGTTTGTTTAGTCTTTTTGCAGTAGCTGAATTCGAGGTTTTATTTTTGTTTTTATTCATTACTGGTGCAGCTTGTTGCAATTTGTTTTGAAAGACTTGCTTTAGATTCTCGATAATGGATTCAAAATTTGTTATTAGGTCAGCGGAGTATTCTATGGATAAAAGATGGTTTGTGTCAATTAAGGTAGTTATTTTATCTAACATAGTTGAGTTCCAATAGATCCGCCTTTGGTTTATTTTTGCCTCTACTGTGCTATGTTTATACATGATTTGACTAGGTGAGCAGGTGCTTATTTTCCATTGCGTATGTAATAGCAGGATTGCGTGGTCACTCTCTTCAGTGAAGTAGGTGCAAAGATGTGAAGCGGACTCAAAGGACTCCATGCTGCAGATCATATAATCTAGGATTGAAAGGGTACTATTTCCCCGTCTTGTGTAGGATGCAGGGATGTCACCTTCCACGTTCCCGTTCAATATAATTCCATTTAGTATTGGAAGTGACGCTAATAGCATTTTCCCCCTTTTGTCAGCCCTGCTTCTGGTCAGAAATGTCGGCACTGTATTTCTAGAGCTTCATCTTTGTACCAGTTCGGCCAGTTGGATATTTCGGTGTTTGATATTTTACCGTTGAAATCACCTATGATCAGGTATGGCAGATAAGATTGAGCTTCGATTATTTGCTGAATGGCGTCAAAGGTTTCCTCAAATTGGACATCATTCTTTGGTCCGGGAGGGACGTATACATTGAAGAGTAATAGACCTTTTTGAGGGTCTGAGGAGTGAGTCTCCATCCTGATCTTTATACCCTGGAATTGCTTAGAATTGGTGTCAACAATCTCTTGAGCCCAGAGATACTCATCCCTTAATAGGATAGCTATCCCTCCCTTAGCGAGGCCCCGTTTGGCTTCCTGCGCAGGGGTATCATAAACAAAGTAACCGTCTTGGTTAAAAGTTTTTATTGACCAGGTTTCCTGTAATGCCAATATGTCCGGTCGATTTTTTGTGGCTTCCGTCATTTTATCTGAAGTTTTCCCTGCCATGTTCCAAGATGTTATCGAAAGGCCGTTGCTAAACGGATTGAGTCGTATACTTCGCATTTTTACTACCGTTCAGTGACTCAGAAATCCATGACCATGACTGGAGCGTTTTTGCTGCTTCCTTTGCTTCTGCGTCATGGCTCCAAACTTCTCTTTCTCCGTTCTTTACTGAAATCCTTAGATTTTGATTTGAATTTGAATTTGTTACTGAGTCTTCTGTGCTATAGGTAGTTTTATTTTGAGTATGGGGGTTTTCCCATAAGGGTCCTTTGAAACATTTTTTCGGGTTGTTGACTGTGGTTACCTGTGTTGGGATCAAATCATAGCCACATTTATGTAAGGTCTCCTGTTCTCTTAGGATGATCCCTGGTAACACCGGTGACCGAAATACTACCACCGCTGTTTTGGTATTTTCTTTATCTGGGAATATTACTAAATCGATCTCTTTTCTTGTTAAGGTTTGTAACGGAGTGATACGTTGGAGAAGATTGACTATTCTACCTCGATTTAGTGGGACACTATCTGTGGGAAAGAGCTCTGTTATTTGTAAATGTTTTGACGATGTTTCTTTTTTGTCATGGTCTTCTGGCCCTTTGAAGCGCTCTCTTGACCCTGTATTTTTTGGATTGAGGTGAAATTCTTCGGCTCTTGGATTTAAAGTGGTGTTTTGTTGAGGAATTTTACTGTCTGCGTTTACTGCCACGCTTCGATTTATTCCCATTGTGGGAGTCGGTGTTTTCGTACTTTCTTCGTGCTCGTGCTGTGATGCAGGGGGGATTCTTGCTTTCTGAAATTTGAGCCTACGCGCTTTCTTCTTTTTGATTCTTCGTTGCGTCTTTCCTCTTTTTTTCCCAGCTCCTTCTTGGTTCTTCTTGATTTTTTGTGTGTCCCTCGCTTGTTCGCCGTCGAGGATGATGTTAGCCTTCTTTCCTTGATCAGTCACCGAGTTGGACGTTGTTGGTTTATTTTTGGTGTTTGTGAAAATAGGATATTGGTTGTGGGCGTTAATTGTATCTTCGCTGAAGAGTTTCTTTAGAGAATATATAGTTGGTTCCTGGTGGTTATTCTGAGTTCCCTTATATGATGTTCCTTTCGTTTGAGTACCAATGTCGCTTTTTCCCTGGACTTGCAGCGTGTTGATGATATTGTTATTACTTGTTGCCTCTTGAGTGGTTACTGGCGTTTCTCGTATTTTTGTTGACTCGGTATGGTCTTTTTTTCTTTTTTACTAGGAATTTTAGTATTCCTATTTGGACATCAAGAAGAGTTTGGTCTGAATTCTCCAGAATGTGGCCTAAGAATGAGAGGACAGACTCTAAAATTTCTTGCAAGGTAAGAAGTGACTTAGACACAGGAGTGTTGTGATTAGTTAAGCTGGAAGATTTAAACATGTAAAGGTCTGGTGAGTATTCGAGATCAACCGGGGATTTTTGTAGTGTACTAGTAAGTATCTCCTCTGGCCTTATTTGCGATTCGAGCTTCTTATCGTCCTCCTTGACAATTGTTTCTGGACGTGAGTTGTTACAATCAGTACTGCGTTGGATGTTTAATAGACTCGGGGTAATTAGGCCAGATAAGTCAGATTCCAGGAGGGAATCCTCTATAACTGATGGACTGTTTTTTTGTTCAGGGTCAAATTCAGGGTTTGTTAGGTTTAGTTCATCTGATTGGTCCTGTAAAACTCCCGATATGTCTTCTCCACCCTCCTTCAACTCAGGTTTTATTCCTTCGTTTTGCGGTTGACTTTCTATTTGGTCTTTGGTGGTAAGTGTGGAAAAATAATTAGTTATTGCAGGAGTCCTTGTTATCCGTCCACTTTTCACCGCTTTATTGGAGGACTTCCTAATTGCCTCTTCAGTTCCCATTCGTTTCATAAAAATGGTTCGCTACCTCAATTTCTTGAAAGCCATTTCCTTATCCTGGGGCGGTAGTTGTTCCGCCTTCCCGGGGGGGGGTAGTTATTTTGGGCTACCCCACGTGTTACCTGGCGAATTGTGGGCTGTGAAGAGGCGCCGAAATCCAATCCCTCTAGGCACAAAACAAATGGCTGAGTGGACACTCTTCGGAGGCGCAGGGCGCTTTGGGGGGGTCACTGGGGCGGGGAATGGCAGCACTGACCGCTTAAATCACCACCACCCCCTTCCCCGAGACCTAGGCGCCCCTCTCACCGTCCCACTTGCGGAGGCCTCCACTCAAGCTGGCCGTCTCCTTCCTCAGAGTCCACCAGTTCCCGGGGCACCACACCGACACCTCAAGCCACTTCAGTGCTGGTGCGTCGCTGGCACTTCGGAGCGCCGTCTCTGGTCCTCTCCTCCCACTCCGGTCCGCCTCAGTCCGTTCCCTGATCCCCTCTGGTCCGCCGGTCGACGGCAGGCCTTTAACTGGACAGGCCGCGTTCGCCACCGGGGCCGCCGCCGCACTGCGTTTCACACTGTAGAGACCTGAGTGCTCGTCTCACCTTGGGTGTTGTCGGCTGATTGCGGGTTGTTACCTTCGCTTGGGTTGCCGGCTGCGCTTCAGATCGCGCTGCGGGTGCCCAGCGGGTTGGCGGACAGGCGGGGTTATTTTCGGATGCGGAGTTGCCTATGAGCCTCCTAGTCCGCTCCGTTCCGCTCCTGCTCCTCTCCGCTCCGTGCGCTTGAGACCCGACTACTTGGTCTCAGTTTTGGTAATCGCTGCAGGAGCGGGTTGGTACCGCTACTTGGACTGCCTTCTGGTCACGTTGCAGGGGCCCAATGGGCCGGCGGGCAGGCGGGGGTTCTTTCGGTCGTGGTGTTGAGACTAGCCTCCCGCTCCGCTCCTGCACCGCTTCGCTCCGCTCACGATTTCCCTGTGATCGAGGGGTCAAGCAATGGTGTTGGAAAGAGTTGCTGCTATACTTCTGAGTGACGGGCAGCGCTTTCGAAGAGGACTGCTTCTGCGCTTCTGTTTGGTGAGGCGGGATAGTGCGGTTGGGGGGAGGCGGGGGAGGCAATGCTATGGGGTGGCTCACCTCGCTTGCTTGCTCTCCTGGAGGACCCACCAGCACAGCGGCTCTTGGCTTTTTGGCACCTCACACGAAATGCCGCCCAGATGCTACGCTCTCCGCTGTGCTCCGCCGTGCTCCTCCAAGTGCCGTTCTCCCAACGTCAAGCTCTGAGCTCCGAATTCCAAGCTCTCACTCCTCCCGCTGCACGCCGCCTGCAGATTTTGGTTATTGAGGGCGGAGGAGAACCCCTGCGCTGAAACTGATGCCCGCCTTCTCTCCACTACGGCTTTTCGGCTTTCAGCTTTCGGCTTTTTCGGCTCTCAGCTTCTCGGCAGCTCCTGCGGCTCCGTAGCTCAGCTGCTCCCTTGCTCCGCTTCGCTCTTGCACCTTACTCCTCCTCTTCCGGATTGCTCACCAAACAATTCCGTCAACGAAAACAGATCGACTCCCTCATCAGCTCTGCTCCCACCACCACAGACAAAGACCCTAGCACTGCTGCCTGTACCCTACACAACTGGATCACCAGCTGTGCCAATATCATCACCCCCTCAAGAAAACATCCACTCTGAAAATCCAGATGAACCTGCAGATGCCTCGAAAGAGGAACTCCAAAACCCCAGCAGACTTCGACAACTTCAGCGCAGCCATCACTGCCCACCACAAACTCATCAGATACTCGAGGAAGGAAGCTCTTCAGAATAGAATCTCCATGTATGCACGGCATCATAAAAGAGTTCACCCAACCCAACAGTGAGATTACCGGCATCCTACCCTCCCTGTACCTCTGGGACAGAGTCAGCTCCTTCTTCCATCACAAAATAAAGACCATTTATAACAACTTCGATAACAACAACCCTCATGAGGAGCGCACACCCACCATTCCCCACACCATGCAGTCAACACTGGACATCGGGATCGCCCTCAACATCCCGTGCCCCACCACATCTACCACACAGTCACAGACATCATCGCCCTGATCCTCAACGAATCATCAACCGCTCCTTCTAGACCCCCTCCTTCCCCAACTACTGGAAATGAGCCGAGATAAACCCTCTCCTAAAAAAACACTTGGCGGACCCCACAGGCTTAAAGAACGTCAGACTGACCTCCTTACTCCCTTATCCATCGAAAGTCACGGAAAAAGCAGTCAACGCAGTCAACAGTCAACTCATAGTCAACATGGAAGAAAGCAACATCCTCAACCTCTCCAAATCAGGCTTTAGGAAGAATCACAGCACCAAGACTATCCTCCTCGCAGTGACAGACGACATCTGCTCCCTCCTTGACAAAGGAGAGACTGTGGCCCTCATCCTCATGGACCTCTCCACCGCCTTCAACATAATCTCACACGGCACCTAAGCTAGCAGTCTCCACAACACAGGAACAAGACCCTCGACTGGATCCGCTCATTCCTCCCTGGCAGAACGCAGAGGGTCAAACTCCCTCCATTCCGCTCGGTTCCCACAGCAACAACCTGCGGAGTCCCGCAAGGGTCCCCCATCTGCCCCAATCTGTACAACGTCTACAAGGCCCAACTCTCATCCATTGTTAGATTACACAGACTCAACGTTGCATCATATGCATCCTCTCCCTATCCAACAAACCCAACATTTCCAAGAAGGAATGGAAGCAGTAACCAGGTGGATGAAGAACAGCTGCCTGCAACTCAACATGGACAAAACAGAAGTTCTCATCATGGGCCCACACCCTGATGCCTGGAACAACTCTTGGTGGACTCCTGCCATCAGGTACCCTCCCTCTCCCACTGACCATGCACACAACTTCAGAATCTTCCTGAGGAGCGACGCTTAACTCTACTCCAGGAAGGTCGCTCCCCACGCCGCAACATAACCACCTGTTGTGCCTGTATTTCGCTGCTCACTGCTGCTGCCACTGCCGTGAGTTCCAGGCCCTCCTCCACCCACAGGCTACCACCTGCGCCTCATCCCTGGTGGTCAGTGGCTGGCCGTAGGATTGCTTGCACTGTATTGCTTCTGCTTTTATTCTAAATTGTTAGTTTTTCCTCCTTCAGTTTTTAGTGTTTACATTCTGTGCCCTGTGCCTCCCTTTGCCTTTTGTCCCCTCGCCGCTCCTGCCCCCATCTTTCCCACCGCTGCGTCCCCTGTAGCCCTGCCCCCTGCTTTGTACTGTAGGGCTTCTGCCTTCTACTGTATAATTGTTTGTTTTCCCTCTTTCCCCTCTGTATTCTTTGCCCTGTGACCCCTTTGCCTTCTGGTCCCTCGCCATTCCTGCCCTGTTTTCCTGCCCCCCACTCACCCGCTCATCCACTCCCTCCTCCCAGCTGCTCCTCCCTCCCACTCCCCTTCTTATGGCAACCGAAGACACGCCTAAGGCAAGCCCGTCTGAGCCTGTCCGCGCCAGGACCATGTCCAGCGCAAGGACTCCTAGCCCCCGCAAACCCCACGACGCCCGTCTTTGCTACGATGCCAGCACCCTCCATGCACTCAACACTGGACGGTCACACACCTGCTTCCTGGCTGCCCGAAGCGCACCCAAGGACCCTTCTCCTGCCGGAACTGCAGCTTCACCAGCATCCGATCCACCAAGCCACCCACAGTGAAGGAACGCAACCCCCTCAGATGCATTCTTCTCAACAACAGCTCCGCCCGCCAACATGTTGTTGAACTCTGGGATCTACTCAACCTCCCCAGATGTCGCCTTTCTGACGGACACCTGGCTGAACCCTTCCTTGGCACCCAACATCGCCATAGCCATTACGGACAGATACAAGATCACCCGTAGGGACCGCCCTAATGGAGTAGGAGAAGGAATCAACATTGTTCACAGGAACACCTTCAGAGTCTCGACCAACACCAATGACACCCTCAGCACCGCCGAACACCTGCACTTCCAGATCCACATCGATCCCAAAAGCACCCTTAGAGGAACCCTCATCTACAGACCCCGACCACAGTTCAGCGACTCCATCGCCGACTTTGTCAGTACACACGCCCTCGCCTCCACAGACTACATCCTTCTAGGGGACCTGAACATCCACCTCGAGAACAACAACAACTCCACCACCCTGATCTACAACCTCACCAACCCCGGACTCAGACAACTCATCACAACACCCTCCCACACCGTCGGCCACACCGTGGATCCCATCTTCTCCGCAAGCTCCCACGTCTCCTTCAACTACACCACCGAACTCCACTGGACCAACCATCACTGCATCCCCTTCACCTTCCGGAAACCCACCACGTACCACCGCACCCAACAGATCCCCCGCCACTACTGGAGCAAAGTCACCAAAGACCAGCTTACCACCACCCTCGCCTGGAGCCCACCCGCCGACCCCACCTTCCCCGACACCGCCGCCCGCAACCTCAGACAATGGCAAGATGACTGCACCAACACCCTTGCCCCAATCAAGAAACCCTCCAACAAACACACCAGCAAGAAAGCCAGCTTGTTCACTGAAGACCTCCAGGCCTCCAAGCAAACATGTCGAAAGCTAGAGAAGAAATGGCACCAGGAACAGCCATTCGACAGCTACGCTGCCCACAAGAACGCCACCCGGAGACACCATCACCTCATCAGACCCACCAAAAGGGCCTCCTTCAAAGACTGCCTAGACAACAATGCACACAACAGCAAAGAGCTCTTCAACATCGTGAAGGAACTCTCCAACCCAAGCTCCAACACCAACAACATTCCACCTTCGCAAGACATGTGCGATTCCCTTGCCACCTTCTTCCATCGCAAGATCACAGACATCCACAACAGCTTCAATGTCACGACCTCCACAACAACCACTGAGACCTCTGCCGCATCGCCACCATCCACACCTACCCCCTGTTCTCCTGGACCAACATAAACAACGACGACACCATCAAAATCATGAACACCATCCACTCCCGAGCTCGGTCAGACCCATGCCCACACCTCAGCTTCAACAAAGTCAGCACCACCATTGCACCCCATCTCTGGAAAGCCATCAACATCACCTTCAAGACAGCAACCTTCCCGGAGACCTGGAAGAACGCCGAGATCAACGCCTTACTCAAAAAACCCAAGGCTGACCCGAAGGACCTCAAGAATTTCCGGCCCATGTCCCTGCTCCTGTTTCCGGTGAAGGTCATTGTCAACAGACAACTGACCCACTACCTCAAGGAGAACAGTATACTGGACCCATCCCAGTCCGGGTTCCGCAGCAACTACAGCAACTACAGCAACGGAACGGCCCTCATCGCTGCCACTGATGACATCAGGGCCCTGCTGGACAACAGAGAAACCGTGGCCCTCATCCTTTTGGACCTGTGATCTGCCTTCAATACTGTCTGCCACTGCACCCTATGCACACCTCTCAACAACACTGTGATCCAAGACAAGGCTCTGGACTGGACCACCTCCTTCCTCTCAAGCAGTACCTAGAGCGTCTGCCTCCCCTCTTTCCGCTCCGAAGCCACCAAGATCATCTGCGGCGTACCCCAGGGCTCATCCCTCAGACTAGCATTGTTCAACATCTACATGGCACTGCTAGCCCACGTCGCCCGACTGCATGACCTCAACATTATCTCCTACGCTGACGACACCAAGCTGATCCTCTCCCTCACGAAGGACCCCCTCACCACCAAAACCAACCTCCACAAAGGAATGGAAGCCGTCGCCGAATGGATGAAGAACAGCCGACTGAAGCTAAACTCGGACAAGACGGAAGTCCTCATCCTGGGCTTCACCCCCTCGGCCTGGGATGACACCTGGTGGCCGACCACACTGGGAACAACCCCAGCAACCTTGAGTTCATCCTCAACTCTACTCTCTCCATGACGAAAGAGGTTAATGATGTCTCATCCTCCTGCTTCAACGCCCTCTGCATTATATGCATACTATAGGTAGATCCCCACTGAGACAAGAAGAACGGTCACCCAGGCCCTCATCAGCAGCAGGTTGGACTACGGAAAGGTCCTCTACGCAGGAGTCTCAGCCAAACTCCTGGAACGACTTCAAGGCATTCAAAATGCCTCTGCACACCTGATCCTCGACATTCCTTGCCGAAGCCACATCACACCCCACCTGAGAGACCTGCACTGGCTCCCCGTCGACAAGAGGATCCCCTTCAAGCTCCTCGCCCACGCACACAAGGCACTCCACAACACCAGACCAGCATACCTCAACATACGACTCAGCTTCTACACCCCCAACCGCCAGCTCTGCTTCGCCGACCTCGCCCTCGCCACAGTCCCCCTCATCCGCAGAGCAACCTCTGGTGGCAGATGGTTCTCCCACCTTGCTGCCAAGACCTGGAACACCCTCCCCATCCCCCTACTGCAGACCCAAAACCTACTAACGTTCAGAAGACTCCTCAAGACCTGGCTATTCGAGCAGTAGCAGCACTCCCCCCAGTGCCTTGATACCCTCGCGGTGTCAAAATGGAATGCAGATTATCACTGTCACCTCCACCCTCCTCCCACTCCGAAAGACTTTCGACCAAATCTCTGTCAAAAACAGGAAAATCATCAGCCAGCCGTCATCAGCAGCAGACTTGACCACAGCATCGCACTCTATGCCGGGATCAACAAGAAACTCACCCACAAACTCTAGTACGTCCAGAACACTGCTGCCAGACTATGCCCACAAGGCCCTACACAACACCGAACCCGCCTACATGAACGACCACCACCCCAAAAATCCCTTCACAGCTCTCTCTTGTGACGGTACCACGCATCAAGAAGTCCAGAACAGGAGGATGCTCCTCATGGCGAACGCATGATGGGACACCCTTCCTCTCCACCTCTGACAGACACCTACGCTCTCCAAGTTCTTGAAGGACTTCAAGCCTTGGCTCTTCAGAAACTCATGTGATCATCCAGGAGCTGCGCGCCCACCGCCCTCCCCCTCAGCGCCTTTAGACCCTTTCGGGTGAGTAGTTGTGCTTACAAACCCCCTGATTGATTGATTAAAGAGGACTATTCACCTTAAAAGAGATCTCACACACCTGAATGGTTATTTTAAGTGGACAAAGTCCCAAAGCGGCCAAAGGACCATAAGATGGCGCTGGAGTTGGCACTGGTACTGGCCAGACATAGAGTCACCAACACTTGGATGGGCCAGCCTACACCTAATCTCAAACACAGGATGCACAGGAGCAGTCACTAGCAGAGGAGACACACATGAAGATGACTAGGTGAGACGAGAAAGTAGAAAAGGACTCCTGTTCTGGCGGGACTTATGTGATACACTTCTAGACCCACTTGTAGACACAGGCTCCACTGACATTGACAGTACTTATGAAAGCACGGGCAATTAACCAGATCCAGAGAGGGGTGGAGCCTAGTCTTAATAGTGGTAAGGTGAATTGGTTGCAAACTGATGTGAATATTTGACACACTATAGTGATCCCTGACATGACAAATGAGTAAAGTATGGTCGATGGCATGCCTTCTCGTGTACAACTTGTCCTGTTTTCTACACTGTATTTCGCTAACCGTTGTACTGATTATATTGTTCTTTTCCAAAATCTGAAAAATAAAGGTTTTAAAAATATAAGAATCCACTTTGTCACAGTGTCAAAAACATCACTGAATATGCTGTTCATTAAGTGTTAAAAACAACACGATCATTGCACAAAACAAACGATATGAAGTGGTTTCCCATTAGTCCCCTGCCTTAGTTCTGATGAGATTAAAACCTTAAAAGTGGTTTAAGGAAAATCTTGGCAATGAGGACGTGATCCAGTAAAACTAAAACCAATTGCAAGGGATGATGATTTTTCACTGTGATGTTATTCAATTTGCGATAGTCTACATTGGATTTCAGGATTAAAAATATTAGAGACCCTGCAGGTAATGTAGATTGACTAATAAAGGTTTTGCTAACTTTCCTTCAATATATTCCTTTAAATACTAACAGGGCATATTATCAAGGACGGGTGTTAAAATTATCGCCGTTTTATTGGCAGGAAACTGCTGATAAAACGGCGATAATCGGCTTGATAATACGCCCTTGTTAATTCCCATAGAAGCCCATGTTCTTGTGTTAACATGGGCTTCTATGGGAATTAACAAGGGCGTATTATCAAGCCCATTATCGCCATTTTATCTGCTGTTCCTGCCGATCAAACAGCGATAATTTTAACACCGGTCCTTGATAATATGCCCCAATATTCTTTAATGGTCAGAGGATATACTCGACAATGCGGAATCATGATATTTGGAATGAATTTATTACCACAGTTGTGGTCCCTGTGGGAAAAATTACGAATTACCACCCTCATTACTTTACACATCTTGATAATCTGCATATGCACATGTACTGTTGTTTTAATCTTTGAGTGCATTCAAAAGTATGCATTCTGATAGGGATTGTGTAAATGAACTCTCATCTTTGGAAAAGCAATGTCTTTTGGAACAGTTTCAAGTGAATTGTACTTCAGAAGATTTCCATTTAACAGCCAAGTTGTGCTTTCATAACTAAGAGGTACCCAAAATATTATAAACATTGGAGTATCAAATATCTTGAAGTACATCTTCTTACAATGCCTTAGATCAGTAGCCAATACAAGTTAAAATGTTTCTTTACACACTTCACTTAAGTTACTGGTGTGTCTGCTTTGACATTAATTGATTCAAAGTGTTTCCTCTTTATGAGAATATCATGCAGGCAAGCAATGTGGAGAGCCTTAAGAAAGCCTGCTGTTCCCAAATTTACTAATGTTGAATATTCCATTGGCCCAGAAGGAGCCGGTTAATTAACCTTGAACAAAAAATCCGCTCTACTTTCAGCAGTCACAATTTGGAATCACTCACCTTGGTCTGTTTTAACAAAGTACATAAATAAAACTTTTCTTCTTTACCAACCTTTTTCCTCTACGGATAATGGTTTACAAAAGTTCCCAATCTGCATAGGTTCATTGGTGGAATAGTTTGCACCCGATTTGGCGAAACTAGTTGAATCCTTCCATGTCAGTTTCTGTGTTCCAGCCCACAATTGGTCCGCTGGTACTCGAACTGAAGTACAAAAGGGGGTGGTGATGGACGGAGCATCTGAACCAATCAAACACTCACACCCAGTCAAGAGATCTGGGTTTAATCCATCACCGTTCTTTAGCCCACTCTGCCACCCCAGTTCAGACATGGCTATATGCAAATCAGTCTGACCCTGTGCCTCATGGGAACAGTCCAGCCCGAACTGCCAAGCCATGCCTTCCCTAGACTGGAAACAAGCTTGCGAGGACCGGTTTCTGGCATTCCAGTCGTCTTCAGCCCAGCTTGCTTGAATCCAATGGCAAAGTGAGCAAGGGACTCACGTCTGTGCATACCCTGCCACACTTATGGCGGCCAAAAGCGGTACAAAAGGGGGTGGTGATGGACGGAGCATCTGAATCAATCAAACACTCACACCCAGTCAAGAGATCTGGGTTTAATCCATCACCGTTCTTTAGCCCACTCTGCCACCCCAGTTCAGACATGGCTATAGTGGCAATTCGGGCTGGACTGTTCCCATGAGGCACAGGGTCAGACTGATTTGCATATAGCCATGTCTGAACTGGGGTGGCAGAGTGGGCTAAAGAACGGTGATGGATTAAACCCAGATCTTTTTACTGGGTGTGAGAATTTGATTGATTCAGATGCTCCGTCCATCACCACCCCCTTTTGTACCGGTACTCGATCTGAAGCACTAAATCAATTAATATATTCTAGGTAGTAGATTTATTGGCTGCCATGGAAAAAAGCATCTTTAACGTCCTCCCTTAACCCATGGTAAAAAGCAGGGACCGAAGCCTCATCTTCCATGATGCTCTCATTCTAATTGCATAAACTGACAGATGTAAGTGATAATATCCTTTCATCCCTTTTGCAGTGGTATTAAGCCACAATTAGCTGGTTGTGTTATCTGTCTCCTACCAAATGTTGCTTTAAATTGGTTGAGGAAGGTCATACATTGCTGAAGCAAACTACTTTTATGGATGCCCAAGTTAAAAAACGTCTTTAGTCAGGTATGATGAAATAAAAATGAAATTAGCGGTGTCAGTGAAAAATGTGTTGGTCGGGTTAGGAAATGTAGATTGCATTGAGCTAAAAAGGACTGAAAAAACGGGGGGCCTCATATAAATTTGTCCAGGGGCATCAAACTTGAGTTCTCGAAGAGAGATGATACAGGGGCTGACTTGGACTCTTCTGTAGGGTAGGAACTAGAAGAATTGGGAGCTGGATTACTGAACCCTCCCAAAGTGGGAGACAGTTGGTTCAAAAGACTGAGTAAAATACATTCACTCATTTTGAGCCATATTTAAATGCTCCTGAGTATCTGAAAAGGTATGTGTCCTGATTTGCAATGGACTGGACTCAGAATTCAGGTCGAAGAGAATAGCAGCCAGGCAAGAAGTGAGGATCGGCAGGTTTTGTTTGTCAGAGTATGAAAGAAATATATAGTAAAGGTACAAAAACAAACAAGGTTTTATTATGTTGTATTAACATTGAAATTATATAGTAAATAAGGTATTGGTGATTGTATTTACTGGCTTCATAATAGGGGGAACCTAAGCAACAATCAAAGAAAGCTGGTAACAGCAACAGTAAAATACCGGGTCGAGAGATAAACTTGAAAGATAACTTTGAAGTTAAGGAGGAAGCACGAGAACAAGCACAGCAACCAATAACTAAACATAATCTAGAGGCAAGTCAGAGTTTATACATGAAGCACAGGGAGCCTAAGGAATGAAGGAGCATATTAACAAGGGCATTATCTCCGCTTTTTTGGCTTTAAAAGCCAAAAAAGCAGAGATAATCTTTTCGCCCTATTTACAAGTGGGTGCTAACATGCATTAGTGCATGTTAGCACCCTTTTACCCGATGCCTCCCTTTGCATCTCTAATGAGATGCAAAGTGGGCGTCACTGGGCAGTACAACCTTGCAAATATCGCTGATGTGCACATCGCAATACTTACAAGGCAGCCCCAGCATTTAAGTAGACGTTAGTCTTTGGAGAAAACCGCTGTTTTCGCCAACAACTAACGTCTGCTAAAATGCAGACATACCTATCCCTAACATTGGGGGTGGATTATGCTGATACGACCACAGGGTCGTATCAGCAAGTTTATCGCTGTTTTGCAGGGAACATCGCTGGAAAACCAGGGATGTTCCCTGCAAAACGGCGAATTCCCCACTATCGCTGGAATGTTTATCAACCTGGAGAAATGCGTTGTTAATAACGTGCTACCAGGGCAATAAATTCCAGAGATAGACGGCAATAAATAAATAAGCGATGAGAGTGATAGAGCTTACAGGGACCAACTAGCTCAGTTTTATTATACTCACCTGGGGCCCATACAACATTCACACATTGAACTAGTAGCCCTGCCTGACCAATTTACTAATTTATTCACTCTATCAGTTTATCCAGAGGTCTGATTTAGGACTTATACCTGTAAACCATGACTTGCCATTCCTTGTCACCTTATTATAAGTCTTGTGGATCAGGGAGTTAGCATAAACAGATAGTATTTAAACACATTTACCTTTCTTATAATAACCACAGACTCGGGGAAAGTTTTAAAACCTTTATCTATGATAGATTTTCTGAGTCAAATGAAAAGAGCCGCAATCTTGTGACCATACATTTTGCAAGCAAAAATATAACCAGCCGGACATAAAGTTTGTAAGAAATCACAGTAACACCTTTAGACATCGGTACCTGGGAAGGGTGAGAAAGGGAAATAGCACAATGACATATCACATTGATTATATTTACCTAGAATGGTGCAATGATCAATCCTCGGCACGGGTGGGGGCAAAATACGGACCAGGAGCAGGCTCCTAACTAATTAGGTTCCCACAGGAAAAAACAGGTGCAGATCAGGACAGGTGACCTCAGCTAAGTGCAACGCGAGCATCACACCCCTCTTTCTAGGAAAGCCAATTAATACCCCGAGTGGGTAATCGATTCTTCTGACAGAGTGCTCCACCAGCACCTCTGCTCTCGATTGCCTATTGAGTGCGTTGGGTCAGTGACAGGTCAGCTATTTGGACAAGTCAGACAAATTCTCCATCTGAGCCTACTTTAGTTATACCATTTCGAGGGCAAAGTACCACCCCTAAATGTTGCAAATCTATGTGTTCCCCTTCAGTGATTGCTTGGAAAAACGAGGAGAGGTCATCACACCATACTAAGATGATGTAATTTCAATTCAAATCATGTTGATTGAATCCCCACCCACAATTTTATTTTCCCATGATTTTATTCCGCCCAATAATATTGGTACACATTTTGAAAACATTGAATTTGGTAGCTTCCTTTCTAGAGGTCAGCTGAGCAGGTTCCCAGGGACATCCTGGGTAAGAAGTGGTCTGGCAGAGGTTCAATGCCAATGCTTCAGCAAATTCAGTGTCAGGGTGCGCATGTGCAAAGTCATCCAAGATGGAAGATGTGTCCGTGGTCAGGCCCAAAGTCCGACCTAGTAGCAAAGTCAAATTGAAATATATTATAATACAGAAATAAATGAATGCACTGTATACCACTTATCTCTATTCTATTCCCATTACTTTATTTTAACTTGTGCATTAATGATTAAGCAGAACAAGCAAGTTTAGTACAAGCTGCAGCATAAGCATTAGCATGTGAAGTTTAAAGCAGTCATTTCTGGCATTAATGCGCAGAAGCAAAGTTTTCCCACCAAGCAGGGTCACACCTCGTGAGTGTGGCAGACGCATGCGCAGAAGGTTTCTCGCGCTTTCGGTGGCCATTTTAATGCATTAGAGTTACGGTTAGTAAAAGCACATTGAAAAGCTTCCCCTAGATATTAGAAATGTCATGAAAATGTAAATATTAGTAAACAAACATGTTGATTAATATTTTATAAGTTATTTAGAGAGGGCTGAGTACAAGCAAGTTTCGGAATATGTGAATCCTTGCTCCATCAAGTGTGCATTGCGTTATTTACTGCTGTCCCTTGCTAATATATGCCATGAAGAAGGGAAACAAAAGAAAGGTGAGGGACTCAACGAAAGTGAATGAACTTTAGTAATAGAATAGTGAAGCAGCCAATACAATCCAGAAAGATGTAATGCACCCTCCTAAGGGAAGTGGTTTACTTATAAAACTCTGATACCACTCATGACCTGGACATCCTGCCCCTTGACCTTCAACCGTGATGATCCTTCAAAACCTTACTGAATTTCTAATGCAAATAAGTCTTATAGTTGAATCCTTGATTCTACATAACACCTTTTTCCTGACAGTGGATAGAGCCGCCATTCCAGGAGGCTGAGATGAAGTGACTCTATGTGGAGGGAACTGATTCTGACTTGCACCTTTGTAATAAAAGTGCTCTGCCAGTAGCATTGAAATATAAATTAGATTTTTATGTCTCTGGATTAACATTTGTTTTTAATCAATCAATCCATCAGGGGGTTTGTATAGCGTGTCTACTCATCCGTGAAGGTCTCAACGCTTTAAGAATTTTTTTATTTGATTTGATCATTCAGTACAATAAAAACACTGACCCATAAACAGATTCAAACAGTGTAGCCATCATCTCAAACATGTCACACAACAGCAATAATTCCATAAATGAGGGACCAGTGATTACATAGTTTCCAGTCACAATATCACAGTCAAATTAATTTAATTTTCGGAGAGTGCACAACGTTTCTATTCTAGTACTGCTGCAGCAAGCGGTACATTCATTTGGGCCCCCATGAGGCCGAACATTGAGGACAGCAGTGGTTGGGCTCCCTGCACAGGTACAAGCTGCATTCACTGGTGCACAGTCAAGAGTTGGCGGCAGCGAAGAACATGATTGGATTATTCCCAGCTAGGGATGCAGACAGATGCAAAGAGGGAGTCTGGCTGGAGATGGATCCTACGTTTAGCTTTAGGATTATTACTGCTCAGTGTCTCGAAGTGTCTTTTTGAAATAATACATCATATATATCCAGGCAATGTGTACCTCAGTCAGCCTCTTTTCCTGCGGCTTCCCCCTCCATTAAGCCTCATTGTATTGTAATGTAATTACTTAGACTAGCCATGCAATTTACTTTCAGCCTCAGGTTAATAATAGCTGGTGGCGCTGTGCGCAGTGCTGTAATGAACTAATTGATTTTTTATTAAACTGCTGAATCTGTCTTTTTGAAATAAATAGCATCATTACATGCATAGCGTCCAAGGTTTCAGATTGCTATGTGTGACATTTTTGGAATTCCAGTGTAATTATGAGTGACATTTCAACAACTTAGAGTGACATTTCCGCACAAACAAAATAAAGCTATGAAGATGAGGGAAACATATAAATATTATAAATTACACCCATTTGAACGAGAAACTATGAGAAGATCTTAAAACGGCTGGAAAGCACCAGAAATGAATAGGCACGAACTTAGCTAGGGGTTACAACCCAGGCTGGAAGGTACTAAATGTGGTGATGAGGAATACGGTTAAAAATACATGGTAACGGGATGGAATAATGGAGTATGTCAAACGTTATGACGTAAAGCATGCCAAGACTGTCAGAACACAAAAGCAGTGTGCGATTTCTCTTAAGTCACTAGGCCTTCTGTGAAATTAACTTTTATATATCAATAACAAGCTGGAGGTTTTTGGCGTGATAAAGCCAAGCTACACAGTTGACTTCTTTGGGGGCTCCCGAGCAAATACGTCCTTTTTTCCGCAGCAACCCCCTCCGCCTCCCGCTATTGGCCTTGGGCGGCAATCTGAGAGATACCCCCAGGCGCCAGAAGCTTTAGCTACGCCCCTGGGACGTACATATGAGCATTCAGACTAAATCAATTACAGATTACCAAATAGTGCTGCTAAATGAATCTTCGAAACTTAAAATATTTCTTTTCACTTATGCCTGTTTACCTTGCTTTACACATTTACAGTTTTACAACATTTCATTCTTTTGCATTCATACACAAAATGCTCCCAACAAAGAAACAAACGGGCTGTAAACTATAAAAACGAGATAACAGGGATCTGGCATAGAGGCATACCTAATAGTAACTGCATAGGTCTATAGTCAAAAATTACTTAGGGGATGAATGATCTGAAGAAGAAAAGGAGTTTGAAGGTGAGGCTACAAGGGACAAGAAAACGCAAGCTTGAAATAAGTGAAAGAGCTAATGTATTGAGTGAGAAAGTTAAAAAGAAGAAATAGATAAGAAAATTTAAGTGTGGAATTAATGTAGGGAAAACACGTCGGAGTTAAAAGAAAGGAAGTAGAATGTATAATGTAGTGAGTTTTCAGTTTTTTATTGCACATTATTAGGAAAAAACTAATAGAAGGGGGATTATTTGGAGGGAAACACACCCCGAAAAGGCTTGATATGTTGCTTTCTTTGTTTTCCGTGTAAGGGTTACATAATCTTCCTAGGTTTTGGCCGGCATTGGCAAGTTAGATGACAGGGTGCAAATAACTTTTCTACTCAATGCAGGTTTAAATGCTTAAAAAAATGACACCAATTTGAACTTTATGCTAAGTTCAAGAGGGTCCCTGTGAAGATGTCAGAGCATCAGGCTAATGATGCAGTATTTCTTACAGCCATAAATAAGTCACAATTTCTTTTAGAGCAGCCTTATACATCCAGGTGATAGTGCTTTCAGAATTATTGAACCTGTGTCTACAGTCAGTCTAATCAGAATACATGTGATTTGCAATCTGGAACACAGACATCAAGCAGGTGAAAGTTGCCATTCCAAGAATCTCTTGGGAGATGGAGATCAGGGAACCAGAGATTAATTTAGTATATGGCTGCATTCAGCATAGCACATATAGCATATAGGGCTACTGTATAGTCAGTGAGAGGAGGGGTGCTTTCTTGACTAAGGTTGTTGATACTAGAGGTCTGTACTCTGGGAGAAGAATACATTGAGGCCCCTATCACGGCCTGGTATTCAATGTCCATCAGTTGTCACCAGCTGCAACATCCCTACACCATCAACAGGACAGTCATGCCCACTTCCATCAAACTGGCTTCGAGCTTGGTTTGCCTACAAACTGACTATGTTGCTCTTTCCTTCATCACTAACCCCCAACAGATCACCCCTTCACCCACTAAAGGCTGTGAATCATTGATCACCATCAGAGGTGCGCAATAAACTCGGCTTCGACGGTGGGGTTGGTGCAGTTTTGGCCCCTAACATGGAGTTCCAGGAGAATTCTGCCAACCACTACATGACAGAGTGGTTTCTCCTGTTCGGCTTGCCAAGATAATTGGCAAACAAGAATTGGCATCCCTGAGCATAATTTTCAGGCGCTAGCAGGGCACCCAGCAAGATGTTTCCAAGACAGGCAGTCGTGACCGATCACAGTGAGAAAGCTGCAGCTAGAGTGGAATATCTAATTGAGCAGCAGCAAAGCCATCTCGAACCGCAGCACCTAATGGCGCGCAGCATGGTGCTGTTTGTGCTGATTTTTCAGGATGGAACAAGTTCCTGGCACTAAAAATCAGTGTGAACAGGCAGCGCGATGTGCCAATTTCTGCCCGTTAGCGGAAGGAACCTCAACCTTGCAAAGTTTTCATGTAACTTTGCGGAACTATATATAGTGAAACAGCGAGTTCCGCCCCTACCCCCCCCCCCCCCACCCTTATCACCATAGAACACAGTGTGTATTATCAGCTTAATAAAATGCATGAATTCAAAATGACATGTGGTTGTCAACATTGTGTCACATTATTCATTCCCTTTGCAGGGCACCTATACCGACTCAGATTAAGCACAAAATTATTTCTGCAAATTTCCCTTCTGTACGATTCCAAGTCAGTAAGTACTTTGTAAACAATGTCGTAGGAAAATATATATTTAAAAGATATTGCTGGAAAATTCAAAGCATGTAATTTGAATAAATATCCCTGAAAAGGTTGACTCTAAAATACCATCATATCACCCATTCACATTTGCGAGCCCCCCAGGCATGCAAAACAAAAAAGTTCAAAATTCCCCTTTATTCCTGTAATGTAATCTACAAAGACTTACATTTGTCTTTGAACATATAAATGAATTACTAAAATTGTGGTTATTTGGAATGTGCCTGTTCATTAAGGACGTTCTCTTCATGAGGATTCCATATAGATCCCTGCAGCAATGGCTAACCAAAAATACGCAGAAATTGGGAGTTCATATAATTTATTAGTAGGTTACCGGGTTTTCAACAAATGGTAAACCATTTATTATATATATTTTTAACATTAAATGTTACTGGAACGCTTTTCCTCATGCCCTCTATAATGTTTTCCCTCTCTTTTGTAATGAACATGATGCAATGGCGTGTTCTACTGAATCAAAAGACTGAATATATTGAAGTTGAGACACACAAACTGGCGTGATACATAACTAGATTGTTCATAATTTTATGGAGGATTAGAAACATGGAAAGGGTTTTTAAGCCATAAACTGCACCTGTGATTTGATGGTTTGGTCGAGTGTTTGTTTATTAGTCCCCTTCAGTTTCCTAGGGGCAAACAGGTTGCACTGCACCAAGTAAAGAGGATCTCTTGTAGAGAGGATGTTATTGAGTATGTGGTCACAGAGAGGGATATTTAAACCATGAGCTGCACTTGTGATATGCGGGTTTCAATGTGTGCATTCCCCAATCTGTTGTTTGAGTTTTACAGCAGAGATGGGCCATGTTTACAAGAATATGGTGCACCCCTGTGTTTACCCTTGCGCTGGTGCTAAAAACAGCTGCCTAACGTCAACACAGACACCCTGGCACCATACTGCAAGGGAGCCTGTATTGCTGGGATGATTTCCTGCAACACAAGGCAAGGGTGCCTGCGCTGCATGGAATCATTTCTGCAAAGCAGGCATCCTTGCATTATGGTGCAAAGGTGTCTGTGTTGCAGGTAATTTATTGTTTATGTGAAGGAAGGGACACCTTCCTGCACATAAACAATATTTAAAGGTAATTTGCTCTTTCTATATGTGCTACAAAATGGAGCACATATAGAAAGAGCAGAAACAAGTAGAAATAACTGTATTTCTTCTCGTTGCACCAATCTAATTCCTGCTTTGAATGGGGGTAATTTTCGCCTCCTTGTTTGAAAGTCGCATATTAGTAGTAGCAAATATATATTTACCACTGGCAATAAGACCACTATTTTGATCTAAGGCTTAGTAAAGGGCTAAAAAAATTATTCCAATGCTCAACCCTTGGTTGCTTGGCTGCGAGCAGGTAGGCTTAACTTCAAAGACAAGTATATAAAGAATTTATAAACACCAATTCAGTAAATAATTAAGGCACAACTCACAATAAAATCCAGCACCGATGTTTATAAGTAGGAAATAGTTTTATCTTTAAATGTACACCGAAACAAAAAAATTCAATGTAGGGAACAGGCAATATGAATTTTTAAAGATTTAGCACTAAATAGCACAAAGAAACCTATAGCACCTATTGGGAAATCTGGTCTCGCTAGACCGGGACAAAGTCAAAGTTTTAGGCCGACCGCGATGTAGCCGTGATTAGCTACTCCTCGGGGTAGTAATTTTTAACTTTCTGACTTAGAAACCTTTCTGGAGCTTTTCTTGCTGGGGTCCCTGGAAGCTCTAAACCTTTCTGGATTTCGTGAGGTTTTGCAGGATTGCCTTGCAAGGAGCACCCGGTCAAACCAAAAGAAGTCAGACCTACTGAGCTTTCCAGCGGGATGAACCAGAGATCCAGACCTGTTGGCGGTTGAAGGTGGGCAGCTTGACTCTCGCGGTTGTTCCCAGTCAACTTTTCCACCTTCGGACTTAAAATTTTGAAGGAGCTTTTTTTCCGGGTGTCCCTCGATGCTCTTTACCAGGCCGGATTCAGTGTGAGTCGGCCGGCCGGGATTCGACCAGCTCCTGGTCGAACTCTGGAAGTCCGACCTCTGGAGCTTTTCACTGGGATGAACCTGAAGGGCAGGCTGGCTTGCCAAGTCGAGTCAGTCCACTTATGCAGCTTTTTCCAAAGTTGCTCCAAACTTCTACAAACTTCTGGAACTTCTTTATGAAGTTCCTTTGAGGACCTCAAAGTGTCCAAAACCTACTCCAAGGGTATGGAAGCTGCAGGATGGTTCTTGAAACTTTGAGACTTTAATTCACACAATTCATGTGTACAAACCACTTACATTTCCACTGGTAGTACTCCAGGCCTGGGGATTCTGGGTGGTGATGGCCCAGGTGAGCTCTGTTAATCTATAGCTTGGTGGGAGTCCACTCTTTAGTCCTTTTGAAGCAAGTTATGTCCACAGGGCTGTAGTTCCAGATTGTACAACAGGTGCAGTTTGTAATAGCGCAGGGCCTGGTTGGTGCAAATGAAACTTCTCAGCATGGACACTTCTTCTTGTTTCAAGTAGCAGATCTCAGAGGCACTGCCCATCTCAGATACATATTCAGTGCTCTCTGGGGTCACACAGGAGAGCACTCGTGTCAATCGAGATGTAGGACAACACCCCCGGGTATGACCATTTCCTCCATAGTGTGGCTGATGGTCTCCTGGAAAGCCCTATTCCTCCAAAATTCAATATGGCTGATGTCTCAGCAGAAAAACAAGAGATGGCTGAACCAACCTTCAGGATGGCTCATCTCCATACTCTACCTTCCCCTAGCATCGGCACATTTTTCCTTAAGCCTGCCATCTGGCACGGTTCAAAGCATAGGGGTATAAATGAAACTCGTTTCTCCTACCTGTCTCCTCCTTCTATTGAAGGGTATTGTTTACAAACCCTCCCCATTGCTCTGGCATTCATATGTAGCAGATCCTCTCCTCCCAAAATGTCTCTTTCATCCCATGGGCTACTAATTACCTCATTAAAGCAGCCTGGCTAATCCACTTAACTCTAACCAATCAGAACAGATCACTGGAAGCCTGAATTTTGACTTACCGACAAGAAAGTCTTATGACTTCTTGTCTGTACATTTTATGAATAATGCAACAATAGCATATTGTTAGATTTATCAATACCATTCTAGTAAGTCCTTGAAAGACATTTTACTAACTCTCCTGGCGGGAATCAATAATAAATTACTTCTTGCCACGTTAACTCGTATTGCAATTAGGGAAAATTACTTGGGCAATTTTTCCAACACCAGGGCTTATAAAACATATTTTATAAGGGCCCTGTCTATATCTAAAGGGCCCACACCCATTGAACTTATAGGAGAGACTGAATATGTAAAGATATTACAGATCCTCACTCCACAGTGCTCTTAGCACAACAGTCAATTTTGGGAAGCACTTTACTACAGTATTAAAAGTGAAATGTGCAATTTCACTTAACACACGGCATATACAAACTATTTTATAAGGGTCTTACTTATAGATACCTGGCACCCATCACTGGGACACCTAGGGGAGACCCTGATGGTACTGGATATGCCATAATATTGTAGTGTATTATTCTGTAAGTGCCTTAACCTTTACCATGCTCATGACGAGTTGAGCTCGTCATGAGGCACTTTTCTCTGGTGCTCATGACGAGCTCAGCTCGTCATGGGCCGTGGAACTCTCAGGTGCAGGGAGAATTCCCCTGCTGTGCTGAGCATTCCACAGGAGCCGGTGCACCTGTGACGAGCTCGGCTCGTCATGAGCACAGGAACGCCGTGCCTCATGGCGAGCTTAGCTCGTCATGAGCATGCGGGCCCTGTGCCCACCCCCCTCCCCCCAGCACATCGGGGGAATTACCCCCGCAGCAAATGGGTTAAACACCAAACTTGAGCTTGGGCATCATTTACATTTTAAAAGGAGTCCTGCAACACATGGCTGTTTTTAAACTGACCTCAGGCATCAGCAGTGCACACACGCAGTGCAGAAAGGGCTGCCATGTCCTATTATATCCTAGGGACTTAAAGGTAGTTTTGATTCCCCTGCCCTATTATGTACAATATGGTGCAGGGTATTGCACCACTGGAATATGTAAAAAAGTTACATTCTGGTGGTGCAATCTCCTTGCAAATATGCCTGGTTTATATTGATAGGTAATTACTACTTGGAAAGGGGAAACAAAAAGGAGTGCACAAGCATTTAACATCAAATATTAGGCAGGTGAAGGGACACGAGAGATTACCGGGCAGGGAGCTAATCCAAATACATACTAAACTATAACACCTACTAAGCTTTTTAACACCCACCAGAAAGAACAATGGACAGGATAGAGGAGATGTCCCGGCACATCAAGACTGTCACCCATCCTGATGAGTAATGGTTTCTACCTACTATATTTGTCCCCCATCTCCCTAAATAACACTCATTTGGAAGATCATTGAGATGAAACAATGAGCTATAAGAGTAACTTTACTAGGTGGGCAGAGATATGAATCAATGGTGTGAAAAAGTGATTTTGCAAGGGAAGCCCCTAGGATGCACTTGATACTGGTGCCTCCACAGCCGTGAGTTCTTTGAAGTGCATTAACATAGTGTCCCATGCTGCTGCAATAGGTCATTTCTGAATTCCATGGGCTTTGTCCCAGTGAAATGCAGTACTCCCTGCATCGCCCCAGTCGTGCAGAACCCTACACGACTGGGCGAAGCTCAGCACACATTGCACCTGCCAATGCAGGTCAGTATGTGCTTACCCAAAAGAAGGGCCAGATTAAAAAAGCGTACTCTCACCTTATGATTCTTCCATCTGGAAAATATGCTCAATGCTATAACTACCCAAGATTCAATTGTTGTGAGCTCTGTAATAGTAGCCAGCACAATGTGTATAGAATGCCAGTATCTAGATATTCCGGGACAATATCAAAACATGTGCTGAAAATCTGCTGAATGAGCTTGACATCTGGAGCAAGACAGGTTGGCCATTGCATGCTTGCGGTTCAACTGTAAGGTGTGCTCTACATAGTATCATATACTATATATTGTTAAATCTTGCATTTCTGAAGATGATTTGAGGAGATTTAAGTGCATGCACCTTTCAGAGCCATGCAAAGGCCACTCTAAATCTTCCTCTCATGCATGTCAGAGACAAGCTACTGAAACCTCAGTATGTTCCCTAATTGCTTTATAAAACCAAGTAAGAAGGTGCCATCATTCTATGGTATGCATCAAATGAATAACTGCATGGATGGTTGACTCTACCTCAATCACACCCCACAGTAATCTTACGGATCAAATCAACTCTGCTGGATGCTATAAACCTGGCATATTTGAGTCTTGGAACAAGTTCCCAACCGTGTTAATAGACTGTTCATGCCAGCTATACAACTGTTTTCTTTTTTGTTTTTTTTCCACACAATAGAGCCACCCAATAATCCCATGAGGACTGGGTATCGTCAATAACAGAATCGTAAATTGTCCCCCTAGGAATTGTTTAAAGAATAATTAAAATTTTCGAAATGTCAAAACTGTGATCATAAATCCACCAATGGAGGGAAATTTGCACAAATGCCACACAAGTATTTAATTGTAATTGTGTGCTTTTTTTGTTATTTCAATTGCAACATGGCAACACACATACTACTAATATTCTAAACACGAATAGTAGTAGTATATAAAACACCTTTTGCTTCCAGTACGGATAAATAGAATTCCATACATAATATAAATGTCATACTACAAAACATCACATTTCGTAATCACAGAAATTATTGTATGAGCAAAACGATGTTGAGCGTCGACGTTTCGGTCCCCCGTCGGTCTAAACGATCCACAGGAACATCATCAGGACGAAATGTTGCACATATGTATCTAATATAAAATAGAATATATATATCTAATGTAAAATATGGAAAACCTCAACATCCCTACACAAGGTATCATCTGCTCACCCTAAAAGAACCACTGAACCACACCCAAAGTGTGAGACAAGGGGGGGAACTCCACTAAGAAGTGTACACACCACCACAAACCAGTGTGCCCAACAAAAGTGGCTATCCCTGTCACCTGTACATATAATTATAAAACTCACGTTTCCAACAACTTCCAGCCGGAAGTGTTTAAAGGTAAGAAGGGTATGAATACCCAAAATCTAATTTAAAAACATAAACAAACAAGCAAAAATTGCATATGGTCCCAAAGTCAAAATCTCTTGTGGCTTATGGACATGTGATCGAGTAGTCGAGAGTTATACTCACAGGTATGAATAGATCTCACCACCTATAACGCCCAGATATCAATAATATCCACTCAGTAAGAAGATTCTAAAATTTGATCATCACCCAAAAAAAAAAAAAAAATATATATATATACATTGACCATCTGATCTCAAAATACTCACAAAATTACACCAAGTATCCTGTATTTATCTGAAAATGAAAACATCATCTGAGTCACAAAACAAGTTGACCAAGTATAAAGGAACCTTAACCCTTCAGCTAACACCCAAAAGTGTCTCCAATTGAAAGCGCACTTACAGCAAGACTTTTCGCATAAGCCTATCATTTACCTGTAATGTGGAGCGACATGACCAGTATTAGATATCGTACTGCGCCACATTTACACGATCTAAGAACAAAGTTATGTTCTAACAACAGAAGCATTAACCTCCCACATTGAAACTTACTTATATGTAGAAATTCACGATGTTGGCTCCAAAAACACCCGACATTTACTGATTGAAGACACAGAAAGCTGAAGGTACTTTTTCCACATAATAGACACACTGATAAATGAATTTGAGACAAGTGCAGTAAAAGCACTAAAAAACTGTGCTTTAAAATGCAAGATGAAGAAACTTACCTACAAAGCAATGCTAATACACATAAATGAGTTGCACTAGTGCGAGTTACATATGCAACTGTTATTTATTACTGTTTACTGATGAAATCGTTCTGTTAGTAAAGTGGCTTAGTGTTTCTAATGCTACAATCTTGAAAATCCGCACAGTAATACTATATATTGTATAGTTTATTTTTATCTCTTTTTCACTCATGTTAGGCCTATGAGGACTTCCAAATCTCTAGTTTCTCATGACCAGCAGGGGAAAGCACCTCAAAGTTGCAGGTGTCCTAAGTGATAATATATTAATTTGAGCATACAGCAGTCTTCCGAAGGGGTGTGATGCCACATCACTGGAAATTGCTTCAAACGTTATAAAAGAAGCAACCTCAAAGGAGGAGCGACACCATTCTGATTTTTTCTACTCTTGGACTGGATCCAAATTGTTTGATTTTTGATGATTTCTAAGAACCTTTCCCTTTGGATGCTTTGTTGATGCTACAGTCGGTAGCTGATGGACTATAATCTTCTTTGCTAAACCATTCCAAATTAAAGTTTCTTTATATTCCTTTTGTTCTATTGTAATAGACTCACCCTTAAATGGGCTTTAGATCTGAACCTTTTCCCCTTCCATGTTGGATTTGACTGGTATACAATGATACATTCTTCTGCGCTAATGGCAGTGGGACACTGTAACTCAGTAAATTGAATCTAATAACAATCATCTGATAAAGCTTTGCCAAAATGGTTCATGCTTTAATGCAAGCTGTGATATTCTTAACTGAATTTCTCTGCTAAAAGACTGCTAATGGCTATAAATGTAGGATCTTTAATACAATAGTCTAATTAATGTAATACCTATCTTAATCTATTATTATGTGCTTTTGTTACTTCCATTTAAACAGTTGTATTTTACAAATGTCTTAAAGGTGCTGTGGGGAGAATCAGTAAGCTCTGTCAGAACATCAAGTATTACATATTTTGTTCTGTGTTGCTTTGCAGAGCTTTTGGTCTGCATAAAGTTGGCCCAACTTGCGAGAACAACCACCAGTTGCCTCAACAAGCTGTCTGGCTTTGTTGTTCAGTGACTAGACTTTGCCCTTGTTGCAGCGGAAGTGTGGTAACATTTTATTGTTATACGTTTACTCACTTTACTACTCTAACTGTGCTATTTTACAAATTTGATAAATGTGTTGTAGAGAGATTCAGCGAGCTCTGTCAGAACTTCATGTATTGCTTCTTTTTTACTCTGTTGCTATTGCAAAGCTTTTGGTCCGTATAATCCCTGCCCGACTTAACTTCTTCAGGAGGTTGGGTCTTCCTCTTGCAATTCTTTATTTCTACAGCATGATTAAATAGTGTTGTACCCAAATCTGATCTCAATTTTGTGAGCTGGCTGTCAATTAATAGTCGTCATCTGATACCCATATGGTGATTTGGCTTTCCTAATTTCCACCCCTCCTATCGGTGGTGAAAGATTCATCAAAGAACCAATGCCTTTGTGATAAATGGAAATGCTGCAGATTGTTTAATCGTAAAAGGCCCAATAGGGTTAGAGTAGTAAGGAGAGTAAGCGTATAATAATAGAATTTTACCATGCTTCTGCTGCAACAAAATATTGGTAGCAGAGCTATGGTTCTGCCTAGTGAAGTGTGATTTTAGGGTTGCTAAAAACAATTCTTTGCCCGGGTCCGAAGAATGCACAATTTTTGGTTCAGCAAAAAGGTTTGATGGAGTATCACTCTAGATAAAATTGACGAATAGCAGCAACGGAGTGTGAATATTAATAGGGATACACATTGCTTTTGCTTAGAATTGAATTTTTAAAAATGGCTGTACAGTGTTGAGTGGAGTAAAGTGGGCAAAATACACATTTTGAAAGTCCATGCATGACTGTGGCACTTTGTGCAAAGCTGAAGTTGTAAACGGGTCCGTTGTTGCCTAAGATTTTGAGATATCTACCTACAGGTTGTCTCAGTGACTCAGTGTAGAAGACACTGTGTAAGTTGTTTGCTGTTTTGTAGTGTTGGTCATGAGACATCATTGACAATATCCTAGCAATGGTTCTCTTTGTGCATTAGTTGTAAACAGTTGGTATGGTTGATCTCAGGTGCATAGTGAATAACTATATCAATTATGTGTGCGATCAGCTTGTCAAGATTTCATTTCAAGCTAAAAGGTACAGAAAAGTTGAGTTACCTTGTGAGAATGAATATCCTTGAGTGGACTGATAGTTTTGTTTGTTAATTGCATTGTATTGTCATTTTGCTTGGAGAAAAATGCACAGGAGAAGATTATGAAGGAGGATGAGCTGCTGCGAGGAGCGATACTGACATCACAGTGTATCATACTGTGTTTGGTCGGTTGGTGTAAAGACATGGTGTTTGGTTACATCATAAGAGTCACTCTGTCATTGTTTGAGGTTTCTGAACAGGTGAATTTGTGGGAGAATAACATTTTCTGGATTCTGGAATCATTTGGGAATCCATATCGATTAAAAATGAATGTTATCAAGTCATTGCATAAATTAGTAAAGAAAGATGAGACAATACTTGTCAAAGCAGAGGTAAAAGCACCTCCTGAGGGTATGCCACAATACATTGTCATGATGGACAAAGGATTACATCCATGTCTGTGGCTCAAGTTTTGGCATAAACTTACTAAAAAGATGAAACATTACAGTTCCTTCATAATGGAATATTTAATCTGAGGATTTTCAAGAAATTAAAGTAAAGAATGTATGAAATGAAAGACCCTGTTAGAGCCTTTGTTATTTAGGCTTTAAACACCTGGGAAACCTCTCTTGTTTCTCACGACGAGCATGGGAAAGCACCTCAATGTTGCAGGTGTCCTAGGGAATATTATGTTCCGATGGTGGTGTGATGCTACATCACTGGAAACTGCTAGAAACTTTATAAAAGAAGAAACCAAAAAGGAGGAGCAACGCCATTCTGATTTTTCCTACTTTGAGACCCGGACACTATGGTGATCAATTTTGGATGCTTGCTATGAACCTTTCCCTTACTTTAGACTGCTTTGCTGATGATACAGTTGGTAGGTGATGGACTGAAATATTCTTTGCTTAACCATTCTAAATTTCATTTTCTTAATAATCCCCTTTGTTCTATGCTAATGGACTCCCCCTTAAATGAACTTTAAATCAGAACCTTTTCCCCTTCAGTGTAGGTGTTTTACCTAAATCTGATCTCAAATCTGTGAGTTGGCTGTCAATTAATGGTCCTCATTGGACAACTAACATGGTGCTTTGATTACTCTAATTTTCATTCCTCCTGTAGGCGGAGAAGTATGCACAAGAGGATTGTTGCCTCTGTGGCAAATGGAAATGCTGCAGGTTGTCTAATTGTAAAGGGACCAATTTGAGATCAGATTTAGGTACACCACTCTTAAAACCATTCTGTAGAAAGAAAAAATAGCAACGGGAATGCCCAAACTCCTGAAGAAGGTAAGTCAGGCAGGAATTCAATTATACAGACCAAAAGCTCTGCATTAGCAACACAGGACACAAGAAGCAATACTTGATGTACTGACAGAGCTCGTTGATTCTCTCTACAACACATTTACAACATTTGTAAAATAGCACAGCTAGAATAATAAGGCAAGTAAATGTATAACAGTAAAATGTCACCACGCTCCCCCTGCAACAAGGGTAAAGTATAGTTACTGAACAATAAAGCAAGACTGATTGAAGAGGCAACTGGCGGTTGTTCTCGCAATGTCTTGATGGTATGGAATTGAGTGTTAGTGGACAATGAACAATGACATTCTGAAACATGCCACAGAACAAAATATCTAAGAGCAGTAGTAGCTATTCTGTGGGCAAACTAATTCCAGAAATCCTTTTTGTTTTAAGGTGTTTAATTCTGTTGTATGGTGCTCTTTCTTGTTTAGCTATGGGGGCATGACCATAAACTGTAACTGGGGAAAGCAGTGGCAGGGAAAATGGGATCATATAAGGCAACTAGCAACATACATGGAAGCCATCAACTCTAGTAATGTGACAAGTCAACAGAAGTGTCAGATATCTTAGTATCTTGGTTACAGTTGTCATGGTGCAGGGATCATAATCCATGTTTTCTTAGCAGTGTATATCGATTAAGCTGCTATCCTGCCAAACAAGTGCAGGGGATGGATGGAACTGGATCACACCAAAGTCTATTTTTGTTGCTGCTTTGTGCTATGAAGCAACCCAATGCAGACCACGGGGGGCTAGAAAGGGGCTGAGTGGTGCAAATCCTCTACGGATATAAAGAGAGGTTATCTGTATGTAGTCTGGTAAATCTACAGATACACTCTTTTTCGATCAAATTTATTTTTATTGAGTTCAGCAGTGCAAAACATTACAGCATTCGGACAAAGTGAGCGTTGCACGGGTGCGTACTCCCCGGGTGTCGCCTGTCTCCCGAATCCATAAGCTTATGGGAGGGATGCCATGTGTCCATGTAAGCTCGTTAGGTGGGAACCAGACCCAATAGTGCATGCTAGAACTCTTATATACCAACCTCCCCATAATAAAAAAACTCACCCCAACTGTCCCCAACCCCTAACTCCTATTAACCCTCCCCCTCCCTTCCCCTCTCGGTGTGTTCTGGTGCGCCTCTAGAGGTGGCTATCGGGACTCTGTCTAGACCTTGCGTTCTACTTTGGTCGTCGTGTCTTGAAATTCTTCCGCTAACTTCAGGACCCTAAGGTATTTGGGGCAGGTAAGCTCAGTAAATTCTCGGAAAAGCAGGAAAAGGAATCGTTGCCATATTTCTTTGAAGGTGTCGGACATCTGCGTGAGCGAAGCTTGTATCCGCTCCATCCCCATAATGTACCACAATCTGCGTACCCACCCCGTGTGTGTGGGTTTTCTTGACGTGCCCCATAGTGAGATGATATGTTGAGTTGCTGCTCCTAATGGCAGTCCCATCTGTTCCCCCTTATTGATTTGAGTGGGAACATGAGTTGGGGAGCCCTAGGATCGCATATGCCGGGAAGCGGGGGATTTCAGTCTCGAAGTAGGTGTCCACATCTTTAAGCACCCCCTCCCAGTACTCTTGCACCTCCACACAGTCCCAGATCAGGTGTAGCATAGTCCCCGTGTGCCCACAACCCCTCCAGAATTTGGGGTCTCTACTTGGGTTACCCAGATGCAAGCGTTCCGGTGTCAGATGCCAGTAATAGGCAACCTTCACTGCCAACTCTTTGCTGGCTGTGTTCCTAGCAGTGTGGTGGGCCCTGTAATATATGTTGTGCCATTCTTTGTCAGAGAGTGTTCGGCCCAGTTCCCTCTCCCAACGCTTCTGATCTCGTCGCGGGTGGCGGCGGGGATAGCATTTTATATAATTCCGTGATTGACCGTGTGTCCGACATTTTAGTCATAATCCATCTCTCGTATGGGGTGAGAGGACGGCTGACCAATGGTGCAACATCTTTATGAGTGAGCCAGTGCCTGAGTTGAAAGTACTGGAAGCGGTGTGGCTTATCAAGTGCGTAATCCGCTGTCACCGTGTCCCACGCCAAGAAGCCCTGTGTGTCGAATAAATGAGCCGTGGAGCGGCAGTCAGACTGTCGCCACTGGGGGAAGGAGCCCGGGGACATCCTGGGAGGGAACGCCGGGTTGTCCAACAGGGGCGTCATAGGAGATGGATAGGATGTTAGGCCTCTAGGGACTGCCGTAGCATCCCACACCTGGAGAAGCATCCTAGTGATGGGTGATTTCTTGAGGTAGGCTGGTCTGTCCGGTCTCGCCAGGATGGGGACCTTCCAGAGAGGCAAGCCTGCCATAGCCCTGTCCTGAAATAGCCAGTGCTTTTCGAATGGGGTCGGGAACACTCTAAGAGATATCTTAGCTGTGAAAAGCGCCGTAAGTCTGGCACTCCTAGTCCCCCGTCTGCCGTCACCCGTGTGACCAGATCGCGCAAGCGTGTTGTCCAGATACTTCCGTTCGACCCTGTCGAACGCCTTTTCGGCGTCGACCGACAGCATGGCCGCATCCAAAGCATTGAAATTAGCTTTGGTGATGAAATGCAGTAGGCGTTTAGTGTTGTCCGCACTCTGTTGGGTGGGCACAAAGCCCGCCTGGTCTGGCTCTATTATGCCTGGCAAGCATGGGCCCAGGCGCGTAGCCAGGATGCCCGTAAATAACTTTAGATCAAGATTTAGGAGCGATATCGGCCTGTATACTGCACATAAAGATGGGTCTTTGCCTGGTTTCGGCAGGACGATGACTTCCACCTCCAACATCTCCTGTGGGATTGAGCCCGGGCCCCCAAAGGAGTTGAATAATTTCATGAGGACCGGCGCCAGAAGAGGGCAAAACATTTTGTAGAAGCCTGCTGAGAAGACATCTGGGCCTAGGGCTTTCAGAGGTTTGAGTCTGGCGATGGCTGAGACAACCTCCTCCAGGCGTATAGGGGCATCTAGCACAAGGGCACTCGCCTCGTTGACAGCATTGACCTCCATGGTCTCTAAGTAGGCTTTCCCCACCTCGTCATCCAGGGCTGGGTCCGCTGCGTAGAGCTGTGCATCGAAGGCTCTAAATGCCTCCGCAATGCGATTGTCGTCCTGTACAGCGTCTCCCCTATCCTCGTGGATGACGGGAATCTTGGAGCGGACAGTTTTGGCTTTGAGCTTGCTGGCCAGCAGGCGGCCGGTCTTGTCCCCACCCACATAATACAGGTGGCGAAGGCGTAGGGCCGCATATTCCGCCCTGTCCAGATCCAGGCTTGCCAATTGTGCCCTGACCGCCTTCAATTTGCGCCAGATCCGGGGGGGCGCCCGTCCGGCAATGAACCCTCTCCAGCTCCAGCACCTGTTCACCAGCTCTCTGAGCCTCTCCATCCGCTCTTTATTATCCGCCGCCGCGATCGCCATTACTTCGCCTCGAGGAACCGCCTTGAACGCGCCCCCCACACCGTCGACTGGGCCACCTCCCCCGTGTCATTTTGACCCAAGTAGCCAGTGATGCTTTTGGATAGCTGCTGCAACACCCCTTTGCTGAAAGCAGGCTTTTTCTGAGCTGCCACCTACCTCTGTGTGGAGGCTTGCGCGGGACCGTCAGTTGAAGGACCACCGCTTCGTGGTCAGACAGTGCCGCCGGGGTGATGTCTATGTCCCGTATCATAGGAGTCAGGTCTGCGGAGCCCAAAAAGTGGTCTATCCTGGTGCAAGTGCGGTGCACGTGTGAATAGAAAGTGTACCCCGTGTGAATAGAAAGTGTACCCCGCTACAGATATGGAGGACTGTCATAATTCAGCTTTTTTTAGAGAGCACCCAGGAGACAAGTCATAAACGTCACTATTTTGCCGTAATTAGCTAAAACTCAGGCTGCTCTAAATTATATATCTGAGGAGATGTCCAACTCCATTGCTGAAATTCTGTCTTCCCAACAACAGTTCATGACTCCTGAACTGGATTATCTTCCTGAACAAAAGAATGGGCATATGGAATGCCATGTGGAAAATCTTAAGAGCCACTAGAAGAGTTAAATGATGATTGATGAACTAGAGATCCAAGCATCTACCTAAAAGTTTAGTTGTTGACTGCATTATTTGTTAGGCAATGAATACAACAAGGTAAAAAATAATTGCCATTCAGTAAATTGCACCCATGTCCCTGAGAACCCAACCATTACGTCACAGAATGCATATTGCAGAGCCACATTATGTTCTTCCGTCTGCCCTTGTGTACAGGCCACTTTGCATCCCAGAAGGATATTGAATGTTTATCTATTAACCCCTTCCACGCTCATGACGAGCTGGGCTCGTCATGGCGTAGCCTCCTCGAATGCTGATGACGAGCCCAGCTCGTCACGTAAAGTGCGGTTTTAAAAAACTCAGCACAGGAGCGGAATTGCGCTAGCGAGCACGCGGTTAAATAAATGCAAACATCAATGACTAGCTAACGTCTTATGTGAAGCTTATTGTAGACACCAAATTAAGCATATTTCAAATTATATCCCACACATTTCTTCCCTTATTGAGATTACTGGACAGCACCTCAGGACCAAGCAGCTGAATTTCCACTTCTATACTTCATGACCTCGGCCTCTTTGATTGTGAAGCTGAACATCAAAAGAAGAGCAGTACTTCTACAATTCAAGCTTTTCCAATAAAGAATGTAAAACGAATCCATCACTACACCCTTTCCTTAGGTTCATGTTTAAAATAGACCTCTATTTAAAACCTAAAGAGTGCAATAACAAACTATTTTTATTTTCAGGACAACTTCTTGGCATGCCAAGTTTATCAAGATGCATTTTAAAGGCATCAAACTAGTTTCTCTGTGGAATGGGTGCTTCTCCTTCATGATGGATTTACTTAATGAATGTTTCCTAGATGAAAATTAAACCAAACAAGACAATAGGTTTGATAAAAAAAGAAGATTTGATTATGAATAGGTCTGATAATAAATTAGCAAACACCCAAAGCAGGAGAAATATCAAGTAAATTCTCATAGGATAGGTCAATGTACATAAAACAGTGTTCATCATACTGTCATATGCTAGCCAAGGAGTGTCACATGAGAAACTAGAATGGTGTGTGTGTCACCGTTGTGCTCTTAGTTGTAAAATGTGGTGGAAAACTTACAAGATAATCAACTTTTGTAAAATTGTTTAAACATTGTGGAATTAATTACTATAAAATGTTGGTTGGTGTGTGGATCACCAGTGTGCTCTATTATCATATATTACAACTGTTTCAGTAACACTGAAAAGTCAAGAAAGATTAAAAACCTGTTTGCTCAGAAAAGGGAGCCAGCCTTAAAATACAGTCTTTACATGCAATGCTTTTACCATGCAGCCTTTACAATGCATGTACGTATTTGCTTTTAACAAACATTATTTCTTTTTGGGAAACTAGTTATTGTTTTGTTACTCAGATTATCATTGTATTGTACTAATAGCAACTATTCCCATTTGGAGTCAAGGATCACAAGAGTCCCCCAAGTTTGGAGCGGTAGTTTGAAGTCTATTTTGCCACATGTATTTGAAGTATCTCCATGGGTCCAGACTTTGTCAAATTTTAAATAACATAATTATTATGTTATCTTCAAAAGGTTTTTAGGAGCAGGCAGTGGTGACTAGAGATAAGAGTAATTTTGGAGTTAAGGTGCGGATAGTGGTAAAGGGATGTAAGAAAAATTTAAGGGTTTGAATGTGGGTAGTGCTAAAGGGAGGTAAGGGTAATTTTGGGGTTTACCAGTTGATCCTGGAAAGGGAGGTAGAGGTAAGTTTAGGGATTTGAGGTGGGCAGTGTTAATGGTAGGTAAGTGAAGATTTAGGGTTTTGAGGTGATCAGAAGAGAAGGGAGGTAAAGGTAATTTTATGGTTTAGAGGTGGGCAGATGTGAAGGGAGGTAAGGGTGATTTTACAGTTTAGTGGAGGACTTTGGTAAAGGGAGATAAGAGCAATTTAGAGGTGAGTTGTGGTAAGGGGAGGGTAGGAGTAAATTAAAAACATGAGAGGTTTGGAAGGAAAAAATAAATATCTATCTATATATATTACCTACTGGTGGTCACCAGTAGGTAGTTATAGGTAGGACCTTGATTCTATTTAAAATGTGTTTTTGCTTTTGCCAATATCTTTGGTGCCATTTGACGAATCTTCATGACATTTTCAAAACTAATGGGACACTCCGGTTAGCTCCTGTGTTGAAAGTGTTGGGGTGATTCATGAAGCAGGGGACAAGAAAAAAGAGAGGCCCCAAAACGCGTTTTCTCCATGCTAATTTCCATAGGAAATTTTGAAACAGGCTACAGACTGATCTGTTGCATTGAATTCCGGAGAAATAAAAAAAATTTAAATATATATATCGGAGCCCCGAGGAGGAGCTGACTTCTGATTGGCTGTCAACACACCAAACCAGGAAGTGTTGGCAGACATCTTGTGACTCGGTAGAACTGAGTCACAAGAAAATAGAGGAAAACAGGTTGAAAAAGAAGAAAAGGGGGCAGGGTAGAAACACCCTGACCCCTTAGACCTGCTTAGGGGGTCTCACAAGGAGCCCCAGGCCCAAAATTAGCATTAAAAAAAAATCAGCCTAATTTGCACTGTGTGCACAAATCTGGCTGAGAAAACAACAAAAAAAAGCGCAGGCTCCCGCGCGTGGTTATTCTTAAGCCCCCGGGTGTGCCAGGTCCCCGGGGCAATGCTGATTTATATAGTGGAGGTCCGCTGGAGCCCCCGCAGCCCCAGGGACTGGCACCTTCCTTGGGCTTGATAATTTATGCCTGGGGGCACAAGGCTCCCCAGCACTGGGGACCGCCCCCTTCCCGGTGCTTTATTATAATAGGGTGGGGGGGGGGCATGTGGGCCTCCCCAAGCCCTGGGGACTGCCACCTCCCCAGGGCTGAACCCCCACACTGCCCTACAGACCACCACCTCACTGGGGTACTAAATATTCAAATGCCCTCCGGAACCCTGGCCCCGGGGTCTACCACCTTCCTGGGGTTTTACAAATGATGGGAGGGGAGATGCACGGCCCACCTCCAGGAGCCCTTGATGGTCCTGGGGACCAGCATCCCCAGGGCTGGCTCCTCAATAACCTGGGGTACCCACCCCCGGGACATTACTGTTTGCTATGGAAGGGAGTGAGAATGGCTCCCGCCCTGTCATAGCAAACTCTGCTTTGGATTTTGCATGTCAGCAGCTCCCCTTGTGCAAAAGCAATGGGGGCTCCCGCAAGAGGCAGGGAGCCGGCTGGGACTGTGGGGGAATTGGGGTTCCCCCCATAGTTACCAATGGTGAGGCCAGCCCCCGGGGGATGGGGTCCCCGGGGCCCAGAAGTGGCCCTCTAATTAAATATATTAAAAAAATTAAAAACGGAAAGACCGTCCTGGGTGATGGGGTCCCCGGGGCCATAGCCCCCCCCCCATTTTTTTTGGGTGAAGCAAGGTTGCCAGGCCCCGGATGATGGGTCCCTGGGTTCAAAAGTGGCCCAGGGATGGGGGGCCATGCAGCCCCCTCACATCAAATAAGAAAATGTTTAAAAAGAAAAAAAAATGGCAATTCACCGGAGGCTCCGCCCCATCCCTGCAGCACTCTGCAAGCGTTCTAAGTTGGGGAATTAAGTCCCCTTGAAAACTGAGGGTCCTTGGAGGCCAACTAGCCCACCAGGTACATCCAGTAAGCGGCACACTGCTGGATTGCAGAGAGGTGGCCCGGGGCCTGCCCCTTTTTACACCACTCTGCAAACGTGCCTCTTGGGGCACTGCTGTAGGGGCAATGAGATCCTCTTGTGTGCTGAGGACCTAAGGACACAAGTGGACTTTATCCCCCGAACAGCAGTGTGCCGGGAGCTGCATTTGCAGAGTGGTGTAAAAAGGGGGCATGGCCTTTGAGCACTTTCAGCAATCCAGCTGTATGGAGCTTACCGGAGGAAGCAGGAGGGCTAGTTGGCCCCCAGGCACCCTCTGAAGGAAAAGCAACTTCATCCCCCAACTAAGAGCATGCCAGGAGGCAAGTTTGCAGAGTGGTGGAGAAAGGGGGCATGGGCTGTTACCACCTCTCAGCAATCCCACTGTGTAGGGCTTACTGGAAGTAAGAGGTAGGCCAGTGGCCCCTAAAAAATCCCAGCAGCTAAGGGGACTTCAATGCCCATCCAAGAGTGCGTCAGGGAGTGCGTTTGCAGAGTGGTTGGCAAAGAGGGTGTGGCCTGCTATGAGAATTTAGCAATCCTGCTATGTGGGACTTACTGGAGGTAATAGGAGGGGTAGCTAGCCCCCAAGGATGTTCTTGGGGGCCAACTACCCCACCTTTTACCTCCAGTATGTCCCACACAGTGGGATTGCTAAAACGTCTACGGAGGCCATGCCTCCCTGTCCCCGGCACTCTGTTAACGCGCCTCCTTTCAGACTATGGGATGGGGATGAAATCCAATTTACTCCTGAGAGACTTTGGGGGCCAAGAAGCCCTCCTGGTACCTCCTGTAAATTCTACGCAGAGGAATTCCTGAGCGCTGGTCGGAGGCCCAGCACCCTTTCTGGGCCCTCTCTGCAAACGCGAATACTAATTAAAAAGTGCTTGCAATGTAATAGGATTTGCAGTTGCAAGAGTTAGAGCTATTGTCGTTGTAAATGTAAACGTTTCTTACTAATGTTTTTCAGAGTGGAGTGGATGTTTGTGTGTGTAGTGGAATTATGTGGTATGGTGTGCAGTGAAATTATTTCTATGTGGTATTTAGTGTATAGGAATTATGTAGAGTGGGATTATGTGTTATGGAAAGTAATTATGTGGTATATTAGTCTGTGTTGTGGAGTGCTAACCGCAGGTTTACTCTTCCTCTTTTCCATAGAACCTCAACTATGAACTCAGTGAGACGAAAAAAGAAGGAATCACTGAGGAGAACTTTTAGACCTAGTCAGAGGAATGAGCAGTGCAACTGGAGTTATGCGACTGTTTGGCTACACCGACTTTCGCACAATTCTCCATTTTCTGCATTAGCCACGTAATTCATCATCTACTCCCTGGTCTGCAGATTTGAACAAAAAAAGCCTGTTTTTTAGCTCAAACGGCTCAAACGGTCACCTGTTACTTACTGCTAAATGTGGGTGTTAAATTGGTACTAATGGTGTGCAAGTCACTCTTGCTTCCTTTTCCACCTCTCTTGCCTCTTTCTGTATTTCTGTTGCTTCTTTCTGCACATTTCTTTCTTTTCTGCATGTCTGTCGCCTCTTTCTGCACCTCATTTGCATCTTTTTGTACTCTTCTTGCCTCTTTCTGCACCCTTCTTCCCTCTTTTTGCACCTCTTGCCTTTTTCTGTACCCCTCTTATATCTTTCTGCACCTCTCTTACTTCTTTCTGCAGTTCTCTTCCTTCTTTCTGCACCTCTCTTGCTCTTTCTGGACCTCACTTGCCTCATTCAGCACCTCTGTTGCTATTTTCTGCAGATCTCTTTCCTCTTTCTGCACGTCACTTGTCTCTTTCAGCACCTCTGTTAGTTCTTTCTGCACTGCTCTTGCTTCTTTCTGTACCTCACTTGCCTCTGTCTGCACTTCTCTTGCTTCTTTCTACACTCTGTTGCTTCCTTCAGCAATTCTCTTGCCTCTTTGTGCACTTTTATACCTTCTTTCTGCACCCCTTCTGCCTCTTTCTGTACCTCTCTTGCCTCTTTGTGCACCTTTCCTACCTCTTTCTGTACCCCTCTTGCCACTTTTTGCACCTTTGTTGGTTCTTTCTGCACTGCTCTTGCTTCTTTCTGCACCTCACTTGCCTCTTTGTGCACTTCTCTTGCTTCTGTCTAACCATCAGTTGCTTCTTTCAGCAATAGGTTTCAGGAACTTTATAGTTAGTTGGACATTTCACTCGTACAAAACCAGAGAAATTCAGCCGTTATAGTTAGTTGAGCTAACTATCTAACTATAACGCTCGCCCCGGCATTGCACTCCTAATGATGTCAAATATTGCATCATTCATGACACAGTCAGGGACATCACTAATGTCATCAGTGTAGTCAGCACGATTATATCATAGTAGGATTGGTAACTGAATTAATATTGGGTCAGCTCTTGTCTGATCTTTTTGGAGAAAGATTCCCCCCCCACTGTGTGCATATGTTTAAAACTCTGTTTTAAATCTGTTGGTTTCTGGCCTTTCCACGAGGCTCTGTCGCCAGGGAAGAATCTCTCCATTTTGTTTCTCTTGGCCCTTCTTCGTCTCCCTAGTTTTGATACAAAATGGTGCCTATCCTTTGGCCCTGAGGGGAAGGGCAAGTGGGGAAAATCACCTGTATATTGAATCTCTGCCCTGAAGCATCAACAAGGAAATAGGACTAAGGATCGGACTGATGACTAAAGCAAAAAAAGGACTATGACTAATGGAGGAGCAAGTTTCGTCATGCTTGGCGGACATCTTTGTAAGGTGTTTTTTTTTTACTTCCTCTTTCCCACTGAATGACATTTTGACTGGGGATGTTTGCAGTAACTTACTCAGTAATCACTCACCCTTAACATTGCTAAAGTGATCGCCTCCACTGCCTCTTCTATGCCCACCATGGAGTCCAACAATGCCTTCAGCCTGTCAAAAGGGTCTCTCTCTAGAGTGGGACTCAGTGCATTTAAGATCACTTATCCCCCCTACCTCACTAAAAAAGCATCAAAAAACTCAAACGCAGCATAATAAAAAGAAACGCAGAAACACTTATATCTGATAACTACTTCTGTATGTCTAAGGCAACAGCTTGTGCGACCTAATCTCCTACATTAATAGGAGAGCCCAATGGAAAAAAAATCTCTCTTATCATTTTTCCAGTGCAATCAGATAAGAAAAACTCCCCACGGTTTTAGTCTTACTATCACTTACTCCCCTATCCACAAAGATCTCACCATTACCATATACAACAATGGGATCGTCCTCATTCAAGCTTCTAATCGAAACCTTGAGCAGTTTGATAAACTCTTTCTGATTATCAAAAGCTCTATAAATAACAACTTAACCCCTGTAGAGCAAAATTCAACACTAATTGGGTCATTAGGATCGCGGACGGACTTGAGTCCGTCCGCGACCCCTGAGTAAGAGGGAACCTTCGCATGGGCTGCGGAGTTCCCTCCTGTGCAATTAGGATGTGACCGCCACCCTGGCGGTCACATCCTCTATTTTTAACATTGCAGCGGGTGCGGCTTCAAGCTGCACCCGCAGCAATGTTAAAAATGCACGCATTGCATTTGTATGTAGAAAATGGCAGGCACGGCGCGTTGCCTGCCGCTTACTGCATACAAATGCTGGGGGGTACCACAGGTACCCCCCATGTGCAGCTCCCACCCCCCTTCACCTAGGGGGCCCACAACGGGCCCCCGTAGTGAAGTTACACATGCTTTTCCACGGCGGAAAAGCCGCAGCGGAATAGCATGTTTCCGAGCACATCCTAATCTCCGCTTAAATGGAGACAAGACAGAGGTGTTGTTGGTAGGGAACAAAACCTCGATATGGTCCCAGGCATGGTGGCCCACGGCCCTGGGTGAACTCCCCTGCCCTGTAGAAAAGGTCAAAAACTTAGGGATCATGATTGACTCGGACCTTTCGGGCAAATCCCAAGTCAGCAAAATAACAGGCAAGTGCTTTGGCACGCTAAAAACCCTGCGGAAAATCATTGACCATATCCCCATTGGAGCCAGAAAAATCATTGTACACGCTCTCATAACACCCCACTTAGATTACGGAAACGTTCTCCTTTTAGGCCTTAACCAGAATCATTTACACCAGCTACAATGCATTCAAAATGCTGCCGCTCGCATGGTGCTGGGTCTCCCTAAAAGAACTTCCTCCAAAGCTGCCCTCTCCAAATTACACTGGCTTCCCGTTAGGGAAAGAATCAGATTTAAAAGCCTCTGCTACGCCCATCGGATTGCCGACAATAAAGGACCTATCTACCTCAGAAGTCTCTTAACCATCCATCGCCCGATCAGAGACTTAAGATCATCTGGTATGACGCAATTCAAACTTCCCCGCATCTCCAGAGCGAAAATGGGGGGTAGATCCTTTCGCTACCTAGCAGTAAAACACTGGAACGCCCTCCCAGTGCATCTGCGGATGGAACCCTCGGAAACTCTATTCAGAGCTAAATTAAAAACTCACCTCTTCCCGAAATAAATCTATGTTATGATCTCCTTTCCGGCTCCTCCCCTCTGAAAGTTTTTTTTGTTAGTAGTAAGCGCGGGGATACACAGTTTTGTGCAGCCATGCGCTTTAGAAATGTCCTATTATTATTATTATTATTATAATCTGGCTGACGGTGTCTGAGAGACACCGTCACCATATTAGTGCTTTTCTGCCGCGGTTGTAAGCCAACCGCGGCGGAAAAGCTGCGGACGGAAACCAGGACCCACCAGCCATCCTAATGTGGCGGTGGGTCTTGGTGGGTCCGCAGAGGATTTTCCGCATCCTCCAGGCCGGCGGTGGCTTCCGCCGGCCCGGAGGATGCGGAAACTCCTCCACCCTAATAAGCCCCTAAGTACCTCAAGGCCACCCCAAACCGCTGCCCTCATTTCCTCCCCTGATTCACCTTCCTCCTCTCCCACTACCCCTCCCTTGCCCCTGTCGGTCTCTGAACGACCCAAAATACATACTTCGTGGCCAGTAACCTTACCATTACTTCCAACCTCCTTGCGATGGTTGTCTGATACACCTCTAATATTCAGTGACAAATCCACCATTTGGGAATCTCTCATCTCTACCCTCATCTCTACCCCAGACCCCCACAAACACAACTACCTCCCCCTCTCCCCCTCTGGGATCTCCCATTACCACTCCTGTTCCCCTAATGACAATTCAATACACTACCCCCTCTCCTCTTTTCCACACTCAATCCTCCTCATGGACAATGCATCCCGGAACACCGACTATTTAAAGGGACATCACATCTCACATTGATTCACCCATTACCGCCTCGGTCCCCTCAAATACACTCAGACACCCACCCACCCACAGATCTCCACACTCAACTTCCTCAACTTTCCCCTCTATCCCCATACCCAGACTTGTTGGCACGTTTGGATATATCTCCCCTCAGATGCACCTTCTCTCCCTCGAACTCCATGATTTGAAATCCCTCTGACTTGAATATCTACCGTTGTTAAGCCCCCTCCTCTCTAGTCCTAACCGGCCCAGAGCCCCCGCCAGCACTATTGACACAGCTCCGCGTGACCATCCCTCTTCTGCTTCTATTTCCAATTCTATTTCCCTACCCAATGCAGCCACTCATCCAAGAAGATCTTCCAGCCTTACGCCCAAGGAAATTGCCAGTCTGCTCAAGTCTTATCCGTCTTACACAGATAGCAACTTGAGTACAAAGGGTATAATTAAAACCATTCATTCTAACCCTAACAGAGAACCCTACCACAACTTCAGAGTCATAAATAACAGCAACCTCAAGAGAGTAAACATCATTCAGACTCCTCCCATACTCACACTGGCTCCACTCAAGTGCATACTACTCAATTGCAGGTCTGCCAACAAACACACCTCCGAGATCGTCGATCTCATACACCATAATGAGATAGATATCATTATCCTCACTGAAACCTTGCTCAACCCTTCATCCACCCCAATCTTAGACCTCTTGGTGCCCCCCTCACATGACATAATTCGCCTATATAGAGTTAAGAAGCAGGGAGTTGGTCTTGCTTGTATATATCGCAACACACTTGCGGTCTCCCTCGCAGAGCCCTCCTCGCCAGCTAATTTTGAATACCTTTGCCTCAACATCTCTAGTAACAATCATTTGGTCTGCAAATTACACACTTTCTACCACCCCCCAGGCGACAATCTCCCCTTCATTGAGCAATTAATGGAAATCATCTCTGGCAATGTGGACTCAGGCCAGCCCCACATTTACCTTGGGGACTTTAACCTACAGTGGTCAAATACTAATGACCAAGCAGTTTCATGCCTTAAGTCCTTCTTGAATGATCACAAATTGATTCAACATTGTGACCAACCCACACACAATGAAGGGGAAACCCTAGAACTCATCATCTCCAAAGGTCATAACATCACTTTGGCATTTATCCTACCATGTGACTGGTCGGATCATCACATCATTATATTCCATCTCAACTCGGAGGTCCTCCGGTGCAAGGCACAAAGAACTAAACCAAAGATATGAAAAAGGGACCTCAGAGATATCAACACAGTTGACCTAGCAACCCGCTGTAAGTGGGCGCTTTCTCCCCAAGGGGAAATATTTTAAGTCAATGCACTCACAGACTGCTGCAACTTCTCTATTGCCAGTATCATGGATTTTATAGCGCCACTCCAACAAAAGAATGCACCTAGTAAAAATCTAAACCTTGGTTCAATGGCAACCTACATTTGGAACATCGCAATCTAAGGGCCATCGTATGTTCCTGGAGATCCACACCATCTGCGGACCATCTAAAAACCCTAAGATCAGCAAAAAGCGCTTATAACTAACAAATCAAGGCAGCTAAAGCGGAATATTTCAGATCCCAACTTATCCAAGCATCTAATCGACCCAAGAAATTGTTTGAAGTGGTTAAACAACAATCGGTGAAGGCGGCTAACTGTCCAGTTGCGGAAGTCATCCCTCCCTCATGTGATGATCTGGCTGCCTTCTTCACAGAGATTTCTAGACTTATTAACATCGATCTGGAGACCAGGAAGGCTCAATTGATACACAATGAACCTGCACCCCGGTTGGCCTTGTTAGACAAGGCAGAACCAGTCAGATGGGGTATCAAGGACAACGCTATGGCAGTGCTACGTTATGTGGCCTCCCCAAATACACCCTGGCTCCCTAAAGGCTTCACTGAACGCAGCAGCAAGATTGATCACGAACTCCAAGCGAAATGCCCACAATTCCCCAGTCTTAAAATCTCTAAACTGGCTGCCCTTTGAAGCTAGAATTAAACTGAAGATTGCCTGCCTATCCCACATAGCCCTCCACTTCAAAACCCCCAACTATTTTTGCGCAAAAACTAGTACTATCAGGAGGGGGTAGACCATCTCGGGGTGCTAACTCCCTCCTCTTGAAACCTCAGATCTTCTGCAAAAAGAGAACATGCCAAAGAACCTTCTCTGGCACTGCACCAAAAATTTGGAGCTCTCTTCCACCGGAAATTTGTAGAATCTCCTCGAAGGTTGCTTTCAAAGTGGAAGCAAAAAGATTCCTCATGAATAAGTTCTTACCTTAACATGATGGTCACTAATTGCTTTGTAAATACTACAGCATTGGTTAATAATTCTATTTGTTACAATTGTATTTGCCTTCTTACATCATTATGTATCATCACTCCCTTGATGTCATCTTATCATTGACTAGCCCACTCTGCGTTAATCCTGAATTAGATAGGATCTGTTATGCTTGCAACATATGTTTCTATGCATATTGTTTCACCATTTTAGTCTTGTTGTGAGCTTTTTTCTTCCTCTCCCTCTAACTGTAAAGCGCTCTGATATCCTTCGGGATCAATTTCACGCTATATAAAATTTTATAAATTAATAAATAACTTAATAAATGACAACTCAAATGACATCACTGATGACATCATCCACATAATATTCTGATGCACCTCCTCATACCCTAATTTAACCTTTGATACACCCACTCTAAAAAACAGACTATCATTTTCCAAACAATAGACACACCAATACCAGTTATTACATACCCATACACTGATTCCTAGGTCTACACACACGTCTACTCATTTATCCATACAGTTACTCATGCATGCAGAGTGGTTTAAAAAGGGGGCGTGGCCTTGGACCACCTCTCTGCAACGCAGCTCCCTGGCTGTTTTTGTTGTTTTTCAGAAGGGGGGCGGTGTGGTTCCCCTTCTTTTCCCTTTATTGTGGCCCTGGGGACCCCATCCCCCAGAACCTGACCCCTATTAAAACAAAAAACAAAATTAAATAGGAAGGGGGCCGCCTGGCACTTCCTCCCGAGGTCAATTTCGGCCCTGAGGACCCCATCGCCTGTGGCATGGCCATATATGTACTTTTTGTAACTGTTTTTAAAGGAGGGGGGCACAGCTTGGACCACCTGTTTGCAATGCAGCACAGTGGCGCTTACTGGAAGTACCTGGTGGGCTAATTAGCCCCCAGGGGTCCTCAGGATTGAAGGGGAATTATTTCCCCAATTTATAACGCGTCAAAGGGCGTGTTTGCACACGTCACCTCAGGCCCGGTCCCCTCCCTTCCTCACTGTGTAAACACACCCTGTGGCGGTTTTAAGTTCGGAGATTAAGTCCCCTTGAATCCTGAGGGTCCCTAGGGTCAAACTAGCCCACTACGTACCCCCAGAAAGCGCCGTTGCAGAGAGGTGTAAAAGGGGCATGTCCTGGACCACCTCTCTGCAATGCAGCGCAGTGGCGCTTACTGGAAGCACCTGGTGGGCTAGTTGGCCCTCAGGGGCCCTCAGGATTGAAGGGGAATTATTTCCCCAACTTAAAACACGCCACAGGGTGTGTTTGGACATGTCACCTCAGGCCCCACCCCCTCCCTTGCCACTATGTTAACGCGCCCTGTGGCTGTTTTAAGTTGGGAGATAAAGTCCCCTTGAATCCTGACGGTCCATAGTGTCAAAGTAGCCCACTACGTAACTCCAGTAAGCACCACATAGCTGCATTGCAGAGAGGTGCAGCGCAGCTCCCTGGCGCATACTGGAGGTACCTGGTGGGCTAGTTGACCCTCAGGGACCCTAAGTAATGAAGGGAAATTAATTTCCAAACTTACAACTCACCAGGAGGCGTGTTTGCACAATGGTGAAGGAAGGGGGCGGGCCTGAGATGACATGTTTGCAAACATGCCGTGTGGCGCGTTTTAAGGGGTCAATTAGGATCGCGGACGAACTTGCGTCAGTCCGTGACCCCAGAGCAGGAGGGAACCTCCGCATGGCATGCGGAGTTCCCTCCTGTGCAATTAGGATGTGACCGCCACCCTGGCGGTCACATCCTCTATTTTTAACATTGCGGCGGGTGCAGCTTCAAGCTGCACCCGCGGCAATATTAAAAATGCACGCATTGCATTTGCATGCAGAAAGAGGCAGGCACCGCGCGGTGCCTGCCGCTTTCTGCATGCAAATGCAGGGGGGTACCATAGGTACCCCCCATGTGCACCCCCCACCCCCCTTTCACCTAGGGGGCCCGCAACGGGCCCCCTAGGTGAAGTTCCGTATGCTTTTCCACGGCGGAAAACCCGCCTCGGAAAAGCATAATTTACTGGCCATCCTGATATGGTGGACGGTGTCTGGAAGACACCGTCACCATATTAGAGCTTTTCCGCCGCGGTTGTAATCCGACCGCGGCGGAAAAGCTGCGGACGGAAACCAGGACCCACCAGCCATCCTAATCTGGCGGTGGGTCTTTGGTCAGTCCGCTGCTTTTTTTCCGCATCCTCGGGGCCGGCGGTGGCTTCCGCCGGCCCCGAGGATGCGGAAAAACCACAATCATAATGACCCCCTTAGTTGGGGAATTTATTCTTCTTCAATCCTGGCCAACTAGCCCACCAGGTACCTCCAGTATGCGCCAGAGACCTGCGTTGCAGAGAGGTGTTCAGAGGCCACGCCCCTTTTTACAAGACTCCACAGCACAGCTCCGTGGCGCTTACTGGAGGTGCATAATGAGCTAGTTGGCCGCCAGGGACCCTCAGGAATGAATAGGAAATAATTCCCCAACTTAAAACGCACCACAGTGCGTGTTTGCACATATGTCACCTAAGGCCCAGGTCCCTCCATTCACCACTGCAGCCTGTGGCGTGTTTTAAGTTGGGAGATTAACTCCCCTTGAATCCTGAGGGTCCCTGGAGTGCAACTAGCTCACCATGAACCTCCATTAGGTGCCACAGTGCTGCGTTACAGAGAGGTGTAAAAAGGGGCATGGCCTCAGAACACCTGTCTGCAATGCACCTCCATGGCTCATACTGGAGGATCCTGGTGGGCTAGTTGGCCCCCAGGGACCCCTAATATTTAGAGGGAATTAGTTCCCCATCTGCAAATGCCCCAGGGCCTAACTCAATTTTTATTAATGTTTTATATCCCACGGGGCCTGGCCATTTTTGTTCTTTTGATTTAAATTTGTAGGGGGGGCTGCATAGCCCCTCTCCGTAGGCCATTTTTGTCCCCATGGAACCCATCCCCCGGGGCTGGCCTTTTCTTTTTTTTAAATATTTTTTTTATAATTGGGGAGGGGGGCCTCATGGCCCCTATCCGGGCCACTTATGGTCCCCGGTACTCCATCCCCCGGGGCTGGCCCTCTCCGTTGGGGACCGTGGGGGTTCCCCAATTCCCCCACTGTCCCGCCGGCTCCCTGCATCCTGCGGGAGCCGACATTGCTTTTCCGCATGGGGAGCTGCTAAGATGCAGCTCCCCATTCTGGAAAGGCAATCTCCTTTGGATCTGGAAGAGAGAGAAGGTTTTCTGCTCTCTCTTCCAAATATCAAAGCAGACTTTTCCATGGCAGGGTGGGAGCCGTGAGGCTCCTGCCCTGCCATAGCAAACTGGAGAGTCCCGAGGGTGGGCACCACAGGACACTGCAGGAGCAGGCCCTGGTGGGTGGCGGTCCCCAGGGCCATCCATGGCCCCTGGCAGGGGGCCACGCGTCCCCCTCCCACTTAATGCAAAGCCCCAGGAGTGGCGGTCCCCGGTCCTAGGTGGTCCGTAACGGACCCCCTTTTTGAATATTTTGAAAAAAGCCCCGGGGGCAGTCCCCGTGGCTGCGGGGGGCAGTGTGCCCCTCCACAATCCTAATTAATTAGAGCCCCAGGGGTGGCTGTCCCCTGGGCTTGTGAGGCCTTAGAGGCCCCCAACTTAAAACTAACAAGCCAAGGGGTTTGGCAGTCCCCGGGGCTGCGGGGGGCCATGTGCCCCCCACAAATATTAATTCTTTGTCCCAGGGATGGCGTCCCTGGGGCAGTGTAGGACAGATTTGAACCCCCCATACTTTTTTTCTTATGCCCCTGGGGCCTGGCCCACCCGGGGAATTTAATTAAAAGAAGTGCGCACGCCTGAGCTTTGTTTTGTTTTCCCACGGCCAGATCCACGGATCCTCCATGCTTCCCGCAATAAAAAAAAAAAGAATTTTGGGGGGGCCTTGGGGTCCTTGTGGGACCCCATAAGCAGGCCTAGGGGTTTAGGGTATTTCTACCCAGCCCCCTTTTCGTGTTTTGCACGTTTGTTTTTCTCGTTTCTCTTTTCTTGTGCCTTGGTTCTACCAAGGCACAAGAAAAGAGCCTCGGTAGAACCGAGGCACAAGAAAAGAGAAAAAAGAAAAACAAATGAGCAAAACACGAACGCGGGCTGGTTAGAAACACCCTGACCCCCTAGGCCTGCTTAGGGGGTCAGGGTGGCACATGATGGCTGCCAACACCTCCTGGTTTGGAGTGTTGACAGCCAATTCGCATAAAGCTAGTGATCGGGAGGGTGCACGGATCTTCCGTGCCACTAGATATCAAAACTTTTTTAATGTTGATTTTCTCAGCAACTACTGAACGGATTTACACCATTTAACAAAAAGGGATCGTTCTGAATCAAGGGCTACCTTTTTGCCAAATTTGGTGTAATTCTGTTCAGCAGTTCGGGTTGTAGCCGTTTCTAAAGTTTCCTAATTGCATACAGAAAACTCATTTTTGGACCCCTCTTTTTTCTCGGTCCCTGCTTTACGAATCACCCTGAAACTTTCAAGATAGGAGCGGACTGGAGTGGGCCACGAGTTTCGAAACTTTTACGAAGATTTAGCAATCTGCGCCAATGTTATTGGAAATAGAATGTTGCGATTTTACTAGGAAAACTAGGTCATAACTATAACTACCTACTGGCGACCGCCTGTAGGTAATATATATATATGTAAATAACAGAGTCTGGTAATGGCTGCCTTTCAGGGCGGTCCATGAACAGGGCACTGGTAGCCCTGCACAATGCCACAATCCCAATAATTTCCATATCCAGAAATCTCACGGACACCTTGGGTAGTTTACAGATAATTTATTCCACAACTGCACAGCAACGCGTTTCGACTTTCGTCTTGATCACGTTAGCGTGATCAAAACGTGAGATTTTACGAGAGATTTCTGGATATGGACATTATTGGGATTGTGGCATATATATTACCTACAGGCGGTCGCCAGTAGGTAGTTATAGTTAGAACCTAGTTTCCATAGGAAAAGCATTTTTTGATTTGCTAATAACTTTGGCGTCGTTTGATGAATCGTTCTGAAATTCTCAAAAAAAGTCTTTCCAGGTGAGCTCCTATCCTGAAAGTTTGGGGGTGATTTGTGAAGTGGGGGCAGAGAAAAAAGGGGGGGCCCAAAACACGTTTACTCCATGTTAATTTCAATAGGACATTTTGCGACGAGCTACAGCCCGAACCTCTGAACGGAATTCATCCAAATTTTTGCAGAAAGGTAGAGCTTGGTTCAGAAAGTGACCTTTGTTTTAAATGGTGTAAATCTGTTCAGTAGATGTTATGAAATTCAAAAAACAGGAGTGAAAAACATCAATTTCCCATAGGAAACTTTGTGCAAGGCTACGGCCGAACCTACTGAACGGAATTACCCCAAAGGTAAAGTAGTGCTTGGATCAGAAAGCAACTTTTTTTTTTAAATTGTGTAAATCCATTCAGTAGTCGCTGAGAAATTAGAAAAATAAAAGTTTTGATATCTGGGAAGAGCCTAAGTTGCGTGTGCAAGTGTTGGCAGCCATCTTGTGACTCGGTAGAAGCGAGTCAACAGAAAACAGAGAAACAAAGATATAAAACAAGAGACGGGGCAGGGTAAAAACCCTGACCCTCTAGGCCTGCTCAGGGGGTCGTAGAAGGACTCCCAAGGCCTAAAAATATATATATATATTTTTTTTGAATCAGTGAAATTTGCCATGGGGCCGTCAACAGGAACTATGAGGGGCAGAGGAAGAGGACGTGGCAATGCCCGAAGACACCGACCAGAAAAGACAAGCGGCAACACAGACCAAACTTTTGGTGCAAATCAAGGGCGTACGATGACAAGAAGTATGCAGCAAAGTGTGGAAGAGGGGGAAGATGATAGACTTTGCGGCCCTGCAGGCGGAATTTCAGATGGGGGCAGAGAATTTCTGCACTATCAACAACTCAGACGTACCATACACACATACTTGAGTCAGGGAGACCAGCTGCCTGAATACGCCCCGCTCGAGAATAGGCTACTGCTCGACCCTACAATTGATAAAGCCATTTCCCTTACTTATAAAAAGCTCATTAACAACCTTCCGGACCCACTGGGGCCCCTACGAGAAAAGTGGAAGTCAGAGATAGGACTGCTAGGATATGACGATTGGAGGGATGCCCTGCAGTGTCCCCGAGAGGTGGCGGTCTGTGCTAGATTCAGGCTGGTGCAGTTGCATATCCTCCACAGGTCCTACACCCCACGTACGATACAGTACAGGATTGGATATGTAGCATCACAATTTTGCGTGCGGTGATGCAGGGAGTAGGGCACTTTCTTCCATATTCTATGGGAATGCACCAGAATCCGAGCGTACTGGACTAGACTGACAAGCATAATGGAGGAGGTGGTGGGGGCGGAGGTCCCGCTAGATGCCTGGTGGCATGTCCTGGGGGTGACAGGCGACATTACATGGCCAAAATGGGACAAGACATGGCTGGCCCTGGTGAGCATGGTGGCCAAGAGGAACATAGCATGGCTATGGGGGAGTGATTTGTCGCCAACGGTGGAAGAATGGAAGCATGACCTGGACTGGTGCCAGAGGGCGGAGAAGGTCATCTATGAAAGCCGAGGTTGCCCCAAGAAATGGGAGAAAATATGGGCGGCATGGAGGCGCTACAGGGGAGAGTGGATGGACACCCAATCTGGGCCTGCAATGGGTTAATAGAGTACAAGCCAATGTCAATATGCCCCCTGTGTGAAATGTGTATACTGAAGTTGTTGGTTGCCCTGTTCCCATGGGGCTCTGTGGACCGCTAACTTGGAGAGACCTGGATGTATTATGATGTGGGCGGGTTAGTAAGGGTGCGGGTTGGGGAAGTTGACTGTATGGGGGAGGATTAGTTTGGGGCAATAAAGGGTGGTTTTATTGCATTTGGTGTGTTCACAAGGGAATGATTGTTCTGGGTAGGCTGCTTTGGGTGCTGATGGGGGGTTTATTTACCTTGATTGATTCTACCTGTATCTGCCAATGAACTTCCGATACTGACTGATGTGCACTGTTATGGAGCAGAATTTCTACAATATTTTTTTTTTTTTAAAGAAGTATGCAGCAATAATGGAATTAACATCATCCCCTAATGAAAATAAACAACGATCGGACATGGTGACAACATGTCCGGATCAGGAATTGGAAGTAATTAATCTCTCTAATAAAACCTTGACAGATTTGGAATTAAACATCTTGAAAGGGGGTTTGCATTCTTGCCCCACAAACAGCATAGATCTGGCAGAGATAAGGATTGACCTATATCAATTTGTTTGCAAAATAAAGTTGACTAAATTGTTTGCGGAAATCCGAGGATGGCTAAACATCATAAGCAAACTCCAACATTAACAATGAACTTGCCAGCTAGAGATGCAGAACATTTTGTTACTCTCATGGAGCTAGATAGGGATCCACAACTTGAAAGTGGAGAAATTCAGACCCATTGTAATCAACTAGGCGCGGGATGTAGTAATTTGAGACCTCAATCCAAATAATGTGTCATTAAAGATCTTTACCAACTAAAAGACCCCTAAAATAAGGACAATCTCTCATTCAAAGAACGTAAAGCATTAAACCAACTGAAGAATGATGACAGAATTGAGATCAAAATGGCGGACAAAGTGGGCAATGTCGTCATTCTGGAGAAGGAGGCTTACATGCGAGAGGCATACTCACAATTAAAGAACAAAGAATATTATCAGAAATTACAAAGAAATCCAACAAAAAAATGGAAAGAGAAACTGGATGTGAAACTAGACGACTGGTTAAAACAAAACCTGTTGGATGAGGACAAAGTCAAGTATTTGAAAACAGCCCATCCCAAACTGGCTCCCATCTACTTTCTTCCAAAAGTCCATAAACACCCCACTAAACCACCAGGGAGACCTATTATCTCAGCTAAAGAAGCACTGCTGGAACCCATGGCAAATTTTGTAGATGTATTTCTACTACCGTATGTAAAGGAACTTACATCGTATCTCCAAGACACAGGTGACCTGTTGAGGCACTTACAGGAAACTCCATGGCAATCGACTCACAAGCTATTAACTATGGATGTGATATCCTTGTATTCGAACATTCAAAACGAGATTGGATTAAGAGCATGTAAACATTTCCTGGCAGACGGAAACATACCATTCACAAACCATAATAGGATGCTATTGGAAATGATCCAATTATGCCTGGAACAAAATGCCTTTATGTTTGGGGATCAGATTTTCTGACAAGTCAAAGGTACGGCCATGGGTTTTTCCTTTAGTCCATCATACGCCTGCCTAACCATCTGACTATGGGAACAAACCTGGGCTTGGAGTAATGAGAACAAACAATTTGGAAACAAGACCATAGCATAGTTAAGGTTTATCGACATCCTGCTAATAGTATGGGATGGAACCAAGGAAGAATTTGCTGAATACTTTGACATACTTAACAAATATGACTTCAAGTTAAAACTCACATATGACATCAGTGAAGACAAAGTGATATTTCTGGATACAGAAATTTATATCCAAAACAATGAGGTACAAACAACCTTACATCGTAAAACCACAGCAACGAATGCAGGATTGCATGCGCAAAGCTTTCACCAGGCAAGTCTTATCAAAAATATCCCTTATGGGGAGTTCCTCAGGATTAAAAGCATATGTTCTATGGAAGATAAATGGATTAAATATCAAAAACAAGTGGGAAAAAGATTTGAAAATAGGATGTACAATCTGAGTGCGATCAATACAGCACTGAAACGGACAGAATCCCGAAATAGAACAGATTTACTAAAAGAAAAGGGGTCAACTGTGAATGAGTAAAATAAAATAAGACTGATAATCACATACTCTACCAGCAACCAACAAGTGATGAAAATTCTACAAAAAATGTGGCATATCTTACAAATGGACTCCACGATAGCCAAAATAATAGGGGATCCGCCAAACATCACTTACAGAAGGGCAAAAACTTGCGAGACAAGTTAGTTCACAGCCACTTCCAACCCCCCAAAAAACCGGAAATTTGGGTGATGTCATTTGAGATGTCATTAGTGATGTCATGAGTGATGTCACTGACCATGTCATGAGTGATGTAATAGGGTACTCTTTCTTTTGATACTGTGTCTCATGTTTTGATTAAATGCTGGTATAGAAGTAGTGCTGTAAATTGGAAATGTATTTTCTGTCTGCACCATCCCTCTCCCTCTGCCTGCTGTAATTTGGAAATGTATTTTTTGTCTTCAGCAACACTCTCCCTTTGTCTGCACCCTCTGCCTGCACCCTCTCATGTGCGTCTGCAGAGGCTTATTATGATATGGCTGCTGGTGTGTATTAGACAGTGCTACCATGTTAAATCTTTTCCTTCTCTGCCTGTAGTCTTGTTCCTTCTGCGTGTATTGTTTTATCTCTGTTTTCACTACCTCCTCTCTGTGTGCTCCAATTTACCTCTGCATGTAGCATTTGTCTCACTATTTCGAACATTTCTTCTGTGTTCTACCATTTTATACTCTGAGTGTACCATGTCTGTGTCTGCTTGCACTATCTGTGTCTCTGCTTGAAACATCTCACCCTCTCTCTGCACCATCTTTTTGAGATGAAGTGATTTTGGAGGTTTTATTGGAGTATGACATGTTTAATGAATACATTTATGATTTGGAATTAAAAATGATTTGAAAGACTCTTTTTATACAATTGAAATATTTTGCTAAGTTGATGTGTTCAAAAATATGGGAATACAAATTCTGATGTAGTGAGTCAGGCTTTAGGATATGTAGTGCTAGAAACTGCTATGCAGTACATTTGTCAGGCTTCCATGCTCCTACACTGTCTGGACAGAATTGCACTGTTCTGAACCCTGAAACACCATTCTCAGCAAATTACCATATAATATTGAAACACCACTGTACTGCCATAAACTCTGAAACAGCACTCACTGCATGATTTCCTACTCTGCTCAGACACAGTTGCTGTGCCAAAAAACTTACTTATGAAGTAAACCAGTGTTTATATTATTTAGTGGTTGTAATTGCTATGTAGTATGTTACTAGTGGTCTATAACATGTTCTTTTTCTTCACAACAGATTGAAATTATGTACAAAAAGAAAGATCAACATGCCTTCTAACATAGCAAAAAGGAGAAATTGTAAACAGGCTTACTTTTCCGAAAAAACACAATTACACGATTTATCTAAGCAACAATGTACAGAGAAAAAGAAGAACGCTCCTGATAAGACAACAAAGGATGTTATAAGGAAATTAACCCACTGTAGAAAAAATGTGGATAATGTGCAAAAGAAATACATTTCATCTGTAACTACAAAGAAAAAGCAGACCCCCTCAAAAAATGTTGGAAACGTATGTGGTGATCATATTCTGTACAGTAATAGACAAAAAAAACAGTTTGTTCAAATTCGCAGGAGAATGATTTATAACAGAGTAGTTTTAGATTTATTGAAAAATGTTAAGAATTGTAAAAGGAAAACAGCTTTTTATAAGAAAAAGAAAAATATTGAGAGTATAGTAGATCATGCGTTTGAAATCAAAAAGAAGTTGTATATTTTAGTAATCAATAGAATTCGTACACTAGACAAGGCAATCAATTTTTTGAAATTGAAAAGTAAGTGGAAAAGACTAATTAATAGAACTCATTTTTGTAATGTTTTTTCTGGAGAATGGAAGCATAGTTCAAGTTTTGAGCCATTTTTTGATGAAGAGAGTTACCTTCAGACTAATGATTTGTTGCATGCAGTTGACACCAGTGGTCGAGCATATGAGGTGAAGGACGGTTGTCCGAATGAAAAAAGAGAAAATTGTGCCTAGAAATGCAGAACAGGTGTTAACTGATGAAGTTTTAGGGAGACGTCCTAAGGCTCCAGTGTACACTTGGGGCCCGATGTAGGTACCAAAAACCGGTCGGAAACGGCCGATTTCGGCCGTTTCCGACCGGTATTTGGCCTACTGAGATGTAGGGGACCTTTTTTTGTCCGAATCGGTATTTTACCGATTCGGTAAAATTACCGAATCGCATAAATACCGAATCGGCAATTTTACCGATATTTTAAATTTGGGATGTAGGTGGGACTACTTTCAGTCCCACAGGCCCTTCAGATTCGGTATTTTAACACCCAATCCAATTGGGTGTTAAAATACCAAATCCAGGTGTGCATGCACATGTGTGCATGCACACCTATGCCATGTGACAGACAGACATGCCCTTAGGGCATGTCTGTGTGCCAAATGGCTTACATGCCTGTTTTGGGGGTGCTAGAGGGTGTCAAAGTGACACCCCCTGCACCCTTGCACAAATCGGTAATTACCGAATCGGTAATTACCGATTCGGTAATGCCCATTGATTCCTATGGGCTTCAAGGCCCATAGGAAGCAATGGGGGATACCGAATCGGTATTTACAGAATCGGTAAATACCGAATCTTACAGATTCGGTATTTACCGAATCTGAAATACCTACATCTCCCCCCCTCTAATTTACCACTTCATAAATACCGATTCGATATGATTCCATACTTATGAAGTGGTAATGTAGATTTACCTACATCGGGCCCTTGGAGTTGTAGTAGTATTTGTAGTGTACGACAGGATTCAATTGATTTGTTTGAGTCTTAAACAAAAGATGAAGATGTTGCAAGAATTAGATCCTTGTAGACAGAGAGAAAAAATGGGTTTGCAAGGGCATTCACTGGCTTGTCTTTCTAGAAAAGTATGCCAGAGTGTTTTTCACCATTTTAGGATGTTAGCAGTGCATCATACTGAAGTGAGGAAATTAGTGAAAAGGTTGTATTATGCAAAAAGTCCGGCACTTAAGCTAAAACTGTTAAACAGTACTCTTTTGAATGGATCTGTATTAGATGTAAAGAAGATTTGTGAAGAAATTGAGGTTAGTTACTTTAGTGAAAAAGAGGACAGTGCAGAAATGGATACAGTAATAGAATGAAATGTGGAAGAAAATGTACAGAATATTGGTACAGAAAATTTTGACCAAGAAATTACAAGGTTTAAGGTCATTTCAGGTGATAGGCCAAACTTTTCTTGTGTGTGTTGTTGACGAACACATTATAAGGATCAGACTAGGTTAGTTGATTTATATCTGAAAAGTGAAAAGGAAAATAATAATGAGTGGAAGGACTTTGCAACTTATTTGTTGGTAGAGGATTGTTTTGATTTGGGTTCTGATCAATGTATTTGTAAATATTGTTATAATAAATTAAATGATAACAAAATGCCTGCTAGTGCTGTACATAATAATCTTGAGTAGGTAAATATTCCTTCTGAACTGATGGATTTAAATACCTATGAGTCTATTCTGATTCAATGTGTGCATCCATTTCAGGTTATTGTTCGCATGGAGCCTAAGACAGGGAAATTGCCTCCTTCAGATTTACAGAGAGGATTAAAGGGAAGAGTTGTCTATTTGCCTCGAGATTTAAAGAAAAATATTGAAACAATTGGTGTAGAAAAAGTGGAAGAGGAACCTCTAGTTATTCTAGTAAATTGCGTTCCTACAAAGAGTAAGAAAATCTGGCAAGAATTAGTGGATGTTAGGAAAGTCAAAAAGGCAACGTTGTATTCGGTAAAAAACAATCAATACTACAAAAATGTATATGTTGAAGAAGAAGAAACAACTGTAGAAGAGGACAGTGATTTATCAGCTGGGCAAATTGAAAAAGTGGATGTGTCCAGAAGTGAACAAATTTATGAACATTATAGTGTTCATCCTCTGCATTTCAAAGAAGTAATGGGGAATGCTATCGAGTTATTCCGAATGAAAGAAGCAAAAGGAAGTCCCATCAGTGTATGGGAAGAAAGCTTGGAAGCTCGTTGTTTTCCTCAGTTATTTCCAACAGGTCAAGGTGGACGATATGATGATCGACCTGTGCAGATTCCTGCATCTGAATACCGGACATCAAGAAGATCCAAGGTTTCGCCAATGTATTCCATATTTGTTTCATCTTCTGTTTGAGAGTGACTTGTCTGGACTTTCTCATGCAGTGAACCATACACTAAAAAGTGGAGTACATCTGCAAAATGTTTCGGCAAGGGACTTAATGGATAAAGTCCCACAGAAAGACACTGTTTTGGAATCTAAGCTAATTAATCTCATGGCATGTCAGCGTGGTACTAACAAGTATTGGTACCGTTGTCATGGAGAACTGAAATATATGCAAAGAAACCTAGGAACTCCTACATGGTTCCTTACTCTTAGCTGTGCTGAGTATGCTTGAGAAGACTTACTTCAATTTCTAAGAGAGGCAAATGCAAACATAAAAAATATAGAATTCAAAACACCTGGAGAACTATGTTCTTTGGATCCAGTTAATGTATGCAGGTATTTTAATCATAGATTTGAAGCTATGATGTCTTTTATCACAAACAAAAAAAATCCTCCTCTTGGAGAGGTTCTGGATTTCTTTTGGAGAAAGGAGTATCAAGCAAGAGGTGCTCCTCACATACATATGCTGCTATGGATCAAAGATGCCCCCAAATTTGAAACAGATTCGGATGACACAGTGATGAGTTTTATTGAACAATATTCTACATGCGCGGTACCAAAAAGTACAGAACAAAACAATTTAAGACATCAAGTTTTACGGTTTCAAACCCATCGTTGTGGAAAATACTGTTGTCGAAAGTTCAAATCTAAGGATAAGTTCTACACAAAATGTCGTTTTGGATTTCCACGACCAGTAATATCAAAAGGAAGAGTGAACAATTTTATGTCATCTTTGCGACGTACTGTGACACGAAAATCACCTAAAAATACCTATAACTTAAGAAGAAATGAAGAGTCAAAATACATAAATGACTATAACCCAGTAATTTTGTCCATGTGGAATGCAAACATGGATATTCTATATGTTGCAGACAACTCCATTACTGTGGCTCGATATGTAACTTCTTACATTACGAAATCTGAAAAGAGGGAACTAAAGGAAATGTGGGGAGAAATTTCACATGAAAAGAGCCTAAGCAAGAAATTGTACAGCTACAGTTTAAAGATGTTGTCTCATCGAGAAATCGGAGCATATGAATTTTCAGATCGCTTATCATCTGCAAGTCTATACTCCAAATCTAGAAACATCATTTGGGTGAGTTTAGGTCTTGAAAGAACACGAAACCGAGTTTTGAAATCTGTACAAGAATTTGAGTATTTTGCAGAGAGAGAACCATACAGTACAGATATTTTGAAGACAAATATGTTGGATACATACTTTCCAAATAGAAGTAATCATCTTGAGAATGTTTGTCTCTATGAAGTACTGCAAAGCTACTCTTTTAAGAGGAATATTACAGAAGATATCAATAAAGGAGTATATGCTGTGAATGGATCTGAAGGATGTCTGGTGAAACAAAGAAAAGGACATTTGATTAATCATCGAAAACTGAGTTGCGAAACTATTTTTACTATTTAGCTCTTTTGCAACTCTTTAAGCCGTGGCGTACAGAAGAGGAACTACTTGGAGATTTTGTCAGTTATGAAGATTCATTCAACGCAAGCAAAAATACTATAGAATGTCCTGTTTTTACTAATTATCTGAAAATGTTGAACAAGGAAATACAGCAAGAAGCTACAATTGCAGCAGAGATTGCTAGAGACAGTTCTCAAGATAGTCAAAGTTCTGATTCGTTGAGTCAGGATCCACTAGGAGGACCAATTATTCAAAATGAAACAGCCACTGCCATGGATGAGGTGGAAAGAGCAATGGAACAAGCTCAGGAGAATGTAATAAACTTAGATGAATTGGAAAAACAGCTAAATGTTGAGCAAAAACAAATATACGATGAAGTGACAGAGCAGATTGAGCATGGTTTATGTAATGAGAAAAAAGAGTGCTCATGAACATCATTTAAACCTGTCCGACTGTACGTGAGTGGGGAACCAGGAACTGGAAAAAGTAGTCTAATTAAAGCAATTGCAACTTATCTACAGAAAAGAGCAGAGTCAGCACTCTCTTGTGTTGTTACCGCTCCAACTGGATTGGCAGCACATAACATTAAAGAATTACTTTACATCGTTTATTGATGCTGCCAGTAGAGCACAAAAATAAATTAGAATACCACAAGCTATCTGGAGAAGCTTGTTGTGAAGTTTCTAGAGTCCTGAAAAAAAAATTCTGATTATTGATGAGGTAAGCATGGTATCAAATTTAATGCTTGCCTTTGTGCATTTAAGAATGCAACAAATTATTAAAACAGAGTATGATGTGTTATTTGGAGGCAAACACGTCATCATTTTTGGAGATCTACTACAGCTAACTCCTGTGAAAGGACAACCAGTGTTTAAAACCCTTACACACGAAGATACAAGGAAGTGCCTGGGAAGCATTGGAAATGTTAATATTTGGTCATATTTTGAATATTCAGAACGCATTCAAAAGATGTGACAAGCAAAGGATGCTCATTATAAAAGTATTCTTCAGGATATAAGAATTGGAAAAGTTTGTGAACATGGCAAAGAAGCTTTACTGGCACGATTACTTTTCAAATTTGTTTCCAAATAAAAATGTTGTTCCAGAGAATATATTTCGAAAAATTGCTGAAAATAAATCAGTGATATGTTTGATGCCAACTCTGAAAGAATGTTCAATATTCAATGAAAAAATTTTATAGTTAGAAAATCAAGAAATTATAAAACTGGAAGCTATTGACAGAATAGAGCATGAAGGAGATACTATTATTTTGTCAGAAAAGTTGAAGTCAAAATTGGATTCTTTTGACAAATCAATATTTAAAACAGCTGGTTTAGAAAAGAATCTATATGCATGTTTAAATTGTCGGATAATTTTACGACATAATTTAAATGTGGAAAGAGGTTTAGTAAATGGAGCAATGGGTTATGTTGTTGATTTTGTAAATTATCCAAATAGAGATGATATTGAATTTTTGAAAATCAAATTTGATGAAATTGAAGAAGTACAAAAATTGAGTTGTTGTTCGACTCGATTTTTGCTTGTAAAAGATTTATATGTCCGCCAAAAAACGTTTCCTGTTTGTTTGGCATATGCAGTGACTATTCATAAATCTCAAGGTTTAAGTGTAGATAGTGCTTTGGTGAATATTGGAAGTACTGTGTTCAAGGAGGGTATGGCATATGTTGCTTTATCTCGAGTCAGAACTTTATCTGGATTATACTTGATTGATTTTGATGAGACAAAGATTAGTGCAGATCTAAATTGTGTGAAAGACTATAATAGGTTAAGAAGAGAATATGCTCCAAATTTAGCTCAATATCCTTTATTTGAAAAGTGTGTGGTAGCTCAAAAAAGAAGATATGAGAAAAATTGTATCGAGGTTGTAGAAAAAAGAAAAAAAATAGATGAACCAGTCATTGTAAGCAAAAAGAAAAAGGATAGTATTGAAGAGGTTGTTGGATTTCAGTTTGAAAACAGTTCTGGTGTCAACTGCTATGCTAATGTAGTGGTTAATCTTGTTTTTTTCTTCAAGCTTTACAACAACAGATTGTTGAAAATCGGGATCAAAGATTTTTTTGTTTGTTAAATTATGTCTTTGAGAAATGTAGCAGTGATAAAACAAAAATAGAAAGTGTTTCTGAGATTCGAAATGTTTCAGAGATATGTTCTGGTCTAAATCAATTTTCACAGAATATTCAGCAAGATTGTCAGGAATTTCTACTGTATATGCGTGTTGTATTGCAAGATGAAGGTATAGATATTGAAAATCTTTTTGGCCTTTCTTATAAATGGCAACATGACTGTGGCAATTGTTCGTTTTCAAGTAGTACTGTATTAGACAGTGAAAGATTTATATATTTGACATTACCAGACTGCAAATCAGTGTATTTTAATAATCTAGTTAGAGCAGCAAATCAAAACATGGTCTGTACCCAATGTAACTCTCAAATGTTATCCACATTATTTATACAAAGATATGGACAGTATGTCATTTTAATGCTCCAACGATGCAGACCTGATGGAACAGAATTGACAACTTTAATAAAAAAAATTGTGGCTTCTCAAATATCAATTTCAGGAATAACTTTTTTGACTGTAGCAATTATTTTCCATGATGGTCCTTCTACAACATCAGGACATTACACATCTTATTTAAAAATGTCCAAAAGGCTGGACTCATTGTAATGAAACTCAATTGACTTTTAAACAACGTTTTCCTTCTGACTTACTAAATTCTTACCTACTGTTTTTACAACCCAAAGTTTAAGGAAAATAATTGGCATAGGAAGATTAGTGCTGTTAAAAAAGGTTAGTCAGCTGTTGAGAATTAGTTTGTGAGCGAAGGTCATCAAGATAAAAAAAAACTTGTGATAGAGGTAGGTTGGAAAAAGGAAATATAAGAGTACTATTAAGTAACTTCCAAATAAAGGACTTTACACATACTATTGGGCCATCAGTAAAAGTATGTGAATCAAAAAAGGAGTATTTCAAGAAAATGTTGTTAATATATGTTGGGACATTACTTTATTTAGAGAGTATACAAAAGGAGTAATAATGTTTTATGGGTTTTTTAAACACAATATTGTTGATTGTGTTTTTTTGCCCGCTGTCATATGATGAGTAGTATTGAACTCACTGTTTTTAGTGAAATTCAATATATTCTGAGAACAGCAAAAAAAAAACTTATAACATATTGTACAAATTATTTTGTATTTTTTATTGTGAAATATATATTATAACTTAATTGTTTCTTCCCTTCCACAGATATTATATTTATAAGGTAAGTACAACAAACAAAAAATACTTTTTCATCACTTTCTTAATTCTCTTTCTTCACTCTCTCTTACTCCTTTACCTTTCCTAATCTTACTCCTCATCCCTCATTCTACTTACTCCCCTTTATTCATGTTTATACTCCTTTTCTCACCGTCAGTACTCTTCATTCACCCTCACTCATTTTGTCCAACTCCCTCTTTGCCCTTTCTGTCCCTAACTTGTCTTTTCTATCTTCCTACATCACTACCCTTGTCTTGCTGTATCGGTCAGTCTCTTCCCACTGCCCCCTTACTCTCTTTCCTTCACATAATTCCTCACTCTCTTTCACTCAGTCCACTTGTCTCACTCCCCCTCACTTCATCCTTTACTTCCCTTTACGCATTCACTTTTGTTTACTCCCATTCCTTTAGTCTCACACTCCCCTTCACTCAATTTCTCTCTCCCTCTCTCCCTCTGTCTCACTCAGTCTAATTCTTCAGTGACCTTCACTCATTTCACTTCTTTCACTTCATCACTCCCTTTCGGTCACTCCCCTTTCTTCCATCCGTCTCTAAGTCTGTTTCTCCTTGTCAATCAGTATAACTGATTTACTCCCTTACAGTCCGTCACTCTCCTTCTGTTTCTCTAATTTACTATCTCCCTCGCTCTCAACCAGTCTTCCTTTTCTTTTCTCTCTCTTTCCATAAATCCTTCTCTCTCACTTACTTCTTTTTTCTTTCTCTTAATATACTTCTTTTTCCTTCACTTCTCTTCCCTCACCTTTATATCCCTTCACTCACTGTCACTGTCCTTCATTCAATCTAAGTCCTCTTCCTTCACTTCATGTTCTCCTCACTGTGCATCAGTCCTATTCCCTTTCTCTTGCTTCTATTCTCTCACTTACCCTTATTCTCTTTCACTTACTCCATCCGACAATATCCTTCCCCTTTTCCCCTTTCACTCAGTCTAACCACTTCACTCCCTGTTAATTATTCGTTCTCCCTCCCTTTCTCTCTTACTCTCTTCCTCTCTCTCTCTCCTTCACCCTTCCCTTCTTCCCCTTTCTGTTTCCTTCACTCCTACTTTTTTTGTATTGTGAAATACATAGCATAACTCAGCTTTTTCATGTCTTCCACAGATAATATATATATTTTTTAAAGTTTTAAAATCTTGTCATTATTTATAAGGTAAGTATGACAAACAAAAAATACCTTTTCATTACTCTATTATTTTTCTTCTCTCATTCGCATTCTTCACTCTCTCTTTTACTCACCTTCCTTTTCTTCATATTACTCCTCTTCCCTCATTCTCCTCACTCTCCTTCATTCCCCTTTACACTCCTTCTCCCACCGCAGTACTCTTCCTTCATCCTCACTCACCTTGTTCAACTCCCTCTTTGCCCCCTCTATCCCTCACTTCTCTTTCCTGTCTTCCTCCATCACTACCCTTGTCTTGCTGTATCGCGCAGTCTCTTTTAACTCTCCTCTTACTCTCTTTCTTTCACACCATCCCTCACTCTCTTTCACTCTCATTCCTTTAGTCCCCAACTCCCCTTCACTCCATCCCTCTCTCCCGCTCTCCCTCTGTCTCACTTAGTCTAACCACCTCACTCCCTGTAAGTCACTTGCTTTCCCTCCCTTCCTCTCTCACTCTCTCTCTCTGTCTTGCCCTCACCCTTTCTGTCTTTCTCTTTATGTTTCTTTTACGTATACTTTCTTTTTGTATTGTGAATTATATATTATAAGTAAATTTTTTCTTGTCTTCCACAGATGCTATGTTTATAATAAAAAGTAATAACATAAGTATGAACAACTTGTCATTATTTATAAGGTAAGTATGACACACAATAAATACCTTTTCATCACTCTAATATTTCTCTTTCTCTCATTCTCTTTCTTCACTCTCTCTCTTACTCACCTTCCTTTTCTCCATGTTACTCCTCTTCCCTCATTCTCCTTCATTCACCTTTACACTCCTTCTCTCATCATCAGTACTCTTCCTTCATCCTCACTCACCTTGTTCAACTCCCTCTTTCCCCCCTCTATCCCTCACTTCTCTTTCCTATCTTCCTCCACCATTACCCTTGTTTTGCTGTATCGTGCAGTTTCTTCTCACTCTCCCCTTACTCTCTTTCCTTCACATCATCCCTCACTCTCTTTCACTCAGTCCACTTGTCTCACTCCCCCTCCCTCTCTTTCCCTCACTTCATCTGCCTGTCCCCTTCCTTTACTTCCCTTTACGCATTCACTTTTGCTTACTCCCATTCCTTTAGTCTCACACTCCCCTTCACTCAATTTCTCTCTCCCTCTCTCCCTATGTATCACTCAGTCTAACCACCTCACTCCCCGTCAGTCACTTACTCTCCCTCTCTTCCTTTCTTACTCTTTCTTTCTGTCTCTCCCTAACCCTTCCTGTCTTTCTGTTTTTTTAATTCCTACTTTATCCCTCAATCCTCTTTCCTCTCTCTTAATCTCCTTCCTTCTCTTCACTGATCACTGACACTGATGACATTTGAGATGTCATCAGTGATGTCATGAGTGATGTCACTGACCATGTCATGAGTGATATATGTGACGTCATCAGTAGTGCATTCCGGTCGCGCAAGTTATAGTTAGCTGAACTAACTATAACAGGGGAATTTCTATGGTTTTGTATGAGTGAAATGTCCAGCTAACTATAACTGGTGTGAAACCTATGTTTTTTTTGTGAATTTCAAAGGTTTTTTAAATGCTAATTCCTAACTATAATGTGTGAGAAACCTATGGTTTTTTCAGTGAATATATATATATATCAATAGGTTGCACGTGTGCTTATATATATATATATATGTATATATATATATATATATATATATATATATATATATATATATATATATATATATATATGTTCCACCAATGACCCCTCCGGTCCAAGAAGGCACACAGCACTCTCCCCACCTTCGGCATGCATGCCTTTCTGTCACACGCGCTTACATCCTTCTTCATATCATTTCCATGTCAGTGCGTTTCAAGGCAGGAATGCCTCTTCATCAGAACTCTGCATAGGAAAAGAAGGAGAAGATCTCACTACTCCATTCATTGTAAGTTTTCATTCAATGAACAACGCCCTAAGTGGGTGTGGCAACATCATAACTACCAGCGGCATGCTGATCTTTGAAGTCCCATAAGTAGTGAGTTCTATTTTGTCCATTTAGTAGGTTCCTATTTTCCGATATTTGTTTTGCAGCTTTTGTGATTCCCATAGTAGGATAGAAGTTCTGTATCGCGTGCTTGATCGCCCCAGGAGAGTGCGCCTGACAGAAAGGAACCATTCCTCTCAAGGCCTCTCCACGCTCCGCTGCTGTTTCAGCCAGAACCGAAGATGGTGCTCTTCTCCACGGCTAGCGACAGCCGCGCAACAAATATATATATATATACAATGTGGTAATGTTACAAAATAATAAAGTAAAGTAAATAGGATGTGCTTTAACATTCTAGAAATCTGATTTTAAGACACTACACATTTGTCAAAGAAAGATTAATTTCCAATATGATAATTTTTTTTATTATCTTTTTATTTTTTGTTCATCCCTTCACTATCTAAGTGGTCCAAACAGCACTGGTCATAAACATTTAGTCACTCCCTCACCATTAGGTCATTATTAGTTTTAGTTATTATTATGTTATTAATAACAATGGACTGTGACTGGAATTAATTGACTTTTTCGTATGGAAGTACCCTGTAAACATATACTAGGACAAAACTAGCATTTGTGCGTATTGGAATCTCAATCAACTATTGATACCCGAATCAGGTTTTAGATAAATCGTTTGAACAAGATATTCAAGCCCATTGAGTTTCCACTTTTGCTTGGTGTATGGACTAAAATTGAAAAGATGTCCTTATTGCGTATTTGCACAAGAAATATAATGTGGTAGAAGACTAAAGTATTCTAGTCTGCCTCAATTGCGTATTTGCACAGGAAATATTAAAATATCGTATTTGCACTAAGAGTATGTGAATGGCATATTTGCACAAAATATATATCTGTTTATATTGCATATTTGCACGTAAATATTGTAATAGCGTATTTGCACAGAGAAAATGTAATTGGCGAATTTGCACAAGATGCACACAACGCACGGAGTCACTTTATTACAATTATGTACGTCCTATATGTTCAGAATATGCATTTGCACTTTATATTACTAAGGGTTATGAATAACAATTCTTATGTACATTTGTCCATTGCCAAGCAGCTGTATTTATCTGTGGATCACAATGTGTGGAAATATAATGCTTGATAGTACCCTGACTAGGCTAAGATGGCAGTCAGAGATATTTGTATTGAAACATTGCATTGTAAATTAAGTCCTACTTTTATGTTTACGTACCGCATTCGGGCGCGTTTCCATCCAAACCTGTGTTGTAACAATTAAAAGCCAGTCAATCCATGTTACCGCTAACAGTGAGCAAGGGCGTTCACGCCCGAAACGCGTCTGTTCGACGTTCCTTTTTCTTTACCCCCTGCACATGAAATTGATGGAATAAACTAAAAATAACGTGAAGACTGGCTTCGACTGTGATTTATGTGTCTGCGCACTGGGGAAAGTGCTTGAGGCGTTCCATGGCACGATAACCGGTTGGAGGAGCATATATATATATATATATATATATATACCTACTGATAGTTAGGACCTAGTTACCATAGGAAAATCGCAACATTCTATTTCAAATAACTTTGGCGCTGATTGACGAATCTTCATTAAATTTTTGATAACTTATGGTCCGCTCCAGTCAGCTCCTATCCTGAAAGTTTCATGGTGATTCGTCAAAGGGGGTCCGAGAAAAAAGGGGGGTACCAAAACGTGTTTTCCCCATGCAATTTCCCAAAGGAAACTTTAGCCGCGGCTACAGCCTGAACTGCTGAACGGAATTACACTAAAATTTGCAAAAAAGTAGCCCTTTGCTCTCAAAGAACTCTTTTCATTAAATGGTGTATAATCTGTTCAGTAGTTGCTGAAAAAAATCAAAATTTAAAAATTATCGATATTCAGCAGAGTTTAGGATCAGCGCACCCTGCAGATTAGGAACTGCGCACCATGCCGATAATGAGCTGCATTCTAAAAATATTTGGGGGGTGCACACAACCCCCCTAGCCCCAGGGACCGCCACACCCGGGGCTTGTTTTTTAAATGGGTGGGCAGCCGCCACCCGCTAGGGCTTTTCTAAAATATTCACTTCATAACTAACCTGTGTGGGGGGCTCAAGCCCCCCACACACTCCAGGGACCCCCACCTCCCCGGAGCACTAAGTATTCAAATTGGGGGGTCCGTTATGGACCCCTAACCATGGGACCACCACTTCCCCGGGCTTTTGAAATGTTGTGAGAGGGGCCGCGGGTCCCCCTCCTGGAGCCTTTGATTGCCCTGGGGAGCACCACCCCCGAGGGCCAGCTCCTTCAGTGTCTCGGGGTGCCCACCCCAGGACACTGTTGTTTGCTACGGTAGGGTGGGAGAACGCCTCCCACCCTACCGTAGCAAACTCTGCTTTGTATTTGGAAAAGAGTGCAGTGAAACCAAAGCAGAATTGCTTTTCCACATGGGGAGCTGCATTTTTGCAGCTCCCCATGTGGTAAAGCAATGCCGGCTCTCGCAGGACGCAGGAAGCCGGCTGGACCGTGGGGGCATTGGGGCTCCCCCCATGGTTCCCATATAAGTACATAGACTTCGGGGGATGGGGTCCCCGCGGTGAAAAGATATTAGTGGTCGGAGGTATTTTTTTTACGGAAACATTTGGAGTCGCAACACTCAGTGCTTGGTGTGAACAAGCTGGATGCGCGACTCCCAGCTGAGCCCCCTGGTGTGAACGCGCTGGGTGCACAACTCCAAAACGTGCTGCGTGCACTACTCCAAGCAAAAATATTTTGTATTTTTTTAATATAAATCTAGCTCATATGTTTGGATCTTGGGTGGCTCTAGAAAAGAGCCATTGTGTTTATTGGGAGATTTAGGTACCTACAAGTAAGTACCTATGCAGAGTCTAAAGTTGTTGAGAAAGACTCTGTTACCCTCATCTGTGAAATGTACATCCTCTCTGCTGTAGATGCCATCTATAATAAAACGCAGATTGCTGTTGTAAATGGACCCCATCCCATAATCTCTGAGATAAGTTGAACAGCCTTAGTGACATGTTTCCTAGCTTTCTCAATCTGTGGACACAATTGATTAGACCAATTCCATTTCTGTCTTTGGCATATGTTAGAGTGCATACAGGCAGTTTGGGGGAAAAGATACATCAATTCGGCAAAGGTGTCCTTCATTAGCATTTCCAGACCTACCCCATTCAAAGTGCTTAGGTCATTGCCACCACAGTGCACAATTAGGAGGTCAGGGTGTTGGAGATGCAAAAAGGATTCAACCATTGACATCAATTGGCACCACTTTAATTCTCTCTGGCCAATCCATTTAATGTCTACATTTTGCAAGCTAGGTCTTTGTCAATACCTCTGCTTTCAGCATACCTTTTGCACCAGAAAATATAGCTGTGTCCCACAATCCACACTCTAAGCATCTTAAAGGGAAGTCTGAATGCACTCAGAAGATGTCTGTAGCTGAAGTAGGCAGTTTGTAAAATAAGATGTTTCTCTAATGGTGAACAAGATGCAGTTTCAAAAAAAAGAAGAGAAATGATTAGCTGATTGAAAACATTATAGACTGAAAAATAGGGTGCATGTTTCTGTGTTTAAAAAGCATGTTTCTTACTGGTTAGTAAAACAGTTTGAAAGGTACATTTAATAAGATAAGCTTGCACTAATTTGCAACATTGTGTGCTGAACTTGTGACCTGTGTGTTCTGTTGAGTGTTCCATGAACTGTTGCCATGGTTACAGGCATTAAGCAGAATGGGGGTAGGGTTGGAAGTTACGTGTGGCATTAAAATGTGTATTTCGAATTAATATTACAGTAATATGTAATTGCAGTGAGATTTCCCAAGTCACTGGTGTAGTTAAAAGTAGTGTGTTATGAAACAAACATGGTAAAACTATTTGTCTTATACTTTTGAAGTCTTGTGGATCTGCGGTTCCATCGCTTGCGGTGCATGGACCAGGCGGAACTCCAAAAAATTCCAGAAGCAATTTTGGTTCAGTTAGAGGTCAGTTGGCAAGGTTTGATATGTGTAACCAAAAGAAATGTGTCTTAGAATTTGAATTAATCTGGGAAGCAATGTGATTTGATATTTACATGTATATGTGTGCAGAATGAGAGGGAAAGTTTGCCATTTTTTGGTTTTGCTAAGACCAGTGCACTAAATTTATTATGTGCATAAGAAAATCTGGTGTGTGATTCAGGTACTTCACAATCTACAAATCAATTTGAAAGGTGAGCTATTAATTTGTGAGGTGTTCTATGTGGTGCCTTTGTTGTTAATCATAAAATATAATTCAGAAACATTTGGAATTAGTGATATATACTTTCTAATGAAACAATATTTATTACAGTTTTTTGTAATGTGTTTAAATGTAGTTTAATATACAGTTTGTATATTATTATGTGTGTTTTGCAATAGAGATTGCTAGTTATGACTGATTTTTTATTGTGTGGATATGTACATTGATATAATAGTGCACACTATTAGGTGTTGATTGGAAATTGGAAATGTATATGTTGAGTAAAGGTATTTAGTGATGAGAGTAGTTTTTATAAGTATCTACAGAGGTATAGTTAAAATATGTGACATAATTTTTGGGGTTTGGTTTCCAATTGAAGCTTGTATTGTGAATTTATGTGGTGTAGAAAGAGTTCTGTAAAGACATACTCATTTATGTTTTGCAGTGATATGGTGAGTGTTATAGTAGAGAAATGTGAAAAGTTTCTGATTTGTATTTAGCTACATGTTATATAAAAAGGTAGTTGTAGAGAGGTAATGTAGCAGTAGAGATGTATGCAGTAGTTGTATTCTATGAAGAGTTTGTTTGCTCAGCAGTTATTGCCTTGTTAGTAGTGAAACAATCCTCCAATCACCCATTGAGCACTATATACTAATTCATTCAGTGTAGTAATACCTATGTACTTAAACATTCTCTGTGCACTGTGTTTGTGTACAGTCAAATGTGCACAATGTATGCACTACCCTAACCCCTTGCAGACTACCGAGTCAGTCTTGCAAAAGTCCAGGGAATAGTCATGGTTGTCTGGAATGATACTGGGAGTCTGTTTCCTTTCTTTAAATTATCCTGACAGAAGCGTATCCTTTTTTAATTTCTCTGCTGACAAATAAGCATGTATAAACGTATCTTGTTGTCAACTACTAGCAGTGTGAGAACCCAGTCACTGTTTATGCACTTGGAGAATGAGTCAGGAATTCAGACAAGCAGTGGGACAGTCAAATGTGCACAATGTATGCGATCCCCTAACCCCTTCCAGTCTACTGAGTCATTCGTGCAAAATTCCAGGGAATAGTCAGGGTTGTCTGGAATCACACTGTGAGTCTGTGTCCACTCCTTAAATCATCCTGACAGAAGCATGTCCTTATTTAATTTCTCTCCTGACACATAAGCGCATATAAAAAAGAAGATAGTATAAGGAGAAGGCAAATAGTCGGTCGAGACAGGGATCAATCTAGCCAGACATGGATTAACAAACTCAGCCAGACCCTGACATCGGGTTTCGTAAACAAGGGCAATGGAGTTACTTTTTAACGAAAAGGACACGCAGCAGCTGGAAAAGCAAAAACACACCGTCCGCCTTGCTGCCTGAGTGAGGGCAATACAAAATGGCGGCAAGACACAAAATGGCGGCTAGATACGGGACGAAGTCAGAAATCGAAGAACCTCAGACCCTCCTTTTGCCATTACTCAGGCAAAACGACAGGGACTCAAGTTAATCTGAGTAGATGTCAATGGCCATGAGGTCATCGAGCTGTTGCTGTAGCATCATCCTAATATTCTCTGTTTTCTGTGACACAGGCTTCGGGACACACATAGTTCACTATTCTCTTTTCCAACTTTTCTCATTGGTTCGTTTTGTATGTGTAAGGAGTGAGATGCTGTAAATATGCTGCTATAAAAGATTGTGCGCCACGAATTGAAGTGGCAGTCTCCTTAGAACTAATCTTTTGTGTAACTTCTGGGATACCTGTGCTTAGCTGCAGCTAATAAACCAGGCTTCCATGCTCAACGAAGTGTCTCGTGTCTCTGTTTTGTTTACAAGGCAGGTGAACTCGGGGATTAAGGCATGCCCTGCGACGCCAGGCCCATAATGCCCGGTTCTCCATATGGAGGAACTTCGCCACCATGGAGGTTGAGATGCAGCCGTGAGGTCGGAAGAGCAGCGAGCTATTGCCTGGGATGACGGATGATTGACACCCCCCTGTGTGGCGACCGGAGAGACACATACAGTATTATTGGTGATGGAGAGTACTTAGCATGCCCCGGAGTGTTGCTGTGGAAGGCTATTACACCCCTGCAGCTTGAAGCCTAACTGCTTATGAGAGGTGTCGAAGGGGACTGCCATTTTGTGGTGAGTTGTGGAGGTCCATAAGTGCGACTCGGCTGAGGTCAGCGACACGGGCCCAGAGGACTGTTGTCGAAACTGGGTCGAGGCTTGACTGAATGCAGCCCTCTACAAGCTGTGAGTACCTGATTGCCTTCATTGGGCTCCGTTGGGTATGGGCAGTGTGCAGCGCGGTGGCACTATAAACCCGGTATCCACATGGAAGCTCACAGAGAGGAGCCGCTCAGGGAGACGGCTGCTGGCGGTCCAGCGCTGATTTGTGGTAAGAGGAGTGGGGGTCAATGTCGGGGCCTGGGATTGATATACCATGCCTGTTTGCGCCTGGGGGGCTGGCTGCGGCCGTGCAGGGTACACAGTGCGATGCAGCTACTGAGGGGGGGCAAACTGAGGAGGCAATCCCGGACAGGTTGTTAGAGCCATTGTCTAGTGGAAGGGTACTGTTCTGGAGAGCTAGGCTGAAACAGGGTGATACAGGAGTCAACTCGCTGGTAGAAATTGGAACCGGAGGTCCAAGATACGCAGACCTGGACTACTGAGAGCTGCGAGTGGTGTATTTATGAGGAGGGGGTCCAGATGACCTAGGTGCTGGAGTGGTGCTACACACGGAAACAGACAACAGCTTTGCCGGCAGTTTAGGGGTACGGGACAATACAGAGTACAATTGCTGTCGCTGCCTGAGCTAAACCTGCAGGAACAGCTGAGAAACTGGGTGCTATGCGGCTAATGGCCCACTTTGTTGTTAAAGCATAGTAAGGCCACTGCGTGAGAGCTAAGGAGATGCTCCGACCCGGCAGCGGAGAGAAGATAATAGTTAGGCCGGGGAGCACATCTGGAATAGTAGCTCCATGAATGTCCACCATAATTAATCACAGTGCCCCCTAGCGGGACCCTCTGCGAGCCACAATGGGTAAACCTGATACACGACAGCCGGAGATCACCTTTGATAAGAAATCTAACAAGACAGCGGAGGGCGAATCCAGTTTACAGAGTCAAATCAGAAAAAAATGCAGGTGACCCTCGGAAGACGGCATCTGTTCAATGTTTAAGGAACTGAAGACGAGTCTTCAGGGCATCGACTCCAAGATGGATAACCTGGAAGAAAGAATGGACAGGAAAATGCATAGGGTTGAGAAGCAGGTCGGTCGTCTGAGCGTTCTTGAAAACAGGGTAATGGAGTCAGAAGAAGGACAAACGACATGGATAAGAAACTGCGGGCTATGGACGGACTGCTGCATGCCGTCCTACAGAAGAATGAGGATTTGGAAGCCAGGTCAACTACAGACATGCAAAACATGGAGAAATACATAGAGACAATGATGACAGATCTTTTTGGATAAGACTTGTCCACCATGTTTTTAATAGAACGTGCTCACAGAATTCTGGGCCCTCAGCTGCGCCCGGGAGACCCTTCGAGACCCATACTGGCAAGAGTGCTCAACTACAGGGACCAGGATTTGATCCTCAGACTGGCACTGGAGAAAGGGGCCATACAGTATAAAGGTAATGACAGTGCAATGTACCCAGACGTTATATTACAAGTTCAAGCATCCCGCAGGGAATTCATTCCCACAAAGAAGATCTTTCAGCAAATTGGAACTAAATACTCTTTGATCTAACCAGCCAAGCTACGGGTTCAAAGCCATGGGAAGTCCACCTTCTTTACAAATGCCAAGGCGGCTTTGACATATGCGAAGCAACTGGCTAAGGAACAAAAGCAAAGAAAGCAGTCTAGTGATTTCCAAGCCGATAACAACCTGAGCGACAATGATTGAGAGACACGTTACTCATTGCTGGATAAGCAGATACGTTTTTATATGATGTATTGGGGTGTTGGGGGTAGCAATTGCTGCGGCTAAAGCTGGCACCATGAGTATACACATATGTGACTGATGTTGTTCAGGGGGCTGTCCTCCACTTGCTTGCATGCTGAGACTACAGAGAACTTTAGTTATGAGGGGCTCCTTGTTAAATGGCAACACTGAAGGGCTCGGCCCCAAGTTCCCGCATGGGATGAATCCCTTAGCGTCACTTCTGTGGAGAATTGGTTTACATATGTGGGGAGTTGGGGTGGGACTTTTACAACCTGATCGGGGGGTTGGTGTGGGTGGGGATGGGGTGAGGGGTTGGTCTTTTTTTAGAGACATGCCAGTCTCTATGTGTAAATGTCCAGGTCATAAGAGGTTGACATGCACCAGAATGTACGTATCTAACGGTCGACACGAGGGCACATACAAGCCATTGTATACCACAGCTGCACTGTTGTTCACCTTCACACTAGACGCGTTTTTGACACTTCAGTGCAATGTATATATACATTCCCTGTTTTCGATATGACACATCTGAAATGTCTCAAATGGAATGTGAGGGGTTTAAATGACCGCAGAAAGTCAAGGTTGGTCCACTCTTATCTTTCAATGCATGTGGTAGACATCTGCCTACTACAAGAAACTCATCTGACAAAGGAGGCAGTGGGCATGACATAATAGATGGGGGAAGGTGGTGCAAGCCAGATACTCAAACTATTCCAGGGAAGTGGCAATATTGATACGTAAGGGACTTCAACAGCGGACGCATCATCAATAGTAGATAGGGACGGGCGTTGTATCTTACTGCAAGGCACACTATTCAACACACCCACTGTGATAATCAATACGTATGGTCTTAAAACGGACTCCCCAGACTTTTTTCAATTTGTATGGCAAAAGGTACTTACACGACAAGAGTATGGGGAGGGGATTTTAATGTAGCACTCTCGAATGTAGCCGACAGTGGACTCATGGAGAATGTTACATCCGGAGCTCAGGGAAGGTACATGTGTGATGCATCATCGCAATGCCTGTTCAAGGCTGGACTTCTGGCTGGTCTCCAAGTACGTACATACATGGGTGACAAACGCTATGCACCACCCGCGCACTCTTTCTGATCATGCACCTGCCCATTTGACATCTAGAGTGCCAGACCCATACATATCACGGTTCAGTTGGAGATTCCCATCAGGTGCAATATTGGACCAAGTTTTCAGAGAAGAATTAAGAGGGAAAATTATGACTATTTCGCACTCAATGAGGGTTCAGTAGAATCTCCTGGTACGTTATGGGAAGCGTTCAAATCTGTGATACGTGGCGCTTGCATAGCACTAAAGACAGGACTCCTAAGAGATATACGCAACACATTGCTGCGGCTCGAGTGCGACCTTAGGGAGTTGGAACAATTGCAAATGCAGTCCCTTCCCCTGACACTATGGCACACATTAGGGCAAAATTAACAGAATTTCAGGCAGAGGCAGAGAGGGAAACAACATACCTTCACAAACACGCCCAAGCACAGCGTTACGGTGAGGAAGATAGAGCCAGGAAAACTCTGGCAGACCTACTTAGACCACCTAGAGGTACGGATTTTATCACCCAAATGATAACGGGAGACGGTGAGTTAGTTAGGACGCCACCAGAAATTTTAAGTACATTGTCCAGTTTTTCAAAACACTTTACAATTCCAAATGCAACCCTTTTCAGGCTCATATTGTGGACTACTTGGACATGTTAGCAATGGCCTGGTTCAATGATGGTGCCAGACAGTATATGGAGCTGCCTATAACTGTTGAAGACGTCAGGCAGGTAATAAGTAGCATGCCAACGGGTAAGGCTCTCGGAGCAGATGGTCTGAAAGCAGCTTTCTACAAAGAATATGTAGATGTCCTTGCTCCCACTTATTACAGATGTATTTAGAGGCAATGGAAACAGGCATCCTCCCCCCTACATTGCGTGAGGCCACAATAATTACTTTGCTGAAACCTGACAAATATCCCACGGTCTTATACACAACAAAGAACCTGTTCACACGGTGAAACTCATTCTCAGATCCGCACCTCAATTCTGAAATGTACGGGGAACAGCGGTTTAAAAATACACCATCTGTATTTACCAGATCTGGGTCACCACCTAAAAAACCTAATGTATTCTGTAGATTGTTGTGTTGCTTCCAAATAATGTGTTGCCCATATTCTCCCTCCCCAATTACAAGGAAAAGGTGAGAAGGAGATGCACAAAATAAAAAGTGTGAAGCGGTTGGTGGTGCCTCACGGAAGTCACACCATGGGGATAAGTAGGAAGGTACTCGCCTACTACCTCAGGTTCTCATCATCAGTGACCACCAACCTAAACATAAATGTGTGTGGTGTAGAAAAGAATAACAATGTGAACACTGGTGCTAGGATGTAGAAAACTGTAGGTGCAACAGCGGAAAATTTGATGCACCGCAGGATTCCACCCTACTTCTGTTATAAACGGGCTAGAACACACTGGCTTATGTACTTTTATTCAGTGCTGTGTGTCTGCCCTCTTAAAAGCCAACATGTTTCATTGCCCAAGGAAAAACTCAAGGCAACTTCATCAGGGCGTGGGTACTATCACTTCACCCTGCACCAATTTAGTTCTTGTGTTAGTATTCTTAAGGAAACACAAATGGGACACAATGCAACATCTTCAGTTGGCATCTTTTCTCTGAATCACAAATGTTAATGAAACATCTTGTTTAAAAACCACAGGGAGTCATAAGTATTTACCAGGATAAAGCCCGTTCCGGGCATACCTAGTCTGTGCAAAGTCACTGTCTCACTACATGTTACTTGAACTGCCACCGTAACAATCTGTAGAATACATCGTTTTTTTAAGTGGTGACACAGATCTGGTAAATACAGACAGTGTATTTTTAAACAGCTGTTCCCTGTACATTTCAGAATTGAGGTGCGGATCAGAGAATGAGTTTCACCATGTGAACAGGTCCTTTGTTGTTTATAAGATTGTGGGCGGGTGATGACCTGTTCACTACACCTGTAGCTCCTTTGTGTATAAGGAAAGATCCCACAGTGCCTGATTTGTATCGCCCACTGTCCCTAACCAACTTGGACGGTAAGATTTATGCCAAACTCATTGCAAATAGGTTCCAACCAATGCTACCACAGATAGCATTGCTGGACCAATCTGGTTTTATACAGGGTCCTTCCATGGCTCATAATTTAAGAACAGTGTTTGGCCTCCTCTATTACTTGGCCCCACATGTGCAGGAAGTTGCTGGATTACTAGATGCCACAAAGGCCTTTGACTCTTTGGAGGGAAGGTCCTTTTTACCTCGCTGCCCGTATGGGGCTTAGCCCTCTATTTATTAAAAAAAATCAACTAATATACACTAATCCCATGGCGAGAGTCAGAGTAAACAGACAGATATCGGATCCGTTTCCCGTAATGAGGGGGACCCAGCAGGGTTTCCCTCTGTCGCCGCTATTGTTTGCAATCTCGACGGAACCATTGGCAGCTAGGCTCCGACAACACCACACACAAAGAAGTATTGGGTTCACATCCAGAGGATTATCGATCTTGATGTATGCCGACGACATGGCTGTCTATTTAACAAATCCAAAGGATAACTTTGTAGTCATTATGAGAGAACTGCTCAGATATGGGGGGGCTAACCGGAGTTCAAATAAACTGGTCGAAGTCCGTTATAGTACCGCTTACCAATGCCACAGTCCCATTCGACACGGAATTCCCCATACAGTGGGCTAATGGAGAGGTGAAGTACCTAGGAATATTGGTCACTAGGTCACTGCAAGAAATATGGCTAACAAACAATGGAAGAGTGGTGGATTGGATAGAGTGTAAAGTACAGAGATGGAAATTACTACCGCTATCATTGATTGGGCGAATAGCTATCGTCAAAATGGCGATTCTTCCTAAACTGTTGTACATATTTGTAAATATACCTATGCCGCTGAAAATCCACTTTTTTAGAAAAGTTCGCTCTCATGTGCTTGACTTAGTATGGGCCGGTAAGCAACCTAGAAGCTTGTGGAAACTATTGACATTGCATTTTACACGGGGTGGTCTAGGAGCTCCGGATTTTGAGCTGTATGCTTAGAGCGCACAAGCGCAGTACCTAACCTATTACAGCACCCGACACCATAACAGCCCCATGTGGCGATAGAAATTGATAGAGTGGCTCCCATTCCCTTGAATACGGCGGTTTATATCAGCCTTATAAAAGACCACAATTGGAGATAGACACAGTTGAAACTACATATTGGGCCTAGAGAGGGATTGCGAAAAGGGCAAAACATGAGGAATTGTATGCTCCCTCCATAGCACTCGGGGGTAATCCGTTGCTATCTGTATCAACAGATAAAGCAATCACATTGTGGGTTAAGGCTTGTACATTGGAGAAGGGTAGTGATTTGTACCCAGATGGATCTTTCCTGAGACTACAACAAATGCGCAATACTCAACCACCTACAGCATCAGATATGTTACTTTATTATCAAATTAGGGCGGCATGTCGTTTACTGTAAAGACCAGCTATCCCAATATTGGGAGCTAATGCCTAGTAGATCTAGATCGGTAGATTTATGGGAACCCTTCGTGAACTGGGTGGGATCAGGCAGTCCGACCTCCGTGGTAGCCAACCCACGAGACATGTTTAGTGTCGCTATGGTATAGGTAAATACATAGACACCAACTGACATCAAGGTTTAAGTGCAAGGTACTGGGTTGAGGTTTCAGTGCAGCAGTGGTTAAATGGAGAAACTTGTGTTGTCAACGTGACCAAGATAAAACGAATAGCTACGTGACATGAGGAGTGGTGCAGAGGCAATTAGAGATAGGCAAGGAGGAGGGAGGGGAGTGTTGTTCTTTAGTTGGTTTCCCAAGGATATTCATAAAATTTCAGTTTAACCAGATTGTTGGTTGACGTAAAGGATTGTATGATACGAGAACCATGTATCGCTGCCAGCATGCTTGTTTATAGGTCGAAAGAGCTGTGTAATGGTTAATCAGTTCGAATGTATAACAACCTCAGGGTTGTGAGTGAATAGCTATGTCAACTGTGATGGTTACAATTAAAAATAAATTTTTTTAAAAATAAACAAAATTCTGCTGACACATAAGCGCTTATAAACTTATCTTGTTGTCAACTACTAGCAGTGTGAGAACCCAGTCACTGTTTATGTACTTGGAGAATGAGTCAGCCATTCAGACAAGCAGTGGAACAGTCTAATGTGCACAATGTATGTGGTCCCCTAACCCCTTCCAAACTACTGAGTCACTACTGCAAAAGTCCAGAGAATAATTATGGTCTGGAATCACACTGTGAATCTGTGTCCACTCCTACAATTTTCCTGACAGAAGCATATCCTTATTTAATTTATCTGCTGACACATAAGCGCTTATAGACTTATCTTGTTGTCAACTACTACTAGTGTGAGAACCCAGTCACAGTGTATGCAATTGGAAAATGAGTCAGGCATTCAGACAATCAGTGGTACAATCAAATGTGCACAATATATGCGGTCCACTAACCCCTTCTAGAGTATTGAGTCAGTCTTGTGAAAGTCCAGGGAATAGTCATGCTTGTCTGCAATCACACTGCGAGGCTGTGTCCACTCCTACAATCATTCTGACAAAAGCATGTCCTTATTTAATTTCTCTGCTGACATGTAAACGCTTATAAACTTATCTTGTTGTGAACTACTAGCAGTGTGAGGACCCAGTCAGTGTTTACGTACCTGGAGAATGAGTCAGCCATTCAGACTAGCAGTGGAACAGTCAAATGTGCACAATGTATGTGGTCCCCTTCCAGACTACTGAGTCACCCCTGCAAAATTCCAGAGAATAGTTTTGGTCTGGAATCACACTGTGAGTCTGTGTCCACTCCTAAAATCTTCCTGACAGAAGCATATGCTTATTTAATTTATATGTTGACACATAAGCGCTTATAGTCCTACCTTGTTGTCAACTACTAGCAGTGTGAGAAGCCATTCACTGTTTATGCACTTGGAGAATGAGTCAGGCATTCTGAGAAGCAGTAGTATAGTCAAATGTGCACAATATATGCCGTCCCCTAACCCCTTTAAGACTACTGAGTCACTCCTGCAAATGTCCAGGGAATAGTCATGGTTGTCTGGAATCATACTGTGAGTCTGTGTCCACTCCTTAAATCATCCTAACAGAAGCATGTGCTTATTTAATCTCTCTGCTGACACATAAGTGTTTATAAACATATCCTGCTGTCAACTACTTGCAGTCTGAGTACCCAGTCACTGTCTTTGCTCTTGGAGAATGAGTCAGGCATTCAGACAAGCAGCGGTACAGTCAAATGTGCACAATGTATGCGGTCCCCTAACCGCTTCTAGACTACTGACTAATTTCTGCAAAAGTCCAGGGAATAGTCATGGTTGTCTTTATTCATACTGTGAGTCTGTGTCCATTCCTTAAATCATTCTGACAGAAGCATGTGCTTATTTAATCTCTTAGCTGACACATAAGCTCTTATAAACGTATCCTGCTGTCAACTACTAGCAGTCTGAGAACCCAGTCATTCTCTTTGTTCTTGAAGAATGAGTCAGGCATTCAGACAAGCAGTGGTACAATCAAATGTGCGCAATGTAAGCAGATCCCTAACCCCTTCCAAACTACTGGGTCACTCCTGAAAAAGTCTGGGGAATAGTCATAGTTGTCTGGAATCATACTGTGAGTCTGTGTCCACTCCTTAAATCATCCAGACAGAAACATGTACTTTCTTAATTTCTCTGCTGACACATAAGTGCTTATAAATGTATCTTGTTGTCAACTACTAGCAGTGTGAGAACCCAGTCACTGTTTATGCACATGGAGAATGAGTCAGGCATTCAGACAAGCAGTGCTACAGTCAAATGTGCACAATGTATGCGGTCCCTTAACCCCTTCCAGAGTATTGAGTCAGTCTTGTAAAAGTCCAGGGAATAGTGATGCTTGTCTCCAATCCCACTGTGAGTCTATGTCCACTCCTACAATCATCCTGGCAGAAGCAAGTCCTTATTTAACCCCTTGGCTGCTAGGTGTTTTCCCCTCCTGTGCTGACTTTTTTTTATTATCATTTTACATGACGAGCTCAGCTCGTCATCAGCACAGCTCAACCGTGCCTCATGACGAGCTGAGCTCGTCATGAGCATGGAAGGGGTTAATCTCTCTGCTGACATATAAGAGCTTATAAACTTTTCCTGCTGTAAGCTACTAGTAGTCTGAGAACTCAGTCGCTGTCTATGCTCTTGGAGAATGAGTCAGACATTCAGACAAGCAGTACTACAGTCAAATGTGCACAATGTATGTAGTCCCCTAACCCCTTGTAGACTACTGAGTCAGTCCTGCAAAAATTCAGGGAATAGTCTTGCTTGTCTGAAATCACACTGTGAGTCTGCGTGCACTCCTACAATCATCTTGACAGAAGTATGCCTTTATGAAATTACTCTGCTGAAACATAGGTTCTTATAAAGTTGCTTTGCTCTGAACTACTAGCACTCTATGTACTCATTCACAGTCTATGCATTTGTATTGCACTTATCCATTCTAATAATTATTTAATTAGTAGATGTGTATTTTAGAACATTAATTGTGATTTCAAAAGGGAGTCTTTAAATGGTTTTTATGTAGAATGTGTTTGTTTAGTAATAGAATAGTATATTTTATAGATTTTTTAAAAATAAAATCATATATTTTTTTCAGATATTGTTCATCATCATTAAAAGAAACTTATTATGGCTAGAGAAACTGAAAAGAGGAAACAACATAAGGACTATCATTTGAAGAACATTTAACAGCAAATTTTGGATGAACAACAATATGTGGGGAGAAAGAAAAAGTATTGCGTTAAGAGAACAAAATAATTTATTAAAAAACTTTCAAAGCCTAGAAACAGTGTGCAGATTGTGGAAAGTATAAAGAATGCCTCAGCAACAAAAAAGAATAAGAAGAAAAAAAATAAAAAAAATGGGACATTTAAATTCAAAAGTCACAATGTATGGTAAAAGGAGGCAGACTCAGTATGAAGAAATAAGAAAAAAGATGGTTTACAACAGAGTTGTCTTTCATTTGTTGAAAGATGTGAAGAAATACAAAAGAAGAGCAGCATTTTATAAAAAGAAAACAGATATTGAAAAGATTGTTGAGAAGGCTTTTGAATTAAAAAGGAAATTATTCATTTTAGTTTTAATCACTCGATAAAAAAATCAATTTTATGAAGGCCAAAAGTAAGAAGAAAAGAGTAATTAACATAACTAATTTTTGATATATTTTTTAGGGTGAATGGAAACACTGTTTAAGTTCCGAGCCTTCTTTAATTATCTTTTTTCCACCAATACTTTATTGCTTGCAGTTGATACCAGTGGTAGAGCTTATGAGGTTAGAAATGGTTGTCCTATTGAGGAAGAGAAGATTGTTTCTAGAAATGAATATAGCTGATGAAGTTCTAAGGAGATGTCCTAAAGCCCCGGTGTATACTTGGGATTGCAGTAGTATTTGGAATCTATTGATATTTTACGCAATTTCTTACGACAATGTAGTAAAAAAAACGGTATACTTGGGATTGCAGTAGTAATTGGAATCTATTGATATTTTATGCAATTTCTTACGACAATGTAGTAAAGAAAGGTGTTAAACAAAAGTTTAAGATGTTGTTTGGACTAGATCCTTTAAGAGTGAGAATAAATACTGGTTTGCAAGGTAATTCTCTGACTTGTCTTTCTAGGAAAATATGTCAAAGTGTTTGTCATCATTTCAGAATGTTAGCATACATCATTCTCAAATGCGAAAGTTAGTCAGAAGATTGTATTACGCAAAAAGTACAGCAAAAATGTTAAATTAGTTGAACAGTGCTCTTTTGCGTGGGTCAGTATCATATGTAAAGAAGGTTTGTGATGAAATAGAGTTTCGTTACTTTATTCCTGAACAAGAGAGTGCAGAAACTGACACATTAATATAAGACGATGTTGAAGAGAATGTGGAAAATACTACTACAAAAAATGTTGAAGAACCAATGACAAAGTTTACCTCCTTTGACGCTCATCACAAGCTCAGCTCATCATGAAGCACAGTGGAGCTGGGCTCATGACGAGCGGAGCTCGTCCTAACCGCCGCGGAACACCCGCGCGGGGATAATACCCCTCCTGTGCGGGGTATTCCATTGAGTGGGCGGAGTTGTGATGAGCTCAGCTAATCATGAGCACAGCTCCACTGTGCGGTGTGACGAACTGAGCTTGTCATAAGCACCGCAGCACGGTGCGCGGTCCCCCTCCTCCCTGCACTACGGGGAAATTAGCCCTGTCGGGAAGGGGTTAAAGTGATTTCATGTGAAAGCACAAATTATTCCTGTATTTGTTGCTGACGAACTCACCATGAAAATCATACTAGGACTGTTGATCTATATTTAAAAATTAAAAGAGAAAATAATGATAAGTGGAAGGAATTTTCAGCTTATTTGCTTTGATTTGGGTTCTGATCAGCGTATTTGTAAATATTGTTATAACAAATTAGACAATAATAAAATGCCTGCTAGAGCTGTCCATAATAATCTAGAGTTGGTCATTATTCCTCCAGAACTGATAGATTTAAATATGTATGACTCTATTTTGATTCAATGTGTGCACCCATTTCAGGCTATTGTTCGTATGGAGCCTAAGCAGGTATATTGCTCCTACAGATTTACAGAGAGGATTAAAAGGAAGAGTTGTATATTTACCTCTAGATTTAAAGAAAAATATTGAAAATATTGGTGTGGAGAATGTAGAAAGTGAACCACTAGTTATTCTAGTTAATGGTGTTCCTACTAGGAAAATGTTGCAAGAATTAGTGGATGTTAGGAAAGTGCAAAAGGCAACATTATATCTTATAAAAAACAATGATTACTACAAAAATGTGTATGTGGAAGAAGAAGAAATACTTTTAGGAGATGACAGAAAAATGTCAGGTGGACAAATTGAAAAAGTGGACATGTCCAAGGTGAATACATCTATAAACATTATAGCGTACATCCACTTCATTCAAAAGAAGTGATGGGGAATACTATTGAATTATTCCAAATGAAGAAAGCAAAGGGGACTCCCATGAGTGTATGGAAAAAAAGTTTGCAAGTTCGTTGTTTTCCACAGCTGTTCCCAACTGGAAAAGGTGGACGATATGACGAACGATGAGTGCAGATTTCTGCATCAGAATATCGGACAACAAGATTGTATGCAGAAGATCCAAGATTTCGACAATGTATCCCATATATATTTCATCTTTTGTTTGAGAGTGACTTGTCTAGGCTTTCGTATGCAGTCAACCACATATTAAAAACAGGAGTACATCTTCAAAATCTTTCTGCAAAGAACTTTATGGATAAAGTACATCAGAGAGATGATCATTTAGAATCTCAGCTGATTAATTTGTTGGCATGTCAGCGTGGTACTAATGAGTATTGGTACCGCAGTCATGGAGAATTTAAATGTATGCTAAGGAACTTAGGAACTCCTACATGGTTTGTTAGCCTAAGCTGTGCTGAATACGCTTGAGATGATTTACTTGAATTTCTTCAAGAAGCAAATTCATATATAAAAAATATTACAGAAAAGACACCTGGAGAATTGTGCTCTTTGGATCCTGTTAATGTATGCAGATATTTCAATCATAGTTTTGAAGCTATGATGTCTTTTATCTGCAATAAAAAGAATCCTCCTCTTGGAGAAGTAGTGGATTTCTTTTGGAGAAAGGAGAATAAAGCTAGAGGTGCTCCTCATATACATATGCTGTTATGGATCAAGGGTGCACCCAAATTTGGAAGTGATTCGGATGACCTGTTTTGTCTTTTATTGAAGAATATGTCACATGTTCTATACCAAAAAGTACTGAAAGAAATACCTTAAGGCAACAAGTGTTACGATTCCAAAGTCATTGATGTGGCAAATACTGTCAATGAAAGTACAAGTCTGAGGAAATGTTTTATACCAAATGTCGTTTTGGATTTCCACGTCCAGTAATATCCAAAGGAAGAGTAAACAGTTTTATGTCAGCTGTGAGACATGCCATTACTAGAAAATCTATTAAAAATACATACAATTTGAGAAGAAGTGAAGAGTCAAAGTATGTCAATGATTATACTCCTGTTATTCTTTCAATTTGGAATGCTAATATGGATATCCAGTAGGTTGCAGATAATTCAATTGCTATTGCTTGGTATGTGTCAAACATCAGAAAAGATGGAGAGAATGTGGGAAAAATCTTCTCACAAGAAGAGTCTTAGTAAGAAATTGTACAGTTTCAGTTTGAAGATGTTATCCAATCGAGACATTAGAACGTATGAATGCTCAGATCAGTTATCATCTGCAAGTTTATACTCAAAGTCTAGAAGAATCATTTGGGCCAGTCTAGGTCTTGCTGCAATGCGAAATCAAGTACTTAAATGTATACAAGAAATTGAATATTTCGCAGAAAAAGAACCGGAAGTACAGATATTGTCAAAACAAAAATGTTGGACACATATTATCCAAATAGAAGTCATCATCTTGAGAACATATGTCTCTATGAAGTGCTGCAATATTACACTTATAAAAGGAATCTACAGAAAACATAAATGAAGGAAAATATGCAGTGATAGGTTCCGAAGGATGTTTGGTAAAGCAAAGGAATGGAAATCTGATTAATCACAGAAAACTGAGTTGTGATCCTCTTGATAAAAGGGAATTTTATTATTTAGCACTTTTGCAACTCTTTAAACCGTGGCGTACAGAATTTGAATCACTTGGAGATTTTCAGAGCTATGAAGATTCCTTCAATGCTTATTAAGATAGCATAGAATCTACAGTTTTTCCAAATTATCTGAAAATGTTGAACAATGAAATTGATCAAGAAGCTAATACTGCAGCTGAGATTGCTAGAGACAGTTCTCAAGACAGTCAAAGTTCTGTCCCACTGAGTCAAGATCCACTAGGTCAACCAATTCTTGAAAATGAAGTGGCAATCGCCATGAACGAAGTGGAAACAGCAATGCATCAAGCTCAAGAAGATATTATGGACTTAGGAAACTTGGAAGAACAACTAAATGTTGAACAGAAAGAAATATATCATCAAGTGAGACAACAGATTGACCATGGAATTCTTCATGAAGAGAAAGAATGCACATGCATATCATTACAACCTATCTGAATGTATGTCAGTGGTCAAGCTGGAACAGGAAAAAGTTTTTAATTGAAGTACTGACCAGTTATCTACAGAAAACAACTGGCTCACATTTGTCTTGTGTTGTAACTGATCCAACTGGGTTGGCAGCACACAACATTAAAGGAATTACATTACATTGTTTACCTATGCTACCTATAAATGTAAATGTAAATGTAAATTGATACTTGTATAGCGCACTACTCACCCGCAAGGGTCTCAAGGCGCTTGTACAAATACCGCTGTGGAACCCATCCTGGCTTTCCCTGTGAGGCATCCACTCCTGGGCACCCCCAAGGTGGAGGCCAGGCATCCTTAGCGTTGTGGGGGCCGTTGTTGAGATTAAGCAAGCTATTGCCCCGAGTTGCAGAGTGGGACTTCATGATTGGAATAGGCACTGAGGCGAGAATTATCAGGTCTGTGGAATTTTTTAGCCCAAGACCCACCTGTAAAGCATGAAAATAAATTGGAATATAACAAACTATCTGGAGAAGCTTGCTATGAAGTTTCAAAAGTGCTAAAGAAAATGAAACTTCTGATTAATAATGAGGTGAGCATGGTCCCAAACGTAATGCTTGCTTTTGTGGATTTAAGAATGCAGAAAATTCTTAAAACAGAACACAATGTCTCATTTGGAGGAAAACATGTGATAGTTTTTGGAGATCTACTGCAACTTACTCCTGTAAAAGAACTCGTGTACATGAAGACACCAAAAAGTCTTTGGGAAGTGTTGGAAACGTTAGCATTTGGTCATATTTTGAATATGAAGAACCCATTAAAAATATGCGACAGGCAAATGATGCTGATTATGGAACTATTCTTCAAGATATAAGAATTGAATTATTGATAGAACATGACAAACAAGCTTTGCAAAGTTAACTACTTACAAACTTGTTTCCAAATGAAATATAGTTCCTGAAAAAATATATAAAAAATAGAAGAAAATAAATCTATAATCTGCTTAATGCCAACACTGCGCAAGTATTCTATATTCAATGAAGAACTTTTGAAGCTAGAAAATGAACAAATAATAAAAATTGAAGCCATTGATAAAATAGAGCATGAACGAATCACTATTATTTTGATGGAAACATTGAAAACAAAATTGGATTCTTTAGAAAAATATATATCTAAAACTGCTTGTTTAGAAAAGATTTTACATGTATGTGTAAACTGTCGGGTAATTTTACGGCGTAATTTGGATGTGGAAAAAGGTTTAGTAAATGGAGCAATGGGTAAGTTGTTGATTTTGTTAATTATCAAAACAGAGATGGAATTGAATTTTTAAAAATCAAATTTGATCAGATTGAATAAGTAAAACAAATTGGTTGTTGTTCAGTTGGTTTTTTTCTTGTTATATGTTCTCTGGCATATACAGTGATTTTTTATAAAACGCAAGGTTTATATGTAGATAATGCTTTGGCAAACATTGGAAATACCGTGTTTAAAGAGGGTATGGCATATGTTGCTTTATCCCTGGATTGTATTTGATTGATTTTGATGAGGGAAAGATTAGCGCAGATGCAAACTGTGTAAAAGAGTATAATCGGTTAAGAAGAGTGTATACTCCCAATTTTGGTGAATATCCTGTATATGAAAAGCGTGTAGTAGGTTGAAAAAGAATATATGAGAATATCTGTAGTGAAGTTATAAAGAAGGAAAACAATCAAGATAATGTTGAGATTGCAAGCAAAAAGAAAAAAGGACACGATTAAAGAGTTTGTCGGGTATCAGTTTGAAAATAGTTCAGGTAAAAACGGCTATGATATTGCAGTGATCAATGTTGTTTTTTCTAGAAAATTTGCAACAGCAAATTATGGAGAATCGTTAAAAAAGATTTTGTTCCTTGGTGCATTGTATTTATGAAAAATCGAGAACTGATAAAAGTTAACTACAAAGTGTTTCTGATATTCTTAATCTTTTGTATATATGTTCTGGTTCTACACAATTAACACAGAATATTCTACAAGATGCTCAGGAATTACTTATGTATATGCTTGAAGTATTGGAAAAAGAAAAAATTGAAAATCTTTTTGGCCTTCATTATAAATGGAAACATGAATGTGAAAATTGTATGTTTACTTCTACTACTAACATAGGCACTGAAGGATTCATATATTTGACAATACCAGACTGTAAAACAGTGTCTTTCAAAACTAGTTAAAGCAGCAAATCAAAACATGGAGTGTAGCCAATGCAAATCAGATATGTTATCAACATTATTTATACAAAGATATGGACAATATATAATTTTAATGATACAACGTCGTACAGCTGATGGAAGAACATTGGAAACTATAATTAAACATTTTGTAGCAAGTCAACTATCAATATCAGGAAGAAATTTAGTAGCAGTAGCAATTTTTTTCCATGATGGTCCTTCTACAACATCTGGACATTACACTGTCTATTTAAAATGCAATAAAGGATGGACATATTGTAATGATGCACATTTGGTTTTTAAACATCGTTTGCCTCATGAATTACCAAATTCCTACCTAATATTTTTAAAGCTAAAGTTTTAAAAACATAATTCGACCTATTAGGAACATGTTAAAATCTATTAATCTGATTACTATTGGACAATTTCAGTATAAAAGATTTCAGCAATGCCATTTGGCCTAGAGGAAAAGTATTAAAATCAATTAAGCACTTCTTCTTGGACATTCTCACAGCATATATTTTTAAAGAACACCATTTAGAGTATATAGGAAATTATAATGAATTGTTGATTGAATTCTGGTTTCGGTTTTTTCACATTGAAGTAACAAAATTCTCTTAGAAAGAAGCATTTTATATATATGTGATTTGTATTATATGGTATTTTATTAAGGATATTGTTTTTATGGAATGTGCAAAGATAGTTGACTATATCGAAAATATTTTTGACTCAGATTTGTTTTTTTAAACAATCTTATTGATTGTTTTTTTTGCCCGCTGTGATGTGATGAGTAACATTGAAATCACTGTTTGTAGTGAAATTCAATATATTCCGAGAACAGCAAAAAAGGCAAACGAAATAATTCATATAATGATAAAATGATGTTGTGTTGTAAAAAATATAATATTATTTATTAAAACTGTATTTTTTCTTCTCTTTCACAGATCCTAATTCTAAAGTACGAAATTTTGAGAAATGTAAATTATAAAAAACAACTGATTTTTTTTTTTAGCATTTATTGTACTACTGTTAAGGTAAGATTAACTAATGCAAACACTATAAATGCACTACTACATTCAGCTATGCAATATATATATATAAACCTCCAACCAGCTACTAAGTAAAGTACTACCTAAGCAATCTAGGAATCTTCCTATCTGTCCCATGCTCTTCTCTAATCACCCATCCAGCACTAACTACATATTCTATCACTTCACCAATACCTAACCACTTATAATTTCAGCATACACTCTCTTTGCAACACTGAAATTACTCAGGTTACAAGCCATATACTTAAGAAAGGGCCTAGCCACTAACACTAGTGCAGCCAAAGATGTTGTACTCTTGCCATGTAAACCTCTAAGCAGCTACATACTATTGATACACTCTTTTAAATACCCAGTTAATACTTATGCAATGTAAGAATCCTTTTATCAGTCCCATGTATTTCTCCAATCACCCATTCAGCACTATCTACGTACGCTATAACTCCGCAATACCTATTCACTTATGGATTCAACATGTACTTTATTTGTAGCACTGAAATTATTCTTGTTACTAGTTATGTAGCTAATGAATGGCCTACCAGTAAAACTAATACCGCTAAAATATTTTGTGCACTATGCATGCAGACCTCTAATCAGCTACATAACATTGATACCGTCTTTTAAATATTCAGTTAGTACCTATACAGTCTAGGAATCGTTCTGTCTGTCCCTTGCACTTCTCCATTCACCCATCCAGCACTATAAACTTATTCTAATAGTCCACCAAAACCTAAGCACTTATACATTCACTATACACTCTCTTTGTAACACTGTAATTATAGTAGTTACTAGTCATGACCTTATGGAATGACCCAGCTAGTAACACACGTGCAGCTATAATACTTTGTGCACTATCCAAGCAGACCTCTAACTAGCTATATAGTATTGATACACTCTTCTAAATAACCAGTTAGTACTTATACAGTGTAGGAATCGTCCAGTCTGTCCCATGTACTTCTTTAATCACTTATCTACCAGTATCTACTTATCCTATCACTCCATCAATACGTAAGCACTTATATTTTAAGTGTTAACTCTGTTTGCAACAATGTCAACATTTCAGTTACTAGTGATATTCTTATAAAATGACTTAGGCAACAGCACAAGTACACATACAATATAATGTGCGTAATCCCTTCAAATCTCTAAGTAGATATATACTATTGGTCTACTCCATTAAAGTACCCATGCTACGTATGACACATCCTGTCACTCTCATGCAATTCTTAAATCACCCAAATAGTACTTATTGTATCAGTCTGCCAATACCTAAGCACTTATGGGGCAGATTTAGTACCCGGCACCACCAGTACGTCACTTTTTGTAATATAGTGATGGTTCCAGACACTCCTTCATATTTACAAAGAGAGAAAAAGCCACCTAACTTTTCTTCTCCTTGTAAATACAATCCCTTCAAAGACAGCACTTTGCGTTGAAGGTGTGTTCCATAAGTGTTGGTGTGGATGTTCCCACGCAACACTCATAGAACAAGACACATCTCAGATTTATGAGAAATCATAAATCTAAAGATGTGTGTGAATGCAGTGGTATCCTACAGTTAGTGTAGCAAGGCACAATGAGGAGGATTGTTTTCATTTCTCTTTATTTTTTTCTCTTTCAATGCATGCTTCATTCCACAGCATACATTGAAAGAGGAAAATGTCTTTACTGATTGTTTTGTGCAGGAGAGTGTCCCTTCCTGCACAAAAAACAATCTCACAACGACACAGACATTCTTTCACCATGGTGCAAGGAGGCCTGTGTCACCACATGGCTGCACTGTGTGCAGCAGTGCAGAGGGAAGCATAGAGTTGCAACATATTTATGTACATATGTCACATCCCTGTTCTTCGGAAGTGCCACAGCGCAATGCATCTAGTGTCACGCTGCAGTACTTCCTCATAAATCTCCACCTATAAATTCACCATACACTACTAATTCATTCTTTCACTCAATCATGCTCTACACATATATCCAACCAAACTTTCACACATTACCATGCAATTATAGTTCTTTGTTTAACCAGACAAGGTAATTCTATTAAGAACTTTTTTTTCCTTCTTTTTTCTTTTATATATTTTAAATTTTTTTTTAAACAATTTTGTATTTGTTTAGGTGTTTTTTTTAAAAAAGAACAAAAATTGAACAAATAAAACAGGAAACTTCTGGAATTATTTATCATTCCAAAAAACAAAAAAAAACAAAAATGTAACAACGATGGTTGAGTTGCAAAACAAACTGCATCCACTGACTGCTCTCAAGCATATTCGTTTTCTGCACTTCACACAGTGCTGTTCGAAGAAAGGCAAATTCTAGTCTAATGTCCGGTGCAGGTGTAGCTGATGACGCTACAGATGTACTTGGCACTGCATGTGAGGGGTTCATAGCAGCTTGCCTACATTCCTCCCGAGCCAGATTCAGAGGATGTATGGTTCTCAGATGTGTATACATGGAGGCAGTGCCACAAGAATATTTCTTTTCACTTCTTCTTGACAGCACTTGTTCACAAATTCTGCATGTCACCTTCCTTGCGCTGACCTTTTTCCTCCCAGGTAGAAAAGTGAAGATTTTCCACACGATAGATTCAGGCCTTTGTGGATGTGGTTCCTCCTGCAAAAATTCTTCTTCAGAATATCCTTCTTCCTGCTGCTGCTGCTGTCCAGAAGCTACTTCTTTGATTTTTTTTACAAATACCAAGTAAAAATAAGCAAAAAAGGGTTCTTGAAGGAAAAAAGATGTCTCTCTAAAGATGCTCTAACAAAAATGATTGAAATGGGTGGGGTCCTTCAATAGTTACAGTGGGAAATGTTATGAACCAATCAAATCTTTTTTTTGAGGTCACAAGGGATCCGTGCACCCTGCGCTCACTAAGCACGCACCCAACGCAACTTCGCGAAAATATATTTAAAAGTAATATAAGTTTATTATGAGTCTAAATATATTATTTTTATATGTATCTTAGATAATCTATTGCCCTAATATTTATATTAAAGATACATATATATCATTTTTGACATAAAAAAGTTTTGCGGGAGTCGCAGACCTAGGGCGCACCAGCACGTATATGACGTCGTTATCGGGATCCGACACAGCGCAAGTGTCACATTCTGTTATGCGCATGTGTCGCGAATGTACGGGAGCAGGAGTCACAGACCGGACGCATACCAATCACGCACCCCACGTAATATTAAAAGTATATGACGGAACTGAAAATCACGCAGCCATCGCACACCGTAAGCAGATCTTTCACGACTTTTCTAAAATGGCGGCTTAAATCAGTACACCCATCATGATGGGTACGCTTTGGAGGCGTGACTCCCCAAAAAATTGAAATAAAAATAATAAAGAAAATAATACGAATATATTAAATTAAAAAAACAAAAAAATTAAACAATAATTCAGTTTGAATTTTTTAAAAATGTTTTTTGAACTTTTTATAAAAAATATATGAATAACATATTTAAAAATAAACTTTTAAAAAACTGTAGAAAATCAGTACAAAAAAATAGATATAACTATTATTACACTTAAACATTATCATTTAAAAAAAACTTTGAAATTTACTGGAAAAACCATAGGTTTCAGACAGTTAGGAATTAGCACTTAAAAAACCTTAGAAATTGTAAATTGATACTTGTATAGCGCACTACTCACCCGCAAGGGTCTCAAGGCGCTTGTACGAATACCGCTGTGGAACCCATCCTGGCTTTCCCTGTGAGGGGTCCACTCCTGGGCACCCCCAAGGTGGAGGCCAGGCATCCTTAGCGTTGTGGGGGCCGTTGTGGAGATTAAGCAAGCTATTGCCCAGAGTTGCAGAGTGGGACTCCATGATTGGAATAGGCACCGAGGCGAGAATTATCAGGTCCGTGGAATTTTTAAGCCCAAGACCCGCCGAGGCGGGGAATTGAACCCTGGTCCCGGGCTAGACCTCTGCATCAGGGTCTGCCACTCTAATCATTGAGCCACACTGAAATTCACTGAAAAAACTATAGGTTTCCGGGTTGTTATAGTTAGCTGGACATTTCACCCGTACAAAACCATAGAAATTTCTCCGTTATAGTTAGTTCCCCTAACTATAACTTGTGCGCCTGCAATGCACTGCTGATGATGTCACGTATTACATCATTCATGGAAGGTCAGTGACATCACTGATGACATCTTAAATGACATCACTCATGACATCATTCATATGACAAGCTGATACACCTCATCACACTCTAGTATAACCTTTGATCACTCACTATGAAATACGGAGTACCATTTTTTAAACCATTGACATACCGATACCAGTTACTACATACCCACTCACTGATTTCTAGGTCTACGCACACAAGTACCCCTTAATCCACAGAACCTCTTAACCATCATACATGCACTGACTGATCAATAGAACACTATCAAACGCACTCATATACCTATATAGACATTGACACACCAGCACTGGCCCAAGTCTGTTGTGCAGTCATCCTACTCACTCATGCAAATAATCAATCCCACCTACATTTACTCACATACACAGTTATACACACAACACCTCATTTATTCATAGTAACTCATACTTACTGTGTTATAAAATCACTATTACAAGTATACACTGATCCATACATTCACTTTCACAATCACTGACTCTTACTTATAGTTCTTTATATACACACCAAATCTCACATACACTACCTTTTATTTTTGTACTTCGTTAGAGATGTACCACCGAGACATATATTCGCTCATCAACACACCCATAAACACACTCGCTCACCCAAACAACTGTTTCCACATGCACTCTTAAACTCATACACCTAGTCAATGAACCACTCACACATATATGCACAGAGTCACACACCCCCCACTCAACCACACATACACTCAGTTTCCGATACAAATACTCAGCCAACTAATCAATCACTAATATAGACACTCATGTAGCTAGTGACCAACTGATGCAGCAGTTTACAGAGCAACAGACAGAGTGATACAGACATTCACACAGTTTAGTCACCAACCCATGTATTTAGTGAGACACTTTTAATTACTCACTTGAACAGTCAATCATACAGCTAATAAATCCTCCACCCAGACACTTATATATCCACTTATTCTTCAATGCAGTTTGCTATATATATAATACATATTTAAAAATCAAACAAAAACAACATTCACTAGATGATGCCACCAGTGATGTCATCAGTGATGTCATTTGAGATGCCATCAGTGATGTCACTGACCATGTCATGAATGATGTAATATGTGACATCATCCAGAGTGCATTGCGGGCAAGCGCGTTATAGTTAGCAGATCTAACTATAACCGAGGAATTTCTATGGTTTTGTACGGGTGCAATATCCAGCTAACTATAATACCCCTGAAACCGATGATTTGTTAAGTGAATATATATATATATATATATATATCAAAACCAGCGCCTCCTCCAAAGTAGAAAAAGGTACGGCACACTCCGGGGCGAAGGGTAAAAGCTTTATTGAAATTCATGCGCGTGGCGCTTGCAGTCCCTTGAAACGCTTGGGCAGACGCGTTTCAAGCCAGCCAGTGGCTCTCATCAGTGCCTTGTTCCAGGGGCTCCGCGCTCTCTGTTGATGGCAAACCAGGTGCAGCTGAATGGAAACCGCTCCCTCTTGTAACGATATCATGCTCCTCCTCCAATGGGTGTTGCGCTGGCCACTCGCGCTTACTCCCTGCCAGGCAAAGGAATGCTGGTCAATGTAGTCCAAGTGGAGCGTCTGTGCAGTGACAGCGCGACCTCCCCACCAAGTGGTGTCCATCATTTAGGAATTGGACCGCAATCCAGCTCGAGTGCCCAGCAGGAAGCCAAAAGTCTTTACCCATGCTCCTTGTTCAGGCGAACAGCCTCGCCTCCTCTCTCCCCATTGAAGCCTTGACATGCCAGACTGACTGCCAACGCCGCTAGGGGGGGCTCCGTGATATTTGCAGTTCATGCAAGCGTTCTTTGCTGGTCTTCACACGGCGCGCCAGACCGAGAGGGTGTACCGTTAGTCGGCGACCTGCATGCCGACTCAATATCAAAACCAGCGCCTCCTCCAAAGTAGAAAAAGGTACGGCACACTCCGGGGCGAAGGGTAAAAGCTTTATTGAAATTCATGCGCGTGGCGCTTGCAGTCCCTTGAAACGCTTGGGCAGACGCGTTTCAAGCCAGCCAGTGGCTCTCATCAGTGCCTTGTTCCAGGGGCTCCGCGCTCTCTGTTGATGGCAAACCAGGTGCAGCTGAATGGAAACCGCTCCCTCTTGTAACGATATCATGCTCCTCCTCCAATGGGTGTTGCGCTGGCCACTCGCGCTTACTCCCTGCCAGGCAAAGGACTGCTGGTCAATGTAGTCCAAGTGGAGCGTCTGTGCAGTGACTGCGCGACCTCCCCACCAAGTGGTGTCCATCATTTAGGAATTGGACCGCAATCCAGCTCGAGTGCCCAGTAGGAAGCCAAAAGTCTTTACCCATGCTCCTTGTTCAGGCGAACAGCCTCGCCTCCTCTCTCCCCATTGAAGCCTTGACATGCCAGACTGACTGCCAACGCCGCTAGGGGGGGCTCCGTGATATTTGCAGTTCATGCAAGCGTTCTTTGCTGGTCTTCACACGGCGCGCCAGACCGAGAGGGTGTACCGTTAGTCGGCGACCTGCATGCCGACTCAATATCAAAACCAGCGCCTCCTCCAAAGTAGAAAAAGGTATGGCACACTCCGGGGCGAAGGGTAAAAGCTTTATTGAAATTCATGCGCGTGGCGCTTGCAGTCCCTTGAAACGCTTGGGCAGACGCGTTTCAAGCCAGCCAGTGGCTCTCATCAGTGCCTTGTTCCAGGGGCTCCGCGCTCTCTGTTGATGGCAAACCAGGTGCAGCTGAATGGAAACCGCTCCCTCTTGTAACGATATCATGCTCCTCCTCCAATTGGTGTTGCGCTGGCCACTCGCGCTTACTCCCTGCCAGGCAAAGGAATGCTGGTCAATGTAGTCCAAGTGGAGCGTCTGTGCAGTGACAGCGCGACCTCCCCACCAAGTGGTGTCCATCATTTAGGAATTGGACCGCAATCCAGCTCTAGTGCCCAGCAGGAAGCCAAAAGTCTTTACCCATGCTCCTTGTTCAGGCGAACAGCCTCGCCTCCTCTCTCCCCATTGAAGCCTTGACATGCCAGACTGACTGCCAACGCCACTAGGGGGGGCTCCGTGATATTTGCAGTTCATGCAAGCGTTCTTTGCTGGTCTTCACACGGCGCGCCAGACCGAGAGGGTGTACCGTTAGTCGGCGACCTGCATGCCGACTCAATATCAAAACCAGCGCCTCCTCCAAAGTAGAAAAAGGTACGGCACACTCCGGGGCGAAGGGTAAAAGCTTTATTGAAATTCATGCGCGTGGCGCTTGCAGTCCCTTGAAACGCTTGGGCAGACGCGTTTCAAGCCAGCCAGTGGCTCTCATCAGTGCCTTGTTCCAGGGGCTCCGCGCTCTCTGTTGATGGCAAACCAGGTGCAGCTGAATGGAAACCGCTCCCTCTTGTAACGATATCATGCTCCTCCTCCAATGGGTGTTGCGCTGGCCACTCGCGCTTACTCCCTGCCAGGCAAAGGAATGCTGGTCAATGTAGTCCAAGTGGAGCGTCTGTGCAGTGACAGCGCGACCTCCCCACCAAGTGGTGTCCATCATTTAGGAATTGGACCGCAATCCAGCTCGAGTGCCCAGCAGGAAGCCAAAAGTCTATATATTACCTACGGTCGCCAGTAGGTAGTTATAGTTAGGATTTTTTTCAATGTTAAATCTCAAAATTCTATTTGGAATAACTTTGGGGCCGGTTGACCAATCTGACTGAAAATGTCCTCAAAATGGCCTCGCGGCGTTCCGGTCCTTCCCTGAAATATTGGGGGGGGACTCGTCAAGTGGGGGCTGAGATAAAAGGGGGGTCCCAAAACACGTTTTCTTTGGACATTGAATCGCTCTACACGAGCATAGAGCACAGGTCTGGCTTGAAGGCATTGGACTTCTTTCTTGGCAAAAGGCCCATGAACTGTTACCAACACAACAAAGTATTAATTGAGCTAACGTCTTGGTGTCTTAATAACAATTTCTTTTTATTTGGGAGTGATTTGTATTTGCAGAAGCGTGGAGTTGCCATGGGGGCCTGTTTCTCTCCCAGCTACGCGTGTTTACACGTGGGCTGGTGGGAGGAGCAGGTCCTCAGGCGGCAACACGCCAAAGTTTTTTCTGATCATGTTTTGCTTTGGCTTCGTGATATTGATGACGTTTTTTTGTTATGGCAGGGGGATCGTGACAGTGCAGAAATGTTTATTAATTCCATCAATGTCAACAATGAAAATCTAAAATTCACGAGCTCAATCAGTGACTGTGAGGCTGACTTTTTAGATGTGAGAGTCTTTATTCACAATGGCCAGCTAGCCACAAAATTACACAGGGAAAGCACTGCTGGCAACAGCATCCTTCATGCCAGCAGTGCGCATCCAAGGCATGTAGTTGACAATATCCCTTTGGGCGAGCTCCTAAGAATTAAGAGAATCTGCAGCACAGAGTCTGATCTTAAAATCTGTACTGATGAAGCACTGGACAGGTTTCGGGAAAGAGGTTATCGCGAATCAGTGTTAAAAATAGCAGTAGAAAAAACCAAATGTAGATCCCGTGCCTCTTTAATGGAGACAAAAAACACTGGTGAGCTATCGAAAACGATGGATGATAACATCACGACTCCTAGGTTCATAACCTCTTACAGTAGACAGGCCAGACAAATAAGATCCATCGTAACCAAGAGATGGCCAGTCCTTAAAACTGATCCAGTACTTAAACCCCAACTTGCAGATGCGCCTGTTGTTACCTTTAGGAAGGGCCCCTCACTCAGGTCACATATCTGCCATGACTTTCCAGAACTCAGGAAGAAACAGGAATGATTGAAATCTAGATCAGGTTTTGAACGCTGCACCTCCTGCAGGGCCTGTAAATTTGGTAAAAGTACACGGCAGTATTATACGCCGTTCAGTCCTGACCCAATTCAGATCATGGGTCAATATAATTGCAAAACTGAATTCGCTATCTATGTTCTAACTTGCAGATGCGCATTGAGATATGTCGGAAGTACACAACAGCCAGTGCATGTTAGAATTCTTCAGCACTTACGAGCCATCGTAAATAATGACCCAGCTTACCCGGTGGCCAGGCACTTCAAGGCTGTCCACAATAATAATTTGGAGTGCCTGTCTTATTACGTTATCTCTGCAATAGAAAAACCAAGAAGGGGCGGAGATAGGGTCAAGATGCTCAGAAGAATGGAATCGCATTTTATTCTTGAGCTGGACAGCAGATCCCCTAATGGACTTAATAATACGGAGGATCTACATGTGTTTTTGTAATTAAGTCTTGTACTGGCCCGTCCACATAATTGCTTTGGCAACAGAGTCTCAGTGGGCCGCCCACCCCCATATGATCAATTTTAAAATCTCCTTGTTGGGTTTATGCACTTAATTTTCTTTCCTGGGATTGATAATGATTCATGGTGGTTTGAAATTATGTTATGCTTGTTTATTATTCCTTTTGGGTAACACTAGTTTTTTGAGGACATAGACAATAGGCATTTTTTGTTTTTCCTTAAAGATACATTACAAAATTGGATATGCAACATCAGTAGTTCGTGATTATCTATACTACATAGTCCTAGCCCCATAAATATGCTGCTATGAGTCATATGTTTACAAACAGCGTTGATTTGCACATAATATGAATAGATGCAACATGAGATAATACTGCGTATTTTGCACAAACAACTGTTATTATTTTTTATTGCGTCTATATAGATATGGATTTTAAATTATGCACTATGCACTTTATTACACATTTTTGCACTTCAATATCAATATATATGCTGGGGCATTGACTGTTAATACTTGATATAATGCAATATAGGCATTTTATGCATGGATTTCTTTTTCACTACCTTTCATGAACTACACTTTTTAACAATGTCGCACTATGTTTGGATTTTAACCATGAATTGCACCTCATTTCCGATATTTAATTTTGTAAATGTTTGGAAAACAGACTACAATATGTAGTATTGGTAGTTTGTCCTCTCTTTCAATAATCATGTGGTACTAAGCAAAAAAACGAGAAAAAAATGCATTTTCACTGTGAAGCATAGGGTATTTAAATGTGGCCATTTCCAACACTGACTGTCTGTGAGCAAGGGCAGATGCCCGAAACGCGTCAGATTGTTTGGTTCAGCTCTTAAATAAACTTGTGCCTGCAAAAAGCTGCATTGGATCTGCGTGATTTCCTGGGTCGCTACGGTCGGAGCCTGGGAGGTTGCACTTGTTGGATATATATATATATATATTACCTACGGTCGCCAGTAGGTAGTTATAGTTAGGATTTTTTTCAATGTTAAATCTCAAAATTCTATTTGGAATAACTTTGGGGCCGGTGGACGAATCTGACTGAAAATTTCCTCAAAATGGCCTCGCGGCGTTCCGGTCCTTCCCTGAAATATTGGGGGGGACTCGTCAAGTGGGGGCCGAGATAAAAGGGGGGTCCCAAAACACGTTTTCCCCATGTTAATTTCCATAGGGTGGTCGATTTCACTTTTAGCCCGAACGGCTGAATGGATTTCCACCAAACTTGGCAAAAATGTATGGACTGGTAGCCCGATGTGCCTTTGCAATGTCTCAAGATATGTGCTCCAGTGGATTTTGAGTAATTTAGGTTCAAAAAAATATATATATCTATAGGCGCGCGCCGGTGCGGGCACCGGGGAGCGCACCAGGCGCGACAAGCGACTTGCGCGCGGAAAGCTGATTGGCTCACGGGTGTCTGTAAACATTCGAAACAGTCCAGAGCGGCCGCCATCTTGTGTCTCGGTAGGATCGAGACACAAGAGGTGACATAAAAAAAAGGGAGAAATGACTATAAGGGGGCAGGGTAGACCTCCTAACCCCCTAGGTTTGATGTGGGGGCTAAATCAGGGTCCCGAGGGGCATTTAAAAAAAAATTCGATTTGAGCGGGGGGAGCGCCCGGTACGCGCACCGGGAAGCGCACCGGAAAGCGCACCGGGGAGCGAAGCACGGGGAAAATCCAGGGCCTTATTTATGAAGGCCTTGCGACAGTTTTGCGCCGCCTGTGCGTCACTTTTTGTGACGCACCAGCGGTGTAAAAAAATGCGAATCGTTGCGCTATATTTAAAAAGTGACGCATCTAGGTAGATGGGTCTCTTTTTAAAACCCTGCGCCACATTATACCTGCGTCAGGTATAAATGTATGCAGAGGGGGCGTTCCCCCGCAAAAAGCTTCGTAATAGTGACGCAGTGAAATCTATGAGATTTCACTGCGTCACTTTTAGGATGCTGTTGCATCAAAATCTTGCACCTGCCTCACAGCAGGCATAAGACTGACGCAAGACCTTTCTCATGGGGCTTTCCCCATGTGAAAGGACGCATTACTGAAGTTGCGTCACTTTTGTGACGCACTCCAGCAATGCGTCACTTTTGTGTTTACAGATACGTCAGAAATACTGACAAAAATGAAGCAACTCCAGCAATGTATCCTTTCACATGGGGCCAAGCCCCATGTGAAAGGGCCTGCACGCCTGCTGTGAAACAGGAGTAAGATTTGGAAGCAACAGCGTCATAAAAGTGACGCAGTGATATCTCATAGATTTCACTGCGTCACCTCTACGACCCTTTCTTGCGTCAATACGTCCCTTTTGCATACATTACACCTGACGTAGGAATAATGTGGCGCAGGTGTTTACAAGGTGACGCATTTACCTAGATGCGCCACTTTGTAAATATGAATAAATAAGGTGCATTTTTTATTGGACTGATGCGTCACAAAAAGTGACGCTTTGGTGGTGTTAAAGTGATGCATGGCTTCATAAATGAGGCCTTCTGCCTTGAACTCCAGCAATGCATCTTTTCTTACCCTTCCACACCCCTGTTCCTTTTCAACATTTTCTTTGAATATCAACATTCCCCATATTCACTCTTCTTCTCCTTACTTTCTTTCCTAACACTCACCTTCTTTCAGTCCTCCTACTTCACTTCCTTTCTCCTCTCATACCTTTCTGTTCTTTCTTACTCATTTTCCTTTCCATTATCAATGCACTCTATTTCACTTACTCTTTTTCATTTTTTTAAGAATATAGCTCTTTGATGAGAATTGGAGGTAGTTCTGAAAAGATCTTTTTGTTTTCTTCTTTTTTCTAAACAGGAACAAAAACAGGGAATGAAAACTGCTCAACAGGAGCAAAAAAAACAAAAAAAATTAGGGGTGGGAAGGGCAGTGATGGTTCAATGCTCGAACCATGAGCTGGACACTTTGCTCCCCATAGGTGAGGAGTCGATTGCAGTATCTGCATCTCAGGACACCATGGTTAAAAGCAGGTTGAATGTTTGGCACCAGCTCCTGCGATTGCCCCCTCTCAGAAGAAGTTGCTCCTCCGGTGGATGTAGAGGCCCCATCACTGGGAACCTCTTGTGCCAGAGCCCTGACACTTTCCCGGGCAAAATTCTGGGGGTGCCTCCCCTGCACATGCCGGATCATCGTTAAGTTCCCAAACGGGGGGGTCACCCCGTGACAGGACCTGTTTGCAGATCCTGCATTCCACTTTTGAAGCATTCACCTTCTTCTGGTCAGCTGGAATCTTACAAAATTTCCAAATAAAATGTTCCTTCACCTTTGGGGTAGGAGGCTCTTCATTGATGAAATCAGGTTCTTCATTACTGCTGGATTCTCTGGTAGCCATGGTAAATCAAGAAAGATCCAGGAGCAAAAAACAGGTCTTTCAGTCACAAAAGTGAAAGAAGAAGTGAAGGAAATGGGTGGGGATTTCATTCTTTGTAAAAAAAACTGTTAGCAACCAATGAAAAGTGTTATTTTAAGGTCACATGACTTGACGCGCTGATGCTGCGCGCACCGGAGCGCTTCCTGGGGCGCATATGCGGCCCGAACATAGGCGCTTCCGGGTGCGCACACCAAGGGCGAACGTAGGTGCTTCCGGGTGCGCACACGCGGTGCGAACGTAGGCACTTCCGGGTCGCATACGCGGCGCGAACGTAGGCGCTTCCGGGGGCGCTTACTCTGCGCGCCGAAGTGACGTTTTGATAGTTTCACGGAAATGCAAAATTATTTTCTTTTCCTTATTTAAAAAAAACTGCTTTATTTGTATGGTACGAAATGTTTTGCGTTATTATTAACTTTTCATTCATATTTTTTTCACGAACGAAAGTAGCGCTCTGGGTGCGCTTTCCGGAGAGCTTACCGGAGCGCGCACCCAGAGTGCCCCAGGAAAAAATGATAAAAAAATAAAATAAAAAATAATACTTACACAAAACAGCAAATTGTTAAAAAAAACATAGGAATTAGCATGAAATTCACTGAAAAAACCATAGGTTTCACACCAGTTATAGTTAGGAATTAGCATTTAAAAAACCTATTAAATTCACGGAAAAAAACATAGCTTTCACACCAGTTATAGTTAGCTGGAAATTTTACTGTCATAAAACCATTGAAATTCCCACGTTATAGTTAGTTGGACTCACTATAACTTGCGCGCCTGCAATGCACTGCTGATGACGTCACATATTACATCACTCATGACATGGTCAGTGACATCACTCATGATATCACTGATGACACCATCCAGTGAATGTGTGAGAGACCTCCTTTCGGTATAATGTAAGCCTTGAAACACATATTCAAAAATAGTATTTAACATTTTCAAAAAAATGGAGATACCCATACCAGTTACAACAAACAATTCAGTAATTCCACCATCTATATACACATCCACTCATTCACCAACAGTTCTATATAGTCACTCATACATATACTCACTCATTATATGTAGTGATACACCTATACATCCTGTTACACTTTGACAGTCATCCAAAAGTTACTCACACACATATTCACACATGCAAAAAAACTATTGAACATCCATTTATTTGCATATACAGCAATACACACACTACCACTTTACTTCTAAGAATACTTACACATACTTACTCTCTTAAACAATCACTTATAGAAACACATACTTATTTAAACAGGAACTCTTATAATCTCTCACTCTCACATATACTCACTTTTATAAATCAATACTCACATATACTAGATTAAAACATATGTCGTTACTGAAAAAGACAATAGTGAGACAGTCGTTTACTCACTAACATACACATATACACACTCATTCATCCATACAGTCCTGTACATATGCTGTCTTCAAAACACATACAAACAGTGAGTCAGTCACCAACCCATACATCCACTTATACACAAAGTGAAACACTGATACATACATTTCAATATTTAAAGGTTACTTGCTAATATATGTATTCACTAAGATACACTTAATAAGGCAGTTAACCAATCAATTCTTTTAAAAACAAACATCCATTTACACACTTATTTAACCATTTATTCTTCCAGCGTACTTTACAAATACATATATAAAACATATATATGTTTTTCAGAAAGACACACATTCACTGGATGGTGCCATCAGTGATGTAATGAGTGATGTCACTGACCATGTCATGAGTGATGTAATATGTGACGTCATCAGCAGTGCATTGCAGGCGCGCAAGTTGTAGTGAGTCCAACTAACTATAACGTGGGAATTTCAATGGTTTTATGACAGTAAAATTTCCAGCTAACTATAACTGGTGTGAAACCTATGGTTTTTTTCAGTGAATTTAATAGGTTTTTTTAAATGCTAATTCCTAACTATAACTGGTGTGAAACCTATGGTTTTTTCAGTGAATATATATATATATATATATATATATATATATATATATATATATATATATATATATATAATTTTATATATATGTTTATGTATATCTAAAGCTATGTACTCCAAAAAATATAAATTAGGTTAGTTAAAAATTAAAAAAGATATATACTTACCCTATATATACTTACCATGCATAGAAATAATTACAGTAAAATATTAGTTGGTGTATGCGTCATCTTTTATGCTGTTCTCAAATATTACAACTATTACAGTAACATTGGAAAGTCATGAAAGAGTACCTTCAATGTGTTGAATTTGTTAGGCCTGACAGCTTTAAGAGGTCTCCCCCAAATGTTTTGCCTGCTTACCTCTAATTTGTGCTCTTTTCTGTTTGTTGTACAAAAGGGGGTGGTGATGGACGGAGCATCTGAATCAATCAAACACTCACACCCAGTCAAAAGATCTGGGTTTAATCCATCACCGTTCTTTATTATGATGTTTAAGTTTAGTTATTGACTATTGGTATTCAGACACTCCAACATGGCGCTCACGCTCCTTTCCCTACCCCGAAGGCATGTCCTATGTTGATTTCTATGACCCTGGTGCTTTAAATGTCGACGCCTCTGCCGGTTCGGTAAACTTAGAGAAAGGTTCCGACCGAAACGCGTCAGTTTGCTGTGGTAAAATAAATTTGTGAATACGTACCTCCGAGAGTGCTTCCTTTCTTCCTGAGGGAGATATTCGCTATTGGGAGGTGGAGCAGAATTGGACTTGCGAGTGCACCCTCGAAACAGAAGCACCCGCCTGGGAGTGCGGCGCTCTGGTGCTTTTTGAGCTGCAATATATATATATATATTTATATATATATATATATGACTCGTGCTCGAAACGCGTCGCTGAAAAATGGCTTGTGAATGAAATAAAGAAAATATGCTTGCTGAACTGGTGGTCCGTTTTTCCTTCCTGTGGCTGGTGTGGAGGCTTTAACCGCATTCGCAGATCCGAAGTGAGGGAATTCTGTGTTCATATATATATATATATATATATATATATATATATATATATATATATATATATATATATATATATATATATATATATATATATATATATATATATATATATATATATATATATATATATATATATATATATATATATATATATATATTTATGTATATCTAAAGCTATGTACTCCAAAAAATATAAATTAGGTTAGTTAGAAATTAAAAAAGATATATACTTACCCTATATATACTTACCATGCATAGAAATAATTACAGTAAAATATTAGTTGGTGTATGCGTCATCTTTTATGATGTTCTCAAATATTACAACTATTACAGTAACATTGAAAAGTCATGAAAGAGTACCTTCAATGTGTTGAAGTTGTTAGGCCTGACAGCTTTAAGAGGTCTCCCCCAAATGTTTTGCCTGCTTACCTCTAATTTGTGCTCTTTTCTGTTTGTTGTACAAAAGGGGGTGGTGATGGACGGAGCATCTGAATCAATCAAACACTCAAAAGATCTGGGTTTAATCCATCACCGTTCTTTAGCCCACTCTGCCACCCCAGTTCAGACATGGCTATAGTGGCAGTTCGGGCTGGACTGTTCCCATGAGGCACAGGAGGCCAGGGTCATACTGATTTGCATATAGCCATGTCTGAACTGGGGTGGCAGAGTGGGCTAAAGAACGGGACCGGAAACAAGCTTCCGAGGACCGGTTTCTGGCATTCCAGCCGTCTTCAGCCCAACTTGCTTGAATACAGTGACAAAGTGAGCAAGGGACTCACGTCTGAGCATACCCTGCCACACTTGAGGCGGCCAAAAGCGGTATAAAAGGGGGTGGTGATGGACGGAGCATCTGAATCAATCAAACACTCACACCCAGTCAAAAGATCTGGGTTTAATCCATCACCGTTCTTTAGCCCACTCTGCCACCCCAGTTCAGACATGGCTATATGCAAATCAGTCTGACCCTGTGCCTCATGGGAACAGTCCAGCCCGAACTTCCAAGCCATGTCTTCCCTGGACTGGAAACAAGCTTCCGAGGACCGGTTTCTGGCATTCCAGTCGTCTTCAGCCAGGCTTGCTTGAATCCAGTGGCAGTTTCTGTTTGTTGGCCTTGGGACTCTGAGAAGTTTGCTACTGCCAAAACGTGCTAAAGTGCATGTGGTTCTCCCTAAACATGATTTGATTGACTTATCCACAATTGGCATATTTAATTAATCCATAAGTCCCTAGGAGAGTGTACCGCATGTGCCCACGGCCTGTACATTACATGCTACTACTTGGCATGCAGTACTGTTTGTGACACCTACACAAGTAGCCCTTTAAATATGTCTCAGGACTACCACTGCAGAGCCTGTGTTTACACTGCCATGTCGAATTGGCATTTAAAACCCCTTGCAAAGTGAGAAACCCACCATTTATTAGATATATGAACCCTAGGGAAGGCCCTAGGCAGCCCATAGGGCAAAGTTATGTGTATTTAAAAGGTAGACCATGTAATGTTAAGTTTTGCATGTCCTGGTAGTGAAAAACACCCAAATTCTTTTTCAATACTATGAGGCCTACCCTTCACATGGGTTAACATTGGATATCACTTATGACACTTATAAACTGTAATTTCTGATTGATGATTAGCTTTGTCATGTTTAATATCATTGGAAGGGTGAGGATAACTCCTCTTTGCTAACAAAGTTGATTTCATCACTACTGTTTTAGGAATAACACTTTAAGAACATGGTATTTCTCTGCTTTTAGCTCTGTGTGCCGGCAGTCTGTCTCAAATACACGCCTGGGGAGGGTGAGAGCTGGAATTTGTGCATTCTCTCCAGACAGTCACACTCAAAGGAAGGTTATGCGTGACGGAGTGGCCATCCACATAATAATCATGGGAAGGATAGGAGGGAGGAGCTGATACTTACACCTGAATAGGCAGTGTCCTGTCCCCATACAAAGTGCTGAATATGACCATGTAGTGAGTCTGGAGCCACAGCTGGGATGGTAGTATCTCTGTGTGCTTCAAAGACCCTCTTTAAAATCACCTCCATTTTAAAAGCACAACATGGTATAAGTACTGGGCCTCTGACCCCCACCAAATCAGACACAACTGGACCTGTGAAGAAAATCTACCAGAAGGATTAACTGCTGTGCGTCTACGAGGACTGCCACTCTGCTAGACAGCTGCTCTGGAGGAAGAACTTATTTTCTGCTGTGCTGCCCTGCTGCCTTCTACCATCTGCCCTACTCAGAGTGATCTCCAAGGGCATGCTGGCTTGCCTCTTGTTCTAAGACACAGGGCTAGCAAAGTTTTACCAGCTGGTCCTGTGCCTGGTTCATTGAAAGTGGAACCATGTGCTTCCTGCAGTGGAACAAATCCTCTGCTGCATGAATCAGAATCAACACATCACAGCTGTTGCGGGAACAGAACCAGCACATCACACTTCGAACTAGCGTATTGCCTTTAGAACTGATGCATTAGAACCACGGCATCGCCGTTGCTGCAGGAGAAATGATCAATGCATATCCTCAACTGTATGGCGAAACCTGGCACATCGTACTCAGAAACACTGCATCTCTGAACTGGCATTTGTCTTTGGAACCGGTCCATCGCCATTGTTAAATAGACAAAATCAATGCCTCACATTGACTTTGGGACCAACTCATCGCTCACACCCTACATTTCGCTGTTACGAACAGGATCAAGGTACTTTTGTTTAGTGGGCCTTGTGTGGCACCTGGTCTCCACCCGTGCTCCATCACAGTTTGCTTTTTTTTTTACACAGTTTTATATAGTGCAAACTTGACCCAAATTGGGTATCACAGCGCTTTACATATCACCAGTTGCATTACATGAGGAGACTTCCATTTTATTAGGCACAGAAAATTAAGTGATTTGCCCAGAATCACAGGATGTTCAGCGTCATTGAAGAGACTCAAACTCAGTTCCCCAGATTCATGGTTGACCGCCCTAGCCGTTAGGCCAACAGTTAGCCTGAACTATTCACTTTGCTCTGGGCCAGCATGACCAGATAGCTCCCAGAGGCTCTTATTGCTTCTAAACTCTATTTTTATTTTTAATGTAGAAAATTCATACCTAGATTTGTACTTATTATATGTTTGTTGTTCTGATCTTGTTTTATTAATAAAATCATAATCTATTTTTCTAAACTGGTGTGTTGCCTTTTTGTGGTGCTATAACTCTGTTACTATTTGAAGTGTTGCACAAATTAAATCCTAAGTTAGGCATGCCTGCTCTATGCCAAGCTACCAGAGGGTGAGCACAGTTTAATTTATAATGTGTATCTGACTTACCTTGACTGGGATTGTTGTTCCTGCTTGAACAGTGTGCAAGTATTATCTTATTCAAAAAAAGCATTTTTGATGCAGGTAGTGGTAAATGGAGGTTAGAAGTAAATACAAAATTTGAAGGTTTGAAATTTAAAAATATACATTTATCAATACATATTTATATATAAAAATATAAATTATGTTTACATTTTTTTAAATGATATATACTTACCGTACACATACTTACCATGCATGCTTAAGTCATGCGTGTTAAAAACTGCTTGGAAAAAGGATTTATGGTAAAATATGTGTTCTAAGATAGTGGCACTTTAAGAAGGAATGTTCAGATGAATAAAGTACAAAAGATGCAATAAGAAGAAAAGAAATCTTGTTCTATTTCAATCAATAATAAACATCTGGTTCTTAACATAAACTGGACTCTAACATCTGACTAGATTGTTGTGGAAAGGTTATACTGAACTCTCCGTGTGCACTTGAGCATGCAGACAAATCAAGATGATCTGCACTATTTCTTCAAACATTGTTTTCCAGTGCTTAATGTTGCATTTCAGCTGGGTCTTTCACATGAGACATGGTAAACCCTGACGCAATTCTGTTGTTGAAGAATGATGCATGCATAGCTAGATGCCAATGAAAACAGGGGTGGATTATTCATTAGGGCTCTGAGGCAGCACCCCCCTGAAATTATTTCCTTCACATTCCTGTACAAATATAAAATAGATCCATTTATTTGGAGATACAATTGCATCTCTAAATAAATTGATATATTTGAGTCTGGACTGTCTGTCGCAGGCTGCCTGCCCTGCCTTGCTCCGAAGCAGGATACGGAAGCCAAGCAGTAAATCAACTCTCTGAACTGTGACACACGACTCAGGGCTTACTATTCTAAAGCCCTTTAGAATGAATCAATGCCATTGTTGTCTATGGCAGTATCCAAAATACGTCAGTAACACTTTAATCATCATGGTTTCGGGAACTGAAGTCTGTCCCAGCCTGAGATCAGTCATCCATCTTTCACAGGCATAGATCCCACCCTTTTCTATTCATCATGCATAGGAGTGGATACAAGTACGTGTGTTTTGGTACTTTGTTCTCTGTAATGGTAAGTGTTAGAATGCTAATCTTCTGTTATATCTTCTGTTATGTATATTGTGCTGAGACCCCTTGCCACACTAGCTTCCTCCACTGTGAAACCCCAGGCCCTGCCTGCATGTCGCTGGCCCCGTTGGAAGTGGAGCGGCTGTATTTGTTCCCCCATGAAATGGATGCAAAAGACGGGCAGGCCAGGGTACATGTTCCCTTGTGAAGTTGATACAAATATCTGAGTCAAGCACAAAGCAAGAGATATGTGCTTTTACAGTAGACAGTTATCTGCTCTATGACATTAAAACTGGCCCTATCTTCATACTTCTAACAATATTGATGCCAAAAACATGGATTGATTTACGTAAAATGAGTGTTAAAAATGTTAAGGCAATCCATATCAGCGATTTAGTTCCTCTCTTATTTTAGGTTTTACTTAATCTTGCCTTCCTCGAGAGTTAGCTATTTAATCATGCTGTGTTTCTTTCTGTACTTTCTTTCCGTCCGTAGTTTGAGCTGTGCAGGGCTTTATGAGGGGCTTTGAATGAGAGCTCTGATGCTGAAGTGAACGCAAGCTGCCTGCCAGTAGGTTGGCCTCTCTGCAGAGCACATAGAACAATGGTCATGTATTCCAGTTGTAATTGCAATTCTGTGAAAATGTGTACAAAGGAGTGCGCAGATGGCAAAATAGTTACAGGGTAAAAGTAAATAAATTGCTTAAATGTGAGTGAGTGCAGTGTATGTTTAAAAGTAGTGTAGTGAGAGAGATGCAAGTAAGTGCAATTGGGAAGAGTGAAAAGAGTGTGCTGAGGAGACGAATAAAGTGGTTGAAGATTGCAGATCTTTTTTTCAATTTTTTTCTCTGGAGGAGGATTCAGCCTGGACCCCACATTTGTCAGAGTTACTCACTACATAAAAGTCATACCAAACTTTTACGCCCCAACACTTTCAAATATCACCACCTGCCACAGAGTGAAAATTATGCCTTCTTTGTGATGCACAAAGATGCATAATTGGGTCCTCAGCATTGTGTTTCAAGCCAAAAAACATGTGTTTTAGGAAATTTGAGGACCAAGCTAAAATGCCCTGGTAGCTGCCTAACTGGAACACCATAGAAAGATGAAAACTCCTTAATGCCTCATACAGCTTATCATGAAGGAACATTCAGTGTAGACGCACTGTCTGGCTCAGGATTTTGAAGGAGCACCTGCAAGGTGAACAAATGCAGACTCAGGCAGATTTGCATGCATGGACAAATCCAAAAAATGATTGTTGGGCTCATAAGCTCATTGCCATATCTTTTATTTTGTGTTCCCCAGAAACAGAGAGTCTTGTCGGAACAGTTTATTCCAAGATGAGATGAGAGGTGACCACCAGCGCACGCAGGTCACAGAGAGCTCTTAGAAATACCTGCTTAGTCAACACACATTGCAACATGACTTATCAAAGACTATGACATATTAACATTCTACAAGACCTGCGCATGTTTGTCACTACGATAATAATAATAATAATAATATTAATAATAATAATAATAATCATAATAATAATAATAATAATAATAGTTATATTAATAATAATAGAAATACTACACAGATATGAAAAGATTGCAGAGCCAATGCTCCTAAAAAGGTTTTTCACTGCTGTTTGCTGTAGTCAAGAGGTAATTGTTAATACCGTCTCAAACTTTGCTCCATTTGTAGCATGGATACCTTTCACTTACTCAAGAACGCCTGAAAACAACAACAAAACTTGTATGGATGAGCATTTTCTCCGTACTGCTATATTGTGACAGTAAATGAAAGCAACAATATAAAACATTGTAATGACTTGGGTGAACCATTTCCTTTATTATTATGGCAAGAAGGACAAGAGGTGCATTGAATATTCTTAATGCAGAACAACAATGTGTTGCCTACAACAACCTTCTTATTTTAAATCATTGTATATTGTGATATCATACTTTGATTTTATTTTTTTGTCAAAGGCAAAGGGATAAACACCAGATGGTGATTTTGTCTTCCAAAAAGTTGCATTCAATTAAAAAATATCATCTTGCTGAGGTGGACTAGAAGGTAGGTAGCACTAGAGGAAAGTACGCCAGAGGCATATATGGAAAAAGCTGCATATGTGGCAATCCTCCCCTCCGCCCTTCAAAGTATTCACCCTAATATGGAATTTCTCAACGGGTCAGTTGTTTCTGTAATCTTGTATTTACATTCCAAAATGGTTTGAATCTGAAGGTTCCTGCTTTGAAAAAAAAACTGAACAACAAACTCACTATACATGAACTAAAACTACTCTTACAAAAGAAGTTATCAGCCCCAGTGTACCCGAAAATAGGCCCATGTAGTTGCACAACCTTTTACCTACATTTGTCCTACCTTGCTCTAAATAACGGGTGCTGACCTTTTACCTAGTTAGGTGCCGAATAAATTCTGTCTGGTTTTCTTAGAACACTACCCTCATTTATTATGCATGAGGATTCTTAGTATCACAGCAGGATTACCATATTCGGCATAATAGCTCTGTACAAAAGTCACCATTATAGTCATACTTGTCTGACAAGCCCATAGTACCATGACACATCTAGGTAGAACCCCTGAGGGTACCTTTTGGGTATATAAGTCCCACATCTTTGCTCGGCAAACCAGACGAGAACAAGCTTCCATGCTGACACACTGACATGAGATGCTGAATTCCCTGCCTGCAGACACTCCAGCACGAAGTTGTCTGACATCCCTCATGGGGTGTCAATTTCGAGACCAAGACGGGGTCCTTTGGTCTCTGCCTTCAGGTAATTGGGTTGACTCTTTCCTAGGGAGATTCTTGGCTATACACCTTCATACATGCTAGGTACACTTTGGTACATCTAGTTAGGATTTGCATTTTAGCAGTACTCATGATTACTGATATGTATCTATATGCATGCACATAATCATTGTTTTAGCAGCATTGTAGAATTCTACCTTTTCTATACTCTGCTGGTCCTTATAACCGTATACATCTGTTTGTTTCTAAACTGGGGTGGCATGGAGAGCAAATCAACCCAAATCTTTTGACTGGGGGTGAATGTTTTGATTTGTTCTGCATTCCGTCCATCATGTGTGTGTCTTTTGATTGTGCGCACTAAGTGCACTGGGTATGCCTATACGTGGGTCCAGGGCTCACTGTGCCACTGGATTCAAGCTAGATAGGCTGATGAGGGGTAAAACCCTGAAACTGGTCCTAGGATGCTTGTTTCCGATCATGGGAGGACCTGACTTGGCAGTTCGGTCTGGACTGTTCTCATGAGGCACAGGGTCAAGACTGATTTGCATATGGCTAGGTCTAAACTGGGGTAGCATGGCGAGCAAAAGAACAATGGATTTAACCTAGATCTCGCGATTGGGGCTGAATTTTTTGATTTGTTTTGCATTCCGTCCATCATTTGTGTTTCTTTTGCTAATGGTTGTTGCAGAGCAAATACAAGGAGCACACATATTATATACTAGAATGATGCTGGTTTAATAAATACTTATTTACAACGTCCCCACTATTTATTCTGTATATCTCTCCGAGACTGAGTGAGCACGAGTGACTGAGAGAAAAGTACAGTACTGTTTCCATGACCCCTGGAGGTCAGGGTTGACATGTTCGATGGTTGCCAGAAACTATTCACTCCATGGTATGGTTGTGGGGCTGTTAGTGGGACTGTGAGCTAGCTGGTCTACAGACTAACATATCCTGTGGGGGGGTGTCTGGAATTAGTCTAGACACCAAGTCCTAATTTATGTTGTCTAAACACACAGGAACTCTATAGATTTGTAGGAACTACACAACAAAGTAGGAAAAACTGTAACAGCAATAAGTACTCGTTACTTAAAAAAAAATGTTGATCTTTAAAACCTTTTTAGTTTATTTGCAGAAAATTACAACTCCTGATTTTCATTCTGGCTTTTCCGATAGTGCAAGTCACAATAGATTGAGAGAGGAAACAAAGTGGATCAAAGGAGTATAAGTGAATGTAGTGTGCAAGAGTGGACTGGGTGAGAGAGTGGAGTGGCGCTTATTTTATTAGATCTTAGCGCTGCCTTTGACACGGTGTCCCATCGCATCCTTCTACACCGCTTGGAGGACATTGGCATTTGTGGCCCCGCTCTGCAGTGGTTCCGTTCCTTCCTCAGCGATCGCTCCTTCTGCGTTGCCACCCCTCCTTTTCAGTCCAAATTCCATCAGTTGGACCTGGGGGTTCCCCAGGGCTCCTCGCTGAGTCCCACGCTTTTCAATCTCTACGTGCGGCCGCTGGCTGATGTCGCCAGGCAGTGGGGCCTTACTATGGTCTCATATGCTGACGACACACAGCTAGCGGTCACGATCAGCGGGGATGCCGAACTGGATGCCCCCAGGTTCCGAGACGGGCTGAGAGAGGTGGCCAGCTGGATGAATAACAACTGTCTCCAGCTGAACGCAAAAAAAACTGAGGTGATGATCGTGGGAAGAGGAACGGACTGCTGGGGGGACAGTTGGTGGCCTCAGGAGCTCGGGCCTGCCCCCATACCGGTGATGGAGCTCAGAAACCTGGGAGTATGGCTCGACCACACCTTATGTTTTACCACCCACACTAAGAGAGTGGCAGCATGCTGTTTTGGTGTTCTGCGTGGACTGAGGCCGGTGCTTAAATTTTTCGATGCTCCGACGAGACAGTTGGTCATCCAAGCGACGATCATCTCCCGGCTGGACTACGCCAGCTCGCTCCTGCTGGGAGCTAACCAATCTGAGATCGTTCGCCTGCAGCGCGTCCAGAACGCGGCTGCGAGAGCAGTGGTGGGCCTGCTGAGGTCCTGTCCCACGTCCAATACTCTGCGGTCCCTACACTGGCTACCAGTGAAAAGCCGAATCCATTTTAAGGTACTCAGCCTCGCTTTTAAAATTTTAAAAGGATCGGCACCTGAGATCCTCAATAATCTTCTATCCCCTTATGTCCCGACTCGCTCCCTCAGATCTCTTGGGCAATCCCTTGCGGTTACCCTGCGTTTCAGGCTTAGCCGGATGGGCGGGCGCTCCTTCCGTGTGAGAGCTGCGGCTCTCTGGAATTCTCTTCCTTTGGAAATCCGCCTCTTAGAGGATCTACTAGCATTTCGCAGGGCCGTGAAAACCTACCTGTTTTAAACTTTTTATGTTGATTTTCACTTTCATCCTCGCGTTGTGTTATGTTCACCTTTTCCATGCGCCAGGACGCTCCTTCGCTGGAGCAGCTGTGTGCAAAATAAATGTAGCTAACATAACATAACATAACATGAGGTAAAACGTGGATGCAGATTTTTCCAAAATGCAGTGATCCCACACAGTCCTTGAACTTAATGAGATCACAGAAGAAACATGATATGAACTATGAACCAGAATCTGGCCATCATCAGATATCACATGACCTTCATTATGATGACATCACAATAATTAACATCACTGACTGCATGATTAATATAACAACATAAAACAGACAAATGTCCATTTTTGATGCCACCTATATTAGTGTGCTGACATGATCTGACAGGGAAACCTTACTTGTTTTTCATTGTATTTATCTGAAGAGGATAATGACACAAAGCATTAGCTGCACTTGGAAGTAGAAACCTAAGTTAGTTATGCCAAAAAATGCCATGAGTTAATCATACTTACAAGGCATACTGCAACAATAACTATATTTATAAATCATACCGAGAGAGAGAACAATATTTGTTTTAAATAACAACTATGCTCAGGTCTATTAATTGACGTAGACCATGCATTGAATATGAATAGTGGGTATTGTTTTAAATTATTGTTTATTGATAAAATATTTTCATTTATTTCCATTTGCATTGTGCTACTGCTCGTGCGGAGCATATATGGAAGGCTTTATTTAAACGCATCATTTTGCACATTTTTACAATAATGAGACATAGGACCAAAACAGTTTTCCACGATTTTATTCAATCAGGAAATCATTGCTGAACTTCTGAATGTATTAATTTCATGAAACCTAAAGCGTAATTCCTGGGCACATTAAGGTTGCAGAAAGTAAGCATCATCACCATGCCATTGTTTATCTTCTGTTTTTTTGTGTGACAGCTAGTGATTTTTGAAAGTGGAGAGAGATAATGCTTGCCCTGAACTGTAGTGAGTGAAGTGAATGAGTGCAACCTCTTCTTGGGAGGATTCAAAGAATTTTCTCCAAAGACAGCTTTGAAAACAAATTGGGTCAAATAGTGCATTTTAAATCACAATGTTCTCATATCTTTTCTGAAGAGCCGTAGGATTTAAAGGGGTACTAATTAAATGTTCAAGTCCTTTCATTGTGTGCTGAGCTAATGAAACCTGATGCCTTCTAGGAGTTGACAACATCTTTTTTTTTTCTACAAAAACATGCATAAGTATTCCCATATATAAAAAATGCCTTCCATTTTACCAGGAACAAAATGTTGTCATGGGTGCTTCCCATATTCCATGCTTGACACTTTAGCCAAAAATGACCTACAACATAACAATGTTAGAATTTTGCTATTAGTGCTACCATATATAATGAATAAGCATTATGTAAAAAAATACCTCGATAAGTCAGAGCCAATATTTTGTCATGATTTCCCCATGCAAGAGTTGGCCTCCCTTACATCCAATGCCCCAACATGTTGCCACAGGTACACCTACAGTAATAATTTCTCCAATAGGCCAGTGCCAGCATTTTTGTCATGGGTGCACCTGCACCTACAGTTACCTAAAGTATGCCAGCAACAGCCTTATGCCATCATAATCCAATATGTCAAGTATTTCTAATAGTATTCAAATGCCAGTATTTTGTCACAGGTGCTTGTCATGTTAAAAACTGGCTCCAATATGCTAGTATCTATATTTTGTCATCAGTGCCTCTATAGGCCAAGAATAACCTTTAGTATTTCAGAGCCAAATTAGGCTTGCAAGCATAACCCCAGATTATCATTCACGTTCACTTACATCCACTCATATATTCTGGTTCTTGCACACTAATCCATTCTCACTCATTTTTGCTCACTCTCTTGCACTCACTCTTATTCTCACTCATAATTCTTACAAAGTCTCACTTATTCTCAGGGTCTGACTCATACATTTGCCTTCTCACTCTCACTCCTGGTTACTTATTCTCACTCAGTCATACTTTATCATTCACTCTCATTCACTTGCACTTAGTCCTTCTCACTTATTCTTAGTCACTCTGGCTTTCTCATTCTCACTCACAGTTATACTCATTCACTGCCACTCAATCCCATTCACTCTCTCATACCCACTCATATTCATTCTCAACCACCTGCCATCGCTAACTCTCACTGACACTCAATGCCACTCACTCACTACCTGTCACTCAGTCAGACTCACTTTCACTTAAACAAATGCTCAAACGTATAAACTCACAAGCTGACACGTACACTAACTCTATCTCACACACAGACACTCACACCCATATGCATGCAGACAACTTACATTCAAAAGTATCTTTTTTAAACTTACCCAATTCTGGATCCAGGGATCGCAAATGCACTGCCAAGGGTTGCAAATGCCAAGAAGTGCAATGCAGCTGCGAGCCCTGATGACCCAGAATAAAGAGTGCTAGGGCCCAACTATTTTAATAGTGGGGAGTAACTGGCCATTTAGATGAGGCACTGAGTTGCGAAGGCAAAACCTTTGATAGGGGGACGAGTGAGGGGAATTGGGCAAAACAGTTGATCGGTTGAAAGAGGAAATAAGGGATGAGAGGAGAGGAATTAGTGAGTGAGTTGCCAACGTCTTAACGAAACGCTGAACAAACTGTAAATAAAAGCAAAAAATCTGCAATGACTTGATTTTTGCTTTTACTTGTACTGTAAATTTTTATTTCTACACTAATTAAGCCTGAAAGCTTCCATGATAGTCCTCATTCCAGTCAGAATTCTGAACTCAACTGAGAGTGATGCTACTCAAGCACATTTTGAGCCTTAAAATTAGTGAGCAAAATCCTACCTTCATTACTATTTTTTTCTATTTCATTGTGCACCTTTAACATTGATAGTTGTAAAATAAGTACAGTTTGATGTTGAATACCTTTTCATTCCATCATTAGTATACCTTGGGGCAGATTTATGATGCCCTTGCGCAGCAATTGCGTCACTTTATTTGACGCAACTGCGGCGCAGACAATGCGCCCTATTTACAACGTGACGCATCTAGGAGATGCGTCACGTTGTAAAGCCCTGCGCCATAAGGAGGCGTTTCTGCGCAGGGGGGGGCGTTCCTGCACAGGAACGCCTCCTGAAAGTGGCTGAGTGAAATCTATGAGATTTCACTCAGTCACTTTCAGGCCAATGCTGCATCAAAACCCTGCGCCTGCTTGAAGCAAGCGTAGGTCTTGATGCAGCATTGGACAGATATGGCCCCCCAGAGCATTGCTAGAGCTGTGGCGCACTGTGGCGCACGTTAACTGGCGCATCCCTGGGGATGCGCCAGTTAACATAAATCTGCCCCCTTGTTTCCAAACTGTATCTCCATAGAATATCAAGACTTCTTTTTCAAATGTGAGGAATGGGGCTCAGCAGAAACTCCAATAGAAATGTTCTCATGTAAAACTCAAGCACCTACCTGTCTACGTAGTTGCATGCTGTTACCCTGGTGGTATCCAATTTGCAGCATTACACTTTACTCGATGTCAGACTGATCTTTTTTCCAGTTGTCATCGATCGCAGCTTCAAAAGAACATGATGTCTTATCAGAGTGCCTGTAAACTTTAGTTGACGCCTACCTCCTGTTGTTAGTGTTGTTGACTGTCAAATTATGCAGGTACTAATTAGTGCTACTAGCAGTGAAGCGTGAAATAATCCAAAATGTGCATTGAATTTCAATTTCAAATCACTTTCCTAACCTAGATTATTACAAGAGCTGGTTACTATGGGTTACTTGTTTCATTTCAGTAAAAAAGAAAATAAATGTAGGTGCGTCTCCTTCTCTCAGACTCAAGTCACAGGAACAACTTGAAAATTAAAAAAGACAACTGAGATATTGCAGCAGCATCCATTTTGAATGTTCTCTTTTTCAACTCTATTGTTAGTGCTTTTTGTAAAACATTTTAAAAAGTAAAAAATCAACAGGTTACACATAGGTAAGAAAATTACTTTAATACTTCACATCATTCATTATATAACAAGAAGGTACTTTGGAACACAATGATGATACAAATCATTGTGTATAATTTTTTTTTTTTACCTGATTCTGGTACTGTTCCTTCATGAATGTCTTACTAACTCTGCATTATTCATAAAATGTAAAAATTATGATAGTAATGAATGTTGCCCTCTTCACGACTTCTTGTACATGATTATCCTACTATAAGGTGGTTTGGTTCACTTTACCAAAAACCAACATATTTGCAAATAAACGATAATTAAACAAACTATCTGTCCCCCTTTTCCCCTTAAAGATTTGCACCTCAAATCTTGAAGATTATCATCATTGCCCTCATAGAGCACAGCAGCAGATACATTATCAGATACTCACCAGGGACTGAGCTTGACCTGGGAATCAGAATTAAACCCAAATCATTTTTCAAAGATAGAAACAATTAGTGGACGCCCTTGGAGTAGGAAACAGCTCACTTTGTTACCATTTACTCCCATTCCATGGTGCAGGTATCTTGGTACCGCCCTTACACAAAAAGCTAGAATATGGTTGAGACTAGAGGAGGTATGGAGGAGAATCCACCATGGTTTAGTGCTTAAATGTAATTAAGTTGCTGCTGGAGGAGCACTGTTACCCAGTCTATTTTAATCAATCAGTCTTTCTTTCAGTCTTTCTTTTTTAAATATATTTTTAAGAAGTTTCATATACCACTGCCATGTCGTCTTGCTCACGCTTTGGATTGGTAGGTGGTGGTGGAACAACCCTAATAAGTTCATTCTCGCATATCTTGTATAGTTAGACTTGAGGGAATTGTTTTAGTTGATGCTTGCAGGTGTAGACACATACTTGAGGCTAGAGTAGGTATGGAGGAGAATACATCATGGATTTCTGCTTAAATGTAATTGAGTTGCTGCAGGAGGAGCACTGTTGTCCAGTATTCAAACATCTTTTTTTAACGTAAAGGAGTCTATTTTAATCAATCAATCAACTTGAACTGACTATTGAGTAGCCCGAGGACTTTGTGATTACGCAGTTCTTTGTGTTTCTTTCTTTCTTTCAGGTTCTTTTTAAAGTATTTTCTTAAGTAGTTTCATATACCACTCCTATGTCGTCTTGCTCACACTTTGGAGTGGTAGGTGGTGGTGGAACAACCCTAAGTAGTTCATTCTTGCATATATCGTATAGCTACACTTGAGGAAATTGGTTTAGTTGATGCTAGCAGGTAAAGAGACATAGCCAATGCCAACAGGACTGGAAAATGCTTATGGAACAAGATACAACAGATTGATCAGATTTCATCAATTAAATTCATTTATATGGGGTCGACTTCATGGAGGTAGTTCAGGAGCAGGCTCCTTTTCTTTTTTTTGTTAAAGATGCTTTACTGAATGAAATTGTATAAAAATACATAGTAAAATGATATCCTGTGTCTAGCATTATATAAGAATAACATATGAAACAGTGGAAATATTATAGCTAAAAGGAATTAAAAATTAAGAAAATAAATTACAAGAGAAAATACAATGCCTAGTGTCGAAAGAACAAGATTAATACAAAACTGCAGCATTTTTTCAAAAAAATGTTGAGTAAGAATAAAGATGAAAGAAGAAAGGAGAAATAAGTGAGAAAGAAGAAAAAGAAGAACATTTAAAACAAGGTTAAAATAAAATAATAAGCAATCATTTGTTGTAACCAAAATAAACAAAACAAGAAAATGGCTACTCATGAGAATCCAAAAGAGTGCTCACATGTCTAGCAGGGATAATAGTCCTAGATAAATATGATTTTAGAGGAAGCCAGAATAGATCTTGTTTAATCATTAGTGGTACTGAAGTAGGGAGTGCTCTGTCTAACCAGTGATGATGACACAGTAAGTTCCACCTGGCAATAAATATAATTTCTGAAGTGTCTCTCCAATTGGATGTGATCATTTGTAAAGCCTGGGCTATCATCAAGTCAATACATTTCCTAATTACCTTGTGAGATTGCCATAGAGGGGACACACCTCCAAAAAACAAATGAATGATATTAAATGTATAGTCCGCTGACAAAATGTTATTAAGCTTATCCCAAGTTAACAACAAAAAGCTCCGAACTCAGGGACATTCAAAAAACATATGCAAAAAGTCACAATTTTCATGGGTACAAGACCAACACTTGGTGTCATTGATTAGATGAAACTTATATAAATATGTGGGGGTGTAATAGAGTCTATTATAGAAATAGAATAGAGTGTGGGTGGTGGCAGCAGAGCGAGAAGTAGAATGTATCATAGCCTAAACATTCTCCCATGTGTGTTGAGAAAATTCTTGATTGAAGTTCCGTTCCCACCATAATTCAATTTTTGATTTTGGTCTACTCTTAAACGGGAGACTTAAAAATTTGTATGCATACAAAGCTTTCACCTTTGAGTAAAAATCAATGGACAGAAAGGGAGACAATAGGAGATTTGATGAAGAGTAATATTGGAACTAAAGCTGCAGAATGGTGGGCCTAATAATGTTAAAATGAACTGCATAAAAGGATGAGATAGCATATTTAAGTTGGATATCCCTAAATTCTATCACGGAATCATTGGAAATTACATGACCAAATATTAATATTCGTTTGTCAATCCTTTCCTTTCAATAAAGAGCCCGATTATGTAATTTAATTTGCCTGTTGTACAATATGTCAGTGTTTGTAAAAAACAATTCTAATAAAGAATTAAACTTAATGAGAATAGGTGTGACAACCGAGAGAGAAGGTGTAAGTAGGGGTGCAGGGAAATTCCTAGGAGCTTGGGATATGTAGGCCGTTTCTGTAAGAGGAAAAAGGAGCAATACAGTTGGCTCCAGACTGTACATTTATTCAGCGAAGGAACAGAAAGAGAGGTCCAAACCTGCTTTAAAGAAAAAGTGCAGTTGTATCTAGTAATTGCCTGAAAAGTAACCACTCCATTGTTCCTATTCTGTTGAAGCTGAGATAGAGATATTCTCAATTTGCGTTTGTTCCATTGAAAAGATCAAAGTAAGTGATTAACAGATTTGTAAAAAGTAAGAGGGAGTTTGCCTGGAAGCATGGACAAATAAAAATTAATTATCTGTAAAATTATCATTTTAATTGTAGCTAATCTCCCCCACCAAGATAAGAAAAGAGAGGACCAGGCAAGCGACATATTCAACATTTTCAATTTTACTTGTTCTAAATTTATTTGAATGGTTTCTTTAATGGTGTTAGAATATATAATACCTAAATGTGTTATGGGTTTAGATGTCCAGGTAAAACCAGTGTCCTTAAACATATCAGGGAGACAATTTTTATTTAATGGTAGCACCTTTGACTTATCTATATTGAGTTTATATCCAAATACCAGGGAATATTAATTTATTAATTGAAAAAAAGCGGAAAGCATATTTAGTGAGATGGAGAAATATAATAATGCATCTTCTGCATAGGCAGTGAATTTAACCTCCAAATGCTGGTATTTGAATTCAGAGAAAGCTGAAGATATACGTATTTTCTCTAGGAAAGGTTCTTGATGCACTGATGACAAAATATAGGCTCTAGTAAAGAGGAGAGGGGAAAGAGGGCAGCCCTGTCTGGTGCCTCGGAAAAGAGGAAAATATGAGAATTGTATAACATTAGCATAGATAGAAGTTGAAGGCTGAGAATATAGGAGTTGAATTTATCTAAGAACATGTGGACTGAAACCATGCCATTTTAATGCTTCAAACATAAAATCCCAATTAACATGATCAAAGGCTTTCTCAGTGTCCAATGTTATGGCTGCATAAGGTATTTTGGACTTAGAGGCCATATGGATTATATTAAGAAAGGTTCAGGAGTTATCTGAAATAAAATGACATTTCACAAATCCTGATTGATGGATGTCAATTAAGTCTGAAAATAACCTGTTTAATACATAACGCAAGGCCTTTGCAAAAAATTAGAAATCTGTGTTAATAAGAGAAATGGGCCTATAATTCTCACACTTAGATGAATCTTTATCCTTCTTAGGAAGCAAGCAGAGCATTGCCTGTGAAAAAGATCCTTGTATGCATTGTTGAGTGACAAAACAAAATAAGAGATCAAAAGAAGTAGTTGGAGAAGAAGAAGATGTGCAAAATGCAAGTAAAATTGAACAGAAAATCCATCAGGACCAGGAGCCTAGTCCGTGGGAAGTTGAAGAACAGCATTAGTGAGCTCCAATTCGGTTAAATCAGCATCTAAGATGGAGAGATCTAGTTTGTTTAATGTAGATTTGGGGATAGATTGAAAGAAAGAATCTAATTGGTCATCCAGGGGAGAAAAATCTTTTGAGTAGATGTTGGTCTAAAACTGTGTGAAAAAAGGCTACAATTTATTTGTCTTTACTGTGATTCAATCCTTCTTTGTCTGTGATTAGTTGTATTTTCAATTTCTATTTTTAATTTTCAAATAGTTGGACAACAACTTCGTTATGATCAACAAACACCTTTGAATTAATTTGAAGTAGAGCACCACACGCATCAATACAAGATAGCTTGTTATATTGTAATTTAACCTGGATTCGTTTAGAGAAGGTGTCTGCTCTTTTAGCAGAAACATCTTCATGCCCAACCCTTTTATTTGTTTCAGCAGTAGTGAAGAGTCTTTAAGTGATTTATTTTTCTTTACTGCAACATAGTCGATTACGAGAACCATAGCGGTCGCTTTTTAAGCATCCCAAATGTAATTTATGTGTGAATGAACAGGAAGATTAACAGCACAGAAATGTGTAGTGAAATCAACAAATGCATCAGTAAACTGTTCATCTTGCAGTTATATGTTGTTAAACCTTCACCTGTTAGGCCTGGTATTTGTTATTGGGGAAATCTAGGTCTAAAATAACAATCAATCAATTGGAGAACATTTTGAGTGACAAACAAATAATCAATTTTGGATTGTGAGGCATGTACAGGAGAAAGCAAAGTAAATTCCAACAGGTCTGTGTGAACAGCTCCCCAGGCATCGATTAAACCTCTAGAGGACATAACCCTTTTGAAGGATTTTTGCATTTTGTTGGGAATGTATCATGCTTTAGAGCACCTGTCTATAAAAGGTTCTAACAATTGGTTGCAATCCCCCCCTACTATAAAATTATCTGAAGAACAATCAGATAATATGGTAGAGAATTGTTCCCAGAATTGTAAATTCTTACCTGTAGCACAATAAACATTACATAATGAGAAAGGAGAGTCATTAATGTAGACACTCAACAATAGCCACCACCTAGCATCATCTTTAGTTTCCTTAATAAATTGGATGTGCAAAGATTCATGAAATAAATTAAAACACCATTCTTATTATTAACAGCAGTAAAAATAAAAATAGAATCTACCTATTGCCTGCTCATACAATCAATGTCAGTATCTTTAAGATATGTCTGCTGTAAAAAAGCAATCTGGCAATTCAACCTGGGTAGGTGAGTTAATACCGTCTGTTTTTTAACAGGGTAACGAAGTCCCTTTACATTCCAGGAAACAACACTGGGCCATGAGTGGCGTATAGAATGATCAATTATTAGGGAGACATAAATGAAAATTGCAACAGTTAACCAGATACCAAGTAAAATAAAGGTACAATAGACTGAGTACAAAGGAATATAGAGGGATGAGCAAAAACTAATGGAGAGACACAATACATGGTAAAAGAGAGAAAGCAGAAACAGTAAAGTGAAAGATGAAATAAAGATAGAAAAGGAATATAGGACAGTGGGGTGTGAGGAAAATAACTCCCTAGTGTATAGAAAGATAAAAAGATGACAAAAAGCCAAAGGGCTTCAGTCATATCATACAATAGAATGAATAACAGAAGGATACTAGTATAGGAGCAGGGGACAAGACAAATAATCCAACCCAAATGGAAGCCATGAGGAGAGTAAGAAGTAAACATATGAAGTCGGGAACGGTAACCTGATATGAAAAAAAGATATAGGAATAAATATAACATATCCAAATAAACAAGGAACCCCCGGACTGACCTACCATGCAATGAAACACTTAATAAAGCATACATGAAAAACATGGAAAGTAGAAGTCAGGAGACGATAACAACCTTCACAGCATGATCCAACAGACCAAAGAAATGCAGAGCCTGTACAAAACATTAAAAACACAGACAGTAAAAAAACAGAAATTGAGGTTACGCAAATCAAGTTTTATTGAGTTCCATATCTTATCCTTTATGTTCATGAATGAATTGCTTAAGGTACTTGGGATCTTCAAAGGAGACTGTCCAATCCTTGTAGGTGACCTTGAAGAACCAGGGATGTAGAAGCCAATACTGTGCATTCATAGATCTCAAAACTGGTCTCAAGTCCAAACAAGTCCAAAAATTATTTTTTGCCTTGCATCAGTGACCTCGGCCACATCCTGACTGAAGAAGACTTTATGCCCAGACCATAGCATCTGCTTGCATTGTTTGGCCATCGTATGGACTTCCATAAAATCAGAATATGGTAGGAACAGAGCGATAAGACCTCTAGGTCTGGAAGAAGTTGGAAGAGAAGGACCAATCCTGTGGGCTCTTTGAATGTTCAATTCTGTAGAAGGTTTCAGCCCCACAATTTTGGGGATGTGCAGTCTAGGAAATTTGATCATATCCTGACCTTCTGACCCCTCCAGAATTTCATAAATGCCTAGGTTGTTGCAGCGATTAGAGTTTTCCAAATCTTCAGCCAGTCTTTTAAGCTGTGTAACCTCCTTGGTTAAATAGAACTCCTTTACTGACACATCTTGGGTGTCACTTCCTAATTGTTCGACCTCAATTATTCTTAAATCCAGAACAGACCACTTCTCTTCAATCCATTGTACAGTTGCATTTGTCTCAACCATAAAATGTTTCATTTTTTTTATTCATCCATAAAATCCTCTAGAGTTAAGGGTAGTGGAGATTTTTTTGCAGAAGAAGGATCTTTTTTAACTTTTTTATTTGTGCTAAACTCCTTGTGAGCATCTGAAACATTTGAAACCTCAGCTTTGGAGGAGTGCACAGTATCCATATTGAAACGTGGTAAGACAACTTAGCACTGCAATGTTTACTGACTGCATCAGGAAAAAGAATGAGGCCAGGCTTGGAAGTGTTAGAAAACATTTACAAAATGCATGGTAAATTGGAGGATGCGAAAAAATTCTCAAAGGTAATAAGAAGGTGAAAAAACAGCAATGGTGGCCATCTATATCAATTGGCAGAGAAAAAGGAGATTTAATGGGCCATTGTAATTGTGAAGGCAGGCTGGATGACCCTCAAAATGGTGGCACTAATCCTGACAGAATTGGAGTTTCAAAGAAAAACTCACAAAAATGGTTGTAATAAGCACTTAAAAGCTCACCAGGCTGTTACCTGTCATTTCCAATGACCAATTATGCTGCCAATATGCAAATGCAAGCTGAAACCACCCAACAAAATATAAATAATTCCTCGGCTTCTGTGGAGGAAAATCTGTGGGCTGACAGTTTGTTTGCTGCCGTCGTGTGCTCCTGTCTTGAGTAGGTATCTTTTGAATGGCTAAAATGACATTGCCAGTGGCATTTTATGAAGCTCATTTCCTTATAAACAAAGTATTTTATGTGAGGTATTTTCTTGACTCATAAGGGGCTTTTTATTGCCTCATTGCAAATATTTAGTGATGGAAATGCAGGTATTTGAGCTTTTGACGACAGACATTTTTTTTAGATAGCTAATCATGACCATTTAATGATATGAAGAGGGAAAACTCTTTCAGTGTGAGACCATTCTATTTGGACAATTTTAGGGACTCTTGAAAGCTTTGTTAGAAAAATAGTATTCCAAAAGTCCTAACTGGAATACCTGTTCTTTATTTACTTTTTGAAGAGACCGTCCAATGTTCTTTACAATATTTTATTTTTCTTAGCATATAAGTGGTTGAGACCTTCTGCAAAATTTATTATTCTAAATAAAATAATTTTAAGAAACTTAGAAAAATATTTCTCTGCTGTTCCACCTTGAAAGTATATTTTAGACTGCTCCAAGGGGAGGCAACATAGCTGTTAGGCAGATTTATCCATTTTAAAACTCATACTGTATGCATTAAGAATGATCCTCAAAATTGCAATGTATGTGTATGGTGTAAGTGGGTCAGAGGTAGTGCATACACTGCGTAAATATAAATTCTGAGTGGATTTGAAAAAGTGAACATTATCACTTTTTAAAACCCACTCAGGGAGAGAACCATGGAAGCATTTCTATCAACAATGAAGAGACATCCTGGGCAGTCTTAAAATTCTTCATTAGCTTTTCCCAAATGCATATCATCACGTGTAAGTAATGAAGATAGAGTGGAAAAATGCACTATTTAGTTCAGTTTTGTCAGTATCTGTGTCTGAAATCATGCTATGTACATTCTCTTAGAGAAAAAGTTAACAAACTGATGTCTTACCCTCATCTTTCCTCAGAGTTCTCTCTGGGAATGCCCTCACACTTACTTACCATTGACAATGTCTCAATCAAGGCACCTTCTCAGAAAGCCAGGCTAGATCCTCCAACTCCTAAAGAAACCACACTAGAACCTGATTACCTCACTAGCTACAGGCCTTAGGCTGTGCAGTTGTTGTCGGTGCAAAGAGTAGATTAGAAATCAGAACTTCATGTGGTGGGAATTACGGTGGTTGTTGTGGATGCTAAGAGTTCTGGGTGGTAGAGTCCTTGGTCTGTGTACAGGGAGGTCCTGTCAGCAGCCAGATCCAGGTCTTATGTTGGCCTTGGTGAAGTCTGCTTGTGATTGCAGGGATGGTTCTTTTTGATACAGAGTCCATACCTCTGGTTTTTCACTTGAAGTCTGGATCCTGTAGTTTTAGGGTTGAAGGAGTACACTCTAAAACCAGACAAGAGCCCACACCTTGGGGGACACCTCCTGGGTGTTAGGAATCACTCAAGCAGATGCAGCAGCCAGGTACAGGCAGGTCCGTGAGCAGTTACAAGGAAAGTCCTCTGGAAAATTGTTGTCTTCCTGTAGCTCAAACAGGTGATTAACTATTTGGCCCTAAGAGTTCCTTCTGTGACCCTGGTTCAAAGCAAGCAGCAGGGTAATAACTCTGGTGTTGGCTCCACTCTGTCTCAAGAAACAAAGGTTCGGAAGGCCCCGGTTTAGACTGCATTTGCCAGTGCTAGAGCAGTCATCCACACAAGTCAGGAAGGGGCTGTGTACCACCTTCAGAGAGTCATTTGAAGTTCAGGAACGGCTGGGTACAACCCCGTAGGTCAGTCTGCTCAGGAGAGCAGCACCCTCTCCACACAGAACACTTTTTTGTCCCCTGTCTGGAAGGAATACACATCACACCACAAGAGTCATTGACAATCATTTGACCCTAGACAATGGAAAAAAGGCACATTTGCTTTAGGCTAAAAAATACTGATCCAGTGGAAGCAGTGTAAAATTGTGGGCACAAACGCACTTTACCCACCACACAATAAACTCAAATTTCAGTCATATAATTCACCACTACACAGAGTTTGGGCCCATAGAAACTCTACATCCACAAATCATGAGGTCCTTCGATAGATCTTCGTAAGAGCTAATATCGACTCAGACAATTAGAAACCCATGCCAATCTTTCATAAGGACCTGTAAAAAGAAATGCCTATCTAACAACAATAATGAATAACCGTAACTTGTCATCAATATTTATCAATTTGTAAAAACAACACTCAGTATAGTTATCAAGGCACTTTCATCTAATCTTCAAGATGAATGGTCAATACACAAAAATACATTTGAATTTTTCTTTCTTGGTTATATAATTGAAAACAAGTAAAATTACAATGCAATCACAGTTTAAAGCAAAATAAATCATATTCAAATAACTGACGTGAGGTGAGAGAAAAATAAACATGCATTGCAAAATCAGTATGCAATTTCAGAACTAATATGAACAAAAAATTAGAGGTAGATTATCAGGACGAGATGCAAGGTGGACTAACTTACAGCACGCAATAGTCTGGATAAATAACTCTTCAGCCAAAAGGTTTAGCCTGCTCAACTTCACCAATCAAGCACATGCAGGGGAAATCAGAATAGTCTGAGTTTAGACCAACAGCTTGTCATGTCCAAGAATTGTATGGAAAATAGCTGCACACTTCCTTTCCCCGTAGAGTTTTTATACCTCAAAATGTTCACAATTCCAGCTCACAAAGTAGCTTCTTCACAGTTTTGTATGATTCTATTGGTTGGGCTCCATGGTGTGATCATGGAATTATCATTCTTCCCAGTAGCTTGTGCCCAGTCTACTTGATTCTCAATCTGTTCAGGCTCTCTTCAACTGACTCTGTCCTTTTAAGTGGACATGGGACTCGACGAGTGTGTGCAGCATGCACCCAGTTAGGCAGACCACCGCATTTACCTGCTGTTGTTGTCACCAGAATCACTTGGTATGGCCCACGCTAACGAGGTACCAAACAAGATTTCCTCACATGTTTTTTCACAAGTACCCTGTCACCTGGACTCTGATCACATGCTTGTTCTTGTTGAACAGTAGTTGTGACTTCTCCAACCTGGTGAGACACAGAAGGCACTACGTCAGTCAATCCTTTACAAGTAATCGAACAGTAAATCATCAGATATGTTTAAAAGCTGATTTGCTGGGACTGTTGGCTGTCTCGTAGCCCTCCTTATAATATTTCATGTGGGGAGAGTCCTGTTCTTCTCTTTGGGATACTTCTCAAACTCATCAACACCAATGATAATGCATGAAGCCATTTCAGTGTTGTAGAAATACAAACCTTCGTCAATCGTGACTTTATTGTGCCATTTACTTGTTCGACCACACCTGACACCTCCGCACAGTGCAATTTGTATTCAATTTGTAAGGCAGCACCAAGCATAAGCACTACTTGATTATTAAAGTATGTTCCCCTATTTGATCCTAACAAGACTGGAAATCCGAATCTCAGTATCAACTTTCTAAGTAGCAATTTTGCAACCATTAGGCTGCCATTAAATCGTGTAGGATATGCCTCATCCCAACATGAAAACAGAAATACAATCACTAAGACATATTTTAATCCATTGCAATGAGGCATATCAATAAAGTCCATCTACATATGCACAGATGGACCTACTTTTTTTCCAATTTGACCCAAAATGACAATTGTTTTCCTTCCTGCATTTTGTTGCTGACATGTTATACAACTCTGGCACAGGCTCTCTGCAAGGACACAGAATTTTGCATTGTACCATGACTGTTTGAAAAGCATTATCATAGCATCTCTGCATACATGGGTTGGACCATGGCAAACTCTCGCCACTGGGTACAGCAGACTATCTAGCAACACAGGTCTCCCATCTGTTTAAACCCACATGTCATCTTCTGCTCTACGTGTACATCCTGCTTTGATCACTCTTCTCTTTCTGTATCAGTGACTGCATTCTGTAATTCTAAAATCTCTTCCCAAGTTTCAACAATTGAAGACATTAGTCTGCATTCTGTTTCATCAGATTGATCTTTCAAATAATCCCCATTGACAGCATATGAATTTTGAGCACAAAAGTGTGCAATCTTGTCAGCATATCGATTGTCAACAGTGACATAGTCATGACCAGATTTATGTGCAGAACATTTCACCACCACAAGTTGGGCTCAGAATCTCTTGAGCATGATCCAGCCACAAAACATAACATGATCAGATTCAGTATCCTGTGTGTCAGGTCTCCGCTTTGTACAAAGTTTAGTCACATCTAGACAGTCATGATTTGCATCATCCACCATCACTTCACAAGCAGGAAGATGTAACAAAAGGGGCATATTATCAAGAACGTCGTTAAAAATTATCGCTGGTTTAGCAGCAGAAAACTGCTGCTAAATCAGTGATAATAGGCTTGATAATAAAGCCCCTGAGATTTCCAATAGAAGTCCATGTTCTGGTGTGAACATGGGCTTCTATTGTAATTCTCCAGGGCATATTATCAAGCCCATTATTGCCGCTTTAGCAGCAGTTTTCTGCCACTAAACCGGTGATAATTTTAACGCCGTCCTTGATAGTATGCCACAAAGTACCTGGAATCAGACTTGTGCATCTTGTCACAGATACATTCTCCGCACCCAAAATCACCTGTTCATATTTTGTTAGGGAACTGCTTGTAAGATGCTGTGTGCAAGTTCACGTTAACAAAATCTCAACTGAATGTGGCACATATACTTTCAATGGATGTCCCATCACAATCAACTCACTCTGTTCCAAACTCATACAAGTAGCTGCAACTGCTTTCAAACAACCAAGTAAGGAAGCAACCACTGGATCCAATGTAGCAGAAACATATGCTACTGGACGGTGTGCTGTTCCATGCATTTCCGTCAGAACTGAAAGTACACAACCATCGCGTTCACTGTAAAACAGTGCAAAACTTTTATTAAAGTCTGGCATTCCCAATGCTGGTGCCCAACACAAACTTGTAGTTCAAGAAATGCGTTTATGCATTCATAATGGAAAGGGGCGACCACTCGGTCCCCCCGAACGTATGGTCGGGTGCCCCGATCCCCCCGGGAAACCACTTTGGGCGGGAGGCGTGTCACGGCTGGTATGCCCGAAGCGGCGTAGCCGGGGCGCGCCTTTTCCCGCCCAAGAGGGGTTGTCCTAGACACTTACACCGTTGGCCACGCCCTGTAGGCGGTCGGAGGAGGGTCCACGCCCTCCCAGGGAAGAATAAAAGGAGCAACAGTCCAAGGAAGCATCCTCTTGTTCCTGTGCTTGGAAGCTGCACCCCTTCATTGCACGTGAGCCCTTGACGGAACAAGAGCCAATTTTGAGAACTTGTAATTTTGTGTTTCTTCTTTCAGCGCTTTCGAAGCTTGTTGACCTAGGGTCTCGGGGAATATCCGTGAACGATGCCTGGCAAGAAGGTCGGAAAGAAGGTCGGAACCGAACAGATGCTTCGTATGCTGGTGAAGAACATGGCGGACATGAAGAAGCAGATGGCGGCAATGAATGGTGCGGGTGGACCGAAGAGAGTCATCGGACCAGCATTGCCGGGAGTAGTCCCTAACGGGAGAGGTAGAAGGGCCAAGAAGGGGGCATCGGGTGGGGAGGCTCCGGTTCCCGAATTACCTCCAGCGAACCCGGTCACTCCGATCGAGGCCCCAGTTCCGGTCCCGGACGCGGGACAACCGATCCCTGTGGTGGTCACTCCCGTGAACGAGGAGGATATGCCTCCTGAGCTGGCTGCCCAGTTGGCGGCATGGTTGGGCAGAGAGAACGAGGGGGCCACGGCTGAAGAAGCCAGGTCGATAATGAAGCAGTTGCGGCAATCGAAAGATGCTGCAAAGGCACCGTGTCCTCTTGTTTCCCCGCAGGTTCCCGTGGAACTACCAGTATCGGGTGTTGGTTCGGCAGCGACAACGGTCACAGCTACCGCTTCAGGTAAACAGCCATTGCCGATGGCGGGGAAGGGATCGTTACCCTCAAGGAGGGAAAAAATCGTACAGCATATCCCGATTGATGTAAAGGAAAGGATTTGGGCGGATAAATATGTGAACATGTTTTCCTTACTGACCGATCACTATGAGATTGAGCATGTAAAAAGCCAGAAAGATTTGTTGCATCCTAGTGTATGGCGCTCAAAGATGGCGGGTTTCAGAGTAGAGGAAACGATAGCCAATTGGGCCAGAGCGTTTGGAATGTTCACTGCAATTATGGGGGAACGTAGGCCCGATTTAGTGATGGAATTAGCCGTTTATCAGACACGTATTATGGAATTCTATGAAATGTACGGGGGTAATCAATGGTGTTGTTATGACAGCATATTTCGTAAGTCCAAAGAGCACGACTCATCCCTGACGTGGGATTGTTTCGACTCCATTTCCTGGCAGAAAATAGAGAGGTCAAACACGGCGAAGTCGCCATCTTTAGGCGGGAACGGGGTTGAGCCTTCCCGCCATTCTTTGGAGGTGCCCTTTCGGGCGGGCGCAAACAGTGATCAGAGCACAAGGAATAATGGCAACTCGGGTAGGAAAGGGGTCTGTTGGAGCTTTAACAGGGGCAAGTGTTCTAGGCCGCAGGGGTCATGCGGGTTCAGGCATGAGTGTGCAGGGTGCGGGCAGTCCTCGCACCCCGAGAGTTCGTGCAGAGCCAAGACTGGTGATACGGGAGGTAGAGGAGGGGCCAAACAGGTCTAAAATAGACCGAGGGGCACCGTTACCTACCCCTGTTGATATTATGGCATTGATCCCTTGGCTGAACGAATACCCTGATTATATCTCCGCCGGGGTGTTGCGAGACGGTTTCTCATATGGTTTCCGCATACCGGCGGGGGATTTTCGGGGGGAAGCACAATGTAAGAACCAACTATCGGTTCAGCAGAATTCGGCGGTGGTGCAGGCAAAGATTGGGAAGGAGGTGGCCCGAGGTCGGGTTGCTGGACCGTATGACATGCCACCAGTTGGCGATTTTGTTTGCTCACCTTTGGGAGTGGTCCCCAAAAAGGACCCAGGGGAGTTCAGGTTAATACACAACTTGTCAGCTCCTAGGGGTCCTTCGGTGAACGATGCGATTGACCCGGGAGTTTGTTCGGTGCGGTACGCATCCTTTGATGAGGCCGTCGCCATTTTGAATCGCCTGGGGCCCGGGGCGCTGATGGCTAAATCAGATATCGAGTCAGCGTTCCGGTTGCTCCCGGTACACCCAGATGATCACCGTCTCCTAGGTTTTATGTTTCAAGGACGTTATTACATGGGTAAATGTATGCCAATGGGTTGCTCCATCTCTTGTGCGTATTTTGAGAAGTTCAGTAGTTTTTTGCAATGGGCGTTCACAAGAGCCACGGGCTTTACACATGTTATGCATTATCTTGATGATTTTCTGTTTCTGGGGGCAGCCGGGGACACGGAATGTGCACAGGCCTTGGGGGAATTCTGTAATCTTATGAAAGAATTTGGCGTGCCACTGGCACCAGGTAAGACGGTAGGGCCATCTACTACACTCGAGTTTCTGGGAATTGAGCTCGATTCTGTAGAGGGGTGCTTCCGCTTGCCCAGAGAGAAGGTGATGAAATTCAGGGCCTCGCTCGAAATATGTCTCGGCGAGAGAAAAGTAACTCTCCATCAGTTGCAACAGGCTGTGGGTCAGCTTAACTTCGCTCTGAGAGTAATACCGATGGCTCGCCCCTTTTCCCGTTCTATCGCACAAGCCATGGTGGGCCTCAAGGAAGGGCACCACCGCACAAGACTGTCGGCAGAGGTTCGCCAGGATATGCGCATATGGCTGGCATTTCTGGCGGAATTCAACGGTCGTGTCGTGTGGACTGATCCACCAGTTTCCTCAGAAGAACTGGGGTTGTGGACCGACTCGGCTGGGAGTGTAGGTTTTGGCGCCATATTTGGCAATCGATGGTCGGCACGAACCTGGCCTATGTGGTGGCACGATAATGGACTCACTGGTAACATTGGGTTCCTGGAGCTGTTCCCCATTCTGGTGGCCTTGAAAACTTGGCCAGAAGGGTTTCGTGATCGCTCTGTGGTGTTCTGGTCGGATAATATGACCGTGGTTGAGTGCATCAATAATCAGGCAGCACGCTGCAAATGGATTTTGAGATTGCTGAAGGAAATTGTCCTGCTATGTATGAGACTAAACGTCCACTTTAGGGCAAGACACGTGCCAGGGGTATTAAACCAGGCAGCTGATGCACTCTCTCGTTCCCATATGCAGGCCTTCCGGGGTTTTCTGCCCTCAGCGGACTCAGTGGCGGCACCATTTTCCGAAGCTCTCTGGTCTCTCGGTGCCCCGGATTACAAAACCTCGTGGGAGAGAGTCTAGCACCCAGGACAAGGAAGGCATATGAAGGGGCGTTCCGTTCCTATTGGTCCTTGTTGGGTTCGGCTAGGGGGGGAGCACTGGGGGCAGGAGGAGTATGTCCTGAAATTTCTGGTATCATTACATCAGGCAGGCAGATCAGTGGCTACGGCCAATAGGCACCGAGCCGCCATTTCTTTCATGGCGCTGGCTCATGGCATTCAGGACCCCACATCGTCCTTTATTGTACAGAAGGCACTACGTGGGTGGCAACGCCTTGAGGGTCGTAGAGTCGACGAGAGACACCCGATAGGTGCAGAAAGGTTGTCCCTGTTAATGTCCGTACTTCCTGCGACATGTTCATCTCATTCAGAGACGGTGCTGGTCCTGGCCGCTTTTGCATTAGCATTCCATGGGGCTATGCGGGTAAGCGAACTGGTAGCAAGGAACAAGCAGGATACGGGGGGAGGTTTGTGTCGAGAACACATTCAAATTAAGGGCGAGACAATGGTGATCTCAATAGCCAGGTCCAAGACCGATCAGGGAGGGATCGGGGACAGTGTGGTAGTCCAGCGGATTCCGGGATCTCCCATGTGCCCGGTAAAATGCGTTGAGGAGTATTTAGCGCAGAGGGCGGCATCATGGGGGGGAAGCTTGCTGAGGCACACCGACGCAACCCCACTGACTAAGTTTCAGTTTCAGCGGGTGTTAACAATGGCAATCGCGGCAGCGGGCTTGAACCCGAGCGATTTTGGGACCCATTCCTTCCGGATAGGGGCTGCTACAGAGGCTACAGCCAGGGGTCTGAGTGTTGAAAAGGTGAAACAGTTGGGGCGTTGGTCCTCCAATTGTTATAAAAGGTATGTGCGTTTGCACATGTTGTGAAGCTAATGTCATGCACTCACGCTTCTTGTTTTCTGTTTGGTTTACAGTTACGCGAGCAGGCTTTGCGGGGCGGACTGTGCAGTTGACCTGACACCTGGGGACCAGCGGTCAAAGATCACCGGCTGAGGAAAGAGTGGTGTGGGTCGTTGGCCACTCATTGGTGAGGCGCGCCGCGGACGTATTCAAAGCAGGTGACATGATTCACGTGGCTGGGGAATACGGGTACAGGGTGACCTTCCACGGAAGGGGCGGACTCTGTATTGACCAGTTTCAAAGTTTTATTGAGGGACTGTTAGGGCGGACGAGGTCACCGCCATCTGTAATCATAGTACATCTTGGGGGCAATGATTTGGTGACCATTGGTCGACGAGTGCTTCTCGAGTTAATTTTGTCCTCACTAAGTTGGTTGGCAAGAAAGGTCCCGGGCTGTACAATTGCATGGTCACACATGATTCCTCGGTAGGTGTGGCAGGGGGCCCTCTCTGTGCCAGCTTTGAACCAGTCGGTAAAGAAGGTTAATAACAAATTGAGTAGGTTGTTTCGTACAGGTAAATTGCAGTGTATTTCACACGGGTGCATCCGGGGGGATCAAATGTATTTGGCGGATGGGGTCCATTTGTCCCGGGAGGGAAATGTCTTACTCGTAGGAGACTTCTTAGCCTGGTTAAAGAGTTTACATAACCATGACCTTTAGTAGGAGCTTTGTGGGGGGTCCGGATAGCCGGTCAACTATCCGGCCTGTGGCGGTAAGGTCATGATCGGTGAGCAGTAATTTGAAGATACCTAGAGGTGGGGCGCCACCCATTATGGATGGGAGCGCCCGGGGGGAGGCGGCCATTGGCCCATCACACGGGGAGGCGGTACCCTTCTAAGGATGGGACCGCCGAAAGGGAAGGCGGTCAAGGCCCCTCCCTGGGGAGGAGGGGCTACGGGTCCCCTCCTTGGAATTTCCCGGGGCCAGGACATCCGCGACGGCGGATGTGGTAAGCAGTGTGGGGTGGGAGGGGGGTCTACGCTACCTTCTAGACACCTCACACGAGTCCTCGGACGACCACCAAGATGGCGTCGAGTAAATATGGGGCCCCCGCTAAGACAAGGGAAATCAGAAGTTGGCACAGGGGTACAGTCCTCTGTGCGCCCGCCCCTCACAAGTGAGGGGGGAGTTCTGGTATTAGGGATCTGACACCGGTTACGACCTTGCCGTTGGCCCGTAATGTTAGGATGTACAATTTGAATTTTTGAGAAATGCATTTACAGGATGTTTTAGAATCGGCCAGGAGAACCTTTGTATTAGAGATATGTTAAGGTTAGCCAATAAACATCGTAATGTATAAATGAAATTGTACATAATATGAAACTGTTATTTTAATGTTTTAATTTTGTTTCATATTTTTAATAAATACGGCCGGGAGGGTAACTCCCTCCCGCCTTCCAAAAGCTCAAGAACCGTATCCGTCTTCCCATTCTTGGGGATTGTGTTGGGAGGGGGTGACGGGTATCCAGGCCATATGGAAAGGGGCGACCACTCGGTCCCCCCGAACGTATGGTCGGGTGCCCCGATCCCCCCGGGAAACCATTTTGGGCGGGAGGCGTGTCACGGCTGGTATGCCCGAAGCGGCGTAGCCGGGGCGCGCCTTTTCCCGCCCAAGAGGGGTTGTCCTAGACACTTACACCGTTGGCCACGCCCTGTAGGCGGTCGGAGGAGGGTCCACGCCCTCCCAGAGAAGAATAAAAGGAGCAACAGTCCAAGGAAGCATCCTCTTGTTCCTGTGCTTGGAAGCTGCACCCCTTCGTTGCACGTGAGCCCTTGACGGAACAAGAGCCAATTTTGACCCACCCACCAGCCCCTGATGACAGCGATTTGTATTGCAATAAAGCGATTGATGTGGATATTATCTCTTTTTCAGGTTGTTTCTAATAAAGTTTGGACTGTTTTGAATGACAATAAATGGTTGCTTTTTAGCACAGACTCAGGCGAGTATCGCAGCTGGGTTGAAAGAAGTGTATTGTAGAGGTAAAAGTGTATACTTGAAAGGCCTAGTATAACTGTTTATTTCATTCTCATTAGGTTAAAACAATGTCGTATTTATTTTTTGGTCGGGCGGTAAGGTCATGATCGGTGAGCAGTAATTTGAAGATCCCTAGAGGTGGGGCGCCACCCATTATGGATGGGAGCGCCCGGGGGGAGGCGGCCATTGGCCCCTCACACGGGGAGGCGGTACCCTTCTAAGGATGGGACCGCCGAAAGGGAAGGCGGTCAAGGCCCCTCCCTGGGGAGGAGGGGCTACGGGTCCCCTCCTTGGAATTTCCCGGGGCCAGGACATCCGCGACGGCGGATGTGGTAAGCAGTGTGGGGTGGGAGGGGGGTCTACGCTACCTTCTAGACACCTCACACGAGTCCTCGGACGACCACCAAGATGGCGTCAAGTAAATATGGGGCCCCCGCTAAGACAAGGGAAATCGGAAGTTGGCACAGGGGTACAGTCCTCTGTGCGCCCGCCCCTCACAAGTGAGGGGGGAGTTCTGGTATTAGGGATCTGACACCAGTTACGACCTTGCCGTTGGCCCGTAATGTTAGGATGTACAATTTGAATTTTTGAGAAATGCATTTACAGGATGTTTTAGAATCGGCTAGGAGAACCTTTGTATTAGAGATATGTTAAGGTTAGCCAATAAACATCGTAATGTATAAATGAAATTGTACATAATATGAAACTGTTATTTTAATGTTTTAATTTTGTTTCATATTTTTAATAAATACGGCCGGGAGGGTAACTCCCTCCCGCCTTCCAAAAGCTCAAGAACCGTATCCGTCTTCCCATTCTTGGGGATTGTGTTGGGAGGGGGTGACGGGTATCCAGGCCATATCAAGATGTACAGGATCTGACAAATCTTTGTGTGCCAACCTTTGTAATGGCTGGGCTATCAGTGAAAAACGTAGTAGACAATGTCTGCAATATCCAACCATTTCCAGCAACATTTAAATCTCCTCTTGTGTACTCGGCGTATTCATTTGCAAAATGGCATTGATCCGATCTTGAGACACTTTCTGACTCTTTTCTCAGTATTATGTGCTCAATTATGAACTTCTTTTTGACAAAATTGTGATTCACTGGTGAGGATTTATGTCCACCTACTGCCAAATGTTTCAGTAGAGCAATTGTATCAGTCACACAAGCTTCTTTTGTTCCTGACGCAACCAGAAAAACATCAATATATTGTACTGAAACTGAGTTATTTTACAATATTAAGGGCTCTAGACATTTCTTCAATATCTGATTAAAGATCGAGGGGCTCTCTGTATACCCTTGAGGAACTCGGCACCATGCCATTACACGGTTTCCGAACCAGAAAGCCAATAAATATTGACGATCCGGATGCAAAGGTATTGAGAAAAAGTCTTAACACAAGTCAATCTCTAAAAACCATTTTGCTTCACATGGAATTTGGTACAGAATCATTGCTGGGTTTGACACTATTGGACAACACAGTATCACTAGCTGATTTATTTTCTAAAGGTCTTGAACTATTCTGTGTTTTCCATTAGGTTTGCAAATTCCCATCATAGGTGAATGGCAAGGACTCCCTAAAATCTCTTTCAGAATACCTTGTTCAATTAACATCTCAATCAACGGAGTTACTCCTGCAATTGTCTCAGGACTCATTTTATGAGTGGGTGCTCTCAGAAACTATGCATTTGGTTTTACAGTAATCCGAATTGGAGCTACTCCTTTCATCAAACCAAAGTTTTTACCTGAAAAATCCCACACATTAGACAGCACTGCCTCTCAGCTCAACTGGCAGATCACTTGATGTAAATAGAGGATATGTGTCATTTACTTCTGTCCCTTGTCATGCCATTTTAAATACTACACCCTCACCTTACATATGAAATGTTATCCCGTCTGGTGTACAATAAAAGGAACAATTCATCTTACACAATAAATCCTTACCATACAAATGTACTGTACTGGTATCGCACACCATTCAATTGATTTGAAACTCCTTCAACTTGGATACTTTCTCCTGAGAGGGGCAGGTTGGGAATTTCTACTGTTGTCACAGGGGAATGGGTAGCACCAGTATCTACGAGGAAAATAACAGTGGTTCCATTCCTCTCAGCTATCGTCTTTGAGATTTATCTGAATCTCCTCCATCCAACTGCATCAAGTATTGTGAAGATACCTGCAGATTTGAATTCAATTGATCATTTGTACGGAAACCCATATTTGCATTGTATCATTGCACTTGACAATTCCCATTTTGCATAGTCGCTTCTTGCATTCGCTGACCCTGTCCTCTACCAATCAACATCTGCTGATCGTGATTCTGTTGATTCATTTATGTCTGACCCATTCCATCTACTTCTGTGTCTATCAATTGTACATCACACATTTTTGTCTGAATACTTTTACACTTGCACTTCCAATGCCCGAACTTGCCACACGCATGACATGGTAACTTCCTCTGATTTTCTTCTATATTACCACTCAACCTTTCCCTTGAGGCAATGGTATCATAATCGTCAAAGTATTTCCATTTGCCACTACACCACTCATATCAGTAGTACTCTGACCATTTCCCTGATAAACTCCTGCATATGAGTATTCATATTCATTAATCCTCCTTTCTTCACTATTTCATCTGAGCCAACATCAATTTCCGTTTAAGCTTTTCACAATGCAAATCAATGTCATCACCACAGTATTTACCATAATGAAGAATTTTGTCAATCGATTTGCTTCGCCAACAAATCAAATGCTGCTGCATCACAGCACTTATTTCTGGTCTTAATCCCACATCTTTCTCAGAGATATTCTCAATACCACTTTATTGTTTAAACACCGCAAAAGCCTCTCATAATATGCATGAACCGACTCTTGCAACTCTAGAACAGTCCTGTATATTTTCACCCAATCTGTTTCTTTTGGCAAAATTTCCCTTTCAAATACGTAATAACCTGGTTATATTTTTTATACCCTCTTCTGATGGTGCTTCTGACTTTGGATCTCTTGGATATTCTTCTTTAGGCCAATCTACAGCAATTTTGCACTCAACCCATAAATTAGTCGGAACTACAATATCAAACAAGCCATCCAAATATTTCCATAAAACATTTGAGACTATGGCAAACCTTTCCACCTGTTTATACCATTCCACTGGCTTCTCCCTTAACCCTGAAAAATCATTTGTAAATGATAATATATTCTGCCTTTACCATTGGACATGAACAAACTCCCCTCCTGGTACCTTTTACATAGGATATACTGTCACATTTACTCCACCAGTTTCTGTCTCCCTCACAGTATACAGTGGTAAAGCCACTGACGTTCCTGTCATATCCTCTTTCCTTTTTGTCCATCTGCCTTCCCATCGATCTACTTTACCCAAACAAGTGTTAATTAACTCTTTGATCTGCAACCGTTTTCCTGAAACATTCAAACTCTCAAATTCTTTATCACTGAAATCTAACTGATATGTCTTCTGTAAATCCTTAGACTTCTCTATGTCAACTCCATATGTTTATGCAATCCCAGCAAATTTCTCATGTGTGTTTCTTGCTTTCTGTGTAATGTCTTTACACATAAAAAGAAATACTTCATTCTGATATTTACCTAATCTCTCTAGAATAATTGTTCCCAGAATCATTTCTTCTAGTTCTGCTTTTAATCTGCTCACATCTATACTTGAACAATTATTCTGTATTCTACAACCAGGGACTATTTCTTTTATCCACTTGTCAAGTTCAAGTTCAAGAAGTCTTTATTCGATTAATTCATCATAAAAGACATAAATACAAAAAACACAATAACATATGTAAAATCAGTATTAAATCATTGGCATCCACTTGTCTATTTCTTCTGGAGAAGGACCTAAAGATGTTCACGATCTATGAGTCTGTTCATTAATTCCACCTGTCTTTGACCCTCCTGATGATGGAGTCATCCATCTTTCCATCCACAACTTTTTAGATCTATATGTACACCTCTTTTTGGTGTATCTGCTGAATTTTTTCAAATATGAATTAATGGTTCTAACCCTTCTCTTGTAAAAGCACTTACATTTGCTCCACTATTCTCATCCAACCTTCCCACACTCATATTCCTATTGGGTATTGATAAGCTATGTACTAGTGAAACTCTTTGCTCGTTATTATATAATGGAACAATAGGACCAATTGTTGCTGAAACTAACAAAGCATCTGCATTTATTGATGTCGTCTTTCTCACCAATTCTTCTCTATCTGGAATCTAATTCTGCTCTTGTGATGCTTTCTCATATGCTAAATCTGCATGCACTGTTGGGGCACTTGGAGGGGATACCTACTCCACTTGACTCTGTTCTTCATGATAAGGTGGAGGTCCATTCATCAGTAACTGATTCAAAAAATCATCATCTACATCATGAGCTCCCTCTACAAATAACCCACTATTTTTAGACATATTCCTCTTTTTCTCTGCATTTCTCTCCTTCACCAAACTCAGCTACCAAAACTGGAAGCATTTGTGTTCCTTCAGCTATATCTCTTCTCCACATTGTCTTTTGGGAATCCCACTTTGCCTCTGAATATCTACACACACAGTAATCTTGTAATTAGGCTGATTTTTTTTTTCTTTCTCCTTTGTATGCCTCATGTTCCCATTCTTCAAATGCTCCATACTGCATAGGTCTAAGATTTGGTCTCAAGTTATACATTTGATTTCTTAAATTCCTAGTATTAAAAGTCAAATTCTCAGGAAACGCTAAATTACCATCTTGCACAGTGTATTTCATCCAATTCTCCAACCACATACACGTGTGATAACCCCTTTCCAATTACATATATGAAGCAGAGGTTCCTTCAGGAGCCACAGGAACTCTTCCTCTAATAAGTATGGGCTCATCTTTACTAAACAAGGTTTTCAACAGTTTAAAAAACCTCATGATCTTCTATGCTAAAAAAATTGAAACCTTTATGAGAAAATTTTTCAACAACTTAATTTCCGTGTTATGATTCCTTGCCACCAATCAAAACCAGTCTCGCTGTCCAATAACAGTGCGACTCACACCAACGAACCTATGCCAGTGCGGCACCTAGTGACGTCAGTTTAGCTCCTGTAACTGGCCCTCCAATTACAAAGTCAGTGTCTGCATCTTTTGCAACGTCTATAACAAAACAAACAACATAAAACAACTTCTCTGCTCAACTAAAAGTTAAAAAAAATGATAGAACCACACAATCTGAGAATTTCTTTTGCTTCCAGCAAAATCTCAGCCAGCGTGATTTCCCCCTCACTTAAATGAAAATCCTCAAATGTTCTCCAGATGCGCTTTCTGAAGCTACCTCAAATATCCTCAGTTGTCATACTTCAAAATTCCCTATATTAGCACAGTCAAAACCTTTTGCACAGCACCATTTCCATAGCAGAAAACACTCTTAGTGTATGCCACACTAACACCGCTCTGAGGCTTTATCTCAGGAGCTTAGCCCAACAACAGACCCATTACTTCCATTAAGGTCATAGACTTACCACAGCATAGAACACAAAGGTACGAAATTCTATAATCTGTCAATGTCTTTAACTCTGTCTCTTCATTACCCATTATTTTTGTCAAAATAACCATCTGATTATGCTACCAGAAAACCTATTCAACGGAAGTGGTGTAAAATTGTGGGTACAAACACAATTTACCCACCACACCATAAGTTCAAATTTCAGTAATATAATTCACCCCTAGACAAAATGTTGGACCTGAGAAACTCTACATCCATTTACACATTATGAGGTCCTCTGATAGATCTTTGTAAGAGCTAATAGGGACTCAGATAATTAGAGACGGATGCAATTCTTTTATGAGGACCAGTAATGAAGAAATGCCAATCTGAAAACAATAATCAATAACCGTAACTTGTCAATAATATTTATCAATAAGTAAAAACAAAACTCCGTATAGTAATCATGGCATGTTAATCTAATCTTCAAGATGAATGGTCAAGACACAAAAATACATTAGAAATTTAATTTCTTGGTTATTCAATGAAAACAAGTAAAATCACAATACAATTACAGTTTAAAGCAAAATACATCATAATTCAAATAACTGGTTTGAGGTGAGAGAGAAAAAGAAAGAATAAGCATGCATTGCAAATTCAGTATGCAATTTCAGAACTAATACGTAACAAAAATCAGTTGTAGATTATTAGAACCGAGAAGCAAGGTGGAATAACGCACAGCGTGCAATAGTTTGGGTAATTAACCCTTCAGCCGAAAAATTTCACCTGCTCAACTTCAACAACCGAGGACGTGCAGGGGAAATCAGGAGAGTTCAATTCAGAAGAGTTAGAGTTTAGACCAACAGGATGTCACGCCCAAGAATTGCAAGACAAATAGCTTCACAGGTCCTTTTCCCACAAAGTTTTTATACCTCGAAATGTTCCCAATTCCAGCTCGCAAAGTTGCTTCTTCACAGGTTTGCATGATTCTAATGGTTGGGATCCATTGTGTGATTATAGAATGATCATTCTTCAGCCCCAAATCGTCCAAAACCTACACGTAATACCTTTATACCCTGTCTACAGTTTTCCAAGAATGAACATTATTTATCTTCATCTCAGAAATAGGAGGCCGCGTGCAAATCAACATCTGCACACACTCGCTTCCGTGTTAGATTGAAAAAAGGTTGACACATTTATTCAGAGAGATAGGATATTCAAACTGTAAGAAATAAACTTCAATGATAATACTTGTAACCAGAGCGATCAAGTCAGCAATTTTCTTGTACAAAAGAAATAATGAAGGACAAAATACATCTTTCTGAGGCCACAATACAAAAGACAATACATTTCTGAGGCCTATATGGAAACCCAAAAAACGTGCTAACTTTAAAACATTTGAAGAAAACATAAACACATAAGAATCTAATATATCTATGATTTCACTATTTTCATAAGCGTTGTCTAATCATACTTCATTGATAAACAGACAGCTTCTCTTTGCAGTTTCAGATTTACATGTTGAGAAAACATAGCAAGACACATTTCAATGGAGCAAATCTTTTAAAATCATATTTTGCTAGAAATCCACCAACTGCATTATTACTTTTCATATTATTATCATAACACATTAGTAGTTTTTCTCTCTCTGCTATAAATCTCTCAGCTTTACCAGTTTGCAACCCTTCTGCATGTTTTTACAATTGCAGTTTAAAAACAAACCTCTCAGTTTTCAATGAGACACAATGTTAATCATGTTTTAAGTATGTTTTAGTAATTCACACACAATGATTAGGATTTGACAGAGCAAAAACATTCTTAAAGAATCATGCTCCATCAATAGAAAGTGTCTAAAAGTGGCATTTTCAAAATAGTAATTTAAAATCCAATTTTCCCATTAAATAGGATTTTAACTACAATTCAAATCAATGGAAGTAGAATTTCTTTAGCTTTTCCTAACTGAAGTTACCACTTTTTAAATCGGATAAGGTATCCCACTGCTAACCTACGAGAGAGCTAGCCTTGATGCAGTAACAAGGCTTTGGATGTTTTCACTGTCACGACAAGCAAAACTTAAGTATACGTGTCCAGCTTTTTAACTACTATGCAGCCTGTCCTATGAACCATTAGGGCCTACCTTTGGGGTGACTGATAAATATTAAAAAGTAAGATTTATTCCTGGCAAAAGATGTATTTTCCTAGTCGAGATGATAGGTTAAAACTGCACTACAGAGTGCAGTGGCAGACCTAAGATGATACAACCAGGTGAGTGGGAAAATGATGAGTGCCGCAGCCTTTCTTGTAGCATTCAATGAAGAGGCACTGGGTGCATTTAGTACCATTTACTAAAAGTTAATTAATGTGCTAATTGGGGCTGTACCAATGTTATCATATTTGGGATTTGAGTTTGTCTTAAGTTTTGGTCTTAAGACAAAATCCTAACTTAAGTTTAACTTAAGTTAGGATTTTGTCTTCAGACCAAAACTTAAGACACACTTAAGAGAAAATCCTAACTTTACTACTCCTAAATGCCTTTTGTGAATACCAAAAGTTGCAAAGCTAGGATTTTGTCTCAGATTACTTTTGTGAATTGGGCCCTAATATTGTGCTGCATTTTATGGTTGCAGTAGACATTTTCCTGTATATTTGAGGCCATTAGAGGCATAGAGTTGCAGTCTGTAGTCCTGCTATGGTATAGAATTTTGCCTAGGTGACTTTCACTGTGTGGTAGTAAATGGGCACTTGCTCATGCTGGCCATTCACTCTCAGCAAAACATCCATTACCCTGGTGCTAAAGTATTGTTGTGACACGTTTTGCATCAATACTACAGTTTGGTATATGGTGACTGATGCAAAGAAATATTTTAATACTAGCAGGTTTGGATGCAAGTGGTAGTGTGAATTCCTAGATGAGCTCTGCTGATGCTCTGGTGTATCAATCGTAGGTACCCTCAGGATCACGGTGGAGGTAGATATTGGAGATCCAGTTTTACTCTGTCTATCATGGCTCTGGTCCTGTAATGCAGCACCCTTTGTGCTTTTTGTTGTTTGGCCTGGTTGTCATCCACCTGCTGCCTAACTTGCTGTAACAGTACAGGAATCCGGCATGGCGTGATATAATGATCTAGAAGTGCTCCACCCATGATGGTGCGCAGCAAAGTCAAAGTGTGCAATCTGATGCAAGCAACCTGTGATTGGGTCATCTGTACATGGCTATTTGTTTTGATTGATGCATGTGCAAATGTGTTGGTGATTTATTACCAAATGTTATCACCTTCCAAAGTGCATGTATTGTGTATTGTTGTGCTGTATTATTCAGAAATAGCTTTCATTGTTTTTAACCACATCATTTATTCCCTATCTGCTAGAAAGTGGGTAACTGGTTGACTGAGGTGTGAGCCCTGGTCCAACAGCAACCACAATCCTAGTCAGCATAAGGCAAAAACAAACCTTAGATTAACCTGTACTCAACACCCTGGTAGCTTGGCACAGGGTTTAACTTAGAGGAAATGTGTAAAGTATTTGTGCTATAGCAAAGAACAAAGAACAAGGGAGGGAGAAAGAGGTTAGGTGCACTGTGGACTCAGCCACCTCTAGAAATTGAGAAAAAACAAAGAAAGTCCACCCTTCATTCATGAAAAAAGCTGCCCTTCCAGTGATTGCTATAAGTTTGTCAATTAAGAAAAATAATATGTTTTCTTAAAATTACTCTCACCCACCAAAAAGTCCCTTGGTGGCATGCTTCATCATCGGGTTCTTCCCACCCTGCTGCGGGACGGGGCGTGCTGCGACCAACTGAGACGTGGGAGCACTTTTGTGAAGTGATACTATGTGCTATTGTGAGAGTGGAAGGGTCAGAAGGAATTGTGGGTTAAATAATATCTGGCTACGTAAAACCTACACTTTATTCCTGTGGCTGGTATTGTTAAAATAGGGAGAAGAGAAATTTACACTATAATGGGTGGTCTTCTCCTTGGTTTAAATGTTTCAAGCCTTCCCCTAGGCTTTTCTTCAGGAGCAAAGTGATTGATCCCTTAAACCACTCCTTGTTAACCTAATTGGTCTCCCTGATTAATGTCAAGGTGGGATGTGCATTTAAACATGCATGAATACAATACCTAATTGGTATAACTATTCTAAGCAATCTGGAAAGATAGAGTAAAACATAACATAAGGTAATACTTAAATATATATACTCTGAGAAAACGTCATCACAAAATCATGGAACGTAAAAAGAAAGTAACATATTTTTTACTCGTGCACGACTGCTCCTTTCAATATGTGAAAGCTGTGCTGCCCTTCTTCTAAAGATGAACTTAACAAAACAATACACATAACAAAAATCACACAATCTATGTGGGTTTTCATCTGATAGGTTCCCTCCTGATTCTGATGCTCTCGAAGTGTTCCTGATATCATAAAACACGAGAGTGACTTCACGTGGCTGGCCACTAAAAACATAATAGTGAGAAATAAAAAACACGTACATTTTTGATGCCTAACTAAGGCCCCATGTGCTTTTCACAGGATGGGAGGAGTGCTTGTAGTCAAACACTGCAGGATAAAAACATTGAGTAATCAAGTTGAAAGAAAATTAGTCAAAAACCTCTTTTTTGTAGAACGCTTGTTGCCCAAATGGTTCAGCTGTGCAGTACTTACATCATCAAAGCTTCTCTCTCACCCATTCAATGCCTGCCCTTGGCTCCGACGAAAGCTGTCTGATTGCATTCGACAGGTTAAGTAACCAGTGACTTCCTGATTGCGTGTGTGTACACACTAGAACCCTAACTTTCAAAAATGGCCGCACAATGGTGGCATTACTTCCTGGTTGGTTTCCCGGCCGCCGTTCGAGATCAAGCTCGGCTCGTCATAATATGGACTGGATTTAAAATGATTTTTTTAGATATTATGTCCTGATCCTGAGATAAAAAAATTCTTGCAAGTTTTTGAATGGTGCACAGACATAATATCAAGGTTTTTATTTCGACCTACATAAACATCAAGTTTTAAATATCATAGGGACAGAATTTCGACATCAAGAATATCGGTGACCAGAGTATGGACCTGAAGGTAAGAAATATTGTTTTTGTTAATCGATAGTAAAAATATTGATGTTAATAATATCGATGTTTATGTTAGTGTTATGTATTTTGGTATGTATTTTAAATGTAGGTGTTCAACATATTTTGCTATGTTTTATATATTTTTAAATATATCTATTAAATGTTTAGAAGTTAGTATTTTTATTTAAAGTGCATTTTGCAGTTGTGGGTTTATAGGGGAATAGGGTGGGAAGTTATTTAATTATAGTAAATTAAATCATAAGTTTTAGAAATTATGAATTATTATTAAATTTAGCATTTTAGTTCCGTAGCCGGTTATGGGTTTATAGGGGAATAGGGTGGGAAGTAATTTAATTGTAATTAAGTAATGATTATTTTTTTTTTATTTGGATTGATTATTAATTTAATGTTTATTAATTTTTAATTGGTAATTAATTTGTATTAATTGATTAATTGATAAATCATATTAATTATGTTAATTTTTTATTGGAGCGGGTTGTGGGATTATAGGGGAACAGGGTGGGAAGTACAATGGGGCCGATCCACAGAACTAACTTACGACAAAATCCTAAACTTACTACATTTGGTATTCACAGAAGGCATTTAGTAATCTTAAATTAGGATTGTGTCTTAAATTAGGATTTTGTCTTAAATTCGGATTTTGTCTTAAATTAGGATTTTGTCTTAAATTGGGATTTTGTCCTAAATTCGGATTTTGTCCCAAGTCATGATTTTGTCTTAAGTTCGGATTTTTCCTAAATTAGGATTTTGTCTTTAGTTAGGATTTTGTCTTAAATTAGGATTTTGTCCTAAATTAGGATTTTGTTTTAAGTTAGGATTTTGTCCTAAGTTAAGATTTTGTCTTAAGTTAGGATTTTTTCCTAAGTTAGAAGTTTGTCCTAAGTTAGGATGTTGTCCTAAATTAGGATATAGTCCTAAATTAGGATGTTGTCCTAAATTAGGATTTTGCCTTAAATTAGGATTTTGTCTTAAGTTAAACTTAGGACAATCATTAGTTAAACTTAAGCTTAATTTAGGACAAAATCCTAACTTAAGACAAAATCCTAACTTAGGACAAAATCCTAACTTAAAACAAAATCCTAATTTAGGACAAAATCCTTACTTAAGATAAAATCCTAATACAAGACAAAATCCTAACATAGACTACTAAATGCCTTCTGTGAATACCAAAAGTAGTAAGTTTAGGATTTTGTCGTAACTTAGTTCTGTGAATCGGGCCCAATATTTATAATACAATAATTCATCATTTTATTTTTTTGATAGTGATAATTATTTTATTGTTTATTAATAATTAATTGGTAATTCATTTTTATTACTTGATTAATTGATAAATATATTAATTGTGTTAATTTAGTTTAGGAGCGGGTTGTGTTTTTATAGGGGAATAGGGTGGGAAGTAATGTCTTATAATTAAGTAATTATTAATCAATATTTATTGGTATTGATAATTATTTTAAATTTATATAGTTGATAATTAATTTATTGTTAGTTAAATATCAATTAGAAATCATTTTTGTAATTGATTAATTGGTAATTATATTAGTTGTGTTAATTTTTATGCAGAGCGGGTTGGTGGTTTATTGGGGAATAGGGTGGGAAGTTATTTAAATGTATTAAAGTAATTATTAATTTTATTTTATTGGTATTTATAATTAATTTATTATTAATGTATTATTAATTCATTATTTAATTAAAAAAATATTTAATTGATAAGTATGTTATTTTTAACCCCAACGCTATCCAACAATTTCCCTACTTTTGCACTCTCTGGAGTGGGAATAGTACTTTTTACCCCTATGCTATCCAACACTTTCCCTACTGTGTCACTAGCAGGCATTGGAATAGCAATTATAACCCCTATGCTATCCAACACTTTCCCAAATGTTGCACTCACTGGAGTGGGAATAGTAATTTTTACCCCTATGCTATTCAACACTTTCCCTACTGTTGCAATGATTGGACTGGGAATACTAATTTTAACCTCTTCGCTATCCAACACTTCCCTATTGTTGCACTCACTGGAGTGGGAATAGTAATTTTAAACCCCTACACTATCCAACACTGTCCCTACTGTGTCATTATCAGGCGTTGGAATAGCAATTATAACCCCTACGCTATCCAACACTTTCCCTACTGTTGCACTCTCTGGAGTTGGAATAGTAATTTCAATCCCGACGCTATCCCACACTTTCCCTACTGTTGCATGGATTGGACTGGGAATACTAATTTTAACCTCTTCGCTATCCAACACTTTCCTTACTGTGTCACTATCAGGTGTTGGAATAGCAATTATAACCCCTACACTATCCAACACTTTCCCTTATATTCTCGTCTTAATTTTATAACAGAGTCGGAGTCCCTGGGCTTTTTGGCAAGAGCGTGTTTTAATTCAGTTAATAGCCTGGTACATGAGTGGTCAAACCAGGCCGGTTTAGTTTTTTCGCTGGCCCCCTATAGATTTGGTGAACCTGACATCAATAGATTTATTAATGTCATTAAAAGCAGATAAAACCTGTTTATGGTCAGTGCAGTTGTCAAGTATGAGAGAAATTTCTACCATGCAATTCCTGAGAATAGAGCCAAATAATTCAGTAAGTTTTTTACCCTACCCATCTTAAACGAACTCTGTTGGATCTATGGGGTTCCAAATTGGAAACAAATGTACCCACATTGACAAAAAGGTCACCCCATAAAGTAGTTTTCAAGATTATACAATTATGGTCACTTAGGGTAGATATTTCAATCCTGGGAGAAGCACAACAAGATGTAACATTAGAGGAGACGATCACATGGTCAATAACTGAGCTGGAGCACCGATTCTTAAATGTAGGGATGATTTGGCCATTTTCGTCTTTTAAAAACCCCAGGATTTCCAGGTCATAACATCCCAAGAAATTATTTAATGCCTCTCCATATCGGTTATGACCAAAATGTAGATCATCCATACCAGTTTCATCAATAAATCCACATATTTTCCCCATTGGCATTTCACATAGTGGGGTGTTGAATTCACCAACCCAGATAAAATCAAAAGAAACATTTACATATGAAATTAAATTCTCGACAGTACTAGCCAGGTCATCAACGACTACTACCCTGGAGCTATCGAAAATGTTATTATAATAATTTACCAGAAGAATGTTATGGTCACGCCCCTCTAGTAACCAGAGGATATGGGAGTGTGCTCCAACAGTAATATACTTTTTTACAATGATCGGGCGTTTAATAGAATCTAGGATTAATAGACCACCTTTGGCTCTACCTGGCCCATTCCCCTGCGCCAGCAAATTATAAGAGACAAAACCCTCATAGTTTACTTCTTCCCTGCACCAAGTTTCCTGGAAACAATGTATATCGTAACTATTAATAAAATTTAACCAGCCCAAAACGTTCCCCTTTGATTTTAGTCCTGCAACGTTCCAGCTAGTAATAATTATCCCATTACCCCCTGTACAGACCCTGTCCGATGGTAAGGATACAATGGTTCTATCTATTTCCCTTGGATTTCCATTAGGCGAACCCTCACATTCATTTAACAGGTTAGGATTCCCCGGCCTAATTAACGTAGAAACTGTAGGGCTTTCATTTATTCCAATTGCTGGGGGATTAATAATCTCGCACCGGGACAATGGGTTGTCCAAAATAAGTCAATCATTGGAGTCCAAGCTCCTTAAGGCATGGAAGCGGTTTTGTAGTGGGATAGCTAGATCTGGTCTAAGAAAGGGTGAGAACGGCTTCGATTGGTAAGTATCAATAGAAGTTACATTACTGAGGTGGCTATAGAAGAAGCCAAGCGGACGTACACACACACCGTTTTCAGCGAACGGTAGGAAGGCTGCTCTAAGCAGAACTGTAGCAATGTGTTGAGGGTGCTTAAACTTGATAATAACACAGTCCCCCGAACTGGTCTTTCTAGAATCACCGATCCAGTTGCCCCAACTGGTTGTTAATATATTGTTTGTGTAGGCGTTTGGGAACCCACAGTTTTTGTGTAACCATGAGACAGTTTTATTTTTCAGAGAGTCGTGGGATTCCTGTTGAGACTGGCTTGAGTGGATGTCAACCGGGGGAACATTAGTTAAAACAACCACATAGGGGGCGCAATCTGGTGGGAGATTAATAAAGCGTCTTCTCCTCACTCCCGTCCACCCCCCCTGTGTTCTCATCTCCTGTAAATACTTTGTTTCCCTGACTCACTTGGTTTCCCTGACTCACTGTGGGTAATTGGACTGGTATTGCTATTTGGTTTACCCCAGTCCCCCCCTCAGATGGTGATGCTACTTCCTTGCTTACATTGTTACCCGTTTTTGTGACCTTCTTGGTTTTGGCCAGGGCAATATGAGCCTTCAGAAGGCCACCCAATTTGATTACTTCGTTTGAAACCTGATCGAATTTAGCTACTAATGGTTTAATAATCATTTCCATCTTGGCTTCAATGATGCTAACCAGTAGATCAAATTGCTCAGGGTTCAAAGTAGTCGTCCCTTCCTTTTCTGAGGCCTGAGTTCCCACTGGATTTTTAGGAGGTATATTCACTTTTTTGATTTTCCTATTGCCCCCTGTTTGTTAGGTAGCTTCCTACATGCCCCTACTACTCTGCGCACCGGGGAAGGTTGTTGTGAGGTCTCAGAGGGATCATCATCTAGCACAACCTGACTTAGTGCTGGCGAAACTAGTATTTCACTAATGGTTTTATTGTTAATAATAGCCTGGTCGCGTTGACTACCGCTATTATCTAGCACCGGTATATCAGAAGAAGTGCAGAAATTAGTGGGGAAAGCTGGAGGGCTACCCCGGCCCAATGAAGCTTGTCGGTCATTGTTAATTTTATTTACTACTTTAACTAAGTAGTTATCCATCGTAGCTGAAGCTGAGGCAGTTTTAGCGGATCGAAGTTTAGACATTGTTAAATTTTGGGTAAGACCAACAAAACCAATACTTAAAACACCGTAGCTATCATGAATCACTCATATTAAAAATGTGATACAAATATTGCGATAGTATTACCTTACAACTAAAACGTAATAGTCTCACAGAAAATATGGGGATGAGTCTTATCTGCAGCTGCCAGGGTCCGTGGCCCAGCCCAGCCTCGTTCTGCCCCGGACTGCCAGAAACTGTCCCGCCCTTGTCCCGGGCTGAACCCGGTGCCACCCGCGTGCGTTCCGCGACGCGGGGGCTTTCGCTGTCTTTTGAGCCTCTCCGGGGGCAGGACAGGGCATTCGCGACTTCCTCTTGCGAGGGCCTGTGGGGATTGTAGTCCGGTGGCTGTGGCTGCGGCAGCAAGGAGACTGGCAGCAACACCAGCGGAGCCAAGGAAAGGCTTGAGCGTCCTGCGGTGATTCCCGCTATGCCCAGGTCAGTTTCCAAGTTGTCCCCGCTCTTGCTGTCTTTTGAGCCTCTCCGGGGGCGGGACAGGGCGTTGGCGACTTCTTTTCGCGAGGGCCTGTGGGGATTGTGGTCCCTACTGTTGCACTCTCTGGAGTGGGAATAGTACTGTTTACCCCTACGCCATCCAACACTTTCCCTACTGTGTCACTAGCAGGTGTTGGAATAGCAATTATAACCCCTATGCTATCCAACACTTTCCCTACTGTTGCACCCACTGGAGTGGGAATAGTAATTTCAATCCCTACGCTATCCCACGCTTTCGCCACTGTTGCAATGATTGGACTGGGAATACTAATTTTAACCTCTTCGCTATCCAACACTTTCCCTAATGTTGCACTCACTGGAGTGGGAATAGTAATTTTAAACCCCTACGCTATCCAACACTTTCCCTACTGTTGCACTCACTGGAGTGGGAATAGTAATTTCAATCCCTACGCTATCCTACACTTTCCCTAATGTTGCAAGGATGGACTGGGAATACTAATTTTAACCTCTTCGCTATCCAACACTTTCCCTACGGTATCACTATAAGGCGTTGGAATAGCAATTATAAACCCTACGCTATCCAACACTTTCCCTACTGTTGCACTCACTGGAGTGGGAACAGTAATTTTTACCCCAACGCTATCCAACACTTTCCCTACTGTGTCACTAGCAGGTGCTGGAATAGCAATTATAACCCTTATGCTATCTAACACTTTCCCTACTGTTGCACTCACTGGAGTGGGAATAGTCATTTTTACCCCTACGCTATCCAACACTTTCCCAACTGTTGCACTCTCTGGAGTGGGAATAGTAATTTCAATCCCTACGCTATCCTACACTTTCCCTACTGTTGCAATGATTGGACTGGGAATACTAATTTTAACCTCTACGCTATCCAACACTTCCCTACGGTGTCACTATCTGGCATTGAAATAGCAATTATAACCCCTACGCTATCCAACACTTTCCCTACTGTTGCACTCACTGGAGTGGGAATAGTAATTTTTACCCCTACGCTATCCAACACTTTCCCCACTGTGTCACTAGCAGCTGCTGGAATAGCAATCATAACCCCTATGCTATCCAACACTTTCCCTACTGTTGCACCCACTGGAGTGGGAATAGTAACTTTAAACCCCTACGCTATCCAACACTTTCCCTACTGTTGCACTCACTGGAGTGGGAATAGTAATTTTTAACCCTATGCTATCCTACACTTTCCCTACTGTTGCACTCTCTGGAGTGGGAATAGTAATTCTGACCCCTACGCTATCCAACACTTTCCCTACTGTTGCAATGATTGGAGTGGGAATAATAATTTTAACCTCTTTGCTATACAACACTTTCCCTAATTTTGCACTCACTGGAGTGGGAGTAGTAATTTTTAACCCCCACGCTATCCAACACTTTCCCTACTGATGCACTCTCTGGAGCTGGATAGTCATGTTAACCCCTACGCTATCCAACACTTTCCCCACTGTGTCACTAGCAGGTGCTGGAATAGCAATTATAACCCCTATGCTATCCAACACTTTCCCTACTGTTGTGGGAAATAGTAAATTTTACCCCTACGATAGCCAAAAGTTTCCCTACTGTTGCACTTACTGGAGTGGGAATAGTAATTTTAACCCTTTTACTATCCAACACGTTCCCTACTGTTGCACTCTCTGGAATGGGAATAGTAATGTTTACCTCTACACTATCAAACACTTTCCCTACTGTTGCACTTACTGGAGTGGGAATAGTGATTTTTACCCCTACGATATCCAACACTTTCCCTACTGTTGCACTTGGCATTTTTTGGCTAAAGGTCCCTAAACTTTTTCCTTTCCCCTTAGACCTTTATTTTTACTTAGTGTTGCCAACTTAGATATTTTGGGCACCTTGCCACTGCTGATCAGTGTCAAAGTGCAAGTGCTGCATGTGTAAAGTGTAATGTAATTGGTTGTCCATTATTGGTATGTGTGCCTTACTAGTAAAGTGCGCCATGTGTGCCAGGGCTGGTAATGCAAATGCTATTAGTGGGCCTGCCGCACTAATTGTGCCACCAACACAAGGAGCCTTAAAGAGAGAACTCAGGCCTGTCACTGCGGTGCTTGCACCCAGTTTGTTAAACTGCTGTGTTGTCCTGACAAGTGCACCCACTTGCCAGGCCTTACCCATCCCTTTCTATGCACATCAGAAACCTGTATGGTAGTTCCAAGGTACCCCCTGGGCAGGGTGAAGTGCATGTGACAGGTAGGACATGTACAGAGGTGTGTACCAAGCTCCAGACAGTGACATACTCTCCATTTCCTTTTTTCACTGTTGAAAGGCCATCTTGCCCATAGGACAGAATGGGGAGGCTGTGTAATATGTTTTTCAGCCTATCTTCCTAAAGACTTAAGATGGAGAGGTGAAGTTTAGCGTGCCTGAACTCACAATGTAATAACACATCTTTTTATGATGGTGGTTTTTGCGTTGTGTATTTAGAAGCCACTCTTTTAGAAGTGGCTGGGTTTTGTGCTCTAACATTTCTATGTGTCCCTGCCTTGTTGTGGATTGACTGTCTGGATTTGAAAGTGATAGGATCTGGGAAATGCCTTGACCCAGGGGAGGAGGTGAGACAGCAACAGGCTGACCTGCATCTGCAGTGTAGGGGGGAACTAGTAGCCCCTAGAGGTGAGGAGGCCTGGGTTGCTGCCATAAAACAATGGTCCCATCTCCAGCTGAGTGATTGAGGATCCAGACCACCACTCATCAAAGGAAAAAGGTGTCACTGGCAGGAGGCACCCAGAACTGGTTTGAACAGTTGTCAGTGCTCTCCTGAACACAAAGACTTCAAAGACATTTAGGGGTATAACTATGAGAGCTAAAGCCCCTGAACGTTGGAGAAATGGATTGATCAAGCCTGAAATGGATTGAACCTACTTTATGGTCAAGAGGAACCTCTGCCAAGGAAGAAACAGCTGAAGAGACTGAAGGAAAAGACGGACCCTTGCTGTGTGTTCTGGGGCTGGCCTGCAGTTTGCTGCTTTAACCAAGGAGAGGCTAAAGGGACTTTGCTGTGTGCTGTGCCCCCCTGCTTGAAAAGACTTTGCTGTGTGCTGTGTCCAAAGGTAACTCATCCCCAAGGGCCCGAGGTGAGCAGGCTCCCTGTTCCGGAATCTCAGAAACACAAATGTTTCCAAGAGAGTCTCAGCAACGCTGTGTGCATGTGCTTTTTGAAGCCGTAGACCCTTATAAGAATTGCCCTGTGATCAGGGGCACCTGGAGTCCAAGCGAGTCTCAGCGACAAAGTGTGCTTGTCCTTTTTGCAGCCTGAGCCCTTTGTGAGGTTTGTCCTATGATTGTGCACACCTGGAGTCTAAGTGAGTCTCAGCGACGCTCTGTGTGTGTGATTTGTGCAGTCTGAGACCTTCGTTAGGATTACACAGTTATCGTGCACCCAGATTTCAAGTGAGTCTCAGCGATGCTGTGTGTGTGTGCTTCGTGCAGCCTGAGACCTTCATGAGGAGTGCCCTGTGATTGTGCACACCTGAAGCTCAAGTGAGTCTCAGCGACGCTGTGTGCGTGTGCCCTGTTGCAGCCTGAGATCTTCGTATCACCGGCAGGCCGGACCGGCAGCCCCAGAGGAGCTGAGCCACTGACCCGTGCCCGCCATTGCCATAGCAGGACCTTGAACATACCCCATCGAGGGAGGGTACGAGTTCCACTGCCCGTAATCCCCAAACTTGCATCAGAGGCCCAAGTCGCAAGAAGAAGAGAGGAGGGCGAGGTCGCACCCCAGGTAACATGTGTCACCGCCTGGGGCGGGGTGCGGGCTCGGAGAGAGACAATCTCAGTCTCTATATATTATATTTTATATGTATATGGTTTTTTTTAACATTATATGCATTAGTTATGAGTTTTAAACATTTTAAAATATGTTGAACTATTTATCTTTTGAATATATGAATTATTTACTTTATTTTACATAATTTTTTTAACATTTAAAAAATATATTTTTTAACAACGATATTTTAGACATCAATATATTTTTTCAAATTTTTTTGTATTTGCCATGATGTAGATAGGATGTCGATATTCTTGACTTCGATATTTTTGTCACAATATTTTTGTACCTTGATATTGTTGTAGTCGATATTTTATCAGTGATTCTTTTTGAATATTTTAGGAAAATATAGAATTGGGCATAAACTCCATCTTTCTATAGAAAGTGGAATTTTATTCAAAATGGGCACAACATCCACCAATCATAAGGAAGTAAAGGCGCTGAGAAAGCGCACTTTGTGTGTTACTGGTGATTAATTTGTAAATTTCTAATACAATGTTAAAAAATTGTGGTAGACAGGTGTGGCTCATACTGGTTCGTCCATGGGGGTATTACTGTTAGTGAAAGGTGATTTAGATGCAGCCAGGGCCTTAAAGGTATAGGTTGTCTCGGGACAGTACTTGGCTAAACAGAGTGGGTCTACGTGAGTTGGCGACAGGGTATGCCGTCATTCAGTCCCTTGTGTGTGTTCCAAGGCAAAACACCTAGCGTTGTTCGTTCTCAACAAGTTGGAAGTCCTTGTTTACTTGTTCTATAAAAGTCCATTGTAGGTCCTGCATAGTGTGATTTTTGTCCATGTAGTGTGATGACATTTTTGTTGTTGCCTTTTTACACTTGACGTTACTCCTGTGTTCACATATGCGTGTTTTTATTGGGCAAGTGTTCATCCCAATGTAGTAGAGACCGCTTGGGCAGGTAATCATATAGACCACATTCTTTGTGTTACAGGTTGTAAAACAATGTTGTTCCCATTTAGAGTTGTCGTTGAGGGTGATGTTGTTGCTCTTTCTGGTCAAGTGGTACACACTACAGTTTCCGCAGGGATGATGCTCCATAAGGGGTGGGAGGAACGTTTGTGATGTTTCATCTTCCTTTATCTTCCATGGCCTGGTGTGTATAACCATGTCTTGCAAGCTTCTGCCCTTCTGTGTGAGACATTGGTTTTGGAAAATTTAAATTCCCACAGTTCAGGAGACACCAATATTTGTTAATTAATTTTCTAACCTGGTTTGAGCCTGTGTTGTATGTTGTAATGCAGATTGGTCTCTCCTCCTTTGGTTTTCGTGGTCTTATTTCCAACAAAGCGTCCCTGTGGTTGTTTCTTGCATGTTTTAGGGCTTTGTCTACCACTCTGTGGGGATCATTCCTTTTCTCCAATTTATGACACAAGACTTCTGCTTTTTCTGAAAATACTTCGGATCTGAACATTTTCTCCTTAACCGCAGTAACTGGCCAAATGTGATATTGTCCCGCAGATGCCTTTGGTGGAAACTGTCATAGAGAAGGAGGCAGTGTTTTGCTGTTGCTTTTATGTGGGTGGTTGTTCTTAGGTCCCCTTCCTGTGGGAAGATGTTGAGGTCCAGGAGTGCCAATTCCTTGTTGGAGATGGTGCTAGTAAATTTTAGGAAGTCATCCTAGAAATTCAATCAGGTCATGAATTTGCTTGCTGTTTCCTCATTGCCATGCCGAATGACAAGAACGTTGTCAATGTAATGTTTCCAAATGTGAATATGAGGTAGGAAAGGGTTACTTGGATTCAGGATCTTATGTTTCTCCAAGTGGTGGACGTACAGTCCAGCTATGGTGGGGGCGAATGTCCTACCCATTCTGGTCCCATGCTCCTGGAGGTAAAATGTATTTTTGTACTCAAAGTTTTCTTTTGTGAGAGCCCATTTACAGCAGTCCATTACGATGTTGCATGGGGTTTGGTATTCCCACTCAATTTCAAAGAGTACATCCACTATGATGCACAGTGTTTCGTCATGTGGGAGAATGGTGTAAAGGCTCTCCACATCCAAACCCATCAGGAGTTCAGTTGCAGGGTCAAATTGTATGTCCTGAACAAGTGTCAGGACATCCTTGGTGTCCTTCTGGTAGGTATCCGTGTTCTGTAACAATGGTTGCAGGAAGGCATCTGTGAATTTTGATAGGGTTTCTAAGATCTACCCTATGCCTGACACAATGGGTCATCCTCGGGGGTGAGTAAGATTCTTATGAATTTGGGGTATTTTATAAAAATATGGTGTCACAGGTAATTTGTTGATCAGAAATTCACCCTCCTTATTTGAGACCCAATCGTGGGTATGGGCTTCCTCTATCATACTAGTGATTTGGACACGTATGGACTCTGTAGTATAGTTTTTCAGGATTTCATACTTTCTGGGGTCCTGGAAGAGGCGCAGACATTCTTGATTGTAGGCGTCTGAGGATTGAATCACTATTGCTCTGCCTTTGTCTGCAGGTTTTATGACAAAAACTTTGTTGTTTGCTAATTCCCTGAAGGCCTGTTTTTGTTCCTTGGTAGTGTTATGGATTACATGGTGGTTGTCTGGGTTGACTTCCTCTAGGTCTTTCATTGCTGCTCTTCCGAAAGCCAAGATTTCCACCAGAAGCATTATACTGGGAGGGGTGAAGGTGGATTTCAACCTTAGTCCTGTGTCATCTTCCTCTGTGAACCTTGGTTCTTTGTTGCCAAAATAGGCACTTAGTTACAGTTTCCTTATGAATTTGTTGACCTCTTTAAAAAGTTTAAATTTGTCCAACCTTTCTGTGGGTACAAAGCCCAATCCTTTCACTAGGATTTCTTTCTGGTTAAGTTTACCACTAGATTATGATTTTGCTGGTTGTCGGTTGGTTGTGCCGGGCACCAGTCATACTCCTTATCGTTTTATTTGACAAACTTATAGCAATCACTGGAAGGACAGCTTTTTCCATGAATGAAGCTTGTTTCATGACTGAAGGGTGGACTTTCTTTGTTTTTTCTCTAAAGTATTTGTGCAATAACTGAAACAGTAAAAGATTGAAAACACCACACAAAAAGCTGCCACACTAGGTTTGAAAAATAGATCAAAATGTAATGAATAGAACAAGACCAAAATGACAAAAATCAAATTAGTAGATCCGGAGATATTGAATATTAAGCTTTTTACAGTAAATAGCGCCAACAGGCATAAATCAGCAACTTTGGATATCTGGTCACTCCTAACCAGGACAAAGTCACAAGTCTAGGTCAAATGTAATGGAACACGGGCTGTCCACAGGGACCAAGTTAGGCCAGCCAACCACAGAACCTTAAATCCAGACTTGCAGAGCATTTCATGCAGCCGAATCAAAGATACCTCACACAGCCAAAGTGATGCTTTGGTTATGAGATGTGACAAAGTTGCGTTGCAAGGCCTTATTGCATTGTTGTTGAGGATTCCATTGATGAGGGCTTGTGATATCAAATACGGAGTCGGGGATGCCATGAGCATTTGTGGCAATGCGTTGGTTTTCACGCGATGCAGAGTCCACTCTCTCCGTCGCGGCTGCTGTTGACATGGAATGCAAGGGCCTATGCAGGGGTTGCATCTTGTAGTGGCGGTAGCGTGGCGTTGTGGGTTGCAATGCAATGTGGGTTTTCAGCAATGGTTTCGATCTGTGCACTGAGGTTATGCATTGGTTCTGCTTGAGTTTGCTACTTACAGCAGAGGAATTGCGTCGGTTATGCTGGATCCACAGAGCATGGCAGAGCATCTTAGGCCCACTTCCAAAGGTCCTGCACTGGGGTAAAACCACTTGGAAGGGAAGACTCACAGGTGGCAGAATTTAGTCGCACGTGCATGGTTGTTGGAAGCCTGTTATTGTCTCTGAGGCTTCAGATCAGGATGTCAGGCAACTAGTCCTTGGAGTCACTCTGGGTACTGGGTTCTAGTGATACAGGTCCAGTTCTTCTCACAAAGGCTTGAGGCAGCAGGTCAGCACAACAGGGCAGCAGTTACTTTAGAGCAGCAGTCCACCAGAGTGGCAGTCCTTGAAGCAGCACAGCAGTCCTTCTTCCTGGCATGGTATCCACATGTCCATAAGTGTACTGAGTGGTGGCATCTGAGGTCTTTCTTTTATATGTAGTTGTGTCTTTGAAGTGGGGAGAAATGTCTAGAGGCCTGACTTTGAAGTGCACAGATGCCCTACGGTCCCTGGCTCTAGACTAACTATAGGGGGTATGCTGCCCTTTCTAAGGAGTCAGGAAATAACCTATTCAGGTGTAATTGTAAGTGAGGTTAGGTCGAGTTCCTCCCTCTCATCTTGCCAGTGATGACTCATCCACTTACACCTAAGCTCCAATTGTGTGAGGCTGTCTATCAGTCAATCAATCAGAACATTTATAGAGCGCGCTACTCACCCGTGAGGGTCCCAAGGCGCTGGGAGGGGGGGGTGTTACTGCTTGAAGAGCCAGGTCTTGACGTGCTTCCTGAAGGAGAGATGGTCCTGGGTTAGTCGTAGGTGGGTGGGGAGGGTGTTCCAAGTCTTGGCTGCTAGGTAGGTGAAGGATCTTCCTCCGGTGGTGGATCTGCGGATCCGTGGGACGGTGGCGAGGGCGTGGCTGGCGGAGTGGAGCTGGCGGGTAGGCGTGTAGAACCGGAGGCGGTTGGTGAGGTATTCGGGGCCCAGGTCATGGAGAGCTTTGTGAGCGTGGGTTAGGAGTCTGAACGTGATCCTCTTGCTGACGGGGAGCCAGTGCAGGTCCTTCAGGTGGGCGGAGATGTGACTGTTTCGTGGGACGTCCAGGACGAGTCGTGCAGATGCGTTCTGTATGCGCTGGATTCTTTTCTGTAGTTTGGCCGTGGTCCCAGCATAGAGTTCGTTCCCATAGTCCAGGTGGCTGGTGACGAGGGCCTGGGTGACCGTCTTCCTGGTTCCGGTGGGGATCCAGCAGAAGATCTTGCGAAGCATGCGGAGGGTGTTGAAGCAGGAGGATGTAACGGCGTTGACTTGACTGATCATCGTGAGGGAGGAGTCAAAGATGAAGCCCAGGTTGTGTGCGTGGTCCGTGGGCTTGGGTGGGGGGGTGCCCAGAGCCTGGGGCCATCAGAAGTCGTCACAGGCGGAGATGGATGGGCCGAGGATGAGGACTTCCGTCTTGTCTGAGTTCAGTTTCAGGCGGCTGAGCTTCATCCATTCCGCGACATCTTTCATTCCATCCTGGAAGCTGGCTTTGGCGGTAGCGGTGGCGGGGTCATTGGTGAGGGAGAGGATCAGTTGGGTGTCGTCTGCGTAGGAGATGATATTGAGCTTGTGCTTGCGTGCGATGGCTGCGAGGGGGCTCATGTAGACATTGAAGAGGGTGGGGCTGAGCGAGGAGCATTGGGGTACGCCGCAGATGATCTTGGTGGCTTCTGCGCGGAAGGGCAGGAGACGGACTCTTTGGGTTCTGTCGGAGAGGAAGAAGGTGATCCATTCCAGGGCCTTTCATTGGATCCCGGCGTGGTGGAGGCGGGTGGTCAGGGTGCTCTGGCAGACCGTTTCGAATGCGGCCGATAGGTCGAGGAGGATGAGGGCGGCAGTTTCCCCGTTGTCCAGCAGGGTCCTGATGTCATCGGTGGCTGCGATGAGGGCGGTCTCGGTGCTGTGGTTCGCTCGGAATCCGGACTGTGATCGGTCGAGGGAGCCGTTTGTCTCGAGGAAGGCGTTAAGCTGCTTGTTGACGTTTTTTTCGATGACTTTAGTGGGGAAGGGGAGGTGTGGGACACCCCCGCGCCGCACGGCCACCAGCTGCTGCGTGTGCCCCTTGCCTGCCCTGCTGCCTCGTTGAGCCTCGTTGCCGGCTGCCGCCGCTGCGAGTGCTTTTGCCGCTTTTTTCCTGGTTTTGTCAAGCATTTGTGCTTGTCTTGCCGATCTGTGTTTTTCTCTGTTTTGCCCGTTTTTTGTCGTTTATTTTTGCCTGTTTGTATTTTAAAGTGTGCGCTCTCCTTCCTTGTTGCCCGCCTACCGCGCCACCCCTCGCCCTCCCTTCCCGCCACCGCCGCTTGTCCCCGCCCCTTTTTCTTCTGTAACCCTCCCCGCTCCCGCCTCCCAGCTGCCCCGCCCACCCGCGCACTTGGCCTTAAATGGCGACCGTGCGACGCAGGTGAGTGTGACCCACTTGTGGGACACCCCCGCGCCGCACGGCCACCAGCTGCTGCGTGTGCCCCTTGCCTGCCCTGCTGCCTCGTTGAGCCTCGTTGCCGGCTGCCGCCGCTGCGAGTGCTTTTGCCGCTTTTTTCCTGGTTTTGTCAAGCATTTGTGCTTGTCTTGCCGATCTGTGTTTTTCTCTGTTTTGCCCGTTTTTTGTCGTTTATTTTTGCCTGTTTGTATTTTAAAGTGTGCGCTCTCCTTCCTTGTTGCCCGCCTACCGCGCCACCCCTCGCCCTCCCTTCCCGCCACCGCCGCTTGTCCCCGCCCCTTTTTCTTCTGTAACCCTCCCCGCTCCCGCCTCCCAGCTGCCCCGCCCACCCGCGCACTTGGCCTTAAATGGCGACCGTGCGACGCAGGTGAGTGTGACCCACTTGTGGGACACCCCCGCGCCGCACGGCCACCAGCTGCTGCGTGTGCCCCTTGCCTGCCCTGCTGCCTCGTTGAGCCTCGTTGCCGGCTGCCGCCGCTGCGAGTGCTTTTGCCGCTTTTTTCCTGGTTTTGTCAAGCATTTGTGCTTGTCTTGCCGATCTGTGTTTTTCTCTGTTTTGCCCGTTTTTTGTCGTTTATTTTTGCCTGTTTGTATTTTAAAGTGTGCGCTCTCCTTCCTTGTTGCCCGCCTACCGCGCCACCCCTCGCCCTCCCTTCCCGCCACCGCCGCTTGTCCCCGCCCCTTTTTCTTCTGTAACCCTCCCCGCTCCCGCCTCCCAGCTGCCCCGCCCACCCGCGCACTTCGCCTTAAATGGCGACCGTGCGAACGCGCAGCGGTCACGCGCAGCGGGTGCGCCGTTTGTGCGCCGAAGGCGCGCCAAAGGTAAGCCCGTCTGCGCCCGTCCGCGACCGGATCGCGACCAGCGCCAGGACCCCTGGCCCCCGAAGAGCCCGACCGACCCGCCTGACGTACTCCGCCGCCACCCTCATCGCACTCAACACCGGCCGACTCCCAGAATGCCAGCAAGCCACACCACGACACACCCACGGACCTTTCAGCTGCCACGCCTGCAAGTTCTCCTGCATCCGGACCAGCCCCGCACCAGCACCCGACAAGTCGAACTCCAGCAGCACCCACCTCAAGTGCATCCTGCTCAACACCCGCTCCGTCCACAGACACGCCATCGAACTCTGGAACCTCCTAGACGCCACAGCCCCTGACGTTGCCTTCCTCACGGAGACCTGGATGAACGCCTCTTCAGCTCCCGACATCGCCATCGCCATCCCAGAGGGCTACAAGATCATCCGGAGGGACCGCAACGCCAACCAGATGGGAGGAGGCATCGCCATCATCCACAGGAACACCATCCGTCTCACGACCAGCACCGACAACACCCTGACCAGCGCCGAACACCTGCACTTCCAGATCCACACCAACCCGAACACCACCCTCAGAGGCACCCTGATCTACCGACCCCCTGGACCACGCACGCAATTCAGCGAGGACATCGCCGACTTCGTCAGCCCGCATGCCCTCCCCTCCGCCGACTACATCCTCCTGGGGGACCTGAACTTCCACCTGGAGAACAACAACGACCACAACACCAGCACCCTGCTCGACAACCTCGCCAACCTGGGACTCAAGCAACTGGTGTCCACCCCCACCCACCTCGCCGGACACACACTCGACGCCGTCTTCTCATCCAGCACAGACATCAACTTCAGCCACGCCACAGAGCTTCAATGGACGGACCACAGCTGCGTCCACTTCACCTTCAAGAGAACGACGACCCACCAACACCAGCAACACACCGCCCGCAGAAGCTGGAACAAGATCACAGCAGACCAGCTCGCCACCTCCCTGAGCCAACACCCTCCTGCCAGCTCAGCGAACCCCAGCCAGGCCGCCGACAACCTCACGAAGTGGATCACCACCTGCGCGGACGAGCTCGCCCCGCTGAGGACCCCGCCCAGCAGACCCGCCAGCAAGAAGGCCCCATGGTTCACCGACGAACTCAAGAGCTCCAAGAAGAACTGCCGAGCCCTCGAGAAAGTCTGGAAAAAGGACCCGACACCGGACAACAGGACCTCCTACAAACTGGCCACCCGGAAACACCACCAGCTGATCCGCGCCGCCAAGAGAACAGCATTCAAGGACCGGTTGGACAACAACGCACACAACAGCAAGGAACTCTTCAACATCGTGAAAGAGCTTTCCAACCCCAGCGCAGGAAACAACGACATCACCCCATCACAAGACCTCTGCAACTCCCTCGCCTCATACTTCCACAACAAGATCACGGACATACACAGCAGTTTCAACAACCAACCAACGCACACCACGACCGACCTGCCACCCCCCCCCACCACCACCCTCCACGCCTGGACCCCGATCAGCACAGAAGACACCATCCGCACGATGAACTCCATCCACTCCGGATCACCAACCGACCCCTGCCCTCACCACGTCTTCAACAAGGCCGACGCTGCCATCGCACCCCACCTGCGAGACATCATCAACACATCCTTCGACACCGCCATCTTCCCCGAAAGCTGGAAACACGCCGAACTCAGCGCTCTACTCAAAAAACCAACAGCGGACCCCACCGACCTCAAGAATTACCGCCCCATCTCGCTTCTACCGTTTCCAGCCAAAGTCATCGAGAAGACCGTCAACAAGCAGATGGCCGCCTTCCTCGAGACGAACGGATCCCTCGACCCCTCACAGTCCGGCTTCCGAGCCAAACACAGCACCGAGACCGCCCTCATCGCCGCCACCGATGACATCCGAGCCCTGATGGACAAGGGAGAAACAGCGGCCCTCATCCTCCTAGACCTCTCCGCGGCATTCGACACGGTCTGCCACCGCACCCTAACACGGCGCCTCAGCAACATCGGTATCCAGGACAAGGCGCTGGAATGGATCATCTCCTTCCTCGACGGAAGAACACAGCGAGTCCGCCTACCACCGTACAAGTCAGAGGCCTCCGAAGTCATCTGCGGCGTCCCCCAAGGATCATCACTGAGCCCCACCCTCTTCAACGTCTACATGAGCCCCCTCGCGGCCATCGTACGCAAACACCACCTCAGCATCATCTCCTACGCCGACGACACCCAGCTGATCCTCTCCCTGACCAACAACCCCGCCGCCGCCAGAGCCAACCTGCACGAAGGGATGAAAGAGGTAGCCGAGTGGATGACGACCAGCCGCCTGAAACTGAACTCGGACAAGACGGAGGTCCTCATCCTGGGCTCTTCACCCTCCGCCTGGGACGACTCCTGGTGGCCTCCCGCCCTGGGCACCGCGCCCAAACCGACAGACCATGCACGAAACCTGGGCTTCATCCTGGACTCCTCCCTCTCCATGACCAGGCAAGTCAACAGCGTCTCCTCGGCGTGCTTCAACATCCTACGCATGCTACGAAAGATCTTTTGGTGGATCCCCTCAGAGACCAGGAAGACCGTCACCCAGGCCCTCGTCACCAGCCGACTGGACTACGGCAACGCCCTCTACGCCGGGACCACCGCCAAGATCCAGAAGAGACTCCAGCGGATCCAAAACGCCTCAGCCAGACTCATCCTCGACATCCCACGATCCAGCCACATCTCCGGTCATCTGAGAGACCTTCACTGGCTCCCCATCAACAAGAGAATCACCTTCCGCCTCCTCACCCACGCACACAAAGCCCTACACGACCAAGGCCCGAGCTACCTCAACAGCCGAGTCAACTTCTACGCTCCCAAACGCCACCTCCGATCAGCCAACCACGCCCTCGCCGCCGTCCCCCGCATCCGAAGAGCGACTACAGGAGGAAGATCCTTCTCCTACCTGGCCGCCAAGACCTGGAACTCCCTCCCGTCCGACCTGCGCCTGACCCAAGACCACCTCTCCTTCAGGAAGAAGCTGAAGACCTGGCTGTTCGAGCAGTAGCGGCACCCCCCCTCCCCAGCGCCTTGAGACCCTACGGGTATGTAGCGCGCTTTATAAGTGTCACTGATTGATTGATTGATTGTGAGATGGGGCGGAAGTTCTTGAGGTCCATGGGGTCAGCGGTGGGTTTCTTCAGGAGGGTGCTGATCTCCACATGTTTCCAGCTCTCCGGGAAGGTGGCGGATGTGAAGGAGTTGTTGATGATGTCCCGGAGTTGGGGTGCAATGATGGAGTCGGCTTTGTTGAAGATGTGGTGTGGGCAGGGGTCGGCTGGGGAGCCCTAGTGGATGGTGTTCATTATGCGGATGGTGTCGGTCGTGCTGACCGGCGTCCAGGTGCGTAGGGTGGTGGTGGGGGGCGTCGGTTCGGTGGCCGGGTACGTGTTCTGAGCGCCGAAGCTGTCGTGGATGTCGGTGATCTTCCGGTGGAAGAATGTGGCGAGGGAGTTGCAGAGGTATTGTGATGGCGCAATGTCGTTGTTGCTGGCGTTGGGGTTGGAGAGCTCTTTCACGATGTTGAATAGTTCCTTGCTGTTGTGGGTGTTGTCGTCTAGGCGTTCTCTGAAAGATGACCTTTTGGTGGTGCGGATCAGCTGGTGGTGTTCGCGGATGGCGTGCTTGAGGGCTGTCATGTTTTCCGTTGACTGGGTGTGGCGCCAGGCTTTCTCGAGGGCACGGCAGGATTTCTTTGAGGTCTTTGGTGAACCATGCGACTTTCTTGCTGTTGGGGTTGCTTGGAGGGTTCTTCATTTGAGCAAGGGCATCGACGCAGTCGGTGATCCACTGTGTGAGGTTGCGGGATGCCTCGTTGGGGTCCGTGGTGTTGGTGGGAGGGTTTTGGCTCAGGGAGGTGGTGAGCTGGTCGGTGGTGATCTTGCTCCAGCATCTTCGGGGGGCATGTTGCGGGCGGTAGTGGGTCGCTGTTTTCCTGAAGTTGAAATGGACGCAGCTGTAATCGGTCCAGTGGAGTTCGGTGGCGTGGCTGAAGGAGATGTGGTTGCTGGAGGAGAAGACGGGGCCGAGCATGTGGCCGGCTCGGTGGGTGGGGGTGTTGACCAGTTGCTTGAGTCCGAGGTTGGCTAGGTTGTCAAGCAGGAAGGTGGTGTTGTTGTCCTTGTTGTTCTCCAGGTGGAAGTTGAGGTCCCCTAGCAGGATGTAGTCGGAGGAGGCGAGAGCAAGCGGGCTGATGAAGTCTGCGATGGCTTCGCTGAACTGTGCTCGTGTTCCCCGGGGGTCTGTAGATGAGGGTGCCTCTAAGGGTGGTCTTGGGGTTGGTGTGTATCTGGAAGTGGAGGTGCTCTGCGGCGGAGAGGGTGTCGTTGGTGTCGGTCATGATGTGGATGGTGTTTCTGTGGGCAATGGCGATGCCACCTCCGGTTTGGTTGACGCGGTCTCTCCGGATGATCTTGTAGCCGTCCGGGATAGCTATGGCGATGTCGGGGGCTGGGGTCTAGGAGGAATACACAAAGCATAGCTGCCAACTACACCCAGTCATGTATGCAGAGACAGGTTGCAGGCACCAGATGGCTAAGGCAAGAAGAAGACAACTTTCTAAAGGTTTAAAGGTGTAGGATTGTGCACCGCTTAATCCGTGGTTTTATGTTTTTCCGTGCAACCAGGGTATCGTTCCCCGCCTGGAGCGTACTTAATACTCTCATGTAGCAGCTGTACTGCTATAGTATAGCTGTCACCCTGAGCGGTGACAGCTATACTATAGCAGTACAGCTGCTACATGAGAACTTTCTAAAGGTGCCATTTTCAGAATTCTTACTTAAAATCTGAATTCATCATAAGTTAGAATGTTAAATTAGGATGCAAAAGACACCAACCTTTAACAAGTTATCTCTTCTTATTTGTAATTTACAATTATGAAATGTAATAAGGCAATTCCAATTTTATCCTATGGGAGAGATAGGCATTGGAGTAGTGAAAAACGAATTTATGAGCTTTTCACTCCCAGGACATGTAAAACTTAAAAGTATATGTCTAACTTTTGAAATAAACTGCACCCTGCTCATTGGGCTGTCAAAAGGTTTATTTTGCCTGGTTGACACAGCAGGTTAAAACTGCACACACGGGATCTGCAATGGCAGTCATGAGACATTTTTAAAGTAACCCCGGGCAGAGCTGGCGTAGTGCCACTACGAGGAGTTCCACGGAGTTGGAAAAAAATCCTGTGGAACTCCGCTCCGCTCCCTTCCACCCTCCCTAATTTAATATTAATTTTAGAAAGCCACTTACCTGCTGTGGCTGCCTCCTCCTCACCATGATCTCTCTCTCCTTCCGCGTCCTCGCCATCCTCATCCATGGAAACCCCTACATTGTACGTATTGCGCGTGTTGAGATTGTCGGAATATACAAACAAAGTGTTTCACTGCTATGACATTGCTCATGAAAGCAACTCACTTGCCTAGTCTCCCCTTGCTACGGCTCCCGTAACCTGAAAAGGTTCTGTCTATCGAATCCTACACTAGTTCCTCATGGTGTACCCAAGTACACAAAAAAAGTGATGAATGTAATGATTGTATTAATCTCAGCCACTGGTAATTACTAAAGGCCGCATGTCAGCGCATAAATATTTGCACACAGTTTGGACTGAGGCATATGCAAATCAGTCGTGCCCCTGCTAAAATGGGATCAGTACAGTGATGGATTGGGATGCAGTCCTGAGGTATTGCCAGTGGCTGATTTTAATTTGAGGATTCAATCCATCACCTTGTTATTTTTAGCATTTGATGCCCTCAGTGCACCTGGTATGCCCAAGCGTGGGTCCCAGGTTTACGGTGTCACTGGAACCAAGCTTTACCTGGTTGAATAACCCTAAAAAACGCAAAACCAGTCATGGTTTGCTTGCGCGCCGGATCAGGGAGGACCTGGCCTGGCAGTTCAGGCTGGACTGTTCCCATGTGGGGCATTATCAAGACTAATTTGCATATGGCTGGACCAAAACTGCGGTGGTCACGAATGATTGCTAGTGGCTGAGTTTAATTCAAGCATCCATCCATCACTTTTTTATTTTTGTCTTTTGTTTTTGTTCTCTTCCAAGACTACAAGAATGTGCTCCAGTAATGTGAAGTTTGCTGTTCCACGTGGCATTTGTTACCTCTGTGTTCACTTAGCTATCCCATTATCCATGGATACTGTGACATTTCAAATACCAGGAAATACAGAAGCATTCCTTCTCGCTCAAAAGTAGATGTTCAATTTAGAAAAACCTGAAGTTGAATGAAAAATCCTAGAAGGTATAATTAGATTTACCGTTTTTGCAGTAGGTCACCCCAATGAAACTCCATGAAAAGGATTAATTGAAGCCATTGGGAAGTGACGTTCCTCTCTTTTTATTCTCATTCGACTTCTGCTATCTGACATTTTGACATTAACCGTTTCAGCCATTTTGCACCACTGCCTCAGACAAGCAGACACTGAGACTGACTAGGGAGGACAGGAGCCTTACAGGCTGCTAAGTGGACGAGACATGCGGCTAACGATGTGCCCCGGTGCCGGCGATGGACGGTGATGAGATTCAATGCAGCTCTTACGATCAGAGGATCAGTGGAAGCATCAGCTTCCGTTACCATCTCTCATGAGCACAAAGACCCCCCTAATCCTGGCTCTGCTGCTCTGGGAATAAAAGGTAATTATGATATGTCATTTATTTCCGGCCTATGGGGATTACTCTGCAAGTCAAAGCAATTACCCAAGGGTAGGAATGACAGAAACCTATAGAGATGCATGTCTTCATTACCGGAAGCAGGTCACCCTTGTACCACTGGACAGGATTTCCAGAAACTGCTGTAATTAGTTTGTGAAAAGGCAGCAAAAGGATGAGCCGGGAAGGCAGATTTCTGGTCAGAACTAATTTGCCCTGCTTGAAAGAACTTCAGCCCGCTCGCATCCCTCACGCTGAGGTTGAATAGTACGGCGCACCACACTATTAGGGAGGGTAATGGGAAGGCATATACTAACTCTAATGACATTGGAATCTTCTGTCGCTTGAACAGACGGCGTTGCGTCCTTTTTCGAGGAAAAGCTGTCATTTCTTGTTCTCTCTACACTGTGAAGCCGCGAAGCATCTTTACAGGCGCCAGATTCTCAACATGAAGCCCCAGAGGGGCTGGAATCGAAAGTGCTCTTGATTCTTTTATTCTCAGATAATGCCTTTAATTTAGTGTAGTGAATGATTGTGAGTGAACTGTACTCTGGATAATAAATATTAGAAAACTTAGACTTTCATGAAACACGAAGCAGATTCCAAGAAGATGCATGAAAAGAGGGGGGTGGGAACAGAAAAGAGAGAGGGCGCGAGATAGGGTGCGAAAAAGACAGAGTAAGAGAGAGAGAGAAAGAATCTCTGAGAACACGTGAGCTGAAATGTCATTCAGCTGATTGTCCCTGACTGATGCAGTGCTGGAGGACAACCAGGAAGGTTGTTCCGCCTGGGGCACGTTGACTACACCCTGCCTTGCTCCACCCTATGTAACGTGATTGTGGGGACTGGGCAAGTGCCTGGGGCCCTTGGATGCTGTTTGGAGGTATTTTCGAACTAACCAGTCAAGATCATAATGCTCGGCTATATAATATCATGGTATGCCTATATTCTTTGCACCCGCTTCCCGCCAATACTCTTTCTGCTGATTTCCCGCCAAAACTGCCAGATTATTTCTACAATGTTAGTTCAAATTGCGAGTCTTTCGTAAACACCATTGTAAAGTTTTCTATTTGTGTTTAGACACATGTATCTGTTTCATATCTTATATGTAATCCGTGTACTCTAAAGTCCTTATGTAATGAACTTGGTTCTATTGTAAAGCGCTCTGACACCTTCGGGTAAAGTACATGTTGTAGAAAACCTCAAACATAAATAAATACATTTGCAAGTTATGGTAGACTGTACAATAATGAATCTCTGATCCCTTGCAATGCTCCTTACCTCACAGATGACATCACATTGAACATCACATATGCCATCACCAATGTCAATAAAAATGCCATTTCAAAAGAAATCACAATGTAACGTTAATAGCAACGCATATATATATCAGTATTAAGAATTCCTCGACATGTAAATTTGAAATCATGGCAATATATCTGCTGTTATCACTACACTGAGAATTTAAATATGTAATGGACTAATTTCCAAAGTATAGATGCATATTTTCGATGTCAAATGCAAAGAGTACGAAATTAATAGTTTCATTGTATGATAATAGTCTGAAGATTTTTTTCTTTCTTTAGAACAGAGGATAGACTGTTTTCTGCATACGAAAACATTTTCAGTACATTGTATTCTTTAGTGGGTGCTTCTTGACACTCTAAAAACTGTTTAAAAATATAAATATATTTTTACATATTAGCACTTTCACATATCATTATACAGCTGAACTCTCAAATAAAACGATCACCAACTCATAAACTCACTTACTGTCTCTTGTTCAGTCACACTTTTTTACATGCATACAAATATAACACCCACATCAGTCATCTACAGATATCGAAGTTCTATTCCTTAAAATAGATGTAACATATAATTTAGGTCGTACCTTATGCCTGCCCTGGGTTATTTATCAAACGCCCTTGAATTTTTTTGAATTTTATAATATTTATAAAGCGCATGTTTACCAAGCGGTTTCTTGGCGCTAGGGATGCAGACCCGTGGTCAGGGCAGAAGGTAAGCCGCTAATGTGAGAAGGCTTGGGAGAAGAGGAAGGTTTTAAGGGCTTTCCTGAACTCTAAATAGTGGGAAGAGGACCTAAGGGAAAAAGGAAGAGAGTTCCAGAATACAGGGGCGAGGGTGGAGAATTTCATGCCTCCCAGTTTCTTTCTCCTAAATCGAGGGACAGAGAGGAGGAATTGGGAGGAAGAGCGTAGCTTTCTACAGGGGAGATAGGCCTTAATTTCCGAGTTGATGAATGTGGGGGCCGTCCCTGCCCGGGCCTGAAAAGTGATACAACCCATCTTGAAGAGGGAACGTTCCTGAATAGGGAGCCAATGTAAGGCTTTAAGTAACGGATTAACATGGTGGGATTTAGGGAGTTTGTATACAAGTCAGGCAGCCTGGTTTTGAACCAGCTGAAGTCGTCGTAAATCATAAGCTGGGATATCAAAGTATAAAGCGTTACCATAGTCAATACGAGAGATGACCATGGCTACAAGAATGAGTTTAAGAGCAGAAAGGGAGAAAAAAACGGGAAATCTTATGAATGGTGCGGAGAACTAAAAAGCAAGAAGAAACAACGGAACTAATCTGGGAGTGCAATATAAGATGATCATTCAGTTTTATCCCTAAAGCCTTTACTGAGGAAGAGGGGATGGGGGGGAGCCCAAGGAGGAAGGCCAAAATGAGGGGTTCCAGGGACTGGAGCAACCACCTGTAAGGACCAATTCGATTTTGTCTGGGTTTAACTTCAGGTGGTTGTGATTCATCCAGTCCCTGATGAAAATCATAATGGATTGGAAATTGTGAATGGGGTCTGAGGAAGAGGACAAATCAAAAATGAGCTGGAGGTCATCGGCGTAGTTATACACCGTGACCTCCATTTGCTGTAATGCAAAAACCAGAGGGAAGATGTACAAATTAAACAGCAGGGGAGACAGGGAGGAACCTTGTGGAACGCCGCATTGAACCTTGAGAGAAGGTGCAGAGAAATCGGCCAGATGGACTGCCTGAGTATGGTCCCTCAGGAAGGAAGAGAGCCAAACCAAGGCCGATCCACTGATGCCAGCTGCCCTGACACAGGTGAGCAAGATGGAATGGTCAACCGTGTCCAAGGCGGCCGATAGATCAAGAAGGACCAAGGCCTGGGGCAGATTGGTATCCATTCCCTCTCTGAGTTTGTCCATAACGGACAGGACTACCGACTCCGTAGAGTGCCTGGGGCGAAAGCCTGCCTGGCATGGGCTAACCTGCCAGTTTCCTCGACAAAGGCACTTAGCACTTGGGTGACATGTCGTTCCAGGATTTTACCTAGGAAGGGAAGGAGGGAAATTGGAGGAAAGTTAGCCATAGAGGAGGGGTCTGCACCAGGTTTGTTTAGTATAGGAATTATGGTGGCAGTTTTGTGCAGTTGAGGAATGATACCCTGGGCAAGGGAGCCATTAAGAACAGTAAGAGGGGGTACAGGGCATGTCAAATAAATTTGTCTAAGGATTCGGGCAGGATAGATGTCCAAGGGAGATCCGGACTTAACCCTCAGAAGTAGGGATAGGAACATTTCCCTAGTCAACGGGGGAATGTAATCGAGAAACGACTGATTAGGCCGAGGCTGAGGGTCAGAGAAAACAGAAAAGGGGGGTGAAATGTTGGACTTAATAGTAGAGATTTTCTCGATAAAAAAGTTAATAAGCGAGTCACAGAGGGCCTGGGAGGGAGAAGGTTTAAGGGTGACTCTGTCGGAAAAGGCTAGGTCCTGCACAATTGAAAACAATTGTCTAGGTTGCTTTTCGGCGGAAAGAACTTTCAGGGAGAACTAATTAGTCTTAGCACTTGGAAGTGATACGGTAAGTTACAGTAAAAAGGCTGACTTCACTGAATCTGTAGTTCTTGCTTGATTGTGCCAACTTCCGAACAAGGCTACAATTACAAGAACAGTTAGGCTAAAATTGAAATTTAGAACAAAGGATACCAAAATGGCAGCACATTGAAATAAGTGTAAATATTCACTGTAGGAAATCTGCCTTTTTTGGTTACCCCTGGTTATTCACTTTTTGCAGGACCCCAGTTTACAGCTGTTATTTAGACTGCTCACCCTGGGGAACTGCTGCCCACTGTACTGTGATAGTGCTCTCATTCCTAAAACATGGAGATACTGTCTAAGTCGTGAGTGGTGTAATTAACTTTTCAATAAGGCCCTAGTAGTTGGTGTGGAAATACATCAGTTGCATGAAAAGTGAACTGTCACCTGTCGACTGTGGCACTTTTGCACCATTGCTAGTTTGCAAAATAAAAGCATGGATTCAGGCCTTTGATTATAGCTTGACTGTTGTAGATTAAACCTGAGGTGCGACTTATTAAAATATACCTTCTGGTCTTCCTTTTAAATATTAGTAAGTCACCCATACGTAGGCCTTTTGGCCCACAAGTTAGAGTGCATGGTATTAAAAATGTGGGCATGTAGGACATTACCATGTCCCTATACTAACAGGGCCAAAAATCAGAGTGCAGAATAAAATACTAATAGTGCTAACCCAGGAAACAGACCAGTTAGAAAAATAGTTAAAGCACTGTTTTTTAATTAAAAATCCATTTCCATGGTGAAGTCAGATTTATCATAAATATTAACTAAAAGTAACTTTCAGAATGTTACCTTTTCCCTGCTCGAAGTTCCTAGAGGCTAATTTACATTATCTCTCCAGCTTTGCCGGCCTGTGTTCAGCCTAAAAAAGCTGTGAATGAGGTGTGAAATGCCTCCCAAAAGCAAATAACAGACTGACTTGATCGACCAGAGATGACTCTTTTGAACTCCATAGAATATTCTGAGAGGGGCTATGAGCATCCTGTGATACCACACTGCAATCTTACTTTGCAGGTCTGTTGAGCCACAAGTAACATTTGGGGAACTCTTGAAAGGGAGAGACCCGGATGGCAAGACAATTCTTCTGGATCCAACTTCTGGTTGCTGAAGGCTCCAGCTTTTGTTCTACCAGACTTTTGATTCTGGGTTTGTTGTGGATACAGTGCCTGTTTCAAACTGGATTTTTTTGCTAGATGTGGGAGGACTCTGGTGAATTCCCTATGACATACACGCCTTGCCCTCAGAGACAAGGCTTAGTATAGCGGAAAATGTTTGCCATCTTAAACATGCACTCACATATGTGATTTTGGGCCAGCTTGCAGTAAGGCAAAGAGAAAGTACTGACAAAGTAGGTAGGGATGGCCAAGGAAATATGTATCCTATTAGTTATGGTGCCCAGGAGTCACTTCTATCTATTAGTTGGTGCCAGGCATAAGTGTGGCACCTTCCAGCACTAACTTAGAACTATTTCTGGACCTGCGGAAGATCATAGAAAGACTTGGCCTACTTCCTGAGACCTGAGTGGAGCACTGAAGAACTAGACCTACTCCCTCTTGTAATCCAGAGAAAGAAGTGAATGGCAAGAATCAATTGGCTGATCTCATGTGTTTAGAGGTGTAGTGTAGTTCCTATATTCCCAATAGGCTCTGCGCATTGGAATAATATATTCTATAGATGAGACGTAGGACTTAGGTCAACTAGGTCTCTAGCGAATGTATTAGACTTAATTGTGAGTGCCAGCTAGCTCAGAGGTCACTAGAAACTTTCTCGAATCAACAAGAAGGGATTAGTTATGGACAACCGCATAAACATGACAACTTTGCTTCCCCAAGATAAAACGTATCTTCAGAGTCGTGGAAACAATAGATACATATTTTACTCAGTCAATCGTGCATGCTTCGTTCACCAGAGGTGCAGAGAAATAGAGAGATGGGCGTTTTCAATAAAAGTATTTATTGAACAGTCTTCTTTCTCATGCAGAAGAAATGAACTGCTACAATCGTAATACTGGCTGTAAAGTATAATGCGTACAGCAAGAAGAGTATTATCAAATAATACTGTAAAAGCATGGTATGGTTTCCAAGCAATAAATAAAGACTAAAAGTACTCAACTGGTGCTTCTAAAATACGCCTACCCCAATGTACCTAACCTAAGTCTAGTACGAGGAAAGAAATAAGTGAGGTGTAGCATAAGTTTAGTATTCTTTGCCAAGAATCTATCCAAGATTTCTCTTAAGGTCTAATCAGCTCCGTACCTTGGTTTAGAATGAAGGAAGTCTGGTATTTCTCTGTCTCAGGACTCAATTTCCAAACACCCCGCAAGGGGAGCTTGAAAACACTGGAACTTGATTTCTCGGTAAGAGAAAATACAGCGTCACTCTCAGTGCGTCAACTGGAGGGTCGGCTTCCTTCGGCACTTGCTGTAGCGGGCTGGGTCAGGCAAGTAGATAGTCAAACTGCTCCAAACCGCTGTGTGTTTGCTAGGGCAAGTGTAGGCACATTTATACCTTGAAGGTGCCGAGTTTGACCTAAAGGTGGACATAATAACATCATCAAAGTGTCGCAGTTCTTTGAAAACTCGATGAGTTCTTGGACAAATCAATATTCAAGCGAGGGGAAGTCCCTAACTGCTGAAGCCGAGTTTTCCAAGAAATCGTTGTGGCTTTTCGGAACTAGTGGAAGTATCCATGCCTGTATTTGGATTGTAAGGGCTATGTCTAAATATGGTTATGATTTCTATGCCTATATAAGGACAAGGTGATTTATACCTATATAAGGGCATGAATCGGGAAAATTACACTAGGGTCCTAAAATGCTATACAACACCCACACCACTTTATTATGTTTGACATTACTAAATTTAAGCACTAAAACATATCTAAAGCATGTGTTCACAATCCCATCCAAAAATACATAAAATGCATTTGAAATGGTGGTACACGAAAATGAGCATTTGTACTGTACTCATTTAAAAGCAATGATTTAATTTTAAGCATATTGTATGATATTGGCAATGCTAACTGAATGAATCATGAAAATTTCATTTATAAAATGGCTCTTAAATACAGAATAAAAAGGTCGAGGCCATCCCATAGCAGAATATATAAACTGTTTTGGTTTCTGGATAAGGTCAATATTGTTTCTAGGTAGTATTCAAAGAATTCTTGTTCTCTAAGAATAGTTCTACTTTAAGCAGATTACTTTGTGCCAAAGCTCAGTTTTTGAAAAATTCAAATCAAATTGTAAAAAAATATCGTTCTAAAGTTAGAAATGTTTTGTTTTTAGAAACGAAAGTCGGATTCAAAATTTGATAGAAGGCTGTGTGCTAATTTGAAAAGTTATTCTCGGTGTCAGGAGAAAACATTATATCTTCTAAGCTGGCAAAGAAATTGTCTGCCACAGTAGGTGAAAGTTGAACCACTTCATTAAGTAGATCAATCGTACACAGATGAGAAGCATCGCTATCAGCATCAGTCGCATTAGCAATGTTCGCAGTAGATGGTACCTGTGCGCCTGTTGGTCAACGTATCTCACTGTCAGTTGGAATTGCTGGTGAGACCTCAATGAATGGCGTCATGAGGTTTGGTAGCCATTGGGGACAACACAATGCATGAGTCGTTACCGAACCTAGCAAAGCGTCCACATCTGTTGGCAGTGCTGATGGAAGTGTCAGACAAATATCCAACATGCATTCCTCTCCACAAAACAGGCATCGTAGAACAGGTAAGATGAAATCTTGCCAGATTGGTCTGAACAAAAGGAACCATGTGGTACTCAGATCTCTCAAACGAGCCAAGCCAAGGATCTCTGTTATGCACTCACGATACTGCCTTGCCAGAAGAGTGTTCTCCATGGTAATCTTGGTATCGCTGGTGACTGGACTTGCCATATCGGAGCAGAAGGAACAAAAATAGTATCCCTGCTACGAGTCCCAAGATGAGAGGCAGGCCGCCAAACACAGAGTGCACGAAATTTGGAAAAATGCCTTGGACTGCTTCAAAAGGTGCTAACAGTCCCGAAAAAATCGTCTTAAATACACGTACAATACCACTGGTATCAGACATGTTAAACATACGACCTAACATTTCTGCGAAATGCATGGGGCAGTTCTTTGATAATAGGGCATGTATCTCTGCAGAGGACCTTGCAACTTGCAGATCATACGTCTCTTTGGACGAGGTAAGTGGCACAGTTTTTTGTAAAATAATGGCTTTCATTCTGCTTGAAGTATAAATTTGAATAAAAGATAGGTTCAGTGAAGGCCATAGTAGTGACTTCCCATCTGTCGTAGTTTTAGGAAACAATACTTGCTTACAACAAGTGACCCTGGCAAACACACTATTGAGATAGGCTATTCCTGGAATCATTCCACAACAGCTGTGATCATGCAACATTATGTAGCTCCCATTGGAAAGCTGCCCAAAAATTGGATCTATCACTGCTGCCGGAGAACCTTGCAGGTGGCAGGATAAGTTGGTTGAAGAACCATTGCATGCTCCATGCAAATTAATACCCTGACATAAAAGTGTACCGCTCGGTATGCTTTTGCAATTTTTACCACTAAGAAATACTTCCTTTTCCCCACTCCAACTTTTGTGTGTATATGATAAATCCCAGGTCGACTTTATGTATTCTTTACCCAACCTTTCATAGAGGGCTGCTGGTATATGTTTCAAGGAATACTGAAACTGAAAAATCATCACTGGCATCGAGATGGTACCATGTATTATCCAATCTACGGCTGGTTTCTCAGAAACGGTTAATGGTAATCTTTCCAGTTTTTCTATGCTCAGCACCGTATAGTCTGCTCCCTTCTATGCCAAAGAGATTTGTTTATCTTTAAGGTTAAAGCCAGCAAACAATGAGGTGATGTTGATTAGACACCAAGGCATATAGCCTGAACGAAGGTTTTGTAACCTCCAGCCTAGCAGCATTATAGAACGTAATTGAGACTGTCCATGTTGTAACATGAGCAAGTCCTGTTCCATTATGTCTATGGCAGATGATACAATGCTGTCCAAAGAATAAATTCTGGATGACAGAGTCGCTAACCCATTGTCAACTGCAGATAGAGCTTTCTCTAAATTAATACGATCAATTTCTCGAATTCGTTCTTCAGTTTCCATTTGTGTGACTTTCCATGCTTCATTATAAGCAGGATAAATACCGGCGTATATGAAACGTTTATGATGTGGTTTACGAGGTCCTAGTAAGAAGTCTCTCAAATCAACGCCATCTTTAAGTAAAGTTAAGTGTTGTTTTATATTTGGGAGTGCGGATTTTTGTAGCCACTCAAGGCACAGTTTTCCTACACTGTATGTTGTTATTATCCCTGGATGTTGTCTCTGGACATATCTTGGATCTGGCCTAGTTACTGTAAACCCTTGTGTCTTATTCAGGAGTCTATCTTGACAGTTATTTGTGTCTGGTGGCCAGATTAACCATTGTTTCCAATCAGGATTAGTTCTGTTTTGTTTTAAAATATATTTCACGTCTACCTCCTCATCTGTAGTTCCATTACTATCAGGTGTGGGCTTAGGTATGGACGTTTTTTTTAAAGTATTTTATCTTAGCCCGGCCAAGACAAGATGTCTGTTGAACAGTTTCATTTAAGATCATTATTTGTTCTGAATAAGGCTTCTAAACCTGGCACCTGCCAGTCTTTTGCGCCCCAGGCAGTTTTTGTCTCAATATTGTCTTTCCAAAAGTCAAAAGCCAATGTGGAAAATTGAGCATGAAAGGCCGCAGAATAATTTTGCTCAGTATTAGTCAACATAGTTTTCATTCCTGTCTTATTAACATTTTTAAAGTAAAATGTTTCTGGATTTGTGACATTAAAACCTGAAAAGTATGGTCATTTTTCATAAAATGTTTTTGAGCTACCCTTTTGTGGCGTTGGACAATGTTCCCATTCATTATAATTAAAAACATTTTTAGGATTTGCAGATTTGTGCAAATAATGATCACCATAATTATTAAAACAATGCATTTGTTCATAATCTGATGAACTTTCTAAGTATTCATATTTTGTAAATGTTGCTGACAGTTCTAAGTCTGCCTTCATGTTATTAACAGTCTGAAAGTCCCAATCATTCGAAAATGTGCTGAGTGATACAAAGTCACTCAAGGAAACCTTAAATTGGTGTGGAATCCTCAACAGCTCTACAGGACCATAATTGTCATATTCAGTTCTGTCCCATGCTATACCACCAGGTAGAGGAACGGCTGTGATTTCACTGATGACAGGTCTCTTTGTTCAAGATGAGATGATTTGTGTGGCTTCAGGAGCAAGTGGATTTTCGTACTTGCTGTGTCCATTTTACTATATTTTCCATCAATCCGCTTTCCCAAACTTAAAACAAGAATGAGCCAAAGAAGGAGAAAATGTACACCTAACACAATCCAAAATTCAGCCCATGGTGAAACCAGATATGTATTTGCAAGCAGGTGAAAGAGTTCTATTACCTGTTCCTTGAAAGTTTTATTTGATGGCGTTGTTTGGGGCTCACTGGGATCCTCAGAAAACGTATCAAAATTGATGAAACAGCCAGAGGCAGTTCTGTAAATTGTTTGTATTGCATCCGGATTATTTGAAATCGCTGGAGCTGCTTGGTCCCTTGACATATTAGTATAGTCAGATGCTACATCATTGTAGACGGGAGTTTCTTGTCAAACTGTTATTTGGGTTTCAAGAGGCACAAGTTCCATGGCTTTGTTGCATAGTCCTTCTTTTCTTACTGCAGATTCTTCAAAGGTGATGAGTCTCTAAGTTTGAACCTCTTGGATAGTAGCGAGATTTGGTTGTTTGCTGCATCTTTGGTGTCCACTGGGCCTACTACTTATTATCGGCCACATGGTGTGGTTTTACCAGGTCAATTGATATGAACCTGTTCTCCATTCTTCCAGCAAGGGGCGGCAGTAACACTGTTCTTTGATCCGTGGATTGCTAGCACAGGTACTGGGTTTCTGTAAGAAGACCCAATTTCCTTCTTATCCGCTATTTCTTTTCTGACCAGATCCCCAATCTTTGGAATCCAGACAGGTCTTGCTGGGACAGGTGGTTTCTCTTCAGTGGTCGTTGGCTTCTGTAATGTGTTGCTTAGAATTATTCTTGTTTCATTTAAGTCCTGCAAAACAGCCAAACGGTCTTTGATATCAATGGGCTTTTTTTCTACCACTGAAGTATGAAGATCGAGGTCTTCAACAATCATTCTGGTACCAAAAAGGATTTCATATGGAGTGATTCCACCCAGAGAATTTCTTGGCAGATTGATAAGACTACGTTGGACACTTATTAGAAGTTTGACCCACCCGTCACCCGAGCCTAATACGCTTGCTGTTATAGATTGCTTTATGTCACAGTTTTTTTTTCCACAACCGAATTTGCCTCAGGATGGAATGGACTTGAGTACTGCAATTCAACGCCCTGATTGTCCATGGCCTTTTTGGAATCTTTGGAGTTAAACGCAAGACCCTGGTCAGAACGTAGCGTGCCGATTGCGTATGTGCCGATAAAGACTCACAAATCTTTTATAGCAGTTCGGGCGTCAGCCGAGTGCTGAGGCCACATCCAAATGAATCTTAAGCATGAATCAACTGCGACCATGGTATATTTATAGTTGCCATCCCTTTTTAAGGGGCCACAGTGGTCCAGGTAAAAACATGTACATTTAAATGTAGTAGTATTTGTATAGCGCCCGAATCGACCCCCGAAGGGGTATCTCAGGCGCTTGTACGCATATCACTGTGGAACCCTTCCTGACTTTTCCCTGTGAAGTGGCCACTCCTGGGAACCCCCAAGGTGAAGCCAGGCATCCTAGCGTTGGTGAGGCCGTTGTGGAGATCAAGCAAGCTATTGCCCAGAGTTGCACAGTGGGACCCATGATAAGAATAGGCACCGAGGACAGAATTATCAGGTCGCGGGAAATTGAGCCCAAGACCCACCGAGGCAGAAATTGAACCCTGGTCCCGGGCTAGACCTCTGCATCAGGGTCTGCCGCTGTAACCATTGAGCCACACTTCTCCACATGCTAATGGTTTATCTGAAATTAAAAGGGGTGTCTGCGCCGGGCATTTCACAGTTGAAACTTTCATTTTCTGGCAGATTTCACATTCCAAAACATAGGGCCCGATTCACAGAATGAACTTAAGACTAAATCCTAAACTTACTACTATTTGGTATTCACAGAATACACTTACTACTTTCGGGATTCACAGAGTGAACTTACTACTTTCGGGATTCACAGAATGAACTTACTACTTTCGGTATTCACAGAATAGATTTAAGACTACTAACTTTACGTCCGCACTCGTGGAGGCGGAGTTTCCGGCTCTGGGGCGGAGCTTACGGCCTGGAGGCGGACCTTCAGGGCCGGAGGCGGAGCTTCTGGGCCAAAGGTGGGGATTTCAGCCATGGCCAAATACCCACCTCCGAGCCAGAAGCTCTGCCTCCAAGCCACAAGCTCCGCCTCCGGCACTGAAGCTCCGCCTCTGGGTCATAAGCTCCGCCCCCATGCCAGAAACTCCGCCTCCGGGACAGAATTTCCGGCCCGAGTGCGGACGTAAAGTTAGTAGTCTTAAATCTATTCTGTGAATACCGAAAGTAGTAAGTTCATTCTGTGAATCCCAAAAGTAGTAAGTTCACTTTGTGAATCCCGAAAGTAGTAAGTGCATTCTGTGAATACCAAATAGTAGAAAGTTTAGGATTTAGTCTTAAGTTCATTCTGTGAATCGGGCCCTATGTTTCGGATCTGTTTCCTCATGCGCGGCCACCAGTATCTTGGCTTTAATAATTACACTGTGGCCGAAACACCTGCATCTGCAGAGGCAACTCCTTCATGTGCTGCTATGATTAGTCCTAATCTATGTTCAATGTTTGGGATTACTCTATCCCCCACTCCAGGGATTCGAGAAAAAGGAACATTATTTGCATCAGTTATTTATGAGTACTTGAGTGGAAATCCTTTTGGAATTGTTTTACCAATGTCTTTTATTGAAGTAGTGACAGCTTGCATTATTTCGCTGTCTATTTTTGTTTTTGAATGAGTGATTGCTGCTACGGAAGCTGTTTGCACAGCTGCCTTCATGGCTTCATCAGCCAATGAATTACCTGTAACGTGAATGCCATCACGCTGATGACTCAGTGTATGGATCACGTGAGTCTTTTGTAGTTCTTCCTGTAATTGAACTTCTTGTTCCCAAGCAATTTATTCTTGATTGTGCCACCTTTTGCATCTTTGAAACCATTTTGAACCCAGTTCTGCAAGTATTCATTGTAAGATTGGACACAGTAATACGAATTGCACACTGTGAGTGTGGGGAATTCGCGATCAGTATTTTCAAACGCCATCTTGAAAGCCTGTAGTTCAGCTCGCTGAGCTGTGCAGTCTCCTAGAGATTGAGTTTTTGTGACCATAGGTCATAATTTACCATCGCGCCAGCGACCTTTAACAATCGCCCACACAGCACTATAAGCTTTTTGTCTCCTAATTGCTGGCTGTGCAGATCCGTCTGTATAAATTATACACCGTAATGTTCTAGATGCAGAATCTCAGGGGGCAGAGGACAGTTATGTTCCTATTGTAGAAATTCTTGAGTTTTCAAGTAAGGGTCAAAAACGTATTCAACGTCTGTTGCAGCAAGATAATTAACCCATTGTATCCACCTTGGATGTAAAGCTTGTGCATTTGGAATGCTCGCTTTTGTCACTTCCTCTAAGGCAGGTACAGGCATAAGGACCATTATGCGTTTTCCCTGTGCAAGGGCTCTCTCTTTTGCTACTGCAGTTTGAACTGCTGGCAGAATTTTTTCAGTTGAAGTGAATTTCATTTCAGCTTGTGTGTACAAGTGTGATTTATAAGCTATTGGTATCTTGTCACCTTCATGAAAGGTTAAGTACGTGAATCAGCATCTCCCTGGGATGATTTGGATTACAAGGTTGCGTACGTTTACGCATGTCTATAAATGGGTTGCTGCTATCATGTCTGTTTGCACTGAACGCAACATTTCTGTGTATTTTAAGTCCAATTAGTTGATTTGAAATCAGGTTGGATTCGTTCGTAGAGAGGTTTAACCCTTTCTACATTATTTAGAATGTAAGTTCTTCCGAAATTCAGGAAGCCTAGAATTGACTGTAAGTTTTTCAGGTTTTTGGAGGTTGGCGCAGCGCACACTTTTCTAAAAAGTTTGCCGCCAGGCTTTTGCCTTCACTTGAAAGTTCGTATCCTAGGAATAGGATGTTGAGATAGGCAATTCTTGATTTTTTAAAGTTGAATTTGTACCCTTCAGAGGCGAATCCAAGTATTATGGTATTCACTCTGTTCAAGTGCCTATCCAAGTCATCATCTGAAAATAGATATCATCGACATAAGATAATGCCTCATCATCATATGTTTGTAGTAACTTTGTTACCCTGGCAGAAAATAACCCTGGAGTATTCTTGAATCCCTGGGGGAGAAGACAAAAGTGATGCTGTGTCCTCATAATTGAAAAAGCGGTCAAATACCTGCTTTCAGGTGCACTGTTTTGACAGAAGAAACCGTTAGAAATATCTAACGTGGTTTTATTTTTTTGCGCACAATGTTATTTATCAGTGCTGCACTGTGTGCATTTTGTACTGCAAAGATTTTGCGGCAGGACTTTAAATGTCTGTAGTCCAAAACTAGACGATATGTATTGTCTGGTTTGGAGACAGGAAACAAAGGATTGTTCATGGACGAGGTGCATGCTTCAATCACCCCTTGGTATTCAAGTTGATCTAAGATCTCCCTGACCTGTTTTTTAGCTTCTTGCTTATCTGGATACTACTTCTGAGCAGTTGGTTGTTTTTTTTAACTGGATCGTATGGTGAGGAGAATCCTTATCCCATTCCACATGATTTTTATATAATGCTGGAGCCTGGGCTACAGCCCATTTTCTGGCATAGATGTATTTTTTATGAATAGGAATATGATTTGAGAAGGCTGGCATAATGATCTCTTTGCCATGTAGACACTCCCTGACAAATTCAGGTGGCCAGTCTTTTTCAGCCAGAAGAATGTCATAACCATTAGAGAGTTTCTCCCAAAAGAGTGCTCTTATTTTTCTAGTTATGTCCCGCTCTATCCGGAGTGTTACTTCATATAACTTATGTGGTACACTAACCCTGGTATCTGCAGTTTCAACTTTAATGTATTTATTCAAGTCCACTATCTCCAGATGATCCTTCAGGGTCTTGCGAGCTATGTTAACTTCTGCTGCGCTGTACAGCATTGTCTGGGCCCACTCCCCGTTCTTGAGTTGTGTCCTCAAGATCTTTGGCATGTCTGATTTTTAGACCTGCTACCTTCTCTTTGGTGAATTGAGTTTTCTTATTTTTTAGAACGTGTTGATTGTCTTTGGACTTCTAGCGTTCTTCCTTGTGTTCTGATTGTCCTCGTCTTTCCGATTTCTGTGAGGAAGTCTGAAAGGTACGAGAGGAACGTGTATCAGTATCTTGATATCTATCAGGTTTTCTGAAATTATCCCTGTTTCTGAGGTTATACCTCTTTGCAGAGGGCTCTGTTTGAGGAGACCTACCTCTGGATTGAGAACGCTTCTCTGTAGCAAGTGCCTGTCTAGTATTTTACCACTTCTTTTTAGGAGTAGTGAGTGTGTTTTTGATAAAAACTTTTTCAGGATTTTCTGTTAGTTCGGGCTTTACTGGTTTCCCACCCAAACTATCTTTACCTAGTTCTTCATAGGATTTTTCTATTATTCTGACCCGTTCATACGGCTGCTCAGTTACATCAAGTTCTTTTAGTTTTTGGCGGATTGCCACGGATGCTGCTTCACCTTTAATATTATCTAATATTATAGCTGAGACCTCTTTGAAATCTTTAAGTAACTTCATACCCAGATTTAAAGCAGGCTCTGCCCCGTATTCATTTTGAATCTGTTTCAGGACGTCTGGTATTACGGCCATAGACGGAACACCATGTGTTTTGGTGTAGATTGCAGCAAAGACTGTACCCCAAGTGTCACAGTCCTCCAGGTGTGGTGCGATCTCCATTGCTAAACAGATTGTTAGAATCCTGTGTTTCTCATGAGGTGTACTATTGGGAAATACTGCCTCGATTTGAATAATTTTTTGAGCTAATCAGAATGGAATGCTTGTGGAAAGCGCCGGGACACTCTTTTAGAGTAGCCGAGCGCTATAAAAATGCACTTTAACATAACATAACATAACAATGTGTTCCCTTTTTGTGGGTTATTTACCAATGACCGATTGTATAGTCTGTGGTGTAATTTTGTTTGTGTACCCCCTGATGAGGGGTTTGCTGTGGAATTCTTATAGCAGGTTGGACTGTTAGAGTCCGCATGACATATTGAACCAATTGTCTATGTATTTTAATTAGTTGTTTTAGCTGAGATAATAGTTCTACATCTGTCATTCTTTCAATGTCAGGATGTGGTTTATAGCTGGCTGGTACCGGCCATTTTGCTCCTGGTCTACCGAGTGGACCGAGCCTGGTAATGTGATTTTGATGTTGTAGGTCGCCTTTAAACCAGAGCTGATGTTCTTGGTAAGTTAGTGGAATTTTAATGTCCTCGAAAGGTGTGTATTCCGCTGGAGGTTTCTCTATCTTGTAGCAGTGGAACACATGTGTTAATGGTTTTGCTTCTGGGAAGGTAATCCATGAATAGAATACCTCTGTCTGCCGGTATTCATGTGCCTCTATGACAGATATCACCCTACCACCTCTCGATGATAGGCAATTTGTTATAAACTTTATTCTGATGGTTTTCCTTAGATTTTCCGGGATGATTATAGCATCCGCGTCGTCTTCAATAAAACCTGTAATGTCAAAACCCGGTTGGGCTGCTGCTGCAGCTCTGCCAGTTGCTTTATTGCTATCGTTCTCGGTGTCACTATTCAACATTGTTTCATGAAAGTTGCAGAGCAAGTTTCAAGGAAACAAAGATAAGGTGCACAATATTTTGGAACACTGTATCCTTCAACGTTGAACAACACCAAAAACAAATACATAGGATTTTTGTCCTACTCAGTTATGGCGGATTTTATCCTTTCACCCACTCCAGATGTCTATTGGAGTATTTTATGGGAAAAAGGGGTCTCTGTGAAAAGAACAACTGAGTTACTCTAGTATCTAGCAATAAATTAGTGCCTTACCAAACGTTGGCCACCATGTAGTTTAGTTCCTATATTCCCAATAGGCTCAGGGCATTGGAATAATATATCCTATAGATGTGACGTAGGACTTAGGTCAACTAGGTCTCTATCACATATATTAGACCTAGTTGTGCGTGTCAGCTAGCTCAGAGGTCACTAGAAACTTTCTTGAATAAACAAGAAGGGATTTGTTTCTGACAACCGCATAAACATGACAACTTTGTTTCACCATGATAAAACGTATCTTCAGAGTCGTGGAAACAATAGATAGATATTTTACATAGTCAATCGTGCACGCTTTGTTTCATCAGAGGTGCAAAGAAATAGAAAGATGGGCGTTTTCAATAAAAGTATTTATTGAACAGCCTTCTTTCTCATGCAGAAGAAATGAACTGCTACAATTTTAATACTGGCTGTAAAGTATAATGCGTACAGCAAGAAGAGTATTATAAAATAATACTGTAAAAGCATGGTATGGTTTCTAAGCCATAAAATACATACATAAATAAATAAAGACTAAAAGTACTCAACTGGTGCTTCTAAAATACGCCTACCTCAACGTACCTAACCTAAGTCTGGTACGAGGGAAGAAGTAAGTGAGGTTCAGCTTAAGAGACAGCCTCTCTCTCAGTGCGTCAGCTGGAGGGTCGGCTTCCTTCGGCACTTGCTGTTGCAGGCAGCGTTGGGCAATTAGATAGTCGAACTGCTTCATACCACTGTGTGTTTGCTAGGGTAAGTGTGGGCATATTTATACCTTGAAGGTGCCGAGTTTGACGTAAAGGTGGACATAATAATGTCATCAAAGAGTTACAGTTCTTTGAAAACTCCATGAGTTCTTGGACAAATCAATATTCAAGCAAGGGGAAGTCCCTAACTGCTGAAGACAAGTTTTCCAAGAAATCGTTGTGGCTTTTCAGAACTAGTGGAAGTATCCATTCCTGTATTTGGACTGCATGGACTATGTCTAAATATGGTTATGATTTCTATGCCTATATAAGAACAAGGTGATTTATACCTATATAAGGGCATGAATTTGGAAAATTACACTAGGGTCCTAAAATGCTATACAACAGAGGGAGACAACAAGCTGCAAGAGGCCTTTTCCTGGACCTACCCAGATGAACAGTGGCAACTGGACCTAGACTGGACTGGAGTTTGATGTTGGCCTAATCCTGATACCCCAAGGTTCTATAAGTGCACTCCCGTGCACTCCCCTGAAGTTCCCCGGTGCCTTAGAAATGTACTTCTGCAGTTGAATGGCTTTTAAGCAGCTATGTTTGAAGGTAAAATCCTTGACCACAATGAACTTGGTTGGAGTATCCAACCGTGCTTCATTGTTGTCAGCCTGGTATTGTGCCTTGGTCCCGGTCAACCACAACCAAAGAGTTTTGTAAGTTCCATGCTCACAAAATTCAAGAAACTAAAGGGATGTGGCTTACTCGTGCCTCAAACTAAACAAATAGGAGGTTTCTTTTTAGTCCAGGTTTGCAAATGCATTATCCACGTGTATTAGCATCCCTTGTTCCAAAGACACCTTAGGGAAAATGAGAATAATACGCCTTTACAGTTCAGATTGGGAAAGTAAATTGATGGTATACTTAACTGCGCATCATTGCATAGAATGCCATATACTTTTTTTTTTAAACCAAATGATTTTTTTACATTTTAATTGATTGTGTTCTGTTGTCTTGATCTGAAATCTGTTTCTGAGGCTTGAAATATTACTCTGCTTTTCTGCTTTACTGTACTGCTGCTAGCATTTTTACTTCTGTTACCTTGCGAAGCTGCAATCTTCAGCATGGTTAACATTCTACTTGAGCGCCCAGGATGTGCTTGGGAGGCAGGGCACTGAAAGGGAAAACCAGGATATATGCAGGCCCACGGTGCGGATGCACAGAGGACCTAAGGTGCACCAAAGGCAAACCCGTCTGTGCCCACCCACATCCATTCCACATTTAGTGCCAGTCCCCCTGGCCGTTTTAATCCAGGTATGGATCTCTCCACTGATTTCTTAATAAATGTCAATAGCAAACTTCAGCACTGCGCCAATACTAATGATCTCACCTGCTTGGAGGGTGTGGTATCATTTAAACGCTGCAAATGTATACTCAATATCAGATGCTCACTGAGCAACCCTCGTGAGTAAGGCTCTTGCCGGCGGACTTAATAATGTGCGGTCCCTCCCTAAACACTCTTAAGGAGTACATGACCTGGTTATTGATCTTCAGTTAGATTTCTTGTTTGTCACTGAGTCCTGGCTCAAACCTTCTCAATTGCTCTTCCCTTGGTCTATTCATTCATCAGATGTGATAACCCTGAGGAAGGTGGTGGACATTTAGCCATTTTTAACGTTCCTTCTAATAATACCTCTTTTGAGGTAAACAATTTGAAGGGGGATGAGTGGTTGGGTTTTCAATTTCAAATTAGTTACTCACAGTCCTTCGCTGGGCGCTTAATATATTGACCACCTGGATCATGTCTCAGCTTCATAGCCACCCTTGGTGATGCACTGTAACCATTATTGCTCCAATATGCTAACTTCACCTTACTAGCTGATTTTAATTACCACTTTGATGATCTAGAGTATCCCAATGCTGGAATATCTCAGAGAGATTAAAAAAATATTAGGGCTCTCTCACTTACTAGAAAAACCCACACACTTAGCTGATCACAACCTGGACACGATTTATACCAATTTCCATCTACTGGTTTTGGAGGAACATGTAGCTCAATCATAGGGCCATCGACTGGTTCCCTTAAGCTGACAGCAGATGCTGATTATCTCTGTAACCCCTAATCTGGCACATAGAGAAACAATGGGAAGAGATCTTAAATATTAATTTTGCTATCCCAAGTAGGGACCATGTAGAAGCATGATTAAACCTCTATTTTTAATATTTTTTGAAAGCCCTATTTATTTGTGAAGTTGGATCTTTATAAAAATACTCTTAGAAAGTACATTTTCCCTGCCTGAAGCCTCTGGTGGCTAATTTGCATTAGCTTTCAGTTACAGCCCTCAGAGTGCTCAAGTCCTGATGAGGTGTGAAAATTGATCCCAGTGCAGAGACAAAGACTTGTGTACGGGAATATATATATTTTCTTCTGGCTGGATGACCGTTTGGGCTGTGAGCAGAAATTTTATTTACTTCAAAGAGGCCATTCTTGTTACAGGACGATGCCAGATGTGATCTTGTCTGGCCCCTTCCTTTGTTTTCTTGGCAAAAAGGCACGGTTTCTAGAAAAAGGGGCAAAAATAAATAACAGTTTTTAGGCAGGGAGGAGCACTGTGGGATCGTTTGCAGTAGTGTAGACAGCAAACACAATAAGATGATGGACAGAGTGCTGAACATTTTCAGACACAGATCTGGATTGAATCCATCATCTTTCTTCTGCTCAATAAGCCACTCCAGTTTGACCGAGCCATATGCAAATCAGTCTTGACCGTGTTCCTCATGGGACCAGTCCAGCCCGAACTGCCAGGCCAGGTTCTCCCTGGACCAAAAATAAGCATCCTGGGACCAGTTTTGGGGTTTCAACCCTTATCAGTCAGGCTAGCTTGAATCCAGTGACAAATTCAGCAAGGAACCCAGGTCTGAGCAAACCCCGGCCACTCAGGACGAACATAGCAAACACAAAAGGATGATAGACGGAGTGCAGAACCTTTTCAGGTATTCACTACAAGTCACAGATCTGGGTTGAATCCATCATTGTTCTTCTTCTCACTAAGCCACCCAAGTTTGGGCCCAGGCATATGAAAATCAGTCTTGACCAGGTTCTTCATGGGAACAGTTCAGCCCGAACTGCCAGGCCATGTCCTCCCTGGACCAGAAATAAGCATCTTGGGACTATTTTCGGTAAAAGGGAGAGAGTGTCTAGCTTCATACATCATCCCTTTGTGTTTGTGTAGTGTAGACAGCTACAAATATGATCAGGGTTATCCCTGGGAACATTTAGCCAATTAGTTTGGAAGGAACCAAGAGTCACCAACACCCAGATGCTAGTGCCAGGCACAACTTGTGTTATCCATGGCATCCTCTTCAGAACACTTTCTGGACATGAGGAAGAACAGAAGAAGATTGGAACTGTTTTCTGTGACCTGTGAGGATCCCTGGAGGACTACACTTAGTCTCCCTTGTACCCATGACAAGGAAGGGGATTCCAAGTGTTATAATGCTGACCCCCTTTTCAAGCTACAAGCAGCTTTTCTTTCAACTGCCCAGCTGACCAGTTCCAATGGAACCCTCCCAGGATACTGCAGTGAGCCTCTGCTGTATGGAGTCCTGCTCCCCCTGTAACCTTTGGCTGTGTCTGACTGGACCTTTCCTAAAACCCCTGAAAACTTGAACTGAGAAACTGTTTAAACTTTCACACTTCCAGAAATACGGGACAAAAGCTGCCAAGCCAATCTGACTGATGTGCATTGCAGTTGGGCTGAGATTCAGGTTGTACTGACTCAGTACTTTTCTCCAGCAGAATATCTGATTCAAGAAGGCCTCACACAGTCCGCTACAGCTATGGCCTTCACCCTTGTGCACTGATCAATTCTGAGCTCTAAAAAGTGCAGATGTTGAAATCTTGACATGAGAAAGGCACCAGAAGAATTTGGGCCGCATTGGAGCTTCTCTAAATGCAGAATATAAATTTCTCCCGCTTGGAGCTTTCTTTCCAAAAACCGAAGTCTTCTCTGGGACCACATGCTATGGTCTAACCTTGTGAAGTTTCCTTCGCTGTAACCTGGTGCCTTACTATGCAGAAGATTTTGGAGTCCCAAGGTAAAACATCGGACCAGCATGAACCTGGGTGCTGCATTCAACTAAGCCTTAAATTGAGGTCTGAGTCTACCGTGACAAGTTGACCATGCTTCACGATAAACACTTTTTGCTGCCGGATCCCCTTATTAGATTTTTGTTGATTTGGTGTCATTTTATGTTTTTAAATTTACCCTAGTTTTCTAATTTGATTTGGGATTTTTATAGTTTTGTGCTCTGACTTTATTACTGTTTTGGTACTGCATAAATACTTTACACAATGCCCTTAGTTATGCCTGTCTGCCCTGTGATATAGCTACCAAGAGGTTGAGCTCATGTTAATTTTGTGACTTTGAGGGTTCATCGTGACAAGGATTGCGATTATTACTCAAGGTGGATTGTCACCCCCCTTGACTAATAAACCCAGTTTCATACATAGGCATTGTATAGTGGCAGCAATTTTCACTGAACAGGCTTTTTTTTCCTAATAACTTTGACACTGTGCTACAACTGTGCCCAAAACCTTCCAAAAAGTCCATCCATTTAAGTTTCTTCATGGCAAAATTCGCACAGTTTATTTTAGAGGCATTCTAAAAGTATAGGTAACTCCAAAGTGGCATATTCCATTTTTAATTTCATTGGAATCTTTGCTTCTCAGTACAGAAGAAAGGCCATATAAAACAATACCAAATTTGGCACATAAATAGAACTTTAATGAAGGAAGTGCCTTCGTTTTGGGTCATGTAAATCTGTTCAGTAGTTTAAGAAATTAGCATTTAAAAGGGTTCTAGTCAGGGTATGAAGCATTAATATTTTAGATAGACTACCCTTCCAGTAGAAAATACTATGCTCAGAATTACTTTCAAATTTTGAATGGTATAGCACAAATGCAAACCTAGAAATGTTTGAAGAAGAGACAACTTCTACAACTGTTAGTAGCATTAACTTTGTATTAAAATCTATAGGTGGTTGCATGGGGCAGCCATGTACCACCCATAGAACACCTCTAGTCACGTCATCTACAAAGGTCAGTAGATAGGATTTTCTAAACAAAACCATAGGTGGTTCCATATAAACACCGAAGTACCACCCATTACAGGCCATCTTCATTCAAATTACAGCAAAGCACGGCAACGCTCAACTTTTTATCCTAGGTGTGTACCCACACTGCGTCCTGGGTCAAATATCTGATGAACACAGTCAAAGTACAAGTGCTGCTGGAGCTGGCAATTCCAAAGTTCTGTATTGACATGTAAGGTGCCCAACACTTTTTCTTGCTTACACCTTTACATACTATTTACTTGAACTATGATTTCTTCTTCTTAGTGGACCTTGACCCTCTCTTGTCACCCACTGTCATTTTTATCTTTAAGTTCATACTCCCTGTAAATAACTAATGGGTTATTAGTTGTGAAAGATAGGAGGCATGTACAAGTGGTAGGTTGACAATCTCTCCTCACTCGGAACCAAGCACCCCATGTTAGCGCTTGACTCTCTCAGGGTAGTGACGCAGTACAGTCCAAGGTCTACTGGGTGGAAGTGGTGTGGGCTAGGAATCACCATTCACTAGCACACATTAATAACACTCAAGTATGTGATTGTCCAGTCAGTGTTTTTTCTTTAGAAAAGGAACAGTACATTTATTACACACACACACCAATAAATCATACAAGCAAATTTACAAACATACACATCAGACAGATTGGAAATAACTTAGATGGCATTCTGTATTCTGATTTGATACCTTAATGGCCCCCAAAGTCACACTACCATTATATCAGATAGAACATCACAATAAAAGGGATGTATCATTTTAAATAAAGCAAGCCAATTGGCTTTGTCAAAGGGACACCCCAACAATGACTGGCAGGCCCTTTGGCTTTGTCAAAGTTCTACAGTACTAAAAGTTAAATAATACTCATGTTACAAAAACAGAATCATATAATTGAATTTAATATCCATATTTAAAATCAATTATTATTGTCAGTAAATCATGTTTTATGCACCTGCAGGACACATAAAATTCCGCCATAGAACCAACCCCTATAGAGCACTACACTCAGCTAAAGAGCTAAAGCCTCAACCTTTGGAAGTGCTTGAAAATAGAGAAGAAAATGCTAGGGTCATGCTTATCGTGACCCCAGAAGCACAGGGCGAGTTTTAAATGTACTTGGTGGGGAGCAACTCAGACCTTTACAGCCCCCACTGCATTTTTGGTGGATTCATGGCGCTTCAGGACCAAAAGATCCAAATTTTGCATTGACCCAAGTCCCACAAGGCAATATGTGGCACAATTAAGAGCAGTAGTGAATTTCAAATGAGCATCTTTACCGGCATATGGCCATGTGTTACATGCCTCTTCTTTGTTTTAAAGGGGTACCCAGGCCCCTTTTACATGAACTGCCTTGGGGGATGGGATCATCGAGCCTTGAAGAGATCAGGGTAGGGGGCCGACACACATACCCCCAGGCTCATAACAAATTAAAAATAATCACATTGATACTCCAGTGCCCTGGCCCGCCCCTCAATGAGCTCCATTTTCTCAACTGGGGTCAAAGGTCAAACTCTTTTACAGTCCATATTTTGGGCCTGTTGCACTGATTTGCACTATCTTGGGCTCATTTTGCTTCCAGTGGTGAGCACTAGACATCTGTAGCCTTTTTCACATGCCTCCTAGTGTGTTAGGTGGCATACTTTACAGGGAGAAGGTTCAACTGGCTCCATGCACCAGCTTTCATCCTTTCCATGCTTGTGGTGCTTCACTCCTCTGTAGGGGCACTGAAGTCAAGATCGTCCCCCAACTGGTCATTCAGCGGTATAGGGAAACTAACTTTACTGGTTCTGGAGAGACTTACTGGTAGTGGGGTCAACTGTTGGCAGAGCCCTCAGTTCATAAGGGCATCATGGGGGCTTGTCATTTCAGTTGTCCTTTACTGCTGCACACCTCCAATTCCAGTGTCCAACTCCAACAACATTTTTGGAGAATATCCTCCTGTTCCGGTTTTCTTATGTCACCGAGCTTTCAGCTTGAATACGGCCTCCCTGCTCCTCATCACAGCGTCGCCCGTTTACCTTCGTCTTCGAGTACGAACGTAAACGAAGACGAAGGTAAACGGGCGACGCTGTGACGAGGAGCAGGGAGGCCATATTCAAGCTGAAAGCTCGGTGACATAAGAAAACCGGAACAGGAGGATATTTTACTAAAACTTCCTGGGCACATCCCGAAATAGGTGCAGCCTACTGCAGCGGTTTGCAACCATAATAATTGGAAACTTCACACCAAAGGATATAACGGTGGCTTCCTCGCACAGTGCATAAGGCCTGTCTTCTAAAGAAAAAAGATAATTTCTCTTAGAACCTATTGATCCGCGGCCAACAGAATGTATAAGACTGGGGCAACATTTCCCACTGACATTGAAAACAGTGGATGATAAGAGAAAAATTATGAATTTTAAGAATCGGTCCTGAAGAAGGTGTCAAAAAAAAGAAAACTGAAACGCCGCGTCGAACTAAATCTTGGATTCTTGATGTTGTGTACCTAAATTGTTTTTATTTAATTGTTTTTATTTATACGTACAATATTGTGTGCATTGATATTCAGGTTTTTTACCACTGTTTTTAATATCACGACATGTTTTAATTTGTATTGAAATAATAAATTTGTACTTTTCTTACCAGAAATTAATTTTTATTCACATTAGTTTTTTGATCTGAGTCACCTTGCAGTACAAGTAGTCTATGTCTCTTTAATTAACTTGTTATTGAATATGTTTATAAAGGGTTTATGTTTGCCTATGTATTAATAAGCATACTAATTAGCAATTGCATATTGCTGTCAAATCCAGACTAGACCACCCCAGACTCAATTACACGCAGAGTTGTCCTATTGGACAATAGGATCTGATGATCCTTAAAAGTGGGACATCCTACATTTCTTACACCTATTCCCCCTAGTCCCAGACAATTCAAAATGGTACCATAAAGAAGTTGTTTTTTACATGTCCTCTGTGGGCCTCAAGTCCTTCCCTTGCTAACATGTCTTGCAGAGACATTCCCAACAAAACTTCAAAGAGAGTCTCCTCTTGTGTAGGTTCCATTTGTCTGGGATTCCTCCTTTGTTCAGTTGACCTGGGCTATCCCAACCATTGTACAATGTGACAGCTAATACAAATATGCAGATACTCTGCACCACCCCTTCCTCTTTAGGAGCTGAGTGAAGCACTATTAATTAGATCTTTTGTTTGGGGAAGCCTTTCTCCCCTCTTCTGGAGAGCAGGGTAATTAACTTAGTGCAGCAGGAACCAAATCCTGAGCTGATCCAGAGAAATACGAAAATTCGGGATGACCTATGAGGAGTCTATGTAGGATCTTGGAACAATTGTATTCAAACTGGGCACATGTTCCATCCCAGTGTTATATGTTATAGGACTTTGTAGGCCTAATGGAAGAAAAACTGTTTCTCTAAGGCAGATTTCCATCATCTATATAATCCAACGTCACTGAAGACAAAACATTAATCAATACTGGCTTTATCTATGTATGCCCATTTTAACAAAAGGTCTCTCACAGGTCAACTTCTAACCTTTCAGAGTCCCCCATCTATGTCAGGCTTCCTGTGATCAGTTACCGGGATGCGCAAAATGTAGTCTCCCCCTTGCACCTCAAACATTTGTTCACACACATGTGCACATGTGTACATGTGTAACCAGACAAGCGCTGCTAACCTTCGCGGAGTCACAGCAGCCTTATTTAGAAAAGGGTAGACACTGGCGGTAAACATGCACAAGCAATTTACTGTGTGATTACATTGGCTGGGACACAAGTAGTGAGACTCATCCAGAGTAATAAGTCCCAAACTGAGTAATCAAAAAAGAAAATAATGTGGGCATACTGAATGTATTAGGATTGATATAACAATTAAAATATGTTTGATATTTTGAGCATTGACACAATGTAGTGTGGTCTGTCAATAGGTTAGCAATTTTTCAATAATCTTTACTGCCCCTTAGTGATGGTGTCTTGTGCTTACATTTTAGAAATCGGTATTGTGCTAATTATAGTAGGATAACTGAATCATTTTCTGCCTTTCACTGAAGACATATTCTTCCTTTGCTGCATATTCCAAATGTAACGTTCAAGAGCATTTATACGGTAGTGAAGTACTATTGAGTCAAAAAGATTAAATTAGAGAATCCTTAAAACTATCAAATGTTCATGTAAAGTGAGAAATTTCATGGGCTGTTATGATAATGCCTATTAAATTTAGCTGCATGAATGGCTACTCATGCACCATATTGTATAAGAGATAAAGTACTCCCCAACCATGCATTACAAGGATATTGCAAGTCACAGAGGGGCTCCTTCATAAGATCATGGAACTCTGAAGTGACTTTAACTATCCTTTTAATGTTTGTCAGGGGGGTACTTTAACCATAACCATTCCCACAAACCACTTAAATCCTTGGTGTGATGCCTTCGCATATGAAAGTGATAAGATGCTTATAAACATGAAGAATACAATTAGAATTTCTAGTACAAACCTGGACACACCAAAACACAGTTAGATATTTTAAAAAAAATATTTTCATACAAGCCAGCTTTAAAAAAAATTATGTAGCTCAGAATGCACAGAAACATGCAGAGAGATTCTATCTTTCCTATAATTACCTAAACCGTGGAGTAAATACATACCTTTCCAGAATGGACTCCTTACTGCTAATCGCTGTTGTAGGAAGCTGGCTCTCTATTTAGTGTCCGAAAACAAAGTACACTGTGCAGAGTCAAGTAGGTCCCTTGTTGGTTTACAGAGGCAAAAATAAATAATACTAACACTCTATTTGCGGTAGTGTGGGCGAGCAGTTAGGCTTATCTGAGGCCAGTGCTAAGCATGTGTTTTACTCACAGGAAATAAATGAGACACATAATCAAGAATAAATGCGAGAACAATTTGCCAAAATAATATTGATTTTTGTATAATTTTTAAGACCAAGAACTTTGTTCTACTGTAAGTACTATTAAAGTTGAGAATTTCTACAGTTCACAAACTAGATCACCCTTGCGCACATTCACGCACCATTGAATTCAATTGAGGAAATCAAAAAATGCATATAAAGTCATACCGTTGACTTTTAAGGTTCACCTCTTGGATTTTAGTAGTTAGCACAGCTAGGTCCAATTTTCTCACAGCCGATTCACTGGAGAGTCCTGGATTTGGCCAGTAAGCAGGGTGCTGAGGTCTTTTGTAGCTGGTGACCTTGAAAATGGACTGCTCAGGGAAACTTATAGGTAAGTCCGGAGTGGCCCACTTGAGGGAGCAGATCACATGGGCCACAGGCCCACAGTAGTACAGTTGAATGATCGGGCCGGGTGCAGAGCAAATTGGTCAGCAGTGAATCCTACTTCAAGACAACTTGGAGAAGTAATTTTGAAATAGCTGGGCCACTCACAAAGTAGGTGTGAGGGGTCCCAAAGTATCTTGACAGTTGCTTGCTTCCTGGGCAGTTGGATTCTAGAGTGGACTCTTCATCTCAGTGCAGGTTGCATGAGGTCAGGTACCACAGCTATTAGTATGGCACATTTCTGGTAGTTCCTAGAGTCCAAAAACATGGGGTGGGAACAGATATGACCCTTCAAAGCTGGTGTACCACTTTTAATTGAGGTGCTGCATCAGCGTCACCAAGGAGCAGCAAGTCTGTAAGTCTGAAGCCTGGGGTTGTGTGCCTGCGGTTACAGTGGAGCAGAGCCTCTCCTCCAAGAGTGGTTCTTTGGCAATTTTTCAAAGACTGGAGGTGCTCTGGGGTTCTTAGAGTCCTCACAGCGGCAAGGTCATGCTGCACACTGCGATTGTCAAGTCCTTTAGGCACCAGGCAGTTCTTCTATGTCTGTATCTTCTGCTTGTCCATCAAATAATAAGTTTCAGGTTCAAGAATGCTAAACCTGAATCTAAATTTAGGGGTATGAAAGGGAGAGATAGGTAGTACTTTTAAGGTGTGTGCACCCTCTAAGTGAACACTTACTGTGGGAAGGGACACTACACTAACGTAAAATAGGTTATTTCTCCACCATCTAAAGATGGTGGATTCTCAAAATTAGTGTCTACATCACCTGCCAAACCTTAGGGGTGGTGCTGGCTGAATGTGGACATGCTTCCTCATCTAACTAATTTTTCTGCCTGTTCTCCTGCCAAATGTGGAGCAGGACAAGGGTTTGTTTCCTCCACTATCTAGGGAAACCTGGGTTGCAATTCAAAGGGGGCACCGCCTTTGAAACTTCCCACTCTGGAAGATATTTCTGGCCCGGAGGAGGTGTGAAGCACCTCCGCTCAGCAGTCCTTGTTTCAGACCTCTGAGAGTATGAACTCCCATCCCATGAGGTCAGAAACATGTTTGGTGGTTACAGGCTGACTATGACTAGTCAGAGACCACACCCGTGCTTGGCAGGTTTTCAAAGGACACTCCAAAGGGTCTCCTGCATGCATTTATTAATAAATCCAAGCAAAACAAAAGGGGGAAGAGGGACGGAGCTTTTGAGCAAATCAAACATTCACCCCCAGTCAACTGATCTGGGTTTAATCCATCACCTTTCTTTAGCTCACTCAGCCACCCCAGTTCAGACATGGCCATATGCAAATCAGTCTGACCCTGTGCCTCATGGGAACAGTCCAGCCCAAACTGCCAAGCCATGTCTTCCCTGGACCGGAAACAAGCATCCTGGGAGCGGTTTCGGATTCATAATCCTCATCAGCCAGGCTATCTTGAATCCAGTGGCCAAGTGAGCAAGGGACTTACTTTTGAGCATACCCTGCCAACCTCGGGCGAACATAGCAAAACAAAAGGGGATGATGGAAGGAGCGTTTGAGCAAATTAAACACTCTGCCCCAGTCAACTGATCTGGGTTTAATCCATCACTATTCTTTAGCTTACTCAGCCACCCCAGTTCAGACATGGCCATATGCAAATCAGTCTGACCCTGTTATGTTAAAATGTTATGTTAAAATGGGACTTTTATAGCGCAACGGCTACTCCAAAGGAGTGTCCCGGCGCTTTGTGCTCCAGACCAAAGAAAGAGCTGGAAAACATAACAATAAAAAAACAGGGGCCTAAAAGAGGAGACGGACTATCCAGAGAACACCCAAGTTTTTAAGTCTTTCCTGAAGACAAGCAGGTTCGCGGTATTCCGCAAGGACACCGGTAAGGAATTCCATAGCTGAGGAGCAAGGAATCTAAAGGACTGGCCGCCTAGCCGAGCCCTTTTGATACGTGGCACCAGAGCCAAAGCCAATGTTTCTGACCTGAGGGATCGTGTAGGTCGGTAGAAATCCAACCTCTTCTGAAGATATTTGGCACCATTGCCATGCAAGGCCTTATGGGCAAGAGTCATGGCCTTGAACAGTATCCTCTTCCGCACCGGAAGCCAGTGAAGGGATACAAGGAGGTTAGAGGCACTGGTGCGGCGGTGCAGGCCAAAAATTGCACGAGCAGCAGCATTCTGGGTAACCTGCAGACGCTGGAGGAGATATTCAGGCAGACCCAGGTATAGGACATTTGCATAGTCCAATCTGGATCCTATGAGTGCCTGAACAGTAATCCTCCGATGTTCCTTCGAGAGAAGGGGAAAGAACTTACGTAGCATTCTGAGGATCCCAAAGCATGTTCCCGTAAGAGTAGAAACCTGGGATTTGAGCGAGAGCTCGTTGTCAATTTTAACTCCCAGGTTCTTAGCCCACTTAGAGGACTGAGTGGGAGGGAACATGTCAGCAGGCCACCATCCATGCCAATCTGGTTCCGATGAGCATCCGAAGAATAGTATTTCGGATTTGTCCGAGTTGCACTTGAGGCTGTTGTGTTGAAACCAATTGAAGACAGCCCCAAGGCACTCGCGGATCCTTTCTCCATCGAACTCTTCGCTCTTACGGCAGGTGAACAGAAGCTGGGTGTCGTCAGCATAAGAGACGATCCGGGCCCCATAGGACTCCGCCAGTGTCGCCAGAGGGGTCATAAGGATGTTAAATAGAGTGGGGCTCAGTACAGAGCCCTGAGGCACTCCGACTCCCAATGGCGGCATCTCGGCGGACCCGGGTGGGACCCAGACCGTCTGCCGGCGGTTGGCCAGAAAGGAACGAAACCAGTTGAGCACCGTCTTCCCATGAGAACTGTGCCTCATGGGAAGAGTCCAGCCCGAACTGACAAGCCATGTCTTCCCTGGACCTGAAACAAGCATCCTGGGACCAGTTTTGGATTCATAATCCTCATCAGCCAGGCTATCTTGAATCCAGTGGCCAAGTGAGCAAGGGACTCACGTCTGAGCATACCCTGCCAACCTCGGCGAACAAAGCAAAACAAAAGGGGATGATGGACGGAGTGTTTGAGCCAATCAAACATTCACCCCCAGTCAACTGATCTGGGTTTAATCCATAACCATTCTTTAGCTCACTCAGCCACCCCAGTTCAGACATGGCCATATGCAAATCAGTCTGACCCTGTGCCTCATGTGAACAGTCCATCCCGAACTGACAAGCCATGTCTTCCCTGGACCGGAAACAAGCATCCTGGGACCGGTTTCGGATTCATAATCCTCATCAGCCAGGCTATCTTGAATCCAGTGGCCAAGTGAGCAAGGGACTTACTTTTGAGCATACCCTGCCAACCTCGGGCGAACATAGCAAAACAAAAGGGGATGATGGACGGAGCGTTTGAGCAAATCAAACACTCACCCCCAGTAAATTGATCTGGGTTTAATCCATCACAATTCTTTAGCTCCCTCAGCCATCCCAGTTCAGACACTCACTTGGCCACTGGATTCAAGATAGCCTGGCTGATGAGGATTATGAATCCGAAACCGGTCCCAGGATGCTTGTTTGCGGTCCAGGGAAGACTTGGCTTGGCAGTTTGGGCTGGACTGTTCCCATGAGGCACAGGGTCAGACTGATTTGCATATGGCCATGTCTGAACTGGGGTGGCTGAGTGAGCTAAAGAAAGGTGATGGATTAAACCCAGATCAGTTGACTGGGGGTGAATGTTTGATTGGCTCAAACGCTCCGCCCATCATCCCCTTTTGTATCGCTTTGTTCGCCCTAAGTTGGCAGGGTATGCTCAGACATGAGTCCCTTGCTCACTTGGCCACTGGATTCAAGATAGCCTAGCTGATGAGCATTATGAATCTGAAACCGGTCCCAGGATGCTTGTTTCCAGTCCAGGGAAGACGTGGCTTGGCATTTCGGGCTGGACTGTTCCCATGAGGCACAGGGTCAGACTGATTTGCATATGGCCATGTCTGAACTGGGGTGGCTGAGTGAGCTAAAGAATGGTGATGGATTAAACCCAGATCAGTTGACTGGGGTGAGTGTTTGATTGGCTCAAACGCTCCGTCCATCATCCCCTTTAGTATTGCTTTGTTCGTCCTAAGTTGGCAGGGTATGCTCAGACGTGAGTCCCTTGCTCACTTGGCACTGGATTCAAGATAGCCTGGCTGATAAGGATTATGAATCCGAAACCGGTCCCAGGATGCTTGTTTCCGGTCCAGGGAAGACGTGGCTTGGCAGTTCAGGCTGGACTGTTCCCATGAGGCACAGGGTCAGACTGATTTGCATATGGCCATGTCTGAACTGGTGCTGCTGAGTGAGCTAAAGAATGGTGATGGATTAAACCCAGGTCAGTTGACTGGGGGTGAGTGTTTGATTGGCTCAAATGATCCATCCATCATCCCCATTTGTATTGCTTTATTAATAAATCCAGCACTGGCATCACTGAGAATTTATTAAGACAAGATGGTTTGTACCAAACACCGTATGGGCAGTGAAGCCATCATGGAGTTAGGAAACCCGTAATGACAAGTATCTTGCCCATGTACTTTCTACAGCTTTCCTGTGCACTTACAATATCCAAGAATGGACTGGATATTGTAGGGTCACATATGCTCATGTAGATATGTCCACACATGGGATACAGTGCACCCTGCCTTAGAGCTGTGAGGTCTGTAGTAGGAGTGACTTACTTGTACCTCATGCAGTGTATGGAGGCATGGCACACAGGGCTGTGTGCCATGTTTACTCTTCAGTTTTCTCTGTACCAAGACCTGCAGGCCACAATGGCAGTAAGCAAAGTCTTGGTGAGGGGTCTCTGGGGTGTCACAATTTGTGCTGCAGCCCCAGTGACCATTTTCAGTACCCAGGCCCTAAATAACAGGGGTACCATTACTAGGAGTGTTTGAAGTTATGGCAATTGTGGTATAGTTGTGGGAAAGAGATGAAGCACTCGGAAGCTGGGTAGCAAGGATCCAGTGCACTTACGGTTCGAAATCACATCCGGCATCAAGGAAAAAGTGATGGCTATCCGTGTAAAAAGAGGCACTTGCCTACATGACCTCACCCCCCAAATGAACGACCTGGCACCTAATGAAGCAATAAATAAACATTTTTCATGTAGGGGACTGATTGTAATATTCAGAGAATAACCTAGGATTGCGATATACATATCTATAAATGCCCTATCCCCAAATTGTATTTACTGTATTTCTCAATATCATCCTAGAATTGTTTAATCTTAGGACAGTCCCACACAATATGAGAACAATTGGTACCACCTCTCGTTATACATCGGAAGCATCTATCTGGTATCTGGGGGTATATATTGTGTAGAAAGGCGGGGGTCCTGTATAGTTATAAAAATTAAATTTTTCTAAAATTTGCACCTCTAAAAAGTGTGGCGTTAAACTTATTGATCTAAAATTAAGTGCCCACTGATATCAGAAGGCAAAAGACACACAAATGATGGATGGAATGGCCAGACGTTGGTCCCGTGCTCTCCATGTAATCAAGCTATCCTGGCTGAAGAGGGGTGAAACCCTGAAACCGGTCTCAGGATGTTTGTTTCCAGTCCAGGGAGGACCTGGCTTGGCAGTTTGGACTGGACTGTTCCTATGAGGCACAGGGTCAAAACTGATTTACATTTTGCTAGGTTCAAACTGGAATGGCATGGTAAGCAAAAAACAATGGATTTAGGCCCATATCTCTGTACTGGGGTGAATGTATGACATTGTTCTGCATTCTGTCTATCAACTGTTGTTTTTGCATTCGTCACCCCGAGTGGGACGGCTATGCCCAGACTTGGTTCTGTGCTCTCCATGCTACTGGAATCAAGCTATCCTGGCTGAAGAGGGGTGAAACCCCAAAACCGGTCCTAGAATGCTTGTTTCCAGTCCAGGGATGACCTGGCTTGGCAGTTCAGGCTGGGCTGTTCCCACGAGGCACAGGGTCAAGACTGATTTGCACATGCTGGGTTCAAACTGGAATGGCATGGTGGGCAAAAAATGATGGATTTAGGGCCAGATCTCTGTACTGGGGTGAATGTATGACATTTTTCCACATTCTGTCCATCGACGGTTGTTTTTGCATTTGTCACCCCGAGTGGGACGGGTATGTCCAGACGTGGGTCTCATGGTCTCCATGCCACTGGAATCTAGCTATCCTGGCCGAAGAGGGGTTAAACCCCAAAATCAGTCCTAGGATTCTTGTTTCCAGTCCAGGGAGGACCTGGCTTGGCAGTTCGGATGGAGTGTTCCAATGAGGCACAGGGTCAAGACTGATTTGCATATGGCTGGGTTCAAACTGGAATTGCACGGTGAGCAAAAAAAACAATGGATTTACTCCCAGATTTCTGTACTGGGGTGAATGTATGCCATTGTTCTGCATTCTGTCCATCAACTGTTGTTTTTGCACTTATATCAGTAGGCCCTCTTTAGTTTGCCACCTATCCTCAATCTTTATGCACTTTCTATTATTAGTGTCTTCTCTGAGAATGAATATCCAACCACTAATATTGTTGCAAGGATGCTGCACATACACAGAACTATGCGCAGGAAAGCAAGATCTCAGTGAATAGGGGTGTACCAACCTACCACAAAAGTACCCAAAATCCTAAACCGACTAGCTAGAGTGTCTCATTCGTACTCCTCCAAAGTTCACAGAGCCACAAATGATTAGACAACCAAGAACACAACACTCCCGACTCGCTCAGGAATCGCTGGAGCAAGACATACTCTTTCGCTCACTCACTCATACTTGTCCACAATGAGAATAGGCAGAGTTACTGAAATAGTTCAAAATGTTTATTTAAACTATTGTGCTCAACCATACAGTGTAAGTGCCACTACTAGCAGCAACATGCATAAACTCAGCACAGTTAGCATTGTCACAATTCCAAAGAATACAAAGGGAGAAGTCATTTTATAAATACTGTGGAAATAAGGTTTTTTATGCCTGACCGCCCTCCCCTTGGCAAGAAAAAGTTTATTTTATAAAAAGGACTATCTCTGGACTTTGACAGCAGACCCATACCTTAAAGCCTGGATGTAAGGTTTACATCATAGGAACAGCAGAGCTCTTCTCCATAGGACAGCTTTCTCCAAACAAACATGCAACAACGTAATATTGAATCATGAGTCTTCAGCACTACAGCTGTGTGTAGCATGTTATGACTAGGTGCTAGGGACTGACCAGAACAGAATAACAAGGGGCATTGTTGATTGACCTTGCACATTGTGTTCATACTAAACTCCCGGAAAGCTGAGAATGTGAATGCAGCCCAGTCTCATATGAAAGGCATAAACAGAGCGTTGCAAAAACAAAGTTATTTAGTAACATGAGCAAAAGCAGCATCATGGCAGCGAAGCTCATGCTAAATAAGCAATGTCGACAATGTCCGTAAGGGCCCAAATAACAATAGATCTACGTGTAGTGGATTCAAACAACAAGTCAGTGAGATTTAACTTTATAGATAGTAAAATATCAAGATCGATATGAGATATGTGAGTTCCATATTTCTCCAAAGATTTCTAATCTGAAGAAAAGACCATTGCAGTATGTCTTTATAGCAGTCAAGGCTGTGTTCAATCTTATTCCAGGTTTTCCAGGTGTCTAAATTGATGAAATAGGCCACTGTGGAATATCCATTTAATTCTCATTTTTGAAAGGTATTCAATTCGACTAAGCACTGTTTCCCTACATATATATCTGATAGATGTGCAGAGCCATTTTTCAGAGGTATATTATAATGCTTCAACATTTAACGCTTGCAGTACTTTGTACTGTAATTTTTTTTTACAAGTCTCAGTAATTACACAACGTTATTTTCTTTTAAAAATATAATCATAAAAATGTTGTCCAATTAACGAAAGTGGCGTTTGTGTCCACTTGGCAAATAACTGTGTGATCTTTTGTATTAGCTGTATGTAGTTTAGTATGTATAGATCATGCATATTTATAGGAATATATATCCTTAGATAGCACTTTTGTCTTGTATTTATCAAACTCTGGAATTCAGATAGTAAAGTGTCCCGTGTGCATATAATTTTAGTCTTAGCCTTCTTTATCTTATATTCACCAAATTCTTGAAATTCTATGAAAATCGCAAAGATTTTCTTCAGTCTATTTTACTCAGGTTTAAGAAACAGAGCGATGTCACCTGCATATAGTTTTATATTGGGCATCCCGTTCATTGGTGCTGATATAGTTGTTTTTACCTTAGGTGAAGGCGAAGAGTATAGGCAACAGTGGACATCCCCTGTGCGTGCCTCTGTTTACTCTACATGTTCGTATATTCCTGAAGTTAATATTTATATGCACCATGACACCATTGTATAAACAGGTTATCATTTGTGTGAAAGTTTTTGGGAACCCAAATGTCTCAAGAATCAGAAAAAGGCTTTCACACGACAATGAATTGAAAGCCTTCTCAGAGTCCAGTAGCAACACCTATGCTGGTATTTTATTCAAGTAGTCTAACGCTTCTATTAAAAAGTTAGTATTCGAAAAAAGTAGTCTATCTACTACAAACCACATTGATCTGAATGAATTATTGAGCCTATTTGCTAGGAGCTTGGAAGAAATGTTGTAATCTACATTTAGTAAGCTAATAGGCCAATAGGAATTGATATTCTCCTTGTCTTTCTTTAGAAAACTAACTACACCCGCAATACGAAAGGATGGCGGAGGTTCCCGTCCTTCCAATTTGTGATTAGTCAGCTTTAAATTTCTTTATTTAGTATTGGTGTGAATTTCATACATAATTCTGCTTAGAAGCCATCTTCGCCTACTGATTTACCGGTGGATAATGAGTTTCATATTTTTTCGAGGGCGAATTTGGTGACCATCCACTGCCCTTGTTCATTTGATAGGCATGGGATAGGAAGGAAGTTGCTATAAAATTGTTTGAGTCCATCAGCAATGCTCTGCTGCTATGTATTCTAAATTGGCTCATAATGTTGTTGAAAGGCCATCTGAATATCTGATGATTCAGTTAAGTGCACCTTAATTTCAATGTCTACTGAAGATATGATGTTATTGCTAACTTGTCGTTATCTGGCCTGCCACACCAGTAATCTACCCGTATATTCACTTTCTTCGAAGATGATTTGGAGATATGCAGTGTTAGCAGTGTTTCCTAATACGTAATAATATTCTAGCATAACTAGGTTGGCTTGGTTGAAAAATTGCTTTGTAGCAATATTTCTAGTTTTTAGAAATGCAGTGCTAGCCTGGTTCCAAGCAACATCTAGCTGATACCTTTTTAAGAATACCTCTCTATGTACCTGTATTTCTTTAGTTGTAATATACCCCCGAATTGTGCCCTTGAAAGCTTCCCATACAGACTCTGTGTGTGCGGTAATAGCATTGTAAATAAAGAAAATTGAGATCTCCTCACATAGACCCTGAGCACCACTCCTCATCCTACAAGTTGACTTTATTAAAAAAACATCTGGCAAGGGTTCTTTCTATTCTGATCAAGGTGACTTTCAGTCTTACCATAACATGATCTGAAAAAGCATTCTGAATATGTTCACAATTAATCAGTTTCAAGCTGGGTGAAGCAAGGAAATAATCTATTCTGGAAGGAGTTTTGTGTTTTTCAGAAAAACAAGATAATTCACATTTTTTAGGGTGCCATAAATCAATCAAATCTAACTCCCTCTTGCAATTGGCTACAACTTTGGCCGTTGGTGGCTTATTCTTTCTCCAAGCTGTGGAGGATGTGTCTAACAAGCAACACGCTTTTCCCCAAAATTAATTTTCCTTCCAAAATTACCTGGCCTGGCATACTGATTAAGGCCTGTTTTAATTCAGTCAAGGGTAGGAGATTGTCTAATATTGGTGCATAAATTGTGGCAATATTCCACTGTCCCCAATATCTGTCCTTAGTTCTCATCCTCCATACATACTCCTTTTCCTTATAATAATTATTGTTTATTCCAACTAATTTACATCCCCTCCTAGGGATCTAGTGGATGTAGGATGAGAGTTTTGGTCTACTGATGAACTCATAGATGGACTGATGGCTGAGCGTGCTTGACTAGGTATTGCCATTTGTGCTGGTGACTGATACTCAGCCAGTGTGTGTGGAAATAAGGAACAGCCAGAGTCTCATGTTGTAGATTCGCAGTTTTTAAAAAAAAACAAGTCGATATTGTTTTGGGCAATTGGGGTTCTTGCTGTCTATGAGGTCAGTATTTCTATTTTGTGTGTTATCTGGAGGTTCCAAATTCAGAGACGTGTCTAACGACTGCAGCTCAGATATCTCACCCGTGCTTTCCGACTTCATTGTCTTCTCACTTTGCGCATTGGTGTCTATTTTCTCTTGCTTCTCTGCCTCTAATAGTGCATTTGCCTTCAACTCCATTCTTTGTTGTGCATTACGCTGTGCTCTGCATTTCACCTTAGGAGCCAGTGTTAGAGTCCAGTGATCATTAATTTCTAATTGTATTTTTTTGTTCCCTTGCTTTGCTAAGTGCGCATTGCTATATGTAGCTAGATCTCACAGGAACATTAATTAATCACATTCTATAATTGTTAAGTAGTAAAGGTGCTGTGCTATGTTTCCACTTTATATTTTCTTTCCTTCCTTGTAGATAATATTTTTCACCCCAACTGGGACCCAGAATTAGAAAGTGAAGACTACATGAACATATGGGTAAGTCTGCTGGTTTTCTCCACACACAGTTTCACCTGAGACCCGGGCTCAAGGCATATCTCATTGTGACTGTCTACATGACCCTGCCCAGCTGGGAAAGAGCCCCCACCACCCGACTGCTTGGCATGGCGCACACTCACCTTACTCCAGCATGGAAAAGTTCCAAACTGATCCTCATTGCAATTTTTCAACCTCTGAGCTCCAGTCTTTGACAATAAGTGAAGACCTTCACATGATTCTTTCTTTCTTTTTCCAGGGCAGCTGTCCGAGCCGCCGGTGATCATGCAACAATGTCAATGGCAATTCTCTAATCATTACCACCACTGTACCTTCCAGGAGAGTACAAAAGAGCCTTCCAAAACATTTCAGAAGCCATCTAGAATAGCCCACCCTGCGTTCTCCTGGCACTCAGCATAGCATCCTGTGGCCATTTGACTACCATTGCTGGAGGGTGGAGGTGGAGTGCGGGAGTGCTAACGGCAGCGTACATGCCGAGCATCTGCTGCCATCCTCCCAATCTGAACTTACAGTGTTTGATAAGTGTGTCAAGTCTTTCTACATATTCATCAATGGTTTCGCCAACTTTCTCTCTTTCTTGACTGAAAATATATATTTTGTAGTCAACAGTGGGCCTTGAATTGAACTTCCTATTCAATATTTCTTTAATCTGAAGCATGTGATTTCTTTGTCAGTTCAGGACATTTTCCTTACGACTTCCTTTACACCATCACCTGCCAATTTATTTGAGGTATTTGATAATCTTTTTGTGATAAGTCTCTTTAATTGCATCGATGAAGCCTTCAAATGTCTCTATTCACATAGTCCATCAGTCGCCAATATTTTGTATTTCGGCTGTATTGAACGATGATTGTGGTGTTAAGAAAGCAGCAGTGTTGTAGACCAGTGTCGAACTTAATGAGGTGAGACTTGGTGGTATTTAGGCCACTGCTACCAGCTCTTTCTCTCAGAGACCGTGTGACGTACCTTTGGATCATCCTTGATGATAACTGGAGATGTGATTTTCTTCTTGGGCTCTATTGGAACAACAACCTGCCATTATTCCAAACCCATCAGTGAATTTCACTCTTCAAAGAACTGTGGAGTTGTTCCAAGCCTGACGGCTTTGGTGGCTCGTCTCCTCAGGTATGGATGGCTCTGTAATCACAACCCCAGGCACTTCTAATTGGGCTGCTTTGCTCAATGCTGCAGGATGAAGACTCTCTTTAATTACTTCTGCTAACTGTTTCTTGCATCTAGATCGCTGTACTTCTGGCATTTTTGTGTACTTGCTTACACCTGGTTATCTCTGCTTTGCAGCACTTATAATCACAGCATTATTTTGCGCTTGGCTCTTGCTTTTCCTTTTGACACTGGATGACCTCTACTTGGCAGCATTTGTAATTGCAGCATTATCACTCTGTACTAGGTAGGGCTCTAAGTTGCATAGCAGCACAGTACCTTTATGTAGTACCTTTATGTATGGCTTGACCAACAGGTTCACAACCAACAGCTCTTACATTCTCTGGAAATGCTTTCAATTTCAACTGCTTCACAGTAGCTGGAATAACTCTTTGACTCCACTTGCATTCATCATTAAGTATGTACTACGATGATGGCACACATGGCATGCACAAGCAATTTACCTGGCTCACAGCAACCTCTCCAAGATAGCACTGTCAATCTTCAGGTTACTTAGCCCCTGTCTGTTCGCAATTTGTAGCATCTTCATAGCCAGGATACCCATAAATGACTATGTCACACATGGCACTTTATATCACATGTATTTATTTGTCTGCGTGTAAATGCAAACTCCACATTCTAAAGCAACCTTCACTGCAATACACTCTAGCCATCTACGGAGTTTCACCAGAGACAAAAGGTTTCCGTCATTGTTAAATCACAAGTCATTGCTTCCAAGATAGTTGATTTATATGTTTATTCTCTTTGGAGTCAGTATTGTACTCTTCACTATCACAGATGTCAGAGGACTTGCAAATTTCATCAAGTCACCCTTATAGGCCATATACTGACATGCAGAAGTTTACTACTACATCTAGAATTTCACAGGGTCAGGAATGCAGATTTCTCCTGTCTAGAATTGCAAAGAAAAAGTCCACATTTTATTTAAGACACATAGGCGAATATTATGCTTTCTTAGCTTTTACATTTACAATAGCAGCCATGAAACACAGAAAACTACACTTTCCAGAAAACCCGGTATAACAAACTACAGATTGAGTGGCAGTGAAACCACCAATCATTATGAGCTTAGTCTATATATAGCAGTCACCAATATGAGACAGCCTATTTTCTAAGGGAAGACAATTGAAACTCAATGAATGAAATGGAACATCAGAAGAAGAAATCTCAGAAGCAATAGAAGAACTTCTTCTGAATCCCCTGATGACTCATCAACATTTAAGCTTCATAGGTGTCCTACTGAGATGAAACTTAAGAATGAATTATTTGTGGCAATTGAAGATGGAAAAAGAATAGCAAGCATTTTTAGTATAGGAAGTTTACTGGGAGAAAGGAAAACATCTGACAACAAAAAGTCAGTAAAGGAATGATATTTTTATCTGTGTCTTTAGTCAAGTCCAGAATTTCTTTCAGTACGTGGGATAGGGAAATCTGCATTTTTTTAAAATACGTAGGATCATATTATGCTTATTTATAGCACATTCACTAATACAAAATAAGCATGAGAGACCAGTTTCCTATTAAATGTTCTAAATATTGGTATTCTGAACCAACCAACAGATCTAAGAATGTTCTCTAACCCTGCTCTAGCCAAAAAGGATCAGATCTATTGACTCCACTAGTGGAATGAGCTGCAAACATTCAATCCAGGACAAGAGTTTAAAAAAAGAAGAGAGAACACACTTAAAACATTACTGTTTAAATCATATTTTTTAAGGCAACAATGCACCTCTTTGGAGGAAAAGGGTATAAAGATTCTCAACATAAGTGGAAGCATGCAACTGGTAAGAGAAAAAATGCCCCTTAAGGAGAACAATGTCTAGTAGAAACATCAAGAGCTGGATGTTGCTGCAATGATCCTTCAGGTCAAGTTAAAGCCGATGCCCGATGCCACGGAGCCGACAAAGCCAGAGCCCAGAGCTCCTGCAGAAAAAAACCTTCACTCTAGGATTAGTCCAATTTATACACAGCCCCCCCATAGTCCGAAGCCCAGCCTTACATGTGTGGCGGACGCGGAAGCATTAGCTGGTAGCTGCAGAATGTATGCCCAACCCGACCTGATTGATGAGTACGGCAGCCATAGCTGGCGGCACCAGTGTGTGCCCCAAGCGGTCTGAGGAGGTGGCCCGCTTAGTACCAGGTGCGGCTTGTGGATCCACCCGGTGAGCCCCACTCACCAGTTGTGTCCTTTGTCCTTGTGTTGGTGCATATCAGGCACCCCAAGGAGTGTGGTGCTGTGCGGTGTGGCTAGAGAGTGCACTGCAATTCTGTGTCTGTGCTGTGAAGACGCCACGCCTCTGTTCTTGCACCCTGCCACACTCTGCTTTATCACGGATTCCTGGAGGCCAAGCTTGGTGAGGAGTTGTGAGGGTGTTGGGGCATCACTGTTCAGGGTTTTGCTGGATTATTTGGAACTTGTACTGGCCCAAGTATGAGGTCCCCCCACCTGGAGGCCTGGAGACAACACCTGGTGAAGAGTTTTGAGAGTGTGGGACCTTACTGTTCAGGGCCTTGCTGGTGTCCCCACCCCGCCTGGAGACAACTCCTGGTGAGGAGTACTGAGGGTGTGGCACCACGTTGTTCAGGAGCTTGCTGATGTACCCACCCTTGCTGTTCCCAGTCCTCCTCAGCTCTTCTACGTTCAATGATGCCCATAGAGTCATAAGATCCATAAAGACAGTAGTAGCAAAACAACAACAATTCGTAGGTGCTAAAAAGTCTCCCTGAGATAGCTGCAGATCTGCCTGTCTTTGATCAGGTGTGGCTTGCGGCAGTCATATTGCTTTAGTACTGCAGCAGTAGCAGCTGATGTGTTGTGTCCAATTGTATCTCCATATGTTGAATTACATACTCCCATTCTATCATCACTACCCTCCTTCAGGAGATAAGGATCACCTAAAACATATAAAACAATTATGAAATCCAGCCGTTTGAATGGGGCTGCACAAAAGCAACCAAAACAATGAAAAAATAATCTCATTAAAACTAAAATAGTGCGAGAGGCTGAAGACATTGATCTGAACCTACCCCTTGTTGAAGGGGCATCTAGTAGGAAAACATCTTTGAATTCTCACTCTGACTCTGCGAAGGGCTGTTTAACTGACCATAACATGGACTCCTCGCAAACAATGTTGCCTCTAATTTTGTTTCTCTGTGTGCGGCGGTGCAAGATCCCTGTGCACTGCAACCAAGGCAATGTCCACTAACAAACTGAGCATGCAAGCGAATGCTGTGCTCAGCAACATAAATCCATGCGAATTACCTCGCCAAACTTCTCTTTACAACAAGACTGAAAACAAGTGCATTACACTCATGTAGCTCTATATGATAGGTTCTTGAGAAATTTTTGCTAAGTAGATACTTACCTTTCTGACATGAATTATTTACTTCTATAGCACCTACACCCTGGGTTTAGAAAAGAACAGCACATAGAAGGTTGTACCATTATTAATATTTTCTCGAACAGCAGGGTTGATGCAAGCAGTTAGAGAGAAGCAGGTATTATTGAGCTTGAACCCAGAACCATGCTGGTCATGTCAGTGAAATATGATGATATTTTTCCTAGTGCAATTTGCCAACACCAGGGCACATTGAGCAGTGCCTGTAGGTTATTTGCTTTATTGTTACAAACAATAATATGCAGACTCTGAATGGGCCCTCTTATTTACAATTTAAGTTGGCCCAAAATAATGGCCTCATTTAAAGAGCAAACAACCCTAGTTTTATGCAAAAATAATCCTGGGTGGGGATTACCTGGAGCCTTAGAGATATATGCCACCGCAATGGGGGGGGGGGGGGGGGGGGGGGGAACATAACTCATCACTTTACAAGTCAAGTGCTTAAGAAAAACGTTTGAGGCAGGTTTCTGACCTTGTTTACCCCTTGTGTATACACTGTATGCATGTATTTTAAGAAGGTAGGCATATGTTAAGAGTGGTGCATAGCTGGGAGAAACAAAAAGTCTGGATTTAAAAGTGCTGGGGCTATGTCTGTATTTATGAGACATTACTACTATGCCATGAAACCTTTTTTAGCAGCTTTATAAGACAAATTGATAGAGGAAAAACATAGGGTTCTAAACCCATGCCTTGCAGTTTGCAAGCTGTTTATGCTGGTTCATAGCTTACTATGCTATATTATATGGTTTGCAATTTATGAACTGCAAGTAATAAAGGATAGGTGTCAAAAGCAAAAACCAGCTTCCTATCTACAATGACATTTGTGATTTGCATGTCACATAGTGTGCTTCACCGGAGATGTATTAGCCTTCTATTCAACATTATGCATCAAAACTGTAACTAGACAAAAAACAGCTCTCTCCAGCAACTGCATTAACCACTAGAGTTCTTGACCATTACTATTACCCCCTGAGATTTTCTGAGCATCCATATATCTCTGCAGGAGGTGCCTTAAAACCATAAGATATTTTATATTCAGTCTTTGTGATCAGTTTACCCATAACGGATTTACTGTCTCATGTGCCCTTATTGCCAATTTCTTTGCTGAAGTGTTTGAAAAAAGAAAAGGCATAAATTGACAGCCAGACTGATTGTCATGATTCCATTCCTTTTGACTGCACCCCGTTTCTGTTGTTACGTCTTGACCACCAATTTAAATATTGGCACATCTATGAGGTCTTTGTAGTGGATTCATGGTGAATTGACACAGAAAAGTGCATGCTGTTCTATGATCAGCACCCCCAGGATAAAAGCCTAATAGAGCCATCCATTCCCCTACCTCAACAAGTACTAACAGCACCATATGTAAATGCTATGACTTGGAAAGGATTGCACTCCGGCCATCATTTACTTGTGTTTTCTTTGTTTGCCCTAAGTTGGCAGGGTATGCCCAGACGTGGGTCGCTTGCTCAATTTGCATATAGCTTTGTCTGACCTAGGGTGGCGAAGTGAGCTAAAAAACATAGATGGATTCAACCCAGATCTGTGACTGGGGGTGAGTGTCTGAAAAGTGTCAGCGCTATGTTCATCATCTCCTTATGCCCAGCCCTGGGTCGCTTGCTCACTTTGCCACTAGATTCAATCTAACCTGGCTGATGATGGCTGTTAGCCCGATACGGTCCCAGGATTCATGTTTCTGGTCCAGGAAAGACCTGGCTTGGCAGTTTGGGCTGGACTGTTCCCAAGAGGCACAGGGTCAAGACTGATTTGCATATAGCTGGGTCTGAAATGAGGTGGCAGACTGAGCTAAAGAATGATGATGGATTCAGCCCAGATCTGTGACTGGGGGTGAGTGTCTGAAACGTTTCAGCGTTCTGTCCATCATCTCCTTGTGTTTGCTTTCGTTATTATAAAGGCATTTCAGAAGCTTTTCGGGGGGACAAGCACAAAAAAGTAAAATTGATGCAAGCCTGGACCAAAAAATGGCTCAGAGTCAAGACTGATTTGCATGTAGCTGTGTCACTCTGAACAGAGGTGGTGAAGTCAGCTAAAGAATGATGATTGATACAACCCAGATCTGTGACTGGGGGTGAGTGTCTGAAAAGTTTCAGCGCTCTGTCCATCATCTCCTTGTGTTTGCTTTGTTTGCCCTATATTGGCAGGGTATGACCAGACATGGGTCACTTGCTCACTTTGCCACTGGATTCAAGCTAGCCTGGCTGATGAAGGGTGTTACCCAGACACCTTTCCCAGGATGCATGTTTCCGTTTCAGGGAATACCTGGCAGTTCGGGCTGGACTGTTCCCATGAGGCACAGGGTCAAGACTGATTTGCATATAGCTGGGTCTGAAATGAGGTGGCGAAGTGAGCTAAAGGATGATGATGGATTCAGCCCAGTTCTGTGACTGGGGGTGAGTGTCTGAAACATTTTAGCGTTCCATCCATTATTTCCTTTTGTTTGCTTTTTTTATTATAAAGGCATTTCAGAAGCTTTTCTGGGGGGACGAGCACAAAAAAATTAAATTGATGCAAGCCTGGACCAAAACGTAGCTCCCCTGTTCCAAAGGCGGAAGGACTACCATTAATCCACACCGTCTCTGCAGATATCAAGAGCCCCAAGGGGTTAATAAAGCAAGCAGAAGTTGCAATATCTGTTTCGTGCAGCATATCTAACGTGTCCGTAACATCTGCTCTTCAGTCTGGCTTTTCTAACGTGCCACCACTGCTCTTAGCACTTCACCTAGAAAGTGACATTGTTACCACTGTTCCACATCATGTCTTTAAGTATGTGCTTTGAGGAGCGGGCTCTAGGTGACTTGCGCACTTGTGCATGCATGCTCCAGTGCATGTTAGAGGGAACTATCTTTGCAACCAACTATCACAGATGATTCTAAATTCTCCGCAAAGACCAAAAAGGAACCTATAATTACTGCCAATTGGACTAAAACTACAACTATACTCAATGACTTTAGTGTAAGTCCTACTCCAATATTTGTATAAAAGACAACTGAATGCCTCTTGCCACTCAACATCTGCGGCTCAACCAAGTGAGGTACATAGTATGGGGGGAGCAATGAAAGTTTTGAAAGGAGCAACAACAGTATCTAACCAATGATGATCCTACCAAATGTTTCATCCAATGAGGGAGAATCTATTTATAACAATATTGAGACTCATCATGAAACTATTGATCTAGTCTTTGGCTTAAAACTAAAGTACCAAGTGATCGATTTACCATCTGGTATTGACGCAAGTATAGCCCAATTGATGTTCCTGCCCACCCTCAAATGGCCATTTAAATTAGCTCTAAGTACACATTTTGCATACAAAACCCTCACAAAATTTAAAGTCCTAACGATCCAAAGGATAGACGAGAAATGGACACTTTCTGCCCAATCTCAATTATAGGAAGATCTGATCTGGATTTAAAATTGATTATGACTCCTGAGAGAAAAATTATTAAGAATATACCTACTATGCAGGAACAAGGCAATGCAGCAAATGCAGATTTCATGAATTATTCATTAAATTCAGCTGGCTTTTCTTTTGCTGGCAAAATATGATGAAACCTCTCTAATGGGGCAAGCTCTTCAGTACATTGTAAACAGACCCAAACAGGAATTTGGGATAGTTTGCTAAACACTATGGATGCAATAACTACGGCCCTCAATTACCATTGGGATACATTGAATATACAGGTGGAGTTGCTTAACACTCTTGCCATATATGTAGCCAGGATTGATTCGAAATTACTTAACTTGACAAATTTATTTATAAAAGCACAATCCGAAAGAGACAACCAAATGATTATGTTCGCATGCGCTCACATTATGACAAATGACAGAAAAATCAACAATTTGAATATTCAGTCACAAGGTCGAGGAGGAAATGACATTCTATCCCACCCTGCATGCTGGAAATGATAAAACTCTTACGGCAAAACAAAGAGCTCTCTGTTTGCAGGAGTTTGAAGTCACTCAAATATTACCAGTACAAGAGGGTAGAGTCAACCTAGCAATAAATCCCCCAAATATATCTTCTACCTCAAAAACGACAGTGCAAACCAAAAGAGCAAGGAAAAGGCAAAGAAAAGCACATAATAAATTAAACAAAATTAAAAGCAGAGCCAGGACAACTATGATTGATAGACCAAAAGAAAGATATCCAATTTTCAAAAGTATCATAACAGCTTCTGACAGGGGCAAATGTAGTAGAGAAAGAGCCGACTGGGGATCGAATCAAGCAAGACTCATCTATCATCTTAGAAGACAAGCATGATCAGCCAAGCAAAAGAAAAAAATAATTGCTAAATCACTGCAAATAGTTATCCCCAAGATATAAGGAACATCTAAGTGCAGTGTCAAGGCAGCAAAGACAAGCATGCAACCGGGATTGAATGGGACAAGGTTTGGCAAACTTCAAATCTTCAACATTCTAAATCACTATGCCCCATGCTGCTCCCTTCCATCTCATCAATCAATCAAGGTATTTATGAAGCGTGCTACATACCCGTAAGGGACTCAAGGCGCTGGAGGGGGGGAGCTGCTACTGGTTGAAGAGCCAGGTCTTGAGACGTCTTCTGAAGGCCAGTAGGTCTTGGGTCTGCATAGGTTGGTGGGGAGGGTGTTCCAGGTCTTGGCGGCGAGGTGGGAGTAGGATCTGCCCACCGGTGGTTGTTCTTTAAATGCAGGAGACCAAGGCGAGGGCAATGCCAGCTGAGCGGAGGTTGCGGGTGGGGGATGTAGAAGCAGAGTCGTCTGTTGAGGTATGCTGATCCGGTGTTATCGAGAGCTTTGTGTGCGTGGATGAGGAGCTTGATGACGGGGCGTTGTACTCGTCTGTTGAGGTATGCTGATCCGGTGTTATCAAGAGCTTTGTGTGCGTGGATGAGGAGCTTGATGACGGGGAAAGTGTAGGTCTCTTAGGTGGGGTGTGACGTGGCTGCTGCAGGGGATGTCGAGGATCAGTCATGCTGAGGCGTTCTGGATACGTTGCAGCCGTCTCAGGAGCTTGGTTGTTGTTCCTGCATAGAGGCATTTCCATAGTCCAGCCTGCTGGTGACAAGGGCTTGGGTGACAGTTCTTCTTGTTTCGATGGGAATCCACTTGAAGATCCTACGGTGCATTCGGAGGTTGTTGAAGCAGGATGTGGAGACAGCATTGACCTGGTCATGGAGAGGGTGGAGTCGAGGTTAGCCCCCAGGCTGCATGCGTGGTCGGTGGGTGTCGGGATTGTTCCCAGCAATGTTGGCCACCAGGAGTCGTCCAAGGTTGAGGGGGTGGAGCCGAGGATGAGGACCTCCGTCTTGTCAGAATTCAGCTTCAGCCTGCTGTCCTTCATCCATTCGGAGATGGCCTTCATTCCTCTGTGGTGGTTGGCTTTGGCGGTTGGAGAATCTTTGGTGAGGGAGATGATCAGTTGGTTGTCGTCGGCATAGGAGATGATGTTGAGGCTGTGCTGTCGGGCGACGTGGGCGAGTGGTGCCATGTTGATATTGAACAATGTCGGGCTGACTGAGGAGCCTTGTGGTATGCCGCAGATGATCTTAGTGGCCTTGGAACGGAAGGGTGGGAGGCGGACACTCTGGGTTCTCCCGGCGAGGAGGGATGTTATCCCGTCCAGTGCCTACTCTTGGATTCTGGCGTCGTGAAGGTGTGTTCTTAGAGTATGGTGGCAGACCGTGTCAAAAGCAGCTGACAGGTCCAGGAGGATGAGGGCTGCTATTTCTCCATTGTGCAGCAGGGTCCTGATGTCGTCGGTGACGGCAATGAGGGCTGTTACGGTGCTGTGGTTGCTGCAGAAGCTGTATTGGGATGGGTCCAGGATCTTGTTGTCCTTGAGGTAGGGGGTCAGTTGCTAGTTGATGATTTTCTCTTTGACTTTCGCCGGGAACGGGAGCAGGGAGATAGGACGGAAGTTCTTGAGGTCCTAGGGGTTCACCTAGGGTTTCTTGAGTAAGGAGTTGATCTCGGCATGCTTCCAGCTTTCCGGGAAGTTTGCTGTCTCAAAGGAGATGTTGATCGTTCTCCGGAGATGAGGGGTAATGACTGTGCTGGCTTTGTTGAAGACGTGATGTGGGCATGGATCAGATGGGGATCCGGAGTGGATGGAGTTCATGATCTTGACGGTGTCATCGTCGCTGACCTTGGACCAGGAGATCAGGCGGCTGGTACGGGTCGTGGTCGTGGAGGTGGGGGACTCGGTGGTAGGTGGGGGAGTCAAGGCATTGATGCTGTTGTGGATGTTGGTGATCTTGCGGTGGTAAAAGGAAGCCCATGAGTCGCACAGGTCCTGCATTGGGGGATTGTCGTTGGTGTTGAGCTGGGGTTGGAGAGTTCCTTCACGATGCTGAAGACCTCTTTGCTGCTGTGTGCGTTGTTATCCAGGTGGTCCTTGAAAGCGGTCCTCTTGGCATTTCTGATGAGTTGATAGTGTTTGTGTGTGGCGTTCTTGTGGGCTATGTAGCTATCTGGTGATCGTTCGCGGAGCCAGTTCTTCTACAGTTTCCGGCATGTGTGCTTGGAGGACGGGAGGTCTTTGGTAAACCAGGTAGCTTTCTTGCTTGTGCAGCTGTTGAAGGGGGTCTTAAGTGGAGCGAGGGAGTTGGCACAGTCATCGATCCACTATCTGAGGTTGTGGGCAGCAGTGTCAGGGTCGGTGGGGTTTGGCGGGTGGGCTCTGGGCGAAGGTGGAGGTCAGCTGGTCTTTGGTGACTTTGCCTCAGCAGCGGTGTGGCATTTGTTGGGTGCAGTGTTGCGTGGTGGGTTCCCTGAAGGTGAAGTGGACGCATTGATGGTCAGTCCAATGGGGTTCGGTGGTGTGATTGAAGGAGACGAGGGGACATGCGAATAAGATGGGGTCCAGCGTATGACCGGCGGCGTTGGTGGGAGTCGTCACAAACTGTCAGCGGTTGGCGAGGTTGTCGATCAGGGTGGTGGAGTTGGCATTGTTGTTGTTCTCAAGGTGGAAGTTCAGGTCCCCGAGGAGGATGTAGACCGTGGATGCGAGGGCGTGGGTGCTGACAAAGTTGACGATGGAGTCGCTGAACTGTGGTTGGGGTCCAGGGGGTCTGTAGCGAAGGGTTCCTCTAAGGGTGGGGTTGGGATCAGTGTAGATCTGGAAGTGCATGTGTTCGGCGATGTTGAGGGTGTCGTCGGTGTTGGTCGAGACTCTGAGGGTGAACTTGTGGATGATGGCGATTCCACCTCCCACTCCATTGGTGCGGTCTCTGCTGGAGATCTTGTAGCCTTCCGGGATGGTTATGGCGCTGTCTAGATCTGAGGTCGTGTTCAGCCAGGTCTCCGTCAGGAAGGCAATGTGGGGGGTGGTTGAGTCGAGGAGGTCCCAGAGTGCAATGGCGTATTTGCGAGCGGAGCGGGTGTTGAGGAGGATGCATCAGAGGTGGTTGGGTTCTTTGGTTGACGGGTTGGCGGACCGGATGCTGGTAAAGCTGCAGTTCCAGCAGGTGAAAGGCCCTTGGGCGCGCTTCGGGGTGGCCTGGTAGCAGGTGTGTTCTCGTCCGGGGTTGAGTGCGTGGATGGTGCTGGCGTCGTAGTGCAGTCAGGTGTCGTGGTGTCTCCAGGGTCCAGGGGTTCTGGCGCTGGGCGCGATCCAGGAGCAGACGGGCGCAGACGGGCTTGCCTTAGGCGTGCCTTCGTGGCACCAGTGGAGCACCCACTGCGTGCGTCCGCCATAAGAAGGAGAGGTGGGAGGGAGGAGCAGCTGGGTGGGGGGAACAGTCCAATGGGAGCAGGGGGGCGGGCCCGCAGGTGACGCAGCGGCGGGAATCGGGACTGGTGAAGGGGAAACAAGCATAGGCAAAGGCAACAAAGCGGGCAACAAAGCAGCAAGGACGAAGCAACAGGCACAATTACAAAAAAATACGGCACAAGCAACAGTGATGGAAACAGTAGCGCGGGCAGAACACAAACCTACGGACCAACCACTGGCCACCAGGAATGAGGCGCAGGTAGCAGCATGCGGGTGGAGGCAGGCCTCAAACACCCTCAGCAGAGCAGCTGGTCACAGGAACATGGGCGCAGTCAGGTGGAGCAGCTCGGCGTGGGGAGCGACCTGCCTGGAAACAGGGTCAAGGGTCGCTTATCAGCAAAATTTCCCAACAATAGCAAGTTTATCCCAGAGAGAACCAAGGAAGCCAGGTCATACCATACCAAGCAGAAGGTTGTTCCAGGCGATCTGGGACACAATGCCCAATATCAAATCACAATCCTCCTAGTATGAACATTTCAGGATAAGTGTCCATTCACTTCAACAAAACTCTGGTTTATCCCACGATACAACACAAGGGGTATATCTGATAGTTTAAACTGTAGTAATATATTAAAACTACTAACAGCTATCCAGGCACTTTGTAGTGTAGTTCCTATATTCCCAATAGTCTCTGCGCATTGGAATAACATATACTATAGTTTAGACGTATGACTGAGGTCGACTAGGTCTCTTCCGTATATATTAAACTTAATTGTGAGGGCCAGCTACCTCAGAAGTCACCAGAAACATTCTCGAATAAGCAAGAAGGGAATAGTTTCTGACAACCGCATAAACATGACAACTTTGTTTCCCAAGAATAAGAAATCAATCTCTAGAGTCGCAGAAACAATAGATAACTATTTTACTCAGTCAATCGTGCATGCTTCGTTTCACTAGAGGTGCTGAGAAAATAGAGAGAAGGGCGTTTTCATTAAAAAGTATTTATTGAACAAGCATGAGAAATGTACTGCTACAATCGTAATACTGGTTATAAAGTACAGGGCATATAATACGAAAAGTATTATGAAGTAGTACTGTAAAAGCATGATATGGTTTCTAAGCCATAAGTTGCCTAAAATGTATAAAATGCATACAGTAATAAAATAATGACTGAAAGTACTCAACTGGTGCTTCTAAAATACACCTACCCCAGTGTACCTAACCTAAGTCTAGTACAAAGGAAGAAGTAAGTGAGGAGTAGCTTAAGTTTAGTATTTCTCTGCCAAGGATCTAGCCAAGAATTCTTTACGGGTCAAATCAGCTCCGTACCTTGGTTTTAGAGTGAAGGAGGTCCTGTATTTCTCTTTCAGGACTCCATTTCCCAGTAACCCGCAAGGGTTGCCTGGAAACACTGGAGCTGGATTTCTTGGCAAGAGAAAAGACAGCGTCTCGCACTGCGTCAGCTGGTGGGTCGGCTTCCTTCGGCACTTGCTGCTGCAGGGCGTCGGACAAGTAGTTAGTCGATCTGCTCCAAACCACTGTGTGTTTGTCTGGGCAAATGTAGGCATATTTATAATTTGAATGGGCCAAGTTTGACGTATGATTGGACTTAATAAGATCACTCAAAGACCCAGTTCTGTGAAAACTCCATGATTTCCAAGATAAATTTGTATTCAGGCGAGGGGAAGTCCCTAGCTGCTGAAGGCGGGTTTTTTAAAGAAATTATTGTTGATTCTCGGAACTTAGTGGAAGTACCCATGCCATATTTGGGCTGCATAGGCTCAGTCTAAATATGGTATTGATTTCTATGCCTATATAAGGATCGGGTAATTTATACCTATATTAGGGCATGAATCGGGAAAATTACACTAGGATCCTAGATTCATTTACAACAACTTAACTACTTAACAACTCATGCCTTAAACTCTATCCAATTTAAAAATGATCTCATCATCATCCCTCGAGCAATAACATGTATAATTTGTGATAATGAGTAGACAATTCATAAAATCATGGAAAATATGCCCCTTTTCAAAGAATAGGGGATTGAGATCAAGAAATGTATAGATAGCAACTACCCAACCCTATTGATCCCAATGCCAGGGGGAACAAACAACACTCAAATAAATGATATACAACCTAGAAATCATGGAGGGCAATTCAATGTCCTGAAAGGAGCTATAGGTCCATTATTCAATTTTGCATCATCATCAGGTACTACTGTGACAAGTGGTATTTTGGGCTCTCATACCTGCTAATCAATACAGGAGAAGTCAGGTATAGATGGGGATTAGGCTTGGGCACTGCCTATTCTTACCTAAAGAACATCTAGAGAGAGTAATTGAAGGCTAAACAGTCAGGATAAACCGCAAAAATCCATCATCGTTTATTCTTGGAATGTAAATGCCTCTCAAGACTACTACAAGACAGACAAACAATAACCTCTGTGCAAAGTTTTTCAATTCTTTTGTCCAAGAAACATGGTAGGGGGAGGAGCTTCGCGCGTATCCAAGATGGACGCGTGAGCACAGGGCTCCCGAGACCCTTTCCGCCTCCCGCATCTATCCTGCAACGTATCCTGATTTGGACGACATGTACTTTTAGCTGATGCCCTGCTGACACAAAAGTCTTTTTCAAAATTCGATTTGGCCGCCGAGAACCGGACTTACTGCACTTTGAAATTTGCGGCCTACACCGAAGACCAACCACGGACTTGAGTCCCCGAGGTACCCAGGTGGCAATTGAACAACAACGGCTGATGCGACACGTCCACTGCCCCTGTGGTACTTTCGGTTTCGCTTTTGGTCATTGTTGACGGCGATTTGCTGCCGGTCGACACGGCTGACCTGATTCTTGCTGCCAGCCCTACGCTTGTTCTCTACCCTCGTCCCTTTGCCTCTCCAAGTCTGCTGCGCAGGGAACCATTCTGACTAGATCCCAAAGGTTCCGTCAGAGCTCGTTGCTCATTATGGCGGGCAAGGCGGACACCGAGAAGCGTGCAACCAGAGGCACATATCGAGGGGGCGTTGCTCAATCCCATACCATAGATCGCTTTACCCGCCCGAAAGGATCCCCTGGCGGAGCGAGTAAGGTCTTCGAGGAGACTGGAGATGTCTCTCCTGCAACTGAGGAGCCGACATTGAAGGACGTTATGGGCACCATCGCAAGTGTTCAGACATCTATGGGCAAGCAGTACGAAACCCTGGCTGCTAAGATAGACACGGTGGCGATCAAAGTCAACCTTATCAGGACGGACTTGGGGAAAACCAATGAGTGGGTCAAGTCTCTGGACATCAAGACCGCAAGCCTCACTACGGATGTCTCGGATCTCCAGACCGAAGTCCGCAATCTCCGGACGTCTAATGACTTGTTTGCCCGTCGGCTGGATAATTCTGAGAGCCGGGCCAGACGCAACAACGTCTGCATTGTAGGTGTTCCAGAGAATTCCGCACACTTATCTACAGATCTTTTGGTGGAGGACCTTGTTCTGAATCACTTGGCACCAAAGGGCCTCAGTAACTTTTTCACGGTGGAGCGTGCCCACAGAGTCCCCGGCGGGAAGCCTAAACTGGGAGCCGCCCCGAGGCCCATAATAGCCAGGATTTTTAATTTTCGGGACAGAGACGCTATCCTTCGGGCATCGCGCACCAATGGTCCCACCAAATTTGAAAATGCGTCGATCAGCTTCTATCCGGACTTTACACAATCGGTGCAGAAACAACGCATGGGCTTCACGGGTGTGAAAAGGCGACTCAGGGACATGGGACTGAAATATGCCATGCTTTTTTTGGCCCGCCTGAGGATTGAATATGAGGAACGTGCGTTCTTTTTTGATCGCCCCGAGGTGGTTAGGGACTGGCTTGACACTCTGCCGACACATCGTACAAGCCCTGAAAGATTGAGGGGCGCTGAAGGTGGCCTGGAAGAGCAGGAGTAGTGAGTCTGTACCGGCGAGCCAACTTTATGGACTTATGGCAATGACTCAATGACTGTTCTGAATATATAGTGTGAATACCCAGGGGTGGGGGGAATCGGGACTCTTCCTCCTCTGGGGGCTTTTCTCTCTCTTCTTGTAGGTTAGTTCAATGGGGCGACAGGCACACTGCAAGTTGGGTTGGATTTTTGGTCTACCACAGGGGTGCAGGGTGGGGGTGTGTGTTTTGGGGGTTCTCTGGGGGGTGGTGGGGGGGTCTTTCATTTCTTGTTTGTGTCTAGGCTGTGCTTTAATGCATATCATATCTTTTGTGCCTGTTTCTTGGCGGGGGGCAAAGTGTTTATTTCTGGGATGGGGGGTAGGGGGCTGAGGGTGTTGAGCTGGAACGTCAATGGTCTGGGTGATAGGATAAAGCGGGGGATAGTTCTGCAATACTTGAAGCATTGCTCCCCGGATATAGTCTTACTCCAGGAGACGCATCTCATAGGGAACACGTGCCATGCACTGAATAGACGGGGCTACGGCCTGGCGGCTCATTCTGGATTCACCACTGGGTCGAGGGGGGTGGGCATCCTGGTTAGGAACTCCCTCCCCCTAGAGATAGATGACACCGTGCTGGATGATAGAGGCCGCTATGCGGCTATTACGGGCCGATGGGAGGGGAAGACGATCTCCATTTTGTCTGTGTATGTCCCACCCGGTCTACAGTTTACCACATTTTCTGATTTGGGCAGGGTGGTCCTGGGGTTCCCTGAGGGCATGTTGGTTGTGGGTGGCAACTTTAATTCGGTTGTCAGTGGGGAGGAGGATCGTAGCCCCCCCAGACTCCTCCCGACATCGCAACCATGGCTGGGCAATTTTTTGGACGCTCTGGGTCTAGCGGATTGTTGGAGGCAACTACATCCCGGACAGTCCCAATATACCTTCTACTCGGGAGCTCATGGAAGTCTCTCGAGGCTCGATTATATCCTCATAACAGCGGTGCAGATGGTCTCTGTAAGGAAAATTAGGCATTTACCTAGGGGGATCTCGGACCACTCTCCACTCTGGCTCACTATTGATGTACAGTTGGGAGCCGGGGGTCGGGCTGCTCCGATTAACCCCTGGCACCTTCGTAATCCTAAAACTAGAACCAAGGTGGTTAAGTGTATGGATTACTACTTCTCCGAGAATGAGGGTTCGGTGTCCTCCCCCATCTCCTTGTGGGAGGCTTATAAGACTGTGATTCGTGGTCAGACTCTGTCCTTGATTGCTAGCGAGAGGAAGCGTAAGAATGCGGAAGTGGTGTGTCTGGAAAACGAAATCACCGGGTTGAAGACGCAGATGGAGTCTGGGGCTACACCTGAGGGAATGCATTCTTTGGCCCTTAAACAGTCTGACTATAGAGCTCTGGTGACTGACGCGGCAAAGGCGATGAATCGTGAGCAACAGGGGCGTTTGTATGATGTTGGTGATAATGCGGGAAAGTTGATTGCTTGGTTGGACAAAAGAGATAGATTGAATCGGGTGGTGCCTGTTGCTGAAAAAGTGGATGGTACCCGAGTGGTGGATCCGGTTGAGATAGTTGAGGTCTTTGCCCAGCACTTTCAGAAGGTTTACTCGCCGGTCTCGGATAGGCCGGAGGAAGAATCGCATTTGTTGCTTCGGGATATTGCGTTGCCTAGCCTGTCGGATTCGGACAAAGAGCTTATGGAGGCAGAATTTTCCACCGATGAAATAGCGCTCGCTATCCGCTCTATTCGCTCGGGGAAGGCCTCAGGCCCGAATGGCATCCCGGTTGAGCTGTACAACCTGTGCCCTGATAAAATGGCGCCACATCTTCACAGGATGTTTTCGGCATCACGAGATCTCGGATCCCTTCCCCGGGACTAGAGACTGGCGTCCATTGTGGTCATCCATAAAGATGGAAAACCCCGTGAACAATGTTCATCGTACCGGCCGATTTCGCTTCTGAATGTGGAACCCAAGATCCTAGCGAAGCTGTTGGCGAACCGGCTGATTGCGGTGATTAGTGACTTGGTACACCCAGACCAATCTGGATTAATCCCCCATCGAAACACCGCGCTTAATCTTCGCCATCTTCACGGTGTCTTAGCAAGGGCGGGGTCTCTTGGTGAGCTGGCCATCTTGGTTTCACTTGATGCCTCGATGGCCTTCGACACAGTGGAATGGCCGTACCTGTGGGCGGCCCTTGCCAAATTTGGCTCTGGCCCTAATTTCATCGGGTGGGTCAGGCTTCTATATGAGCAACCGCTGGCCCAGGTGGTGGTCAATGGCAGGGCCTCGGAACCCTTTGTTCTCAGATGCGCCACGCGGCAGGGATGCCCTTTGTTGCCACTTCTTTTTGCGCTTGCCCTTGAACCCCTTGCCGCGTGGCTCCGGTGGGAACCTTCGCTCAAGGGCATTCGATGCGTACGATATCTTGTTGTACTTCACCTCTCCCCGCAAGTCGCTGGGAGTCCTGTTCGATGTCTTGAGTTCCTTTGGGAAAATTCCAGTTTAGTCATCAATTGGGCCAAGTCCTGTATCTACCCTCTCACGGGAGAATTGCCTCCTCTGCCATGCATTTGCCCGATACCCGTCTCGAGCGTCGGTTTTAAGTACCTAGGAATCTATATATCCTTGGACCCCGCAGCACGCTACGAGCGGAATTTGCTGCCTCCGCTTGCCAGGCTAAGATCGGATGTCGCAGCGTCGTGTGGCTTGCCGTTGTCCCCTTTGGGGAGAGCGGCCCTCTTCAAGATGATGTCTCTCCCTCGATTCCTGTATGCCATTCAAAATACAATTGATTTGGTGGATTGGTGAACTCCGGTGGCCGCACTCTTTATACAAGGTAAGCACAGCAGCCTAGATCTCCAAAGCCTTCATAGAAATGCATTAGAAATAAGTCGGCATAACGGGCGTCAGTAACGCAGTAGGCACTTCCATATGGACACCACTTGAACGCGGCACTATAACAACTGAAATATACCAGGTACACTGCACTCGTGAATCTGTAGTGTTAGCTTTATTTGTGAAACGAGAGAGGGCACTATTATCAAGCCTGGCAAAATTATCGCCGCTTTATCGGATGGAAAGTGGTGATAATGGGTTTGATAATATGCTCTATGGAATTCCAATCGAAGCTTATGTTAGATGTGAAGGACATCATACATGAGCTTCGATTGGAATTCCATAGAGCATATTATCAAACCCATTATCGCCACTTTAGCGACACTTTCCCTGTCTTGATATTATGGGCCAGAGTGCCTACTGTACAGCAGCTTCTTTTTAAATCCTATAATTACCTCTGAGCAGTGTCAACAGATAGGTTACAACAGTCTGACAAACAGATCTGCAACCTTATTACGCCACTTTTGAGTCACTTTTAACATGGTTAAAGTGATGCAAGGAGCTTGTAAATCTACATCTCACTTTTCAATAAAAAATCGCAACTCCAGACTCCACGACACAGTTATAATGTTGTTTTCTCTCTCTATCTCTCTCTCTCACTCTCTGTGACATAATTTCTCTTTCTCTCTGTTCGGCCGCAAGTTTTATACAACAGTAAGCACAGAGGCTTAGATCTACAAATCCTTCATAGGAGAACATTAGAAATAAGTTGGCATAACAGGTGTTAGTAACGCAGTAGGCACTTCCATATAGACACCACTTGAATGCGGCACTATAACAAGTAAAATGTACCAGGTACACTGCACTCGTAAAACTGTAGTGTAACTTTTATTTATGAAAGGAAAGAGGGCCATATTATCATACCTTGGCAACAAAATTATCGCCACTTTATCAACAGCAAACTGCCGCTAAAGGGGCCATAATAGGTTTAATAATATGCTCTATGGAATTACAATCGAAGCTCATGTTAGATGTGAAGGACATCTAACATGAGCTTCGATTGGAATTCCATTGAGCATATTATCAAACCCATTATCGCCAGTTTGGCAACACTTTCCTGTCGATAAAGTGGCGATAATTTTGTCTCTCACTCTCTGTGACATTATTTTTCTTTCTCTCTTAAACTTAGACACTGCTGTCTGCTTGGACATGTAGAAGAATTGTTGAAGTGAAGTTGTGAAGTCTACTTCCGTATGTGTTTGGCCGCAAGGTTTATACAACTGTAAGCACAGAGGCCTAGATCTACAAATCCTTTATAGGAATGCATTAAAAATAATTAACATAACGGGCGTTAGTAACGCAGTAGGCACTTTCATATAGACACCACTTGAACGCAGCACTATAACAAGTAAAATGTACCAGGTACACTGCACTCATAAAACTGTAGTGTTAGCTTTATTCGTGAAACGAGAAAGGGCCATATTATCAAGCCTTGGCGACAAAATTATCGCCACTTTATCGGCAGCAAACTGCAGCTAAAGTGGCTACAATGGGTTTGATCTATAATTACCTCCGAGCAATGACAACAGATAGGTTACAACAGTCTGACAAACAGATCCACAACCTTATTACGCCACTTTTGAGTCACTTTTAACATTAGTAAAGTGACGCAAGGAAAAAATCTCAACTCCAGACTCTGTGACACAGTTTTAATGTTGTTTTCTCTCTCTTTCTCTCTCTTACTCTCTGTTACATCATTTCTCTTTCTCTCTTAAACTTAGACACTGCTGTCTTCGACGTGTAGACGTGTAGAAGAATTATTCAGAATAAGTTGTGACACCAACTGCCTGAAATGTTTACCCGCAAGGTTTATACAACGGTAAGCACAGAGGCCTAGATCTACAAAGCCTTCACAGGAATGCATTAGAAATAAGTCACCATAACGGGCGTCAGTAACGCACTAGGCACTTCCATATAGACACCACTTGAACGCAGCACTATAACAGAACTGGAATGTACGAGTCACACTGCACACGTAAAACCGTAGAGTTACCAAAACATTGTTGGGGCATAGTATCCAGAACGGTGATAAAATTATCGCTGTTTCAGAGACAAGAAACTGCTGCTAAAGTGGCGATAATGGGCTTGATAATATGCCCTTGTAAATTCCCATAGTAGCCCAGGTTAACACCAGAATCTGCACTGCTATGGGAATTCACAACAGCATATTATCAAGCCCATTATCGCCGCTTTAGCTGCAGTTTCCTGCTGCTGGAACGGCGATAATTTTATCGCCGTTCTTGATAATATGCCCCATAATGCTTCAGCTCATTTACTCACATCTACATAATTCTAAACTATAAGGGCCAGATGTAGCAAAATCAGAAATACCGACTCTTAATTACCGAATTTTACCGATTCGGTAATTAAGAGTAGGTATTTCTAATGTAGGTACCAATTCGGTAAATTTTACCGAATCAGTAAAAATCAGTATTTACCGATTCGGTAAATACCGAATCGGTATTTGCTATTGAATACTATGGGCCTTGAAGCCCATAGGATTCAATATCAAATACCGATTCGGTATTTACCGAATCTGTAAATACCGAATTTTGCAAGGGTGCAGGGGGTGTCACTTTGACACCCTCTGGCACCCCTGTTTTAGGCTTGTGTGCCATGTGGCACACATACATGCCCTAAGGGCATGTATGTATGCCACATGGCACAGGTGTACATGCACAGATGTGCTTGTACACCTGAATCGGTATTTTACCATGCAATTGTATTGCATGGTAAAATACCGATTTTCAAAACCCTGTGTCAATGTTAAAATTGGCACCTACATACCAAACATGCATTTTCGGTAATTTTTCCGACCGGTATATTTACCGATTCGGTAAAATATACAGAATCGGTAATTTTACCGATTCTGTAAATTTACCGAATCGGTAAAATTACCGATTAGGTAAAATTACCGAAAATGCATGTTTTTTATCCCCCTACATCTCCATGGCCATTTACCAGTCGGTAATGGCCGAATTCGGCCGTTACCGGCCAGTAAATGGCCAAAATCTCCCACCTACATCTGGCCCTAAATTTCTTTTTTCTTTTGCAGATTACCAATTGGACACCTTTTGATATCCATTTCACAATTTGTTTATAACATTGTTTAAGTTATTTTTCCAGTTCTAATATAGGTATAATTGAGTTTCGTTTATATTTATTGTTTAATAAAAGTTAATAAAAAAACTACATACTTCTTTTATTTTTTGGGGGAGGGGTATGACGGCTCACAATAAAAATAATGTTGAAATACTATAGTAGGATATTCAAGACTAGGATTGAAAACTACTGAGTTCTAACTAACTGATATAATAAAAACAATGGTGAGAAACTAAAAAAATGGCGATGGACGGAGTACGTAATCAACTTTTGGTGCCTCGGCACTACCTTTCAAATAAATATTTAAAAAATATGACTATTAATACTGTACAAAAGTACAGCAGCGGATGACACACACGAACCGGGAAAAGAAAGCGACAGATTTTCTAACTGATACAAAGAAAGGTTTGCTTGTTGAACTTGAAGAAAAAGAAAATGTGGGCTTTGAAACGACGCTGAGCATGCGAAGAGAGTACAACTGCTATACCAAAAAAAAAGGAAAGCTTTACATACTATCATAGAAATGAAAATTGTAACACCGGTCTTTGATAATATGCACCTAAGTTTACTGGTCAAAAAAAGAGCAATGAGTCATATTATCCACAAAAGGCGATATATTATCGTCGCTTTTATCGACAGGAAACTGCCGATAAAAACGACAATAATGTATCGCCTTTTGTGGATAATATGACTCATTGCTCTTTTTTTGACCAGTAAACTAAGGTGCATATTATCAATGACCGGTGTTACAATTGTCACCGTTTTATTGGCAAAAAACTGCTGATAAAACGGCGATAATTACCATCATAATACGGCCTTGTTATTTCCCATAGAAGCCCATGTTAACACCAGAACATAGGCTTCTATGGCAATTAACAAGGACGTAATATCAGGCCCACCCTCCCACCATTAATAAAAAACCATAGTACCTTCTAAATTCCCATAGCAGCCCAAGTTCTGATCTTAACCTGGGCTTCTATGGTTATTCACAAGGGCATATTATCAAGCCCATTATTGCCGCTTTATCTGCAGTTTCCTGCCGATAAAAACGACGATAATGTATCGCCTTTTGTTGATAGTATGGCCCATTGCTCTTTTCTTTGACCAGTAAACTTAGGTGCATATTATCAAGGACCGGTGTTAAAATGATCTCTGTTTTCTTGGCAGGAAACTGCTGATAAAACGGCGATAATGAGCTTCATAATACGGCCTTGTTATTTCCCATAGAAGCCCATGTTAACACCAGAACATAGGCTTCTATGAGAATTTAAAAGGTCGTATTATCAAGCCCACCCTCCCAACATTAATAAAAAAACTCCAGATAATGCAGGTACCCGGAGCTGGGAGGTAATTTTCCATATCACTGCCCCAGAAATGTGGCGTTCCCCGCGATGTGTACGGGGAGAGAGAGAGAGAGCTCAAAAAGACCGGTGGAACAAATATTGCTGTTTTATTGGCAAGAAACTGCAGATAAAACGACCATAATGACCATGATAATACGGCCTTGTTATTTCCCATAGAAGCCTATGTTGACACCAGAACATGGTCTTCTATGGCAATTAACAAGGACGTAATATCAAGCCCACCCTCCCAACATTAATAAAAAACCATAGGCCCTTGTAAATTCCCATAGCAGCCCAAGTTCTGATGTTAACCTAGGCTGCTATGGTTATGCACAAAGGCATATTATCAAGCCCATTATCGCCACTTTATCGGCAGTTTCCTGCCAATAAAAACGACGATAATGTATCGCCTTTTGTTGATGATATGGCCCATTGCTCTTTTTTTTACCAGTAAACTTAGGTGCATATTATCAAGGACCGGTGTTAAAATTATCGCCGTTTTATTGGCAGAAAACTGCAGATAAAACGGCGATAATGAGCTTCATATTACGGCCTTGTTATTTCCCATAGAAGCCCATGTTAACACCAGAACATAGGCTTCTATGGGAATTTAAAAGGTCGTATTATCAAGCCCACCCTCCCAACATTAATAAAAAACTCCAGACAATGCAGGTACCCGGAGCTGGGAGGTAGTTTTACATATCACTGCCCCAGAAATGTGGCGTTCCCCGCGACGTGTATGGGGAGAGAGAGAGAGAGCTCAAAAAGACAGGTGTTACAAATATGTCCGTTTTATTGGCAAGAAACTGCAGATAAAACGGCCATAATGAATATGATAATACGGCCTTGTTATTTCCCATAGAAGCCTATGTTAACACCAGAACATAGGCTTCTATGGCAATTAACAGGGACGTAATATCAAGCCCACCCTCCCACCATTAATATAAAATCATAGGCGACTTGTAAATTCCCATAGCAGCCCAAGTTCTGATGTTAACCTAGGCTGCTATGGTTATTCACTAAGGAATATTATCCAGCCCATTATCGCCGCTTTATTGGCAGTTTCCTGCCAATAAAAGCGACAATAATGTATCGCCTTTTGTTGATAAGATGGCCCATTGCTCTTTTTATTTACCAGTAAACTTAGGTGCATTTTATCAAGGACCGGTGTTAAAATTAATGCCGTTTTATTGGCAGAAAACTGCCGATAAAACGGCGATATTGAGATTCATAATACGGCCTTGTTATTTCCCATAGAAGCCCATGTTAACACCAGAACATAGGCTTCTATGGGAATTTACAAGGACGTATTATCAAGCCCACCCTCCCAACATTAATAAAAAACACCAGACAATGCAGGTACCCGGAGATGGAAGGTCATTTTACATATCACTGCCCCGGAAATGTGGTGTTCCCCGGGACGTGTATGGGGAGAGAGAGAGAGAGAGAGCTCACAGAGACTGCAGGGAGTAGGACAATAACACCCCCGCATACTTCAAAATAAACCCAGAGGAGTACTGTTCCCCAGTGCTCGGGGCACCTTACATGCCCCCATTATGCAGAAATATTGCCCCCTAATTTGCACACCCTGGGACCTAATGAATAAAACGGACTTCTACTTTTTTTAACCTTTTCCAACGCGTAAAAGTACTGCACAAGTACCTCGCCATTTTTTATTTAAAAAAAATTAAAAATTGAGCCTAAAGATCCATGTACCACCCCCTGACACAGACTATACACTCAGAATCTGTCCACCCTGCCCCATTTCCTTTTTTTCTCAACTTTGTTTTACTGTTTTCTTGTGACTCTCCTCTCCCGACAAACAACATGGCGGCCAACACTTCCTGGTTTGGAGTATTGACATCCAATCAGCATGCAGCTCCTGCTCGTAATTGTACGTATTTCCATACACATACGCCGCAATTTTTCTTTAAAATGTAAAATTAAAAAATAGAGCCTAAACATCCATGTACAGCACCCTGAGCAAGCCTAGAGGGTCAAAATGTCTCTAGCCAACCCCCTTCCCTTATTACTCAACTTTGTGTTACTGTTTTCTTGTGACTCGGTTCTAGTGAGCCACAAGATGGCGACCAACACTTCTTGATTTCGAGTGTTGACGCCAATCAGCATGCAGCTCGCGCTCCTAATTGAACAGATTTCAGTACGCCTGCCAAACTCCCTCTCTAGATATCGCTATGATTTTACTTGCAATTTTCTCAGAAACTACTGAAGGGATTTACACCATTTAACAAAAAGCATAATCTGCGACCAGAACTCTACCTCTCTGCCAAATTTCGTGTAATTCCGTTCAGCCGTTCGGGCTGTAGCCCTGGCTAAAGGTCCCTATGGAAAAATGCAAGGGGAAACACGTTTTGGGACCCCCTTTTTTCTCGGGCCCCACTTGACGAATCACCCCCAAACTTTCAGGAGCGGAACCAAGCAGGCCATATTCTTGGAGAAATTTGCGAACATTTGTCCACCAGCGCCAAAGTTATTGCAAATAGAATGTTGTGGATTTCCTATGGAAACTAGGTCCTAACTATAACTGCCTACTGGCGACCGCCAGTAGGTAATGTATATTAATATATTAATATATATATTCACTGAAAAAAACATAGGTTTCAGAAATGTTATAGTTAGGAATTAGCATTTAAAAAACCTTAGAAATTCACTGAAAAAAATATGGGTTTCAGGGCTGTTATAGTTAGCTGGAATATTTCACTCATACAAACCCATTGAAATTCCTCTGTTATAGTTAGTTCTGCTAACTATAACTCGTGCACCCACAATCCACTGCTGATTATGTCACATATTACATCATTCATGACATGGTCAGTAACATCACTGATGACATCTCAAATGATATCACTGATGACATCACTGATAACATTATCCATGTGACAATCAGATACACCTCATCATACACTACTATAACCTTTCATCACTCACTCAGAGTACCATATTTGAATCCATTTAGACACCAACTCCATTTAAAAACCCACTCAGTGATTCCTAAATCTACACACACATCTAATCACTTACCTATAGATTCACTCATACATGCTGTCAATGATCAATAGAACACTATCAAGTGTACTTATACACCGATATCAACATTACACACCAGCACACATCCTATTCACTTATGCAGTCATCCTACTTACTCATGCAAACAATGGATCATACTTACCTTTAGTCAGCTACACACTTATACAAACACCACTTCATGTATTCATATAGATAGTAATTCATACATAGTGTGTTATAAAATCACTATTACAAGTCTACAGTTATCCATACAGTCACTCATACAATCACTGAGTCTTATGTATACTTATTTATATACAACAACTGTCATATACAGTGCCTTTTATTTTTCTGGTTTGTTGGACATGTACCATTGTGAGATATATTTGTTCATCACCACTCCCATAAAGATATTCACTCACCCAAACAACTGTTATAGCATGCAGTCTTAACCTCATATCCCTACTGAATCAACTATTCACACATCTTTGGGCAGTCACCCCGCACCCACCGAACCACACACATTCACTCTCCCAAACAAATACTCAGTTAGCTAATCAATAACTAATATAGACTTGTATGTAGCTAGTAACCAACTGGTGCAGCAGTTTACACAACAACTGACAAAGTGATACAGATATTCACACAGTTTAGTCACAATCCAATATATTTAGTGAGACACTATAAATTAGTCAAGTAAATAGTCAATCACACTGCTACTAAATCCTCCATCCAGATATTTATATATCCACTCATTCTTCAATACAGATCTCTCTATATATAATACCCTAAACACCCTGAACGCCGAGTGAAAGGCGCCAGTGAGTTGCTGCTTCTGTGGGAGACGCTTTGCGGGACTGAAAGGAGGAGAACCCTTGCGTGCAGCTTTCCCTCTGCTGGATTGAGCATTTCTTTGTGGAGACACCTCGCGGTACCCGCTGCGCGGGTCCCGCTTTGTTAGCGCGTCAAGGCGCTTTCCGTGTGGATTTCAACACCGGGGGCAGGAGGAGGAAGCAAAGGGCTGCGAGCGCCAGGTGAGGGACAGGGACTCCATTGCCCAGGAGTCCCTGCACTGTAACCACCTCCACCTGGTCACTCTCCCTGTTTGCCCCGCCCTGAACGCCGAGTGAAAGGCGCCAGTGAGTTGCTGCTTCTGTGGGAGACGCTTTGCGGGTCTGAAAGGAGGAGAACCCTTGCGTGCAGCTTTCCCTCTGCTGGATTGAGCATTTCCGTGTGGATTTCAACACCGGGGGCAGGAGGAGGAAGCACAGGGCTGCGAGCGCCAGGTGAGGGACAGGGACTCCATTGCCCAGGAGTCCCTGCGCTGTAACCACCTCCACCTGGTTGCTCTCCCTGTTTGCCCCGCCCTGGAACACCTTCTCTCTATAATAGGAGTAGTCCTTGCCGCTCGCCCGGGAGAAGCCCGGGACAAGGGCGTGACCGTCTGTGGCCGTCCGGGGCCGAAGGAGGCCGGGCTGGGCCCACCCTCTTTCGCTCGCACCTTCTTGATACTAGCCGAACCAAGGAACAGATCACGAACATGCCCTCACCTGCACTATGTGAAACTCCATCAAGGGTGGGGGGAAGCAACACCGGGACTCTGAACAACTATTTTAAATCCACTAAGGGAGAAGGGGTAAAAGAAAGCTCTTTAGAGAAGCGCAGGGCAGAGCGCCGCCGCTCCATTGAAATCATGAAAAGCAGACCTCTTAGCGAGATAATTCCCTATCCCATCTCCCAAGAGGAAGGCACCCCCAATAACAGCCAGGATCTATCAACCCAAGATGGTGTCCCCCTACTGTTACGGGATAGCATTACCATGCCGGACACATTGTCTGAAGAGATCACGGAGGCCATTCCACCTTTAACCTCCACTAATATGACTGTTGACTTGGTTACCCAAACCCCTCCCCTAAACAAAATCAAGAAAATTAAGCCTAAGCATATTGTTGTGGCGGAATTGCATGGCCCCCCACCCAACAAGCGCAGAAAGATGAGGGGGGGACAGGGGAAAACCAAAACATCCCACTTAGATTTTGGTAAAAAACACCAACCTGCACCCACCCCCGTTAGGGTTAGAGATAATGTGCACACCACTATTTCTACTAAGGACACAAGCGCTATCACTGCTGTTACTAGCAGTGACCCAGGGGCTAACCCGTCCAACACAGCTCCCCCTCTTATATCCCTAGGGAGTATAGAATTCTTACTCCGTTCACTCTTGCAGCCCATTAGTGAAAGCCTGAAAAAAGTAGAGATCAGGCTTACCATCCTAGAGGCAGCTCTAACTACCTTGAACACCTCGGTCAGCAAGCAGACTAGAACTACGGGGCCCAATCCACCTACAGGAACTTTCCCTAACAAACAAAATCCCCCTTCTAATACAGGAGACTCACAGGGTGCCAATGCAGGAGCTCCACAGGGCGCCACCACTGCCCCCCCCTTGCAGCCACTTATGGCTATTCCTGTCCCGACCCCACAAAGCACCTTAAATATCATGCCTCCTCAGTTAATAGACCCGCCCCCCCCAGTTTAGAGCCTGGCATAAATCACGGGTTCCCCCCCATTGCTAGTATTCCCTCATCCCCTCCTGGCCAGCCCGCTCAAAGACCACGGAGACCAGATCTGCCACCGGAAGCCAATAGTCTTATGGTGGTTTTAGTGGGCGCCCCCCCTCTACAAAGGGGTGAAAACGAAGATTTCCAATCCCTCAAGAAGAAAGTCATTAAATTGCTGAATTGGAACAGACCCCTACCACCACACTTTAATAATGAGATCATTATGGTTAGAAGGGTGCCATGGTTGGGGAAGACGAGGAAAACAATAATAGGGGACTGTATAATGGTGACCTTCAGGGACCCCGGTACTGTTTTACATATTTGCGCAGGGTCAAATAGATCATTGGATTCCACCATACAGACCTTGCCAGTCTCCTTCTTTTTTCCACCCATCCGCATGCATTATGACCGTCCACAAGGAAATTGGACAAGGGCGGAACGGAGACCAAGATACAAAGAATATGTCCGACGTCCAAATTACCAGCCACCTGAAACACCCTATTTCCACTTCAACCGCTTCAACTGTTTGAGCGGGCTTGACGGGGTTGATTGACTGTCCACCAACAATTTTGCGACCATGGACAATGGTTCCTGTAATCTCCCTGAGCCATCTGAATTCATCGTTGATAATGTTCCCGATGCAACAACTGGTGTAACACCCGGAACTGTCGCCCACTACTCTCCCATCCCGGCAACTTCAACCATTGAACATTTGAGATTAATTTGGTGGAATGTTGCCGGATTAGCTAATAAGCTGGCTGCTCAAGACTGGGAAACTTACATTGAGACTGGGGACATTTGCATGTTCCAGGAGACCTGGGCAAGGGAAGACTATGGGCACCAAGGTTATCAGTCATTTTTCATCCCGGCCAGGTGGGAGGGAAAAGGACGCCCTTCAGGCGGGCTCACAACCTGGGTGGCATCCCACCTAGGGTGCGAGGCTACACGGTTACCGGCCCCCTCTGACGACATCCTTGTGGTTCTATTGTCCTGGCCAAATCAAGCGAAACTCGCCCTAATAAACATTTATTCTAGGCCAGTTGGAATTGCCAGGGAATCGTCCACCATAGACGAACTTTCGGACTATCTATCCGAAATACCAAGAGATCTACCCTATGTAGTGGGAGGAAATTTAAATTCCCACTTTGAGCCATTGCCAGGCCTTTTAGAGGGCTTTCCAATGGAAGAAGAGGTCAGGTGGTCAGTGCCTTCGGTAGAAGCTCCCCCCCCGAAGGCATGGACTCCTGTAGCATTGCAGATCACAGCTCTCACCCTAAAATTTGGAATTAGAGCCTGTAATGGGCGTATTAGATCTGACATACCTAGCAGAACCACCTATAACAGAGTGGGAAGAGAATCTCGCTTGGATTATGTCCTGGTACAGATAGCGAACTGGCCAGCTATTCAGGATTTTAGGGTTATGGAAAGGCTAGACAGCGATCACAATGCCCTTGAACTTGACCTCATTCACCCCGGCCGCCAAACCTGCACAACGTCTGGGGAGGGGAGCAAACGTGAACTTCTACTGGAAAACAACAGGAGAAGAATCAGGTGGGAACAACTGGCCTCAAGTGAGGAGAAACTCCCGAGGCTTTATGCAGGGATAATCCCCATTCTGGAAACTGTGGGAGACCTAGCTACCGGGGTGGGTAATAAAGACTCACAGGCCAAATTATACCAGGCCCACGAGGACCTTATAAAGGCTGCGGCTCCCGTCCTCTTCAGTAAAGTACAGAATTCAAGGAGGGGGCAGCCATATAAATTCTCATGGTATAACACAGCCTGTAGAAGGGCAAAGGGGGAACTCCTTAGATCCATTAAGGAGGGTCTAGGTGGGGAACAGTTAAGAGAACGCAGACGGGCATACAAAAAACTCATTGCCCACGCCAAAACTGAATGGGAAGAGAACCAATGGGAAGAGCTGACTAAGTCCCTAGCGATAAAAGATCACCGAATGTTCTGGAGAATAGTAAGCGGGGGGTCGGGGAATCTCCATTCGGCAATTGAGCCAAACATTGCACCAGGGGTGTGGCAGGCACATTTTCAATCCCTTTATAGCTCTGAGCCGGGAGAACCCACCATCGACACCGGCACTGGTTGGCCTGATTACGAGGGAGATCCAATAACATTGGGCGAGGTCAAGGTTGCAATAGCAGGACTCACCTCGGGAAAGCGCCAGGATTGGACGGCCTACCCGGGGACCTGTTTAAGCAGGAGCCCAATGTCTGGGCGCCCTACCTTGCCGCGCTGTTTAATGGAGTTCTGAGCGGCATGGAAATCCCTAGTACTTGGCTGGGGGCGGAGGTGGTCCCCATATTCAAAAAGGGCTCGCCTCTTCTCCCAGCCAACTACAGACCAATCAGTCTAATCGATGTGGCACAGAAGCTGTTTGGTAGGGTATTGCTGAACCGGCTCCAAGATTGGGCAGAAGAGTTGGGTGTCCTTAGCCCGTATCAGGCGTGATTTAGAAAGGGAGTTTCCACAGTGTACCAGGTTTTCCGATTGAATATTATTTACTGGAGGGCAGCGATATTCGAGGGCGGCAGCCTATACACAATCTTTGTGGATCTACGGGCCGCTTTCGACCTGGTGCCCAGAGGGAAACTTTGGAGCGTTTTGGCTGAGATGGGCGTTACCCCGAATATCCTGATAATCTTGCAGAGATTACATCAAAATAACTATGCTCGAGTGAGGTGCGGGAGGTCCGGGGCTCTGACGGATAGATTCCCCGTTGATCGAGGGGTTAGACGGGGTTGTGTGCTGGCACCAACCCTGTTCTGCCTCTTTGTCAACGGGGTGATCTCCCACCTAAATGCCACTGAATACACTGACGCCCCCAAATTGAACGGCAGCAGGGTGCCTGCAATCATGTTTGCAGATGACATCCTGCTGCTGTCCAAAACACCAATGGGGATACAGAGGATCCTCGATTCATTCGTGGCCTTTTGCACTGATAGGGGCTTAGAAATTAATGCGGCTAAAACCAAGTTTATGGTTCTGAACCCAAGTCATACATTGCGGCCAAATCCACTATAGGGAGCCTCACGGCTCGAGAGAGTCTCCACCTTTGATTACCTTGGTGTAACTCTCAATGAAACTATGTCTTGGGGATCACACCAGAGCAGGGCCAATCTCAAATTGGTACAGACTACAGGGGGTATTGCGTGGATGATGAATGGCTCCACATACCGACCACTGGGGCCGCTCATCCAGATCTATAAGGCGCAGGCCAGGGGATCTACTATGTATGGGGCGGAATTGTGGGGACATACATCCTGCCGCAGTCTGTCCTTAACCGAGAATAATTTCATCAGACAGATAGTTGCTCTTCCGCCCAGCACCCCGCTCCTCCCCCTGAGGTTAGATCTGGGTTTGCGACCCATAGCTGACGAACTAGGCTTGAGACCCATAGCCTTCTGGCGAAGGCTGTGGAGCAGCGACGAACTTCTTGCCTACAGGGCGGAACTAATGGAGCTATTGACCCACCCGAAAGCGCTATCGATCCCCAGGATAAAATACATCCAAAACTCCTGTATGGTACTGGGGTTTCCCGACCTTTGGTCTAACCCTGCAAATGCCTCATTAAACATCTCAAAGAGGGCTCTGGCCATGGCTTATCATGAACAAAAACTAGTCACGGCCCTAGACAGCCAGTGTGAAGGGTCACTAACTTCTGTATTTGTGTAAAATAAGGACTCGTACAGGCTGGAGAGGGTTTTAGATGCCATCTCCCCCGTGCTGGCCAGGAAGCTGTTTCTCCAATGGAGATATGGCACATTGCCCCTACGATCTTTTACCAGCTCCTGGTCATCACCCCCCTCCACTAAGCAGTGCCCGGCTTGCGCTGCCGCGGAGGAAAGCGATTTACACGTGGTCCTGTTTTGCCCAGTTTACAAGGCAGCGAGGAAATATTGTCTCCTACCATTGATCAGAAACCTGGGTTGTAGGGAGTACCTCCCAATGTACAGAATCTTAAAAACTGAGGCCTCTAGCCTAACTGTGTTGGTATTAGCAAAATTCCTCCCCAATGTCTGGCACACTCGCACCCGTATTCTGAAGATGCAGGCTTCCTCTTAATTTTAAGGTCTACAGTTTTTAAATGTAATTTTATCAGTATGTAATCTCAAGGTTTTATATTGTATTAAAATGTATTGATTGATTATGTATGTCGATTTTATAGTGATTATATATGTTTTATGGTATATCTTTGATGGCCAATGGCAGAAATAAAGATTGAATAAATAAATAAATATATAATACATATTTAAATAACGAGCCAAACCACATTCACTGGATGATTTCATCAGTGATGTCACCAGTGATGTCATCAGTAATGTCATGAGTGATGTCACTGACCATGTAATGAATGATATAATATGTGACGTCATCAGCAGTGCATTGAGGGGGCGCGAGTTATAGTTAGCTGAACTAACTCTAACAGAGGAATTTCAATGGTTTTGTATGAGTGAAATGTCCAGCTAACTATAACATGTGTGAAACCTATAGCTTTTTTGTGAATTTCTAAGGTTTTTTTAAATGTTAATTTCTAACTATAACGTGTGTGAAAGCTATGTTTTTTTCAGTGAATTTCCAAGGTTTTTGAAATGCTAATTCCTAACTATAACGTGGCTGAAACCTAAGGTTTTTTCAGTGAATTTGAAAGGTTTTGTAAATGATCATTTTTAAATGTATTAATTGAAATATTTTTTTATACTGATTTACAACATTTTTAAAATTATTTTTTTAAGATATTTTATTTTTTAAATTACATAACTTATTTTTAATATAAATTAAAAAAAATGTTTTAAAAAATATTACAATTGTAATATTTTTTTAATTTAATTTTTTTAAAATTAATATATATTTTATATATCAGGCAATGATATCCTTTGGAAGGAAATTCAAGTTACTGGTAAGTACAGTTACATTTACTTTTCAGGAATAGTAGTGAGCTAGATTGGAGAATTAATTTCTCCTCAATCCTGATGTCCCCTGTGAGCCAACTAGCCCACCAGGTACCACCAGTATGCACCAGGAAGTTATGTAGCAGAGAGGTGTTCAAAGTGCACGCCCCTTTTTACAACACTCTGCAACACAGCTCTGGAGATACCTGTTGGAGATACCTGTTTGACTAGTTCCCCCCTAGGTACCCTCTGGATTGAACAGGAATTAATTCCCTAACTTAAAACGTGCCTCGGGGCATGTTTGCACTCACATCACATCAACTAATTCCCCTTACATACTGGGGGTCCCTGAAGGGCCAACTAGCCCACCAAGAATCTCCAGTAGGCACCAGGGGGCTGCATTGCAGAGAGGTGTAATGAGGCCAGGCCCCTTTTTACACCTCTCTGCAAAGCAGCCCCCAGGCGCGTTTGCAGAGTGGAAACTAATTCCCCTTGCATACTGGGGGTCCATGGGGGCCAACTAGCCCACCAGGAGCCTCCAGTATGCGCCAGGGGGCTGCATTGCAGAGAGGTGTAATGAGACCATGCCCCTTTTTACACCTCTCTGCAATGCAGCCCCCTGGCACGTTTGCAGAGGGGGAACTAATTCCCCTTGCATACTGGTGGTCCATGGGGCCAACTGGCCCACCAGGAACCTCCAGTATGCGCCAGGGGACTGTGTTGCTTTGCCCCGGGGGCTGGCGGTCCCCGGGCAGTGTGGGAGGGATTGGGCTCCCCCCACACTTCTTTTTCACTATACCTCCAGGATTTGGTCCCCCCGTCGGGGTAATTTGAAAAAAAAGCAGACTAGGTTTAAAAAAATAATAATGTTGGGCCTTGGGGGTCCATGTGGGACCACCTGAGCAGGCCTAGAGGGTCAGGGTGTTTCTACCCTGCCCCCTTTTTGCGTTCTACACCCTTGTTTTTCTGCTTTTTTGTGCCTCGGTCTACCGAGCACAAGATGGCTGCCAACACTTCCTGGTTTCGAGAGTTCGCAGCCAATCAGCATGCAGCTCGTGCTCGGGAAGGTCCACGTACGTGCGCGTATGTATGCCGACCTGTACGCTTACATAGGCGTATATACAACTACCCCGCGATTTTTTGAAAAAAATATCATTTTTTTTGCCCTTGGTGGTCCTTTTGGGACCCCCTGGGCAGGCCTAGGGGGTCAGGGTGTTTCTACCCCACCCCCTTTTTGTGTTTTGCGCACTTGTTTCACTGCATTCTTATGCCTCAGTCTACCGAGGGACAAAATGGCTGCCAACACTTTCTGGTTTAGAGTGTTAACAGGCAGTTGCCAGCCAATTTACATGCAGCTCTTGCTCGGGAAGGTCAGCGTACGTACGCGTACCTACGCAGCCTGGTAAGCGAACCAGTACGCGTACGGTGCAGGCCTATAGATATACTTATGATTTTAAATATAATTTTCTCAGGGACTACTGAACAGATTTACACCATTTAACAAAAAGCTTGATCTGCGAACCAAACTCTACCTTTTTGCCAAATTTCGTGTCATTCCGTTCAGCCGTTCGGGCTGTAGCCCTGGCTAAAGGTCTTATGGAATATTGCATGGGGAAAACACGTGTATCATCATGTAATATGTCTGTTCAGATATATAGATGATCTGTTTATTATCTGGAAGGGTGAGGAGAGTCTAGCATGTTCCTTTATTAAGGATCTAAATTGTAATTCACTGAATCTGCATTTTACCTCTAATTTGAGTACCACGTCTGTTATTTTTTGGGATGTTGAGGTTTACAGTGCCAACAATACTATCCAAACCAAACTTCATCGCAAGGCTACTGCGGGTAACACATTGCTGCACGCCTCTAGCCATCATCCTAAACATTTAATCTTCAGCATCCCCTACAGGGAAATGCTGTGCATTAAGAGAATATGTAGCAAGCAAGAGGATGTTAAAGAAGCCCAGGCATTATGCCGTTTACGTTTCCTAGCTAGAGGCTATCCGGATAAAACAATCAAAGCAGCTATGAAACGTACAGATGCTCTGACTAGAGATGAGGCACTCACAACCAAAACAACGAAAAAAGCCATCAGTACCATGTCAAATACGGAACCGACCAGATTAGTCTTTACATATAGTAAACAACATTTTGCCATACGTAACAATATGGTTAAGCATTGGGCACTTATTGGAAATGATCCTAGTCTTAATATGGGATCCTGTATATCTCCCACCATTACATATAGAAAAGCGGCCTCAATGCATAACAGCCTAGTCAGTAGCAGTCCAGAAGTCTTGGCTAAGACGAACTGGCTTAGCTCACGTACAGGCTTTTTCAAATGTACATCCTGTAAGGCATGCAAGCATGGAGTGAACACGCTTTCTTACACCACACCTTTCAAAGATAAGGCTATTCCAATCACTAAATACCTTACATGTAAAACAGAGTATGCTATATATGTGCTGGAGTGCCCTTGTGCCCTTAGATATGTAGGGAGCACTAAACTTCAGGTTCACATAAGGGTGCTTCAGCACATGAGGGCTATCACCAACTGCGATGAAACATATCCAGTCGCTAGGCACTTCAATGACTATCATCAGCGAGATCTGAAAATGTTAAAGTTTTTTGTGATTGATGCAGTCATGCCTCTCAGACGTGGAGGAAATAGAGAGGGCATCCTGCGTAAACTCCAAATGCATTATATTTTAGACCTCGATAGTAAACATCTGTCAGATCTTAATTCCAGTGAGGATTTCTATACGTGTCTTTAAGCGGTTGGTTTTATGCGTACTTTGCTCTTATGGCTATTCATTCATTTTACATTGGTCTTATAGATTTTACATCATTGACTTGTCTTTACCATGAACATTGTTATTTTAACATGTTTGCCTTCTCCGTAACTGTATATATTTAATTCATTTTTATATTATTGCGTATTTTGCACATTCTTCATATTCTGCACAGGTTGTTCTGCACTATCAATTTTGATATATGCACTTTTGTTTGCACTTTATCAAGATCATCAATTTGTCTGCCCACTTGGGCACGATAGTGGTTCACATATAGGACGTCAGTGTTGACACCAACACACTGTAAACATTGCATAAGGTGTTTTAATCCTAACATCTGTTTACTAAATATGTATTAAACATCGTTACACATATGCACAACAATACAAGCACATTTTTGCTCTATTAATGTTGATTGTTTTAGTATTAATCTCCGTTTTTTAGCTATGCATTAATTATTCATGACCATTATGAATTATTTCTAATAATACTACCTTTTAAAATAATAACATTTAATTTATTTTAAATTGTTGCAATGCCTGGAGCCAACTATGTATCTTCTAGGTCTATGATGACGCTTAATTTGCAAATGAGCACAAGTTATGTACTGTCACTTTAAATAACCTGTTAGCACTCCATAGCGTGTCATGTGATCAAGGTCCATTGGGGCTCGAAACGCATCATGGCGGAGGTGCGGGGTCTACCACAATAAATCAAAGCACTTTACTTTTTGGGTCCGCTGTCATCTTTTTCAAGCTTTCTGGAAGTTTTAAGATTGACGATCTGTTGCAGCCATATATGTATATATATATATATATATATATATATATATATAAAAATCCAAAATCCTTTGTTTAGCTACAAAGGATTCACGAACCACCGAAACTGCAGGCAAGTCAACGTTTTATTGCTGTTTCCTGATTACGCGTTTCAGGCACCACTTGCGCTTGTTCACACAAACAGAGAGAAAGAAACGCCTTTTTTTATACAATGCTAACACCACGTGATAGAACACCATGAATAGAAATAGAAAAAATATTTGTATACACATATATAAGAACACCCAGTCTTTCTTTTATAACATGCATCCTTGCTTTCTTTTTCCTTTCATGTTTTTATTTTTTTTCAATTATTCTTCTCTTGATCACTGTTGTATCCATATTTAGATATATACTGTGATCCTCATAAATTTAATAGTCCATGTATAGATGATAGGTCCCAGATATAATCCAATGTTCCCCTATAAATACATTATTTCAATCGTTGATTCCATTTTCTTATATAATACCAAAGGGTCTAAATACAATATAAATACACAAATAAATATATAAATATATTAAAATATGACAATCAATTCATTGTTGTATGTGCAAAATAATGCCAATACACTGTAGAATGTACAACAAATTGGTAAATACGCATACTATTCCAAAAATGAATATTGATTTAGGCCCTCCACTTATTGAGAAATTCCTGCTTAAATGCATTCCTAAATTTGACTACTTCTAGAACCTACTCCAACCTTCCTTCTAAGTACTAGAGGACACCACAGCATCATACATCAAAATGAGCCTAAAAATGCTACGAAACTGTCCAGTGCACACTAAAGTGCAAATAATGTTAAAGTGCTAATGTAAAAAAGTGTTCTAACTTTCACAAATCCTAAAATATGTTAAAAACATTCTCATAATATAGGCCACGATAAATAGAGTGTACAAAGACTTGAATAAAATCCAAACTTGACTGTACCTCCATACTGCAGACCGCTGCTCAGTTAGATGCTTATTTACAAACGGATACAGAAATTATCAGCTATAAAAAGTTGTGCATCTATATATATATATATATATATATATATATATATATATATATATATATATATATATATATATATATATATATATATATATATATATTACCTACCGGCGGTCGCCAGTAGGTAGTTACAGTTAGGATCTAGTTACCATAGGAATATTGCAACATTCTATTCCCAATAACTTTGGCAACAAGTGACGAATCTTTGCGAAATTTTCAAAACTTATGGCCCTCTTAGGTCCGCTCCTATCCTGAAAGTTTTGGGGTGATTCAGCAAGTGGAGGCAGAAAAAAAGGGGGTCCCAAAACGTGTTTTTTCCATACAATTTTCCATAGGAAACTCTAGACACGGCTACAGCCCGAACTGCTGAACGGAATTACACCAAATTTGGCAAAAAGGTAGCCCTTGGTTCAGAAAGAGCCCTTTTTTTGTTAAATGGTGCAAATCTGTTCAGCAGTTCATGAGGAATTAGAAAAAGAAAAAGTGTTAATATCTGGGCGGAGCCTAACCACACATCTCATCGTGAGATCTGATTGGCTGTCAGCACTTCATCCAAGAAGTGTTGCCAGCCATCTTGGGACCAATATACATGATAGCACCTCATTAAAAAGCATTGCAGTTAATAGAAGGTTTTAAGACTTAGTTACATTATAAATCATGTGTTGATGGTACCATACTCATTTTAGGAATTGTGGTGTGCTCTAAGGTGATTTTACCATGTGAAAAAGCCTTCTGCTGGGAATCATGTTTGAGACAAAACTATTTTCTCATGCTTTTTCCACAGAGGTTTGGAAGGTGATCTATAAGCTAAACTGAGAGCATATTTTCTGTAAGTTCACATTATCTTTCTCAGTCATGTGAGAATGAAGTCTGACATTCTCAGTAAAACATGTAAACCCAACAAGGGCAGAGACTGTCAGTTGATTCCTTTGTGTTCTACTGCAGCTTCCCAGAGTGCACTAAGGAACAACTAGAGCGCTAACAGTCTCTCTTATGACAAACGTATGGCACACCTCAAGCCATCTTCATTGGAATAAACTGATAACACTTAAAACATTTAATTTAAACAGGAACAGAATGAGGGGGTTCATTTTGCATAGAAAGTATGATTAGTGCTGCAGAAAGAAAAATTAGGGCACATTTAGAGTGACTTCTCAATTCCTCTTCTATTTCATCAAAACATTCTGACATGCAGACTGAAAAATGCACTTTTAATACCAGCAGCAGACTTTCGTGGTGAGCAGTAGCTTTACTACAGTGATCTAATGAGCACCTACAGTGCCGACATTCAGAATTTATGGCAAATGTGTGACATATCTGAATACCTTCTTGATGGAATCAAAGTAAAAAAAGCATTTCCTACAGCAGTAAATGAGGAAATTGGGAAATTTCATAACAAATAAATCTCCCAAGATGGCCACCAGAGACAAAAGAGCCCAAATGTAGCACAAATATCACCCAGATGTAGCCCACATGTAGCCCAATGTCAGAAGTGTGCAAAACACTTTTTATTTTTTGTGTTTTTGCAGTTTTGTATAGTGCAGACTTGTCAGGTATTGGAGTACTTTACATGAGCATTGGTTAGATCTCACAAGAACAGATTCAATATGGTTTTAGACATGGGGAGATTAAGTGATTTGACCAGAATCACAGAGTGTCGAGCTGAAGCAGAAACTCCCACCTGGTTTCCCAGTTGCAAAATCTACAGGTCTGGAAGTAATACTACATCCTATCCCCTAAGTGCAACATTTAATCAAGTGGTCAACTGGATAAAAAAAACATAAAGAAAACAAATAATTTAAAAGTGCTTTGATGCTATTTGAAAACTCAGAAAATATGTCCTCATTTTAGTTTCTTAGAGCACTAACCATAATTTTGAGTCAAATAAGACCCTCTCATATATGTAATTTCTAAAGGAAATGCTCTAGGCATTACAGTTTTGATTACATCAAGATGGCATCAGGCGTTCCACACTTTTTTAATAAATATGGAATGTTAGCAATCTAGTTGTTCTTTAGGGTACTGTTAAGAGGCAGAGGCCAGGGGCACGGACTTGAAGGCAGGCAGGATTGTGCAGAGGCAACAATTTGACCATACTTGTAAGGCAGGTAGAACAGTGGCAGCACAACAGACTATGGAGGGCAGTGGAACGGGGGCAGGGGCAACAAACCAACAAAACAGGCGCCAAGAGAGGCTGTGCAATATAATAGACCATTGTGGGCAGAAGGAAGAGGCAGTGTTAGTACAACCATATATGCCAACAGACCCGATTCAGCCAGGAAACGTCCAATGTTTTTAAGCCCAAATGGGCTTTATTTGATATGTCTCCTTTCTACAATCTCCTCTTTTTCAATGTAAGTCAAAGGGGAAAATCAATAACCCAGTTTTTGGATCATGGACGGCAGGAGAAATTGGGGTAGGGACATGGACTCGGATAACTGAGGACAGGAGGGACATGGAGGGATATGTCCTCATTTTAGTTTTTTAGAGCACTAACCATGATTTTGATTCAAATAAGACCCTCTCATATATGTAATTTCTAAAGGAAATGCTCTAGGTTTTACGGTTTTGATTAAATCAAGGTAGCGTCAGGGGTTCCACACTTTTCTAATAGATATGGAATATTAGCAATCTAGTTCTTCTTTAGGGTACTGTTGAGAGGCAGAGGCCAGGGGCACAAACTTGAAGGCAGGCAGGATGGTGCAGAAGCAACAATTTGACCACACCTGGCAGGCAGGTAGAACAGTGGCAGCACAACAGACTATGGAGGGCAGTGGAAAGGGGGCGGGGGCAACAAACCAACAAAACAGGACCGGCAATAGAGGCTGTGCAATATGATAGATCATTGTGGGCAGAAGGAAGAGACCGTGTTAGTACAACCATTCATGCCAAAAGACCCGATTCAGCCAGGAAATGTCTAATGTTTTTAAGCCCAAATGGGCTTTATTTGATCTGTCTCCTGTCTACAATCTCCTCTTTTTCAATGTAAGTCAAAGGGGAAAATCAATAACCCAGTTTTTGGAATCATGGAAGGCAGGAGGAATTGGGGTAGGGACATGGTCTCGGATAACAGAGGACAGGAGGGACATGGAGAGGTGCACAGAGCTGACCCTGTTGTGTAGCATTTTAAGAACCCAGCGTAATTTACCGACTCATGTCCTTATATAGGTATAATTCACATTTCCCTTATATAGACATAGAAATCATGCCCATATTTAGACACAACCCGTCCAGTTCAAATACAGGCATGGCTACTTCCAATAGTTCCAAAAAGCCACACCGATTTCTTACAAAACTCGGCTTCAGCAGTCAGGGACATCCCCTTGCTTGAATATTGATTTGTCCTAGAAATCATGGAGTTTTCAAAGAACTACCATTCCCTTGGGGTTCTTTAATGTCGTTATTATGTCCAACTTTACGTCAAACTAGGCACCTTCAAGGTATAAATATGCCTACAATTGCCCAAGCAAACACACAGTGGTTCAGAGTAGCTCGACTATCTACTTGCCCGGCGCAGCCGAAGGAAGCCGACCCTCCAGCTGATGCACTGACAGAGAAGCTGTCCTTTCTCTCACTGAGAATCCAGCTCCAGTGTTTCCAAGCTCCCCTTGCGTTGTGTTGGGAAATCGAGTCCCGAGACAGAGGTACCAGACCTCCTTTATGCTAAAACCAAGGTACGGAGCGGATTGGACCCTAAGAGATATCTTGGTTAGATTATTGGCAAAGAAAACTAAACCTATGCTACACCTCACTCACTTCTTCCCACATACTAGACTTAGGTTAGGTACATTGGGGTAGGTTTATTTAAGAAGCACCAGTTGAGTACGTTTTAGCCGTTGTTATTTATGTATGTGTTTATGGTCTAGGAACCATACAATGCTTTTACAGTATTATTTTATAATACTCTTCTTACTGCACGCATTATACTTTGAAACCAGTTTACGATTGAAGCAGTTCATTTCACCTGTCTGAGGAAGAAGACTGTTCAATAAACCTTTTATTGAAAATGCCCGTCTCTCTACTTCCCTGCACCTCTGATGGAACGAAGCATGCACGATTGACTGAGTAAAATATATATCTATTTTTTCCACGACTCTGAAGATCAGTTTTATTCTTGGGGAAACAAACTTGTCATGTTTATGCGGTTGTCAGAAACTAATCCCTTCTTGTTTATTCATGAAAGTTTCTAGTGACCTCCGAGCTAGCTGGCACTCACAATTAGGTCTAATATATTCGATAGAGACCTAGTAGACATAAGTCCTACGTCAAATCTATAGGATATGTTATTCCAATGCGCAAAGCCTATTGGGAATATAGGAACTACACTACAACCCTACAGGGCAGGCATCAGAGTTTGCAGCAGCACAATACACCACACAGGGCATGCTGGACGGGAGTACAGCACAACAATCCATAGAAAGCAAAAGGGAGGGGACAGGGCCATGCACATGGACAACAGAGAACAGAGGGGAAAGAGGCAATGGTAGCTAGATGTTATGTAAACATTCTAGGGCTACTTCAAACATAGCACAACCCTTATGACATAATCGAGGGAAGCACAAAAGCGACACTCAAAAAGTTAGGAAAATACAAAATATTTATTTATTCATAATCCCTTGCTCACTCTACCACTGGATTCAAGATAGCCTGGCTAATGAGGATTATGAATCCGAAACTGGTCCCAGAATGCTTGTTTCCGGTCCAAGGAAGACATGGCTTGGCAGTTCGGGCTGGACTGTTTACATGAGACACAGGGTCACACTGATTTGCTTATGCCCATGTATGACCTGGGGTGGTGTAGTGAGCTAAAGAATGGTGATGGGTTAAACCCAGGTCAGTTGACTGGGGGTGAGTGTTTGATTGCTCAAATGCTCCGTCCATAATCCCCTTTGGTATTGCTTTGTTCGCCCTAAGTTGGCAGGATATGCCCAGACGTGGGTCCTTTGCTCACTATACCACTGGATTCAAGATAGCCTGGCTGATGAGGATTATGAATACGAAACCGGTCCCAAGATGCTTATTTCTGGTCCAAGGAAGACAAGGCTTGGCAGATCCGGCTGGACTGTTCCCATGAGGCACTGAGTCAGATTGATTTGCATATGCCCATGTCTGAATTGGGGTGGTGGAGTGAGCTAAAGAATGGTGATGGTTAAAACCCAGATCAGTTGATTGGGGGTGAGTGTTGGATTTGGTCAAATGATCCATCCATCATCCCCTTTGGTATTGCGTTGTTCGCCCATAGGTTGGCAGGGCATGCCCAGACTTGGGTCACTTGCTCACTCTACCGCTGGATTCAAGATAGCCTGGCTGATGAGGATTATGAATCCGAAACTGGGCCCAGGATGCATGTTTCCGGTCCAAGGAAGACATGGCTTGACAGTTCGGGCTAGAAAGTTCCCCTGAGGCACAGGGTCAGACTGATTTGCATATGCCCATGTCTGAACTGGGGTAGTGGAGTGAGCTAAAAAATGGTGATGGATTAAACCAAGATCAGTTGACTGAGGTGAGTGTTTGATTTTCTCAAATGCTCTGTCCATCATCCCCTTTGGTATCGCTTTGTTCCCCCTAAGTTGGCAGGGTATGCCCAGACGTGCGTCCCCTGCTCACTCTACTACTGTATTCAAGATAGCCTGGCTGATGAGGATTATGAATCCGAAACCGGTCCCAGGATGCTTGTTTCCGGTCTAAGGAAGACATGGCTTGGCAGTTCAGGCTGGACTGTTCCCATAAGGCACAGGGTCAGAGAGATTTGCATATGCCCATGTCTGAGCTGGGGTGTGGAGTGAGCTACAGAATGGTGATGGTTAAAACCCAGATCAGTTGACTGGGGGTGAGTGTCTTATTTGCTCAAATGCTCGGTCCATCATGCCCTTTGGTATCGATTTGTTCGCCCTAAGTTGGCAGGGTATGCCCAGACGTGGGTCTCTTGCTCACTCTACCATTGGATTCAAGATATCCTGGCTGATGAGGATTATGATTATGAAACCGGTCCCAGGATGCTAGTTGCCGGTCCCAGGAAGACATGGCTTGGCAGTTCGGGCTGGACTGTTCCCATGAGGCACAAGGTCAGACTGATTTGCATATGCCCATGCCTGAACTGGGGTGGTGGAGTGAGCTAAAGAATGATGATGGATTAAAGCCAGATCAGTTGAATGGGGGGAGTGTTTGATTTGCTCAAATGCTCCGTCCATCATCCCTTTTGGTATCACTTTGTTCGCACTAAATTGGCAGGTCATGCCCAGACGTGGGTCCCTTGCTCACTCTACCACTGGATTCAAGATAGCCTGGCTGATGAGGATTATGAATCTGAATCCGGTCCCAGGATGCTTGTTTCTGGTCCAAGGAAGACATGGCTTGGCAGTTCGGGCTGGACTGTTCCCATGAGGCACAGGGTCAGACTGATTTGCATATTCCCATGTCTGAACTGGGGTGGAGGAGTGAGCTAAAGAATGGTAATGGATTAAACCCAGATCAGTGGACTGGGGGTAAGTGTTTGATTTGCTCAAATGCTCCGTCCATCATCCCCTTTGATATCGCGTCATAGTTGGTTGGACATATCACTCGTACAAAACAAGAGAAATTCGGCCGTTATAGTTAGTTGTGCTAACTATAACTCGCTCCTTGGCAATGCACTCCTGATGACGTCACATATTACATCACTCATGACATGGTCAGTGACATCACTGATGACATCACTGATGACATCTCAAATGACATCACTGATGACATCATCCACATGATCATCTGATGCACCTCCTCACACCCCAAAATACAGACTACCATTCTCGAAACCATAGACACACCAATACTAGAACAGCTACAATATTCTGTGCACTATGCATGCAGACCTCTAACCAGCTACATACTATTGATACGCTTTTCTAAATACCCAGTTAGTACCTATACAGTCTAGGAATCCTTCTGTCTTCCAATGCACTTCTCCATTAACCCTTCCAGCACTATCTACGTATACATCACTCCACCAATACTTAAGCACTTATAAATTCACTATACACTCTTGCTTGTAATACTGTAATTATTCTAGTTACTAGTCATGAACTTATGTAATGGCCTAGTTACTAACACAAGTACAGCTATAATATTTTGTACACTATCCAATCAGACATCTAACTAGCTACATACTATTGATACACTCTTCTAAATACCTGGTTAGTACTCATGCAGTGTAGAATCGTCCAGTCTGTCCCATGCACTTCTTTAATCACTTATCTACCACTATCTACTATCACTCAGACCAATATGTTAGCATTTATAAATTAAGTGTTCACTCTGTTTGCAGCACTGTCATCATTCCAGTTACTAGTGGTATTCCTATAAAATGACTTAGGCACCAACACAAGTACACATAAAATATTCTGTGCACAATCTCTACAAATCTCTAAGCAGATACATACTATTGGTCTACTCCATTAAATACTGAAGTAGTACCCATGCAGCGTTGGATACCTCCTGTCAATCTCATGCAATTCTTCAATCACCCATCCAGCACTATGTTCTTATTGTTTCAGCCTTCCAATACCTTAACACTTATGGGGCAGATTTACAAGCACCCTGCGCAACCAGTATATCACTTTTTGTTACGTAGTGATGGCGCAAAGAACTCCTTTATATTTACAAAGAGAGGAAAAGCCACCCTGCATGGTTTTTCCTCTCCTTGTAAATACGACTCCGTCATACACAGAACTTTGCGTTGAAGGGGCGTTCCATAGGTGTTGCTGTGGTTGTTCCCATGCAACACCCATAGAACAAGACACATCTCCAGATTTACGATTTCTCATAAATGTGAGTGAATGCTGCGCCATCCTAGAGTTGGTGTAGCAAGAAAAAATTATGCAAGGAGAATTGTTTTCATTTCTCCTTATTTTTTCCTCTTTCAATGCATGCTGCATTCCACAGCATACATTGAAAGAGGAAAATGCCTTTACTGATTGTTTCTGTGCAGGAAGGTGTCCCTTCCTGCACAAAGACAATCTCCGCACGACACAGAAAAAAGGTTGCCTGTGTCACTGCATGGCTGCAGTTTGTACAGCAGTGCAGAGGGAAGCACTGAGTTACAACATGTTCATGTACATATGTCACATCCCTGTGCTTTGGAAGTGCTACAGTGCAGTGCTGCTAAAGAGCTTGCAGTGTCACGCTGCAGTACTCCCTCACAAATCTTCACCTATAAATTCACCACACCCTACTGATGCATTCTTTCTGTCAATCATGCTGTATACATATATTCAACCAAACTTTCACACATTACCTTGCAATTATAGTTCTTTCTTTAACCAGATAAAGTAGTTCTGATAAGAACTTTTTTCTTATTCTTTTTTTTGGAGAAGATTTTTGTATTTTTTCAAAAAATGAACACAAAAAAAAGAACGAATAAAAGAGAAACATTTTGGAATTACTTATCATTCCAAAAGCAACAAAAAAAATTAACAACAACGGTTGGGTTGCGCATCCACCGACTGCCTTCCGAAGCGTAGAAGTTTCTTCTTCTCTCGAGATAGACGAATTCTGGACTAATGTCCATTGCAGGTGTTCCAGAAGTGCTTGCCACAGCAGGTGAGGGATTCAAAGCAGCTCGCCTCATTTCCTCCCGAGCATGATTGATAGGATGGGTTGTCTGGAGATGCTTGTACATAGAAGCAGTGCCACAAGAGTATTTTTTCACTGCCTCGTGACAAGACTTGGTCACAAATTTTGCACTTCACCTTTCTCGCATTTACTTTCTTCTCTCCAGGTGGAAAAGTGAAGAATTTGCACACAACAGATTCCGGCCTCTGTGGATGTTGTGCCTCCTGCAAGAATTCTTCTTCTGAAGATACTTCCTCCTGCTGCTGCTGTCCAGATACTATTTTGTTTGATATTTTTTGAAAAACACCCCAAAAAACAAGCAAAAATGGTTCTTGTAGGAAAAGAGATGTCTCTCTGAAGATGCTCCAACAAGAATGATTAAAATGAGTGGGGTCCTTCAATAGTTACAGTGGGAAATACTATGAACCAATGAAATCTTTTTTTTTTAGGTCACATGGGATACGCGCTCTGCGCTCACGAAGCACGCACCTGAAGTGACTTCTTGAAAATATATTTAAAAATAATATACATTTATTATAAGTACAAATATATTATTTTTATGAATATCTTAGATAATATATTGCCCTTAAATGTATATTAAAGACACATACATATCATTTTAGAACATAAAAATGTTTTGCGGGAGTCACGCACCCCAGCACGTATATGACATCAGGCGAGACCCACCACCGCGTAAGCATCGTGTACCGTAATGCGCATGTGTTGCAAATGCGTGGGAGGAGCAGTCGCTGACGGGTCGCATACCAATCGCGCACATCACGTAATATTAAATGTATATGATTTAACTGAAGAAAACGCAGCCGTCGCACACCGTACGCGGATCCGTCGCGTCTTTTTTAAAATGGCGGCTAGAATCCACGCACCCACCGTGATGTGTACGCTTTGGGGGCGTGACTCCGAAAAAAAATTGGAAAATAATATAAATATATTAAAAGAAAAAAAGACAACCAAAAAATGAAACAATATTTCAGTTAGAATTTTTTTTTAAATTTTGGGCAATTTTCAGAAAAATATATAATGTTATTTAATGAATACAATATTTAAAAATAGACAATTAAAAAAACTGTAAAAAATCAGTACAAAAAAGAAGTGTAACTACTATTACACTTAAAAATTAGCATTTAAAAAACCTTAGAAATTCACTGAAAAAAACCATAGGTTTCAGAGATGTTATAGTTAGAAATTAGCATTTAAAAAACCTTACAAATCCACAGAAAAAACGTAGGATTCAGGGGTGTTATAGTTAGCTGGATATTTCACTCATACAAAACCATAGAAATTCCTCCATTATAGTTAGTTCTGCTATCTATTACTCGCGCATCCGCAATGCACTGCTGATGATGTCACATATTACATCATTCATGACATGGTCAGTGACATCACTGATGACATCTCAAATAACATCACTGATGACATCTCTGATTACATTATCCACGTGACAATATGATACACCTCATAATACACTAGTATAACCTTTCATCATTCACTGTACCATATTTGAAACCATTGACACACCAATACCAGTTACTACATAACAACTCACTGATTCCTAAGTCTACACACACAACTACCTATTCAACAACAGAATCACTTATACATGCAGTCACTAATTAATAGAACTCTATCAAATGCACTTATACACATATATAGATATTGACACATCAGCAGTCATCTTAGTCGGTTATGCAATCATTCTACTCACTCATGAAAAAAATTAATCACATTTACTCACTTACACAATTATACTTACAGAAGACTTACATTTACACTTACACAAGGCAGAACAAGCGGAGGAGGTTACGGTCACTCCGATGTTCCTGGGCAAAATGCCTGGCTACAGTGTAATTAGGATCATTATGTTCAATGGCTCTCGCATGCTCTAATATCCTTCTCTTCACAGGGTGTTTCGTGATGCCAATATAATGCCATTTGCAAGGGCATTCCAGATAGTATACACAATAAGGAGTTGTACACGTCATGAATTTGTTGATCTTCCTGTTTGAGGTTCCACCAGGGATTGGATAGTGGGTAACTTTGGGACTAGTTTAACATGCCTTGCAGTGATGACAAGGAAAAAACCCTGTAAGGTTTCCAAGTCTTGACATTTTGGGAATAGGATCAAAATGACTATGAACAAGCAAGTCTCTCAATGATCGATTTCGTCGGTACATAATTTGTGGGAAATCAGAAATCTCATTTCCTATGGTGAAATCTGATTTAAGAATGTGTCAGTTACGTGAGAGAACTTGCTGAATCTTTTTAAAGTCTTGGGAGAAAGTGGTAATACAACGTAAAGTGCTTTTAGTGATTTTTTCTTTCCTTTTTGAGTCTTTCAAAAGGCACATTCATGTTATTTTCTGAACTTTCTCTAAGATTTTCACTAGGATCTGTTCTGAATAGCCTCTTCTCTTGAACCTTTCTATGGATTCATTTGCTGCTCAAAGTCCTCTTCTAAAGTGCAATTTCTTTTCAAACGCAGCAGTTTCCCATAGGGGATGCTGTTTTTGAGAGGTTTAGGATGGCAGCTGGATGCCTCCAAAATGGAGTTTCCAGCTGTGATTGTGCTAAATAAAGAGGTACAAATCTTACTTTCCCTGATCGAAATTCTCAAGTCTAGAAAGTCAACTTCACTGTTGCTTATCTGACCACTGAGTGTAAATTTAAATTATTTACATTCAAATGTTTGATGTATGCTTCTGCTTCAGCCCTTGTACCCTTCCAGAAAATGAAGAGATCATCGATGTATCAATGCCAACCGATAATCAATTGGACCCATTGAAAATCGTCACAGGCCCAGGCCACCCGCTTCTCCCACCAGCCTACGAACAAGTTCGCAAAGATGGGGGCGAAGCAGGTTCCCATCGGCATCCCTCTAGTCTGTCTGTAATGTTGCTTCTGAAATAAGAAGATGTTGTTATTAAGATAGAAGGTAATGAATTCAAGTAGCATCTCATTGTGTAAGGCAAATGTCAGTGATCGACTTTTAAGAAAATATTGTACAGCCTGGATGCCCTGATTGTGTGCAATACATGTATTCAATCCTGTAACATCGAGAACAATCATCCACATATCTGGTTCCCATGTAATATTGGCAATAGTTTATATAAAATCAGTGGTGTCTCGGATGTACGAGGGCAATGTTTTCACAAAATCAATCAGGAAGAAGTCAATATATTGGGACATTGCTTCAATGAGACTACCTTTGGAAGAAATATATGGTCTTCATGGTGGACGGGAAGTGTTTTTGTGTATTTTAGGCAAATGGTAAAAAGTCGGTGTAATTGGTTGCCAACATGGGAGGAATTTCAGTTCATCATTGTTCAACATCCCTTGAGCAACCATTTATCAAGGAGATTGTGGTATTCAACAATACTCTCGTTATACTCTTCTTTGCTAATCTTGTTGTAGCATGTTGTGTCATTCAATTGGCGCATTGCTTCTGTGCTGTAATATTCACGAGACATGAGAACAATGTTGTCTCCTTTGTCTGATGGTTTACAAACCAGATTTTTGTTGTTTTCAATTTCTCTAATGCAATGTGTTCTTCTTTCGTCAAATTCCATTGTTGGTCCTTATTGATCACTGGATTTTGAAACCTTAATTTCATCAGGTCACTTTTTACTGATTCATCAAATAAATCAATCGAATCATGTGGCATTGTTGGGATAAATTTGGATCGTGCCTTAAAAGTTGTCTTGGGTTGTGTTTGATTTATCCCGTATTGAGCCACAGATTCCATTACTTGTGATTCACTTATTGGTTGACTTGCCATTAATTGCACTAGATTTAAGTCTTCACCCTACTAGGTTTTCCAATTTGATGTCCAAGTTCACACTCTGTAGATAGATATTTGGTGTGGCCTTCAACTTATTGAAATTGAGGAGTTTAAGCTTTCTACAGAACTGAAAAAGATCAATCCTAGACGAGGAAGATTAGGTGGAAGGGCCCAGGGGAGCGGCCATTCCCACGCGCTTGCGATTGATACAATTCAGGTACCTCCACCGTACACACTACACTAGACAGAGCTTGTGGAGAGCGGGACTGATTGCTTCCCCGAATTGTCTTAGGTGGAACACCGAGGTGGGGACGCTGATTCATACAGTGTGGGGCTATGGGGTCCTTATGCGGTTTTGGGACAGAGTTTTTCGGTGCTTGAATGAGGTACTGACTTGGGAGCTGCAGAGGGACCCTAAACTGGCTCTTCTTCATGTACTGGCTGGGGTTGGGGGCAACCGATACAAGTGTCATTTACTACTGTTGGGGCTGACCTTGGCCAAAAGAGACATTGCGAGATCCTGGAAGGCGCCCCGCGCCCCTTCCTCCATGGCTTGGCAGAATGATCATTTGCTCTAGTGATTGTCTCTGGAGATCAGAGAATTACTTAATGTATTTCGACCATGCATCTAATAAAATATGTTTTCAAAAAAAAAAAAGATCAATCCTAGATTGGGTGTATTCAAATTTGTGTCCTGGGCAAAAAGTGAGTCCTTTTTTCAAAACATTTTCTTCATTTTTGCTAAGTTGATATGTTGTCAAATTCACAATTGTGAGATCTTCTTGATTAGTTACCGTCTGTTGCCTCTCTTTTTTCCGGGTATATGAGGCTACGCCTAGCTGCTCTTGTGTTGTATCCTCCTCGCCTCGTCTGTCTTGTTTTCTTTCTGGCGGTTTGCCTTTGGCCCCCCTCTGCTGCGACTGTCGCGCTAATTGAAATTCCTCACGAAAATGGGACTGCTCTCTGGATGTTGTGGGTCTCTCATCATCAGATTGCTCAGTGTCTGTTGTGACGTCAGATTCGGAGGTGATGATCACTGGAGTGCTCTTCTTGCTTTTCACATTTATTAAAGCTCTACGTGGAGCATCAAATTTATGAGCGAACCTAAGAATACGTCCTTGTTCGTAGAGTCTTGCATCACGTTGAAACTTGCTTTGCATGCGTTTTTTTATTTTGTCTTCGTAAGCCAATAAGCGTTTTTTTATCGATTCTCTTAGATCTTCTTTTGCTGTTTCATCTGGATCTTGCGCTATGAGAGCTTCAAGTGCTTCAATTTCTTTGCGTCATTTATCTCTGTCGCGCCATGCAAATGTAATCAATATTTTGAGCGTCCCTGCAGACATTTCTGTAGTGTAACTAGCCCATTCATCCAGAAGCTCCGGATCAGGATTTTCATAGGATGGTACCGTGTAAATACGGAGCCCATGAGGAATCCGTTTAACTTCCAAGTACTTTTGGAGTTAAGTGGCTTCCCACCACTTTCTAATCTTGCATTTGAATAGTCACTCTAATTGTAAAAAATAATGTTTTCAGGGGGGTTATTTCACTTTTAATTGTGGCACTCGTGGATCCTTGTTCGGCTGTTACAGTTTGGATTTTAAAGATATCGGCCGCTGACTCACGGCGCGCTTCATCGGAATACATTTCACTATGCCTGCAGTCTTTAGTCTCAATGTTAAATCGGGTTTTCCACTAAACACTCCAGTCATATGCCGTGTTTGTATTCAACACCGGATAAAGAGCCTTAGAATCAATAGTAGCTCGAAAACACAGTGGAACCAAGAAAAGGCGAGCCTTCCGACTTACCCATTCCCGCCACGGTGTTTGTTCTGGCTCGAAGTCAGATGAATTCAGATCAGATTTCGGTGGTGCTTGGGCGATTTAGAAACCAGCTCCAGTTGCTATCAAAAAACGCCTGTGTGATATATATGTGTGTGTGTGTGTAGGATAAATTTGTAGTTAGTTCATGTTAAGCTAACATGTATTTGTCCTATTTGCTGATGGGCTTCAAGGATAGGAGGGAGGTTGATGTCTCAGATCTGTTGTTGCGTGTTCAGTATTAGTTAAGGTAGATTGTTTAGAGTAGCATTCACTTAGTTCCAGATAGTTAAGATTAGGTTAGTTGTAGTGCTTAGTGTTAGTTTAGGGTAGTTAATTTCATAAAGTACTAATAAATGGTTACTGTTTTTGAATTGTGCTTGCACTTATGTTAGAAGTGAACAGGTTTAGTGGGGGTTTTAAACTTTTATACAACTTATTCTATCACAATGAAATCATTTGAATGTTTGTGTGTGGTCATGACATGTAATTTAGTTTGACGGACAGTGTCAGGATCCAGTTGATTAGTGCACCGGAAACTTGCATTAATTACAGGATGACAAGTACAAGTTATATGATAGAGTTAAGGGGCACTCTTTTGTGAAGTTTTACATTCTATGTGTGACCCACAGAGTTGTACACCACATTGTTGCCCATTTACAACACAATGTAGGAACATGGGCAAAGGCAAACATTGACAGTGCAACTCTTATCCATCATGAAAATGGATGGATGTGCTGTGTTCCCCAGATTATTGCCCCACCCTGCATTTCATATTAGCCTGGTGCAGAGTCCATTACCATGCACAGACTCAGGCATACTTGCTACATAGTGCAAGTGTGTCAGCAATACTGAAATTGGTTGTTTCTGTGCAGGGAGGCTCATCTAACTGCACATACAGAATGTTGTCATTTAGCAGATCAAATGTGCATGGCACAAGGCAAAACACAGCTCGACAGCAAACAGGAGGGAACATGAAAAATTGTTCCCTGTAGTGCCAGTGTTATACCCACTTTTCACCCCTATTACTTTGAGCATTGCCTCATAGTGATGCCAGCCTTTAAATGGTGGTACTGCATCTGTCTATATGCTAATTGCAGTGCACTGCACACCACTAGACACATTGACCTCCCCTTTCACAGTGAGCACAGCATGAGAGGGTTCCTTAGTTTCAAGACATTTTTAAGCCACAGTGACTGGCTGACTGAGGACTTACACTTTAGGATAAGTCCCTATTGCCAACACAACTTCACTGAAACAGACATTGTGGTTCCAATAGCGGGTGGTAGATATGTGCTATTACAAGTCATTTTCTATGTAAATATGATGTGTGCTCTAGCTTGAAATGTGACATGCTATGACCCCCATCACAGCAGGCTCGGTCCACCTTGTTGAGTATGAGTAGATCCGAAAAGTGAGGCTTGTTATCAATGCTAAATGAAGAAACTACTAGTGACATGAGTCTGACTTGAACATATTTCCACACATTCCTAATCCCATCATGTATGTGGGGAAATGTTGGAATCTTGCAAGAATGTTTTATTTGAGAAAGGAGGGCACAGCTAGTTCACACATACCTGGTCATCTCCTTGCCTATCTGGACACAGATTAAACATAACCACTTATCATATGTCCCTCTGTGTAAGTTTTGATGGATTAACTGGCCCAACAATTTTTAAGACTTCTATACTTGAATGGTGTTAAATTCCGTAAAATAAAGATGAAGGGTCCTTGTTGTAATGTTCATGTAGTATATTTATTCTTAAGATTAGATAGAAGGTACAGCATTCAGGTAGGAATGTAATATGGTAAGAAACCCCACCGGGAGCAGATAACTTCCTGCTCAGCCTCCAGGTAACTGATAAATCCCTTGAATAGCAACAGGTAGAATCCTGGATGACATCACAAAGACATGACATAGACAAGCAGACACTAACACTAAGGAGGGACAAAGAGAGAGGAAGAGCAAGATATAACACACCTCCCTCCTTTAATTGAAAAAATGGATAAGATGAAACAGATGGCATAAGCAGAAAAGCAGAAGAAAGAACATATATGCACAGGAAATAAACACCCTCTTCAACGTAATGGAAAGAAGTGGTAACATCAAAGGGGCGCAGGTACAAAGGTTGTACACGCACCGTAAGCTAACAAAAGGATGTAAGCTTAAATGAAATGAAAACTGAACATCTCAATACAAATGAGCAAAGGTACAGTATGGCTTAGTACGTTAGATAGAAAATGAAATATCTACTCCTCAAATTCGAATATTTTCGATTCCTCTAAAATAAAGCACAATAAAATGAGCCCAACTCCTCAAAGTAAACACATGAACTCCTCTAAACATAGAGCACAGTAAAAGTGGTTCATGACAAAACGGCTCTTCACAGAAAATGCACAACTTCTCTATCAATAGAATAAAACTAAGCCCATGCAGCTCCTCACAGTAAGTAACAGAAAATCACCAATAAAACTGAGCCCTGCGGCTCCTGACAGTAAATAGATGAACTCCTCTAACCATAGAGCACTATAAGTGGTTCATCTGAAATGACAATAAAATTGAGCCCCTATGGCTTCTAATAGCAAGCGCATGAACACCTCTAACAATAGAGCACTATAAAGTGGTTCATAACAGAAATAAACATCAAAATTGAGCATCACTCTAGCTCATCATCACTAAGAATGAAAACAAATTGGAGCACCTCAACATAGTTGAGCACATAAATGACCCCAATAAGCATAACGCAAACAAATCATCACCAAAATGAAAGCAAATAAGCACCTCAACAAAGGTTGAGCACAAACGTGGCTCCAGTAAAGTAGGCAATAATAGAATAAATTATTTCAAAATGTATCACTTGCAAATCCACACAGAAAAGAACATGTAACAGCATACATACATAACCTAGAAACAGAATTCTAAGCATTGAGCATATAAATCGATATTTAGCACACCACAGTACTTAGAAGAAATGCACTCAAGGGTAAATTACAGCGCTAACTACACATTGCATAAATTAGGAAATATGCAAAATTGTTCACAACATCTTAAACATAACAAATCAAAATAATAAAAGTAGTCACCGTTGTCATTTGAATAAAGGGAGAAACAAACAGCTCTGTGGAAATGTCCATGGGAAAATGTAAAGAAATTCAAACAGTACCTTGATGGAGAACACAATTTTTTTTTCAAGGGAAATAAATAAATAAATCATGAAACAGCAAACACCGGTGAGCGATCTCTCACCCGGGTTACAGATCCAAACGTAGTGTAATGTCAAATTAATGGTGTGCAGATCAAGTTCCAATTCTCGAAGTCAGGCATGTAGACAGACTCCTAAATGGTGTAGAGCCAAGCGCTGGCATGTGAATTCCAGCACAGTTTGCAGAGTATGCTCAGGACGTGATTGGCAGAAATAGGCATCAGGTCTCAGCGTAGGCCACACGGCAAGCCAAATAACAAAGTAGAATAGCCGTCTCTTCACTCAAACTGCTAGTGCACAACCTCCAAGGTACCGAAACATGGAGTTCACACAAATTGATGCAGGCAGACTTTAATTTTAATTGCAGGTTGTAACGGTCCCCGTTAGTAGCGCTTTTGTAAACAGGAGACCTTTAAACAGCAGGTTGGCACAAGTTGCGCAGGCAATAAACTGAAGTCACAAAGTGAGCTGACAATCTTTTAAACAGCAGATTCCTGAAATAGCACAGGCACACTTTCATTTAAACAGGAGTTTGCAGAAGTAGCACAGGCACACCTAGGACAGACAGCAGCAGCCACGTTACTCACGTAAAACGCTGACTCACTAGATGAAAACAGGGAGTCCTTTAAGTTTGCTCTAGTGCAGATGATATAGTAGTAGTATTACTTCAGCAAAGTTTATTCCAATGCTCTGGGTTGAGGCTGTTGGTTGGATTCAGACACTGGTGGGGTACCCAGATGCAGGAAAGTAATTTTAAACGTTTCTCTTCTTGTCTTTGGTTGCAATGATGATCTCTTTAAATTCACTGAAGTTCCTTTTCTTTTAAATGGGGCCTTTTTTACCTCGTCGCCAGTGTTAAATTCAGTAAAATAAAGATGAAGGGTCCTTGTTGTAATGTTCATGTAGTATATTTATTCTTAAGATTAGATAGAAGGTACAGCATTCAGGTAGGAATGTAATATGGTAAGAAACCCCACCGGGGGCAGATAACTTCCTCCTCAGCCTCCAGGTAACTGATAAATCCCTTGAATAGCAACAGGTAGAATCCTGGATGACATCACAAAGACATGACATAGACAAGCAGACACTAACACTAAGGAGGGACAAAGAGAGAGGAAGAGCAAGATATAACAAATGGTCATAGGCAACATACATCTGTGGGACTTAACTTGTTTTATTATCATGTACATTCACAGTGGTAGGAGACTGCCACAGTACTTGGTACTTGGTCAAACCACCTCCACATTGTATGGATGCCGGGTGGAGGGCCTGACAGAGTCCTTTGGGGTAACATTCCCAGAGACATGTTGAAGAAGAGGCAGAGTTTAGTCAGCAGGCTGATTACAGTGTCATTGGGAACACACAAAATATGGCAGTCCATATCGATGTCCAAGGTGAGTGTCGCAGTGGAAGCAGATGTTCCGGGACATGAAGCTAAGCACAGATCCAAGCAGAAACAGTGCATTTGACATAGATGAATGCTACCGCTTTCTTCTTTGCAAGAATGTTGAATTGTCTACATCTTCATCCTTTGATGTGTCATGTGCCTCCCAAGTGCATGATGGAAGATTGGCTGGGGCAATGTGAGGCACTGACACATCAGGGGGATAAGGATGTTGAAGGTGCAGCAGCATTCATCGGGACCAACCTTGAGGCAGCACTGCTGTGATGACAAGCTGCAGAGCTTGGAAGATTCCAGCAACATCTCAGTGGTGTGCAACCATGGCAGCCAAGTGTGAGACTTGCATCAGCTCCTTGTTCTCCATGATCATTCGCATGTGACGCAACTCCTTGGTGACATCGCTGGAGCCACTATGACTGGACAGTTGTTCTTGTCTCTGAGTCAGTACTCCAGCGATGTCAGCCATGGGGTGCTGGAGAGCATGGAGTGGACTGTGGGTGCCTGTGGTGGACTGTAGGTGGTCCCAAATGGGACCGAGAAACCCACGTACCCCATCTAAATTGGCTGCCAGGGTGTCAAACCAAACCTACACCTGACCAGCCATCTCCTGCTGGACTTCTATCGCACGACATTGAAATGTCAGAAGTGGGTCCTGAAGGTCCTGAGAGACAGCTGTGGTGGTAGGTGCTCAGGGCTGCTGGTTGAAACCACAGCGCTCTCCTGGGGGGGTTAAGATTCAGCGCTCCCCAGGCACTGCCAGGCCCAGAGTCTAGTCAAACTCCAGCAAAAGGCCTCAAGAAGGTGGAGGGGGGCAAGGCTGGGCCCAGTGCAAACTCACAGGGTCCTCCTAGGCAGGGAGGCAATCCCCAGTGGTGGTCCTCCTGGCACCCAGTAGCAGCCCCCCTCAAGAAAAGGATCCTGGAAGAGAACAACTTGTAAGGGGACACTGCCCATTTTTATTGATTAAATCGCTTTGTCTCAGGGTGCAAGGTGGGAGAAAAATCAATCGCAGCTGGTTTTGGAGCACCTTGTTTTCCTCAGCCACCCTTTCCATTCACTGGGCAGGCTAGGGTCATTAGACGCACCACAGGGGGCAGAGCCAGCATTGTGTGGGTAAAGCCCAGCCCTATTCCGGTCCCAGGTGTACTCCTCCCTCACATCACTCATGTTAATCTCAACACTCACCACCGGGGCAGACCCATCATGATTAATGGAGCCAGGCTCACCAGCCAGCTCCAGCCAATCACAAGCCAGACACAAATTACACAAACATGCCAACTTCTAGAAGTGGCACTTCCACACTAGACTCAATCATGCCACATACATCATTGCGCAGCATTTAATCACACGAGTCCGCACATACCAAACTCGCATCTGCACTCCCCACGCATCAGGAACTAACATGGCCACATTCCCCATGCATTCCTATGGGAGGGCAGGCCAACCTCACTACACACACGCACTTTACCCTGGGACACAGGGAAAAAGTGCGTCAAGCCAGAAATCACGAACGCCAGGTCACCATCAAAAGCAAAAAGTTCAGGGGTGAACTATCCAAAAAGGCCCGGGTCCAACACAACGCCCTTCCAGCAAAAACGCAGGGTAGACCGATCACCACTGTGATGGGCTTCCCTGCTTTGGACAATAGAACACAGACACCGGCCCGCCACTGCCGGGACAACTTCCTGTTCTACGCCACTGTGAACCCCTGGGATTCCTTCTCAAACCACCATCTTGAACAACTGGGCTATCCCACTGGTACTCCCGAGCTGTCCGCGGCCAGGCCCAGGCCCTAGGCCACCCAGGTGCCACTGGTCCTTGCCTACTCACAGAGTGTGGGATAGTAACCCCTGGCACATAGTAGCCATTCTCCACTCTTCCCATCTGTAAGACAGGGCTAGACTGCCACTGGTTCTCCAGCCTAGGGTCTGCACCCTCAGGCAGACCAGGAGTCACAGGGAAGGCTCTCCTCCTCCTACCTCTCCATCTAGGGTTCCTCTTCCTCTGAGAGGAACCCTTAGAACCCCATTCACCCAACCTAGGGTTTAACCCCTCAGGTTGCACTGGGGTCAGAGGAGGGCTCTCCCACCCTCTGCACCCCCTTCCAGAGTTCTGCACCCTCCCAACTGGAGTGGTACCCCGGGAAGAAGCAAAGGCCAGGACGCTGATTACAGACGTCCCACCCTTCAGGTCAGGCCGATCCTGAACCTGGCCTCCCAATCTTTGGTTTAAAACCCTAGGTGGGATGATTGTCTGGCACTCCAGGACTTCTGGGGATTCACACACCATCCCTCTGAGGCTAACACATGACTCATGTGCTGTTTGACTGTCTGTCTGGCGCAGATCTCCCGTCCCCTGTCCCTCTGACAGTGCGAGAATATCCCCCAGAACAGAAGTGGTGTCACCATGGTCACTACACAGGAACTTCGCCCAACTGGGTAGTCCCCGACCACTGGTTCTCCCACTAGGGAGCACATCCCCCATTCACTCCTCACTTCGGACTTCTGTATCCTCCCAACTGGAGTGGCACAGCCGGACACTAGAACCACTGGAGCACTATTTAAAGACACTCCAGGTTCTCTAGAAACTAGGAGATCCTCCTCAAGGGGTCTAACAGGACAGCCTAGGTCCCCAACCTGGTGTTCCCTTAAGAAACCATCCAGATTCTGAGACTGGGTTTCGGGCACCTGAGAACACTCAGTTCCACACTCACTCCTACTCCACTGAGACAAGACGTGAGGCCCTACACCCCTCTCGCTACACTGGGACCTAGCTGGGCTACTCTGAGCCTCTTCCACTACACTGGGCTGAAAGATACCTGAACCACTACTTTCGGGTTCACCCACCCATGACGTGTCAGAACCTCTGGAACTTTCCCAGCGGTCTGCTTCCTCTGCAAGCTTCCAAGGACTAACATAGTCACCCCTCGACAGGTGTTGGCGCAACTCTGGCACAAAACAATTGAGCAGCTGCTCTCTTATAACCAGGTTGAGCAGTCAATCAAAATCAGGTACCCCATGAACCTCTATCCAATCAATCAGTGCATCATGACAATCATCCACAAAATCCCCCCAATCCTGGTGAGGCAGTCTCCTACTGCCCCTGAACTTCAACCGGTACACGTCCTCTTTGGAACAAGGTACTATTCTTTGGAAATAGAACTCTCTATTGCTGCCACCACTGGATCCAACCCTCCCCGGGAAATCCAGAAAACTATAACTGTGGACAGGGGATAACCTACCCTCTAGGGCTATCTTCTCCCTGGCGAAGGCCCTCTCAGCCTCTGCAATCCTCTCCTGCACACACAGCTGCGCTATCTCCTTGGCATGCTCTAACTTGAGCTCCTCCAAAGCCAGCTGGTTCTTCCTTTTCTTCCCTCTTATCCAACCACTTATCTGGGGACAGGGACCGGGAAAGGGATGAGGCGCTGCCTCCTACACTTGACCCAGCAAGGGACTCCCTATCAATCGGGTCCTCACTATCTGCTGGTGCCCATTCACTGTCATCCTCATCCCCCCCTCAGACTCTTCAGGCTCGAAGCATTTTCAATCCTGTCATTCATAATAATGGAAAAGATTCCTGAGCACGGCCCAGCGTTATGCAACTACACCAGGATCATCCATACGAGAGGGATTTCAGGCAAAGAATGGAATATACACGCACAATGACAAGGGACAGCAAGGATGTTGAATTATGTATGCAACACATGGGGGCCAGAAATACTACCACCAGCAGCACCACCAGCAGGGACTGGGGACAAAAAGCTTACAAATCAAGGCAGGGATTCAACAGAGGCAGCACATACCATAGGAAGGATGGAGGCAGCTCTTTCAAGGGAGTAGGAGGGGGTTTGGATACACGGGGCAGCACACGCAGAGACATACCGATGCAGCATGCAGATTGTACAACAATGGGGCATGCACATGGGGGACAGCCTGAAAGTTCAGTCACACATGTGCCAAGTGCACCGGCACCCACCCAGTATCAGCATACAGGGACGGGGCCCAGGACAAGACAAACCTAGGAGTGCAGGGCCCAGTGCCAAGCAGATTTGAGGTCAATCACACACTAGCCCCCTCTCACATCAAATTCAACATCTTAGTGGCACTACTGGTGGAATACCTCAGGCACGAGACACAAAATTTACGCTTCAATGGTTTCAAAGAAGACAAAAAATCTGAAATCAGCTAGGGAACTGCTGTTGGTATTAGACAGTAAATTGGCGAAAGAATGCCATTTGAGGAGAGTAGCATGCCCTTTCAACAACACCCCACTCATGAACTTTATTGTTTCACCACTAATTCTGCTTAATCCACCATCTGTCTTACACGAAGGGCTTATCCTTGATCAACTGCATGGCAGAAGGTGCATGTTCAGTGCCATACGCTTCCTCTGATGATGCAGCAGCACTGGTGCACCAGGCATGACCATGTGCACTGCTAGCAAAGGCGGACATATAGTCCGCATTCAGGTTACTACCAGTTCACCCCAACAGTTTCCACTTATTCGGCATGATGTTGCAAGAAAAATTCCATTCTGACAAATGCATGCCAATTGGCTGCTTGGTGTCCTGTTCATACTTTGAAGCATTCAGCTCCTTCCTGGAATGGGCACTCAAGACAAAGGGCCCCGGGGAGTGCCATGCACTACCTGGATGACTTCCTATTGGTCAGAAAAGCTGGCACCCACGAGTGCCATGAGACATTGTCTGCCTTTCAGGAACCCTGCAAAGAGTTAGGGGTGCTACTGGCACCCAAAAAAACACAAGGTCCCACCCAGGCCCTCACATTCCTGGGCATAGAGCTAGACACGGAGAAGGGTTTGTGTCATTTGCCTCAGGACAGTATATTAACTTTTTGCATGGAGATCGAAAGCATGCTGGCTAGGGAGAAGGATACACTAGGAAACATCCAGAGCTTGTTCGGCAGGCTCAACTTTGCTGCCAAAGTAATCCCAGCAGGTAGAACTTTTGCTTGCATATTGTCCAGGGCTTCATAAAAGGCAGTCAAGAAGCATCACTTGGTTTGGCTGAAGCAGGGAATCAAGAAGGACCTGATCATGTGGGCCGCATCCCTCAGAAACTTCAATGCCCTGATATGGTGATCCCCACGAGCAACCAACCAGCAGCTTAGGCTCTTCATGGACTCATCAGGGTGGAAAGGTTTTGGAGCTATACTGGGATCCCACCGGTGCACAGCAGAGTAGCCCAATGTCTAGCACAAGAAGGGCATTACAAATAATGTTTGATCCAGAACATTTATTGTTTTAGCTTCTGTTCCTGTCATTTCCAATTTAAATGTCAGTTTAGGGACCAAGTACTGTCACACAATTTCTATTTCCTGCGTGGGCTTAAGTGGTTTATTATCAAGATTTTAAGCCCAATTACCAAGAACCTCATCAATTTTGTTGTTGGTTGTATGGCCAGTGTGTGGATCAAAGTTCAATCCGAGGTATCTCTCACTTTCTCCTGGATTAATGTTTTTTATATATTTTCTTTTTCAACCTGCCATGGTTTCCAGTTGTTAATCAGGATTGTATCTTTATGGTGACTGATATAAAATCCATGTGTCTTTTTTACATTAAGTTTTAATCCTGTTGTTTTACTGAACTTTTCAATGATTTTCAGATTTGTACTCGTTCCTTCCAGGTGCTGCTGAGTACTGCGATGTCATCGGCAAAGGCTAGAGCGGTGATTTGCTCAATAAGACCATCTGATCTGAATGTGAAGCCCTTGCTGTTTTTCTGAAGATCACAGATCAGAGTATCCATAGCAGTGGGGATAACAAGTCACCTTGTTTAACCCGAGATTTCATTGTTATTTCAGGAGTTGCTTTGTTGTTTTTTCCCTTGAATACTGTTGTTTAGTCAGTGTATAAGTCTTTTATTATGTCTCTGATGCATGATGGAACTCTGTTCCTTGCAAGACTCTGTATAATGTGACCATGGCTGACAGAGTCGAAGGATTTTGAGATATCTAGGAACACTACTGCTAATGAGTGACTGTTTTTTTCGTGCCCCTTTCATGATATTTTGCAGAAGAGTCAGATTCTCGAGACAACCTCTTACCTTCATGAAGCCTTTTTTTCTCATATTCAATTCAACAAAAAATGAGAGTCTCTAAGTTAACATTTTTGTGAATAACTTCATAAATGCAGTACCGATGGTAATTGGTAGCCAATTACAGATTTTTTTAAGTTCACTAATCGGTACATTCTTAGGTATCAATATTGACCGGTTCTTTTTTATATTTTCTGGTACTCTGCTCATCGATAACCAAGATGATAACATTCTGGGCAGCAGTCTTGGTTGCCTGCTATGCACTTTGTTGAAGTCATTCAGACCAATCTTATCAGGCCCCACTGCTTTCATTAAATCAGAGTCATCGAAGGCATTAGTTATTTCGAGCACTGTGATTTCTTTACATAAATTTCTATTTTCCCATTCATCCAGTATCCAATCAATCAGCATGAATTCAGGGTTTTTCTTGTTTTCTTTTTCAATTATGCTTTTGTAGTATTGGAAAATGTCATCAGCACTGATTTGGCAAGTGGCATCTTCTGTCCCATCAGTGATAATCCTGACAATTCTCTTTTTGTCTTTTTAAACATTGCCTGGTATTCTTTATAGCTGCCCTTTGCTTTTGAATACTTTTTCTTGTGTGTTCGATTAAGCCTACCATTTTTCTTGTCTTTTTTTGTAATCTTGATTTCCACTGAGGAATTCTGGTGCTCATCTTGAGCAGAGTTCATAGGATCATTATTGAGTTCACTTGCTGGTTCACTACGATTTGCTGGTACAGGATTTATATCAGTTGTGTTTTCTGAGATATAAGTCAGTATCTCATGCATCAGACACATAGCAGCATGGCGTGGCTTTATGTTTTGGGTGTACTTCTCGACTTCAGTGATTCTATCATCCAGCTCATCAAAGTTCTTGATTTTTTGTGCACGTTTGCGATTTATAAAGTCTCTGTGCTTTTCTGTTGATACTACCACTGTAACCTCTGGTTCATCACAATAGTCATTTTCAGAAATGAGCACCAGTCCCGGTCCCAGCTTCCGAACAATAGCCAGGATGGGGAGATCCTACCTGAACCCCGGTAGACCCCCTTCCCGAGCGCCTGGAACTTCGCCTGGCTTGCAGGAGAGGGGGCTCCAGCTCCCTGTGATGGAGCACGAGCCTGGGACCCGGTACCAGCTTCTGAACCCTAGACAAGCTATAGAGAGCCTCCCCAGGACCCAGTAGACCCCCGTCCCCACCGCCCGGACCCTCGGCTGGCTTGCAGGATGGGGGCTCCTGCACCCTGGGACCCTGGGATGGAGCACAGCCCCGGGCCAGGTCCCAGCTTCTGAACCCTAGACAAGCCAGGAAGAGCCTTCTTGGGACCCGGTGGACCCCAGTCCCCACCATCCGTACACTCGGCTGGCTTGCTGGACAGCGGGCTCCCGCAACCGGGGACACTGGGATGGAGCATCAACCCTGGGCCCGGTCCCGGCTTCCAAACCCTAGCCTGGCTGGGGAGAGCCTCCCCGGGCCCCAGTTGACCCCCTTCCCCAGTGCCTGGACCCTTGGCTGGCTTTCAGGGCAGGGGGCTCTGGCACCCTGGGACCCTGAGATGGAGCACAAGCCCCTGAGCCGGTCCTGGCTTTTGAACCCTAGCCAGGCTGGGGAGAGCCTCCCCGGGTCCTGGTGGACCCCCTCCCCAATGCCTGGAGCCTTAGCTGGCTTTCAGGACAGGGGGCCTGCACCCCGAGGCCTGCCAGATGGAGTTTTTGAATTTTTTAAACAATTTATAGAGCGCACATTCACTGTGCAGTTTCTTGGCGCTATAGGATTCCTGTGCTGGGTGGGACACCGGGGACTATAAGATAAAAGCTTGCTGGAACAAAAAAGTCTTAAGGGCTTTGCTGAACTGAATGTAGGAGGGAGAGCATCTGACAGGGGGTGGAAGAGTGTTCCAGAAGGTGGGCGCAAGGACCGAGAATTTCTGGCCTCCCGATCTTTTTTTCTTAAAACGGGGAATGACTAATAAGGATTTAGTAGAGAAGTGCAGGTCTCTAGAAGGGTTGTAATTGGTGATGGCAGAGTTGATGAAAGCAGGAGCAGTGCCCGCCCGTGTTTGAAAAAGTGAGGTAACTGAGTTTGAAAAGGGCCCGCTGTTTGATGGGGAGCCAGTGGAGGGCAGTGAAAAGGGGTGTGGAGTGATGATATTTAGATAGTCCATGTACCAGGCGAGCTGCCTGGTTCTGCACCAGCTTAAGGCGTTGGAGTTCAAGCCCAGACCCTCAGCTGGCTTGCAGGATGGGGGGCTCCAGTACCCTGGGACACTGGGATGGAGCACAAGCCCCGGCTTCTGAATCCTAGCCAGGCCGAGGCGATTCTACCTATGAACCGCTGGACCCCCATTCTCAGCGTCCGGAACCTCAGCTGGAACCACGGAGGGTTAAGCCCAGGCCACGTCCTCTCCCCGACAGCCTGCCCAGGGAGCCCATTTTTCTCGACTATTAAGCCCCACGTAGTGGGGGCTTACAGAACTTTGGAGAACACAAAAGTTGGAGTAAGCCTGGCTGACTGGCAGGCCGGGCATCTGGTCACCCAGCCCACTGTGCATCTGGTCACTCAGCCAGATGACCAGATGGCCTGGGATCACCCAGCGCCCAGATGGCCTGGGAAGGTGCCGTACCCAGTCACCCCTGCAGTCCGGCGAGGGGTGAACAGGCACACCAAGGCAGCCGCTAAGGAGGCTCCTTCCCCAGGGCTTCTGCTCGTCTCCCTGCCTGACTGGGGCAGGAGCAGTAGGAAGGAGAGGCCCGGCCAGCCCAGGCAATCTGGTAACCCTGCCGACCCGCAAGGGATGGTGGCCCCTGTCCCCGCATCCAGGTGGGGCAAGGAAGGGAGGGGGAGGCCCCCGTGCCAGAGGGCATGTGGGAGAGGCAGCCTCCTCTGAACCCGCATTACCCACTTCAGATCCCTCCCGCCGGCTCGGCGTCAGACGGACCCACCACTGGGTGTGGTGCAGGCGTGTGTCTGGGGGCACCAACTCATGGAGAAACAAAAGCTTGGCTCAGAGAATGACTTTCAATAGATTGCAGTGAGTTAGCTGCTCTGCTACTTACGACACCCTGACCCAGAATCAGGTTGTCTATTATTGATTTAGCACCAGGTGCCCCACGAACATGCGGTGCACTAAGGGTGATGGAGGCGGCCCCCTTCCTTCCACACTCCGGTCCCCAAGCGAGCAGCTCTACACACCGCTCCCCCTAGGAGAGGCCGGCTATCCCAGGCCAACCGAGGCTCCACCACCCTGTGGTATCGTTACGGTTTAAGGCAGAATCTGACTTAGAGCCGTTCAGTCATAATCCCACAGATGGTAGCTTTGCCCCATTGGATCCTCAGCCAAGCACATATACCAAATGTCAGAACCTGCGGTTCCTCTCGTACTCAGCAGGATTACTATTGCAACAACACATCACCAGTAGGGTAAAACTAACTTGTCTCATGACGGTCTAAACCCAGATCACGTTCCCTATTAGTAGGTGAACAATCCAACATCTGGTTAATTCTGCTTCACATTGATAGGAAGAACTGACATCAAAGGATCAAAAAGCGACATCTCTATGAACGCTTGGCTGCCTCAAGACAGATATCCCTGTGGTAACTTTTCTGACACCTCCTGCTTGAAACCCAAAACGTCAGAACAATTGTGAGGCCCGGCTTTCACAGTCTATATATATACTGAAAATCGAGATCAAGCGAGCTTTTGTCCTTCTGCTCTGAGGGAGGTTTCTGTCCTCCCTGAGCTCACCTTAGGACACCTGCGTTATCTTTTGCCAGGTGTACCACCCCAGTCAAACTTCCCGTCTGCCACTGTCCCTGGAGTGGGTCGCGCTCGGTGGGCACCAGGCGCTTGGAGCCAGTAGCAAGAGCCCAATGGGGCTCCTCCCCTCACCGCACCAGGTAAGTGAAAAAATGATAAGAGTAGTGGTATTTCACCAGCGGCCCGAGGGCCTCCTACTTATCCTACACCTCTCATGTCTCTTCACAGTGCCAAACTACATTCAAGCTCAACCTGGGATTCTTTTCCCGCTGATTCTGCCATGCCCATTCCCTTGGCTGTGATTTTGCTAGATTGTAGGTAGGGACAGTGGGAATCTTGTTCATCCATTCATGCGTGTCACTAATTGGATGATGAGGCATTTGGCTATTTCTGTACTACCTCCCGGTGGCTCATTCTGGGTTATAATGCTGACCATCAGCTTCAAATCAGTTTTGCTTTCAACAATACAACATTATTTCGCTCCGGAGCACAGCCACACTGAATGCTGTCCTCACTGGAAAAGGGATCACATACAGGATAGAGATATTTCACCCTGCAGTACTATTCCAACAATTTAAAATTGTCTACAAACAGTCCTGATAAATTAAAGTATGCTTAGCAGGACTTCAATAATCAATGCGTAATAATTACGTGTATGTAAATATTTGAGACCTATTCATCATTCAAAGACATTTCAATAAGTATGATGTACACAATTATATCTAAATTGTTATAAGCACACATCTATACAAATACACATCTACAAATTGCACATCTAACTAGAAAATGCACATCTATAAAATTCTAAAAATTCACATCTATAAATTTCACATCAATACTAAATCTTGTGTCAACTATAAACTAATATGTTAAAACAATATGCTTTATAAGGGTGACGTGTGCTGCAAGAAATGTACATCTCAGTATAAGCTTGATACTCAATTGTCCATGAATATTTGCCACATTTTAAGAGTGTCCATTAAAGTAATCAGGCAAACATTTTTCTTAAATGGGAATGACATTTGCAGACCTAGATCAGCCAGAACAACATCATTACATTGAGGCCAAATACCACAACATCCAACGATAAAGCCATGACATTTTACAGTGTTAGATTTGGTGAGATCTTTGATTTGCTGTGTCAGATCCTGAGAGTGTTTAATTTTACTTTACAATGCTAATTCAAGAAAATTCTGTGACTTTTCTTAACGAATTGAAACATCAATCACTACAGCTGTACCATTTTTGGTAAACACTACATCTGGTTTTCGTAGTTCACCTTAATTATTCTTAAAATGAGTTTCCCTGTATGCCATCCAACCACACCTATTTGCTCTATCAATGAGCAATTCCAGAACTGTATTATGTCTTTTTATCCTAATGTCCTTGGTTTTAGAACATGCACCTTAAATATGTGAAATTGTTTCGCAAACATCATTACAATACCAACATGTAGCAAATGTACGATTTCTTCCCCTGGTAATGGTTTCTCTAGTATATAAAACATTTGCTCTTAACGTCAGCGCAGCTATGTACTGATTTTCTTTCATTTTTTTATGCTAGCTGATGCAGACGTTTGAGGTTGGATTACTTGCTAAGTATTTTATACCATCACCTTGGACAGGGAGATTTGCCCATTTCTCAAAGTCCTCTTTTCTCCAATCATATGTTGCTAACAAATTCAAATCATACCTCAGAAACCTACTGTCTAAAATGTTGAGTTTGTGCGTTTTGATGATGTTATCAATTTTTTCATGTATTACTTCTCCTGCATACATGAATGAATGAGCTATGTACAGATCTGGAGGTCCCCTGAAATACAATAAACGGTAAACAGACAAAATATTGACTACAAAATATCGAATGGACATAATATCGAGTACAAAATATAGTCTGGACAGAGTGTCGAATGGACAGAATATAGACATCAAAAATATTGTTTTGAAGGTAAGTAATGTAATATCGAATTTTAAAATATAGATAGTCAAAATATCGAAGTGCATAATATAGGTTGAGAAAAATATCGAAATTTGAATAATATCGAATTTTTTATAGTGTATTTTATGTGTTAAAAGTGTTTATTTATGTTATAATGTAATTTAATTTATGATTTTAATGTTATTTAAATTTTGCGTAATTTAATTCTGTAGCGGGTTGTGGGTTTGAAGGGGAATAGGGTGGGAAGTAATTTAATTATAATTAATTAAATATGTTAATTTGTGTAGTGTAATTTAATTATAATTAATTAAATATGTTAATTTATGTAGTGTAATTTAATTATAATTAATTAAATATGTACATTTATTTATAGGCATTTGTTTAGAATTAATTGTTAATTAATTTTTATTTAGTAATTCATTACATTTTAATTGCCAATTAATTTTATTTAATTGATTAATTGATAATTATGTTAATTTAACTAATTTAATTCTGTAGCGGGTTGTGGGTTTATAGGGGAATAGGGTGGGAAGTAATTTAAGTATAATTAATTAAATATATTAATTTATGTAGTGTAATGTAATTATAATTAATTAAATATGTTAATTTATTTATTGGTATTTCTTTATAATTAATTGTTAAATTATATTTTTGGGGTAATTGATTACAATTTAAATGCCAAATAATTTTATTTAATTGATTAATTGATAGTTATGTTAATTTAAGTAATTTAATTTCTGTAGCAGGTTGTGGGTTCATAGGGGAATAGGGTGGGAAGTAATTTAATTATAACTAATTGCATATGGTAATTTATTTTGTGTATTTATTAGATTTTAATTGTTAAGTAACTGTTTAATTACTAATTAATTAATTGTTGATTTGTAATTAGTTAGTGTTAATAGATAATTATTTGTAATGATTAAATTAAACTAGTATTTTTAATTAATTAATTATTATATAATATTAAAGTGGTAATTACTTTTAATTAAATACTTTATAGATATTAATATCTATATCTTTTTAAATACTATATGAAGTATCTACTTTCTCTTCTGTTGCACTCACTGGAGTGGGAATAGTAATTTTTAGCCCTACGCTATCCAACGCTTTCCCTACTGTTGCACTCTCTGGAGTGGGAATAGTATTTTTTACCCCTACGCTATCCAACGCTTTCCCTACTGTTGCACTCTCTGGAATGGGAATAGTAATTTTTACCGCTATGCTATCTAACCCTTTCCCTACTGTTGCACTCTCTGGAGTGGGAATAGTAATTTTTACCCCTACATTATCCAACGCTTTCCCTATAGTTGCACTCTCTGGAGTGAGAATAGTAATTTTTACCCCTACGCTATCCAACGCTTTCCCTACTGTTGCACTCTCTGGAGTGGGAATAGTAATTTTTACCCCTACGCTATCCAACGCTTTCCCTACTGTTGCACTCTCTGGAGTGGGAATAGTAATTTTTACCCCTACGCTATCCAACGTTTTCCTACTGTTGCACTCTCTGCAGTGGGAATAGTCATTTTTACCTCTACGCTATCCAAAGCTTTCCCTACTGTTGCACTCTCTGGAGTGGGAAGAGTTATTTTTACCCCTACGCTATCCAACGCTTTCCCTACTGTTGCACTCTCTGAAGTGGGAATAGTAATTTTTAACCCTACGCTATCCAACGCGTTCCCTACTGTTGCACTCTCTGGAGTGGGAATAGTAAGTTTTACCCCTACGCTATCCAACTCTTTCTCTACTGTTGTACTCTCTGGAGTGGGAATAGAAATTTTTACCCCTATGCTATCCAACGCTTTTCCTACTGTTGCACTCTCTGGAGTGGGAATAGTAATTTTTACCCCTACGCTATCCAACGCTTTCCCTACTGTTGCACTCTCTGGAGTGGGAATAGTAATTTTTACCCCTATGCTATCCAACGCTTTCCCTACTGTTGGACTCTCTGGAGTCGGATTAATAATTTTTACCCCTACGCTATCCAACGCTTTCCCTACTGTTGAACTCTCTGGAGTGGGAATAGTAAGTTTTACCCCTACGCTATCCAACCCTTTCCCTACTGTTGCACTCTCTGGATTGGGAATAGTAATTTTTACCTCTACGCTATCCAACGCCTTATCTACTGTTGCACTCTCTGGAGTGGGAATAGTAATTTTATACTTCCACTATCATACGGTAATAATATTGGAGATATTTTAATTTTTATATTATGTTACTATATATATATATATGTTTGACAAATATGATTGTAAAATAATTATTTAATTATTAGACGGTAATTTAAATATTTTTAAGTCTATTTTAGTAAATAATTTTTAATTTTAATTTAATTTAACATTGTTTTTAATAAAGTCGATATTTTTACAAACTATATTTTTTTAAACAATATTTTTTACTCGATATTTTTGTACTTACCTGTTTGTAGATACAAAGTCGATATTCTGTCTGTCGATATTTTGTCACCGATATTTTTGGTACTCGATATTATGTCCCTTGATAATTATGTCAGTGATCCACAATAAACTATTGACTTTATTTAGAGCAATTGTTGTACATAGTTTTGGTATACTGAGGCCCCCAAATGACCTTTTAGAATATAGGAGACCATCACATGTGTATGCAGGAAAGTGTAGAAAATGTTTGACATACTTTTTTATTGTTTGATCCAGAACATTTAATGTTTTAGCTTTTATTCCTGTCATTTCCAATTTAAATGACGGTTTAGGGACCAAGTACTGACACAAAATTTCTATTTTCTGCGTGGGCTTAAGTGGTAGAATATCAAGTTTTTGAGCCCAATTAACAATAACCTAATTAATGTTGTTGTTGCTTGTATGGCCAGTGTGTGGATCAAAGTTCAATCCGAGGTATCTCTCACTTTCTCCTGGATGAATGTTTTCAATATTTTCTTTTTCAAACTGCCATGGTTTACAGTTGTTTATCAGGATTTTATCTTTATGGTGACTGATATAAAATCCATGTGTCTTTTTCACATTAAGTTTTAATCCAGTTGTTTTACTGAACATTTCAATGATTTTCAGATTCATACTATTTCCTTCCCAGGTGCTGCTGAGTACTGTGATGTCACCGGCAAAGGCTAGAGCAGTGATTTGTTCAATAAGACCATCTGATCCGAATGTGAAGCCCTTGCAGTTTTCCTGAAGATCACAGATCAGAGGATCCATGGCAATGTTAAATAGCAGTGGGGATATCGAGTCACCTTGTTTAACCCCAGATTTCATTGTTATTTCAGGAGTTGCTTCATTGCTTTTTCCCTTGAAAAATGTTGTTGAGTCAGTGTATAAGTCTTTAATTATGTTTTTGATGTATGATGGAACTCTGTGCCTTGCCAGACTCTGTATAATGTGACCATGGCTGACAGAGTCGAAGGGTTTGAGATATCTAGGAACACTACTGCTAATGAGTGACTGTTTTTTCGTGCCCCTTTCATGATTTTTTGCAGAAGAGTCAGATGCTCGAGACAACCTCTTACCTTCATGAAGCCTTTTTGTCTCATATTCAATTCAACAAAAAATGAGAGTCTTTTAGTTAATATTTTTGTGAATAACTTCATGAATGCAGTACCAATGTTAATTGGAAGCCAATTACAGATTTTTTTTAAGTTCACTAATTGGTACATTCTTGGGTATCAATATTGACCGGTTCTTTTTGATACTTTCTGGTACTCTTCTCATCAATAACCAAGACGATAACATTTTGGGCAGCAGTCTTGGTTGCCTGCTATGCACTTTATTGAAGTCATTTAGACCAATCTTGTCAGGCCCACTGCTTTCTTTAAATCAGAGTCATCAAAGGCATTAGTTATTTCAAGCACTGTGATTTCTTTACATAAATTTCTAATTTCCCATTCATCCTGTATCCAATCAATCAGCATGAATTTAGGGTTTTTCTTGTTTTCTTTTTCAATTATGCTTTTATAGTATTGGAAAATGTCATCAGCACTGATTTGGCAAGTGGCATCTTGTCCCCCATCATTGATAATCAAGGCAATTTTCTTTTTGTCTTTTTAAACATTGCCTGGTATTCTTTATAGCTGCCCTTTGCTTTTGCATACTTTTTCTTGTGTGTTCGATTAAGCCTTCCATTTTTCCTGTCTTTTTTTGTTATCTTGATTTCCACTCAGGCATTCTGGTGCTCATCTTGAGCAGAGTTCATAGGATCATTATTGAGTTCACTTGCTGGTTCACTACGATTTGCTGGTACAGGACTTATATCAGTGGTCTTTTCTGAGATATAAGTTACTATCTCATCCATCAGATCCATAGCAGCATGGTGTTGATCTATGTTTTGGGTGTACTTCTCGACTTCTGTGATTCTATCATCCAGCTCATCAAAGTTCTGGATTTTTGTGCACGTTTGTGATTGATAAAGTCTCTGCTCTTTTCTGTTGTTACTACCACTGTAGCCTCTGGTTTATCGCAGGAGTCATTTTCAGAAACGTGATGCTTGCAGTACATCTTTTGCTTATTTTTTACTCTTATCTCTTCTATCTCTCCTTTTTTCTGAAACTAGTTTTCTGTTTATATTGTCAAAATGTGGAACCATTAGTGCAATAATATTTCTAACCAAACACCCAGGGGAATCTAGGATGGGGTAACTGTCTAGCTCACACCATGTTCTGTTAACCAGAATCCATTGCAAACCTCAAACTTTGTGAAACAAAAACACATTTTCCTCACATTTCTGTGATGGAAAGTTCTGGAATCTGCATGGATCCACAAAGTTTTACCCAACCCACACTCTCCAAAGTCTATCGATACAAGTAGTGCCTCACTTGTGTGAGTAGACCTAGTGCCCACAAAAGGAAATGGTGCAAAAGACAACATGGACACACCACATTTTGACAGTGAAAACTGACACTTTTTTTGCAAGGTGCCTAGCTTTAGATTTTGAACCCTAGCTCTGCCGGTACCTAGAGAAACCCAGCAAACCTATATATATTTGAAAACTAGACACCATGAGGATTCTAGGATAGGGTGACTTCTGTAAAAAACTAATTTGTCTCACATTTTTGTGATGGAAAGGTCTAGATTCTGCATGTATCCACAATATTTCACCCACCCCGCATTCTCCAAAGTCTTCTGATAAAAATTATAGTTCACTTGTGTGGGTAGCCATAGTGCCCATGACAGGAAACGGCCTGAAAGGCAAGTGGAAACACCACATTTTTACTGTGAAAACTGACCCTTTCTTAGCAAAGTGCATAGCTGTATATTTTGAACCCTAGGTCTACCGACTCCTAGGGAAAACCTAGCAAACCTATACATTTTTCAAAACTAGACACCCAGGTGAATCCAGGATAGGGTGACTTGTGTGGCTCTCACCAGGTTCTGTTACCCAAACCCCTTGCAAACCTTAAACTTTGTAAAAAAAAAACATTTTCCTCACATTTCTGTGATGAAATGTTCTGGAATTTGCATGGATCAACACAATTCCACCCACCTCTCATTTCCAAAAGTCTTCCGATAAAAATGGTACCTCACTTGAGTGGGTGGGTCAAGTACCCACAACAGGCAAGGGTCCAAAATGTATTGTGGAGATATCAAAATGACCTTTCACAAAACAACCAGGTTTTGAGGGGGGGGGCACCTGCGTTTTTGGCCCCAGGCTCAGCAGCCATTTAAGGAAACCTACACAACCCACACATTTCTGAAATATATACCCCATAGGGAGTCCAGTGAGGTATGGCTTGCTTGGATCACCCAATATTTCCCTGCCCATTTAATCCCCTGCAAACTTCAAATGTAGCTGAAAAAAATCAGGGGGAGCAGAAAGACTGTCTGGGTCAAACTTTTATGGAGGGAGCAAATGCCCTTGCCCAAGGAGCCGCTACCCCCATCCTGTTGGCTAGTGGGTGAATCCCTGCTTGGGGATCACCTTCCTGTGGTGATGCCCGAGCAGGGATCCACTAGGGAAGGGTACCACTGGAAAGGGGAGAAAACCCTTTCCAATGATACCTCTCCCAAGAGTTTCAGTGCTCTGGGGTCTAAGATAGCCACACGAGCACCGACAAATTGAACCTCAAACTAAGTTTCAGTTTTATTTCCAATGCAATGACGTCAGCGAGCCACGCACTCAATCGTCATTGCATTGAAAATTAAAAAACGGCCTTGGGAGGTTGTGGAAGCTCTTCCCCACCGCTGTCTGCAGCAGAGGGATTTAGTGCCCCTGTACTCATTATGGAATGGTTCCATTATGAGCAAAGGAGCACCAGTGCTCATGATGGAATCATTCCATCAAGAGCACCGCAAGGATTAACTTCATGACTAGTTTAATGGCTAAGCAGCAACATTCTCCAAAGTTTAATTTTTTTATTTTTTTTTAATTTTTATTGAATACCTGGTGCAATTCTTCAACAATACAGTACACTAAAAATTCAATGATCTCATAAATATATAACAATACAGAAATTTGATTTATAGAAGCCAAGACTACATGCATAAATACATAAATACACAGATGCATAAATTCTTAAATACATAAATAGTGGCTGGGAATTTGCTGCGTAGGATTTAAAAGCAAGAGGGCAAATACCTAAATTCATTCTAATTAGTAAGCTGAATGATTAAAACAGATATACATAGAAAGGTACCCCCGTCTTGCTCATAGGCATGAATCCCTCTATATTTTAAGGGGGCCCATAGTTTTTGCGCTAGTTTTCTCGTTTTCGTACCCCTTCCTAGATAGAGGTGAACTCAATGTTATGGATTCCTAGCAATCGCGAGAGCCACGTCTGGAAGGATGGGGCTATGGTATCCTTCCAACTTGCAGCTAAGATGATCCTGAGAACCGCCATACACATAAAAACAAACCCTTCCTCTTCCTTATTCAAGCTTAGATTCACATTATGCCCCAAGACCATTAGGGTAGGGGATAGGTTCATCTTAATACCTAGCAGCCCCTCCTAGAATTTCTGAATATTATTAAAAATCTCAGTGAGTTTATTACAGTAATAAAACATGTGGACAAGGTCAGCTGGGCCCCCAAGACATCTTGGATATTTATCGTCTTCCCTCATGCCAAACCCAAATAACTTAGCTGGTGAAAAATAAAGGTTATATATCATCTTGTTGTGTTGAGCTCTCAAATTTGTAGACAAAACCATTTCCCAGCTAATTGTAGCGCCTTGTCCAGATCTGCATCCGGATCCCCTAATTTCAGCATCCAAGCAGCCTCGATTTTATCCAGATCATTTTGGAGTGTTGAAATTAGTTCTTTATAAATCACTTTAATTTGGCTGCCTCCTCCCAGTACATACTCAAGCAGATTATTTTTGCCACCTGGAATAACGCGTGGCCTCATCCTGGTTAATGTATTGTGCATTTGTAGAAATTTAAAACCTTGAGTACCTGGGATTCCGAATTGCCACTGAATCTCATTAAAATCCAACATAGTGTTTTGATTAAATAAATCCCCTATTTTTCTTATTCCTTGATTCTCCCACAATCTCCAAAATCTATCACTACTGAGATGAGGGAACAAGCTGGAGTTCCATGATAGAGTAAAGTAATTCAGGTTCGGAATTGCCAAATATTTCTGAATACGTTTCCAAGCCTTCCAGGCGCTATCTAATACCTTATATCGCTTTTTAAATATAGTAGCGCCTGTCGGTCTTCCGCAACAGAACACCGACAGCTTCCTTGCCTAGAAGTAGTTCATAAATAGAGGGAGGGTATCTATTGCCATAAGAGGAGTCAACATCATTTACTACACAGTCCAACAAAATAGCTATCTGGCTAAAAAGACAAGTGATCAAATAGAATCAAATATTCGGAGCCGCTAGCCCCCTTGGTCCAGCGGGAGTGAGAGATATTTCAAGGACCGTCTGGTTTTCCCGTACTGCCAGATTAAATTTGCTCCCTCAATAGATTTCAGCACATCCTCTCCCACCCACAGCGGGATAGAGTGAAATAAGTACAGTATTTTGGGGAACATGGTCATCTTGAGGACATTGACTCTACTTATTGTAGACAGATGTATACAATCTATCCTTTTTAACTCCGCACTAATTGTCTTGATCAATGGGGTAAAATTTCCTTTAACAATCGTGTCAATATTGGAGCTAATCCTAATCCCCAGATATTCTGCTGAATCCACATATCTTCCATCCTGTTTTTGAATATTATTCAAACAGATTATCTGGGTTTTTGATTCGTTAAGATGATACCCTGAGTACTGGCCAAACTCTGTGGTAATCCCTATGAGAGCACCCATGGCCGACTAGGGCTCTGATGATATTATGGCCAAATCATCAGCATAAGCCAGCAATGTTGTCTCTAACCCATTACACACCACTGGTTTGATACTTTCAGATCCTAAAATCCTTCTGACCAAGGGATCAATGTACAGGGCAAATAAAATTGGCGAGCAGGGACATCCCTGTCGGGTTCCCCGGGATATCGCAATTTCTTCTGAGCACCCACCCATTAGTTGAATTCTTACTGCCGGGTCAACATACATAGCTTTTATAGCCCTCATTATATTAGGATCAAAGCCCCTCTGGTCCAATATCCCCCACAAATACCTCCTGGTGACACGGTTGAAGGTCTTTTCTGCGTCCAAGAGGATCATGGCCATCTGACCCCCCATGACAGCCTGCATATTGAATAGGGTGATAGCCCGTCTGATGTTATCAGTTGTATCATGACCCGGTATAAACCTGTGCTGCCACGGTGAGACCAGACTGCCAATACCCTCTCCTAGCCTCCAGACCAAGACCTTCGCATACATTTTGGTGGCCGTGTTTAGGAGGGATATTGGATGATATGAGCCTGGATCCTCCTTGGTCTTCCCCTTTTTATGAAGGACAACAATATTTGTTCCCTTCCAGGACTCTGGAACCTTCCCTGAGCACATTATACCACTAAATAGATCCAATAAGAAAGGAGCTAACACATCCTGCAGACATTTATATACCTCAATAGGAATACTATCAGGTCCTGCGGCCTTCCCAGCCACAAGATCCTGCAAGGATTCTTCCACTTCATTTAGAGTCAGCTCACTATCGAGTGCTATTTTGTCTTGCTCCAACAACTAACAACTTGGGGCTAATATCGACGTGGCACTCCTACCTGCCACAGGAGTTACAGGAGACCAGAGAACTTTGGCTGCTCCTCTCCCCGGCCACCGCCAGAACAACCAGGCGGCCGCTGAGAGGGGGGACTCCAAGTCCCAGCTTTCCCTACTGCTACGCCCACTTCCGCCCAAAAACTCGCCCTGAGGTGCTTAAAAGTGAGTTGCTCCTGCGGTGGAGCGGGGCACTAAAGACTTGGGGCTAATATTGACGCGGACTCCTACCTGCCACAGGAGTTAGAGCGGACAAGGGAACTTTGGCTGCTCATCTCCCCTGCTGCCGCCAGAACAACCAGGCGGCCGCGGAGAAGGGGGACTCCAAGTCCCAGCTTCCCCTACTGCTACGCCCACTTCCGTCCACACCGCGCCCGGAGGCGCTTAAAAGTGAGTTACTCCTGCTGTGTCGCGGGACGCACGCGGGCGATGCCAGGAGAAGCCTGGGACAAGGGTGGGACCGTCTGTGGCCGTCCGGGCCGGTGGAGGCCGGGCTGGGCCACTCTCTTAAAGTCCAACTAAGCGGATATAATACTGAGAAAGTACTGTCTAGAATAATCTGCAAACTTAATAGAATATTCGCTGTATTTAATTTTTAGTTTGTTTGTATTATTGATTTTAACTGACATTACCGTCATAATCAAAAATGGCAAGAAAATGGGGAAATAAGAACCCGGTGGAAAATGTATGCAACACGCTGGGCACATATTTAGTTAAAGTAGTTTGTGATTTGACTAAGGAAATCGACCGTACAGAGAGATGACTATCTTTAACCTCCAATGTAGCGCTTAGAGATAAAACCAGGGAAGAGTATAATTCGGCAAGCACAGAAGATGCATTGAATATTGGCCGATGTAATAATTCATGCTAACAATGTAGTTGATACTAGTCAAGAACTTTCACATATCTCGAAGACACCCTCATTGTCCATACTGGATACGCCACCCATCATTTCCCCTTTACTGCCCCCAAAGGGTATAGTTAGTAAGAGGAAAACTGTCAACCAAGGAGTTACCAAAGCAAATAGAGTTAAAAAACATTTCACCCGTGGGAGTGTAGCAACAACTAACAAAGAAATAGAGCCTAATGATGTTGTAAAAAGTCTTGGTATAGATGTTATTTTTGATAAGTTGATTATATTGTTAAGGCTATTGTATGACAGAATGGACAATATAGCCAAAGAGGTACATAAACTTAGGGGCTGCTTAGAGAAAATTCATACTAAAATGGAAAAAGGCAATGATGCTGTATGTAAAAAAGGTGGGGGGGAAACTACATTGCGCCCTGCTAAAAACGCTATTATTACCATAACTAATAAGAACCAGGAATGCAACGGGGAACAAACTCGCATGACAGAAATGGCAGAACATACTAAAAAGCCATTATTAGAACATGCGGCTATAACCGATTGTAGAAATGGAAAAAGGGATGTAATAGTGTTGGAAAGTAACAACCCCTCAGTACAATTTAGAGAGGAGCCAGATGTTAAAAATTCCGACTCCACACTACCCCCTTTTATTAACCTACCACCTGAGTGTGGGCCATATGTAGCGGTTTTGGTAAATGTACCTAAGCTGAAAAAAGATCAATGGGAGAACCAAGCAGCTTTAAGAAATAAAACGACTTATTGGTTGTCTGAGAAATGTGGTTTGCCACCCGCAGGTGTAAACCAAATATTACTAACACAGCGTGTGGGTTGGATTTGGCCTTTGAAGAAAAAGTTTGAGGGAGACTGCATTAGAATTAATTTTAAATCTCCCGCTTGGGCAAGAGACGTATTGGCAAATGCCCCCCCCCATCACAATGGGAATATAATATGACCCTTTTGCCATTGGGTTACTTTTATAGACACTTAATGGGAAACCATGCTCAATGTGATACCATTTGTAGCCCCAAACCCAAGCACCAATCTTTTTTACCACCATTATCAGTATACTTATACCTAAGTATCCCCACTTTTAACAGGTATCAGATATTGAGCTCCATGGAGGATAACGATTGACTTAGGAAACATGAGAGGACTTCATTAACACCAGTTTTAGATCCCATTGGGAATAATCAGGAAATAAGTAACATCAAAGAAATAGCTATGGATAACTCAAATATACTGAAACAAATACTAATATACTTTTTGTGGTAACTCCCGCAAATACTCTGTTAACATCTAATATAGCGGAGGAAATAACAAACCAGTCCATGCTTAGTAAGGTTATGGTAGACCCGATATTAAATATGGACACTCTTAGTATCCACCTGCAATATTAAATGTAGTCAATCAACAAGAGGCGGGTAAAATAAACGATCAAATAGGTTACACCTTCATGAGCTGGAATATAGCAGGTCTGAACAGTAAGTTAAATACACCACACTGGAAAGAACTTATTACGTCAAAGTATGGTGTAATTTGCTTTCAGGAGACCTGGCATAAAGATCCAGTTTACGTAGAAGGTTATACTGCTAAATGGGTTAAAGCGATTGATTCTACCTCTGGTAGGGCAAAGGGAGGTTTGCTGACACTTATCTCTAACAAATTAATAGAGTGCAAAATTATTTCGTGTATAATTATAGGGCCCACTTGCCAGCTAATTAGATTAAGATTTAATAAGGGCAAAGATTTGCTGTTAATTAATTTCTACAATAACAACTTCAGTAGGAATAGAGGTGGGATTATCTATGACATTGAAAAAGCAATAGACAGTGCACTAGCAGTGCCAATTAGGCAAGTAATCCTCTAATGGATGGGTGACTTTAATGTCCAAATGTGCCCACTTGCCCATACTAAAACATGTGGTTTTACAAAAGGCAATACCCCAAATGAAAGCATAAGTTTGTTGCATTTTCCCCATTGTGAGTATGGAACAGCACTAAATGCCTTGGTATCCAAATATGATCTTGATCTTTTAAGTTGTACAAGGGATAAGAATAATAGTTTATTCCCAACTTTCACTGGCAGAGGTGCATCAATTTATATAGATCAAATCCTATTATCATATAATAGCGATTATAAAGATCTATGGATCACAGAACATGTGGTGAGCGACCACAACAGTGTTTCGATAGCTCTTTTAGTTGGGGACATAAACAAGTAAATGCACCTAACTGCATTACTGATATCATCCCCAAAACACCAAATGATATGAGACTAAAGTGGGCTGTTGATCCAAATAAAATACAAATAGAGGTTATTATGAACTGTAAACAAGAAATAGATTATTGCTTAGGAGAGGAGGCGGACCCTTGCTCACTGATCCTTAATTTTCAAAAGATTCATGGATTTATAGAAGGACTTCTTATAAGGAAGCATAAAGCTACAAACAGAAACACATAGGATGGTTTAATAAAAGTTGTGCTAATGCTTTACATAATTTAAAGCAAGCATTGGATACAAAACCTCAAAATAAAGAGAGTATCACGCCTCGAGTATAAACATACTGTTATGGCCCGGAAAAAAGAACTGCAAAGTGAGGCTTGCGACAACTTTAGCCTGGCAGCAATAACAAAGAATAGTAAACTCTTTTGGGAAACAGTAAACTGTCCTTTTTTTTTTAAAGATGATAGCCGCCCTGAACTTACTTCACATGTAAATAGTGATAACTGGAGTGAACATTATACATCCATTTTTGACCCAGATAGGATTGACACAAACCAGGTATTTTGCTCAACTTGGCCTATATTACCTCTAATGATACCATTAGAAGAAGTCCAAGTTGGACTATCTGATAGTAAAGGAGGGAAGGCCCCGGGGCCTGATGGGGTACCTGTTGACCTATATAAAAACGAGGAGGACCTCTGGGCACCAATTTTAACTAAAATGTTTAATGCAGCTGTTGATGGCCAAATTCCTCCAACATGGGGTCAATCACTAATTATTCTTCTTTTTAAAAAAGGTTGCAAATCGGAGGCCAGCAACTATTGTCCTATATCATTGCTGGACTCCTCCCTCAAAGTAATGAGCAGGGTCATGCTGAAATGACTCGAAATATGGGCTGAGGATAATAAAATACTTTCTCAAGCCCAATATGGGTTTAGAAGAGGCATGGGCACCCTGGAACAGTGCGTGAACTTGAACCTTCTTATAAATAAGTACACTGTGGCAAAGAGGGATACATTATGTTTATGTTTTGAGGACCTAAGCAGCACCTTTGATCTGGTAGATGACTCAATACTGTGGCAGATACTTCTGGACACCGGTGCACCAAAGAAAATTGTTTATTTTTTTATTAGGGTGTACAAAAAGCTGTCCAGTAAAGTGCGTTATGGTCCTGCAGGTGAGTGCACTCCTTTGTTTAAGGTAAAAAGGGGCATCCGTGAGGGATGTGTACTTGCACCATTTTTTTTCTCCATTATTTATTAACCAGGTAGATAGTACTCTTAAACAGATCCCTGCTTGCACGGTTGTCCCTATTTTATTATACGCAGATGATGCGGTTTTAATTTCACGTATCCCTATTGGCCTGCAACGTCTTATAGATAATTTTACTAAATGTATTAATGACAGGATACTTCGAATTAATAAAACAAAGAAAATTGAAATGTCGTGTGGAAAATTAATACCTAATTCAGGGAAGGCCTTTTATTTAGAAGGATCAAAAATGCAAAAAGTCAAATCATTTTGTTACCTGGTGCCAACTTTTGCAGGAAACGGGAAATGGTCACAGGAATGCGTTCTAAGTTGGGGGATTAAGTCCCCTTGCATACTGAGGGTCCCTGGGGGCCAACTAGCCCACCAGGAACCTCCAGTATGCGCCAGGGGGCAGCGTTGCAGAGAGGTGTAAAAAGGGGTATGGCCTCAGAACACCTCTCTGCAACGCAGCCCCCTGGGGCATTTGCAGAGGGGGAACTAATTCCCCCTGCATACTGGGGGTCCCTGGGGGCCAACTAGCCCACCAGGAACCTCCAATATGTGCCAGGGGACTGCGTTGCAGAGCGGTGTAATGAGGCCACGTCCTTTTTTATGCCTCTCTGCAACGCAGCCCCCTGGTGCTTTTTCAGAGGGGGAACTAATTGCCCTTACATACTGGGGGTCCCTCAGGGCCCAGGGGGCTGCATTGCAGAGAGGTGTAAAAAGGGGCGTGTGGGGCCCCCCACACTTTTTTTCACTATGCCCCCGGGATTTGGTCCCCCGGGGGCCAATTTGAAAAAAAGCAGAACGAGTTCTTTTTTTTTCCACGCTGTACACGTACCTACGTGTATCCCGTGATTTAAAAACAAAAATACATTTTGGGGCCTTGGGGGTCCTTGTGGGACCCCCTGAGCAGGCCTAGGGGGTCAGGGTGTTTGTACCTTGCCCCCTTTGCGTGTTTTGCACGTTTGTTTCACTGCTTTCTCACAAGATGGCTGCCAACACTTCCTGGTTTGAAGTGTTGACAGCCAATTAGCATGCAGCTCGTGCTCGGGAAGGTACGGAGTACACTACAGAGTACAGTACAGAATATGGTGCTTCATTTATAGATATATCTATGATTTTACTTTTGATTTTCTCAGGAACTACTGAACGGATTTTCACCATTTAACAAAAAGGGTAATCTGCAAGCAGAACTCTACCTTTTTGCCAAATTTGGTGTAGTTCCGTTCAGCCGTTCGGGCTGTAGCCCTGGCTAAAGGTCCTATGGAACATTGCATGGGAAAACATGTTTTGGGACCCCTTTTTTCTCATCCCCAGCTTCACGAATCACCCCCAAACTTTCAGGGAAGGAGCGGAGCGGAGCAGGACATTTTCTTGGAGCATTTTGCGAAGATTCGATGACCGGCGCCAAAGTTATTCCAAATAGAATGTTGCGGATTTCCTATGGAAACTAGGTCCTAACTATATCTACCTACTGGCGACCGCCAGTAGGTAATATATATATATATATATGCATATAGTAACTGCATTTATATAGCTTTTACTACCCCTGACAAGGTGTCAAAGTGCTTTTTCGTCAAGTAGCATGCTACACCGAAACCCCTAAAGTATTAGTAGTGGGTAAGTATAGTGAATGTAGTTTGAGCGGTGGATATGTTAGTCAGTTATTTGGATTGAGCAGGATAGTGGAGGCATAGAAGTGGGAAAACAGTTTGCATTTATATAGCGCTTGCTTGATGGGGTGTTGAAAATATTTTTCGGGGAGTAGCATGCTACTTTGGAATAACCCTGGGCGGAGTTGGCGGAGTGGGGCTTCGCGGAGCTACGCGAAGTGGGCGAGAAACTACGCCCACCTCCGCACTCCGCGTAGCCCCACTCCGCAAACACCACCCGGCCGCCAGCCCCGCCACCCTCCTCCCGCCTCCCTCCCGCCCTCCCTAAATACATTAAATTAAAGGAATACATTAATTTAAAACGCACTTACCTTGCCGGCCGCTGCCCGCCGCGTCCCCGGGGCTCGCTATCTTCCGTCTTCTTTCGTAATGCGCATGCGCGGGCGGCCGCGCATGCGCATTTCTCACGAGAAAATGCGCATGCGCGGGCGGCCGCGCATGCGCATTACGAAAGAAGACGGAAGACTGAAGATAGCGAGCCCCGGGGACGCGGCGGGCAGCGGCCGGCAAGGTAAGTGTGTTTTAAATTAATTTATTCCTTTAATTTAATGTATTTAGGGAGGGCGGGAGGGAGGCGGGTGGCGGCCAGCTACGCTCCGTCTGCGGAGCGTGCGTAGTGCCGCCTGGCTCCGCCGGCTCCGCAAAATGCGGAGTAGGCGGCACTACGCACACTCCGCAGACGGAGCGTAGCTGGCCGCCCACCCCTACTTTGGAACCCATAAAGGATTAGCGGTGAATTAGTATAGTGAAAATATTAAAGTAGTTTAAGTGGTGAATATGTTAGTTATTTTGATAGTTTCACCAACTCCTGCACATCTGTTTGCATTCACGTTTTTCTGCGGCTCAGCATTCAGCAGTTGCTCAGCCCTCTTCACCCGTTGGTTAATGCCACTGATAGTGAATGCATTCTGCTCTTTCACAAGAAGCACATCTACCCACTAAAGTAGCTCTGCTTATGTTAAAGCTACAGTACAGTGTGTGGTTTTTGAGACCAATATTTTTGCTTTTGGACATTTGATGAAACACAACTCTTGGTGAATTAAAATAGCTGGTAGTCAACACTGGAGTTGTTGGTTTTGCCAATGCTTGTTATATTTGCCCTGTAATGCTGCTTGGGCTTTCATGGCAAATATGTTGTATTCTATAAAAACATATGTTCAAGAGGCTTTGTTTCATCCGCCTTTTAGTCTTTCGCTTCTTTTGCCTGGAATGTTTAGCCCTTGGCTTGGCACCTCTTCAGCTACAGCTTGAATCAGCCCTTAGAATTATTTTCTTCTCGCCTTCTTTTGACTGTTTAGGTGTATCCTTCAACCTCAAATTGGTGCGATTAATTTACACCTGAAAGTTGCTTTTGGACATAAGATTTCGGACCATGTTCCGTGATCCAACGGGCAGACAAAGGTTACGAGGCCCAAACATAGTGGTTGAGGTAGTTTATCACTGTTACATACTTGCCGTTTTGGAAGAGGACATTGGGAGATTTTTAAAACCTAACTGGGAGCATGTATTTCTCCCATTCACTTCTGTTACATCCTGCATTGGGTCTATTGCAGTGAATGGGATTTGCAAGTATGCTAATGCAGGATTGGAAATCAGAAATTCAAATATAAATGTTTTTGTTCATACTTGTCTGGAGAACAGAGAAATAGCTATGGCAGGCAGAGAAAGCGTGGCAAATATGGTGTGCACTTGCTTGCAGGAGCAGGTAATTGGAGTCACACAAACCCAGCCCCTGCTATCTGAAGCCCACTGAGGAATCAGGTTTCTTGGATGCATTAATCAGGACGCAGGAGATTAGCCTTGAAATCAGTAGTCTCCCGCCTGAATCAGGAGTGTTGGCATGTATGCTGTTATTCTAGGACTTACCCTATTATGGCTCTGCAAACTGTGCGAAGGATTAATAACACTTTCTGATTTACATTTTACGATAGAGAGGATAAGTAGTCACCTGTTTCTTAGGGAGGTAGGTTGGGGGGAAGGGCTCAAAGGAAAATACTATTAATAGTACACCAAAAATAAATATTATTATACATAGCTGTATTTCTTCCTGTGACCACCATTTTGACGGTTTGCTGCTTGCTAGAGCTGCCAGTCTAGCTTCATTTTGCACTCTTGGATGTGAATGACGAGCATAATGTGAAGCACCAATCTTTGTTCCAAATCTGAATTCACAGAAGCTGCACAGGAATGGCAGCTCTCGTTTTTGAAACCTTCCTTTACAATTGGCATAATGGCATGCAATATTGTGGTATTCTGCTTCTTTGTCACATTTTGAGCAATACGTTTTGAGATAGAAGCCTTTGTGCTTGTTGGAGACATGTTTTCTCAATTCTTTAAAAGTTCTATATATGTCTCCACACAATTCACATTTAAACTTTTCGTATGGGTATTTCCAATAAGTGACTTTTTGTGTGGTCACTTTTCTTTGTTATTACATCTTTGCTGACCTCGTACACATCGGTAAGATTTTCTAAGTTTGTTGTACCAATGTCATTCTTGGATGTGGAAGCCACAAATGTGGAAGCCACAAACTCGATGGATTCGCTGAGGTCTACTGTTGTATCTTCTTCTGTTACTGAGGGTGAACTAGGGCCTGTATCGTGATCTGAATCGTTGCTTGTTGCATTGTTTGAAGCGGTGCTGCTTTGTCAAATTCGGTGAGGAGGTTTAGGATTTCTAGAAAAGACAGCACCTCCTTACGCCATCTTAATGGGGCTTTTATTCTCCAGGAACTACCCCATCTGGAACTGGATTTGTTTGCTTAGCCATTTCTCACTATCACGCTCGCCGCCATGATAGAACCTTGTTTGGCCTGTCTCTATAGACTTCTCTACGGAGAGTCTAGCACTACAAAGGCAGTTACCGGCGGGACCACTGGGAGGTAAAGGTCACTACAACTGAGAATAGGTTAAGAGAGTCATAGTTACTCCCGCAGTTTACCCGCGCTTCATTGAATTTCTTTACTTTGACATTCAGAGCACTGGGCAGAAATCAAATTGCGTCAACACCTGCCTTTGGCCTCCGCGATGCTTTGTTTTAATTAAACAGTCTGATTCCCCTGGTCCGCGCCAGCTCTAAGTCAGCTGCTAGGGGCTGGCCTAGGCAGAACGCCAGCCCCGTGTCCCGGGGAGGGGGCATGTCGAGAGGTGACCACAGCAGCTGGGGCAATCCACTGGAAAGGCACGCTCGTGTAAGTGCAAAATTGCAGAAATACGATCTTGGCAAAACTGAAAGTAACTACTTACCAGGTTCAAAAGTTCAGGCACATCATTAGTAGCCATTTCCTGTAGTGCTTCCTGAGGGGCCCCTCCAGAGTTCAGTTGCCAGTTGAAACTATTATGTGACCCTGCTCTGAACCTCAGAATAGTTACACATATGCCACAAAGGTCCTGAATTACAGCTAAGGGAGACAAGCAGGAGCCAGGCTGGAAGTTAAAATCCATTAATCAGCCCCTAATTCATTATTGTCAGTTGGGGCAGGGCAGGTGTTGTAACTAATTTTGCAACAATGAAAGCACTTAGCAAGTGCAAAAGATCACTAATCAGGGCGCACTAAGGAAGCAGGTGCCAGCTAAAAAAATATTCTGTGACACATTAATCAGCCCCAAATTAATTCAGGTCACTTGAGGCAGGGAAGGTGTGCTTTGCTTTGCCGAAAATAATGTACACTGGACAACCAGAGGGTGTAGTGATGAAACAGAGGGTGGCATGGGTGGGCCAGAGGGTGGCATGAGTAGTCAGAGAGTGGCAGTGGTGACAGAGAGTGGCAGTGATGAAGAAGAGTGTCCCAAACAGGCTGGACACGTAGAAACAACAAGTTCGCAAAACTTGCGACCCGACAGGTAAGTTCGCAAATTGCGAAATTGTAAAAACCCTCGCGAACTGGCAGAAACACGGGCGAACACAAAAAAAAAAAAAATCCGCAAATTCGCGGGAATTCGCGGATTTTGCGGATTGCGAATCCGCAAATCCGCAAAATTCGCGGATTGCCAATCCGCAAAATCCGCTCATGCTTAGTTCAGTTCATCATGCAGCACCAGTTCTGCTTGCCAAAAGTAGCCCACTAGGCACTTGCATTCCATGCCCGGCTCCAGGCCAGCGAGCCGGGGTTCTTACCCATTTAAAGTTTGAGAATAGGTTGAGATCGTTTCGGCCCCAAGACCTCTACACTCGCTTTACCAGATAAAACTGGGGGCTCCGAGCGCCAGCTATCCTGAGGGAAACTTCGGAGGGAACCAGCTTCTAAATGGTTCGATTAGTCTTTCCCCCCTATACCCAGGTCGGACGACTGATTTTAACGTCAGGACAGCTACGGGCCTCAATCAGAGTTTCCTCTGGCTTCGCCCTGCCCAGGCATAGTTCACCATCTTTTGGTCCCATCACGCAAGCTCATGCTCCACCTCCCCAAAAGAGCGGGCAAGATGGGCTGGTAATGTGCCCGCCGCTGGAAGCATGGCGGTATCCCACCTCAGCCGGCGCGCGCCGGCCCTCATCTTCATTGCGTCACTGGCTTTCGGTCTGCCCTCTGACTCACGCACATGTTAGACTCCTTGGTCCATGTTTCAAGACGGGTCGGGTGGGTAACCAACATCACCGCAGACCCCTGGTGCGCGACGCGGCTGGGGCGCACTGAGCGGAACCCGGGGCTGCAAATGCAGTCAAAGTGTTGATGATCAATGTGTCCTGCAATTCTCACTAATTCTCGCAGCTACCTGCATTCTTCATCGATGCGCGACCCGAATGATCCACCTCCAAGAGTCAAAGGCAACTTTTCAAAATCATTTGCCCACCTGCGGGCGCAGGAGAGGTGGGAGGAAGGCGATGCTGTCTGTCCGCCGACTGAGCAGAGAGACGGCCTGGGCACCCCGCTCAAGGCTTCCCTTC